>NW_027466834.1:7500-735833 GCF_046128005.1 Genypterus blacodes
GGTATTTCTTCTGCAACAATAGCATTAACGGCCCTTAAATCATGCACTAATCTATAGTCATTTACACTCTGCTTTCGTATTAGAAAAATTGGTGTGTTGCATGCACTGTTAGTTTTCACTAAAACTCCTGCCTCTACCAATCCTGAGATGATGGGCCTTATCCCTTCAACAGCTTCTTGTTTTAAAGGGTACTGTTTTTGATTTGGTAACCTAACTCCTGGTTTTGTGTGGACGTGTAGGGGCTCCGCTGATTTTACTAGGCCTACATCTGTCTTGTGTGCCGACCACACCTGTGGTGGAACTTGCTCCAACAAGGCTTCATGTTCTTTTGCAACTATCATCTGTTTCTTATCATCTCTTGGTAACTGCACCTCTTCCGCTATTGCCTCATCTGCTTTTGTAAGGCTGATCTTGAGGAACAGTCCGTCAGGGGAAACACAAATGGCTTGACAGTCTGTAGGTGTCCAGTCTTGTACCAGTTGTGCCTTCTTCATCATTGGTCCCAAATCATGTGATTCAAAGTTTTCTGCTATCAGCAAGGTGATGTGGGGTGATGATCCAGGTACTTGGAACCAATCTTTCACCTCATCCGTGCTTTTCACCTTAGCAGCTGCTCCTTGGGGTCCCACAATGATGTCATCATACTGGAGGACTGTCGTATGGTTATTAATTGCTTCAACCCAGCAGGTCTCATAGTCATCTTGGTCTTGATCTCCGTCATATAGCATCGTACAGTGTAGGGGAAGAGTTGGCTCCCGTGCCTTCTCGAACTGATGGATTATCAATGGCTTCCAGGTTTCCCATGCATGCGACAGAAACGAGTCTGGTGAGGTGAGTCTGGTCCAAAACACACGTGCTTCTCTTCCCTGTTCTGTGTTTTGTGGAGAGTCTGTAGTTGCTATTTGGGACATCATGGGGCTTGTGTGAGGGCTGACATCATTTGGGACGTCAAAGTATATGCCATCTGGTGAACACATTATTGTGGCGTTTAGATGGCACAGTATGTCTCGTCCTAGCAGATTGATTGGTGTGTCCGCTAAATATAGCATGGGTGCACAGATCACTTTATCTCCTATTTTCATTGGAACCGGTTCAGTCAGGGGTATTAATTTGTGTCTTCCCAGAGAAACCAATTGTTCGTATTTTCGATGCCGAGAGGGGAAGTCCGGCTCCATCTTTGCCTATGCATGAGTATGTGGCACCTGTATCTACCATAAATTTATGCTGACGATTCTGTATTGTGACGTTTATGGTAGGCTCACTTTGTGGCTGTTGCGTGAGTACTGGTGTCATTACCTCCCCCTCTTGTTTCTCTGGGCTCCCCTATTGCCACTGGGCCGCGGGTCCCATCCAAGGGCCCTGATTTGATGCTCCAGGCCATGGGTTGGTAGGACAGTCTCTCTGTACGTGTCTTGTCACTCCACATCCCCAGCACTGCAGCTGTTGTCGGCCTACCGGTGCTGGTGGACCATTTTGGGAGTATTGTGGCTGTTGTTGGTAGTGCAACGTCTGGTCAGGTCCTCGTTGGTATTGTGCTGGCGGGCTCCATCTTCCACGCTGGGGCGGTCCTCCATTCTGCATTGGCCTCCCTTTTCCAGGCGGCGGATAGTTGCCGTGTCCCCCCGGATTGAGGTGCACATGAATTGGAGGGGCCTGTTGTGTGGGTGCTTGGACAGGCTGTTGTACTGGAGGATAACCCGATGGGTTGATGGGGGATACTTGTTGTCCTTGGGCGGGGGCCACTGTTGCTGTATACACTGGAGCTTGTGTCACCAGTACTTCCGTCTGTTTTTCTGTAGTCCCCTCAGGCTTGAATTCAGGAGCAGCCACCGTCACTGGCGCCTGGTTTTTCGCCTTTTCACGGTCCTTCTTTTGTTTTGTCAGTTCTCCTATTTGCAGCTGGGTTAGCTTACCAGCCAGCATTCTGTTCTGCTCCTCTGCAGCCCGCTTCTCATTTCTGTAGATATCCACGTAGTCTACGAGGTGTTCAGTAAACACAGGCCAGTCCAACTTCATCAGCCCAACAACTCCGTTCAGCTTATGTTGTACCTCCTTTGGCATGGCATTCTTCACATACAACCTAAACAGAGCTTTTGATGATTCATTTACATTCCATTCACTGCCTGTCTCTGTTTTCCATTTTCGTTGGAACTTATGCAGGAACTGTAGAGGGCTGTCTTCATCCTTCAAGCTTTCCCTTTCTAATTTTGAAGGATCCATTTTAGAAGGATATTTGTCTCTCAAGGTTTTCCCTACCTGTGTCCGAATGGTGTTAAAAGGGGTGTGGTCAAAATTATGGCTCTTTGTCAGTCCTACCACCCCTGCTTCCTCGAAGATCTCTCCAGACACATGTTGCCCCGTGATTTTCATCAATAGTGCCTTGATGTCTCCAGCAGCCAGTTTTATTCCACCTGTGTTGTCTTCAAATGCTGCTATCCATCTATCAGCTCCTTCTGTCTGTGCAGGAAGACGGTTTATTAATCCCGCAATGTCCATAAATCCCCATGGCACATACCTCTCTATGTTACCGGGTCCCTTGACCAGCAGTGGACACATGACACGTCCGTCGTCCTCGTCATCATCCCCTATTTCATCCTCTGATTGGCATTCTGCTGCAGGTGCTTTTCTTTTGGTCTTATTGCGTGTATAGGGTACTGTTCCGCTCCTCAGGTCCATTCCCCCTGTTCCAGTTGCTTCTTCAGATAACTCTATATCCACTGCAAACTGTTGTTCAATTATTCCGCTTTTCTCTTTGTCATTATATTCATCATGACAGTCCATGCGACGTGATTCATTGAGCTCACGTGTTTTGTTGATCTCATTCACTACTTCTCTTTCCACCTCGTCCAGCCTCCTCTGCAGTTCTCTTTTCTTTTGTGCCGTATCTCCTGCATATATCATGTCTGATGGCTCCCAGGCTCTGTCGTGTGTCTGTTCCCTTTGTGCCTGGCACTTGTCTTGTTTTCTCACCACCTGTCCAGCCCTGCGCTTTTCCACATCCCTTGCCAGGTTGTTAACATCTCTGGCAAACTGCTGTTCCATATTCTCCCATTCTATTATCAAGTCCTGACTTCTCCTGTCTAATTGCTGCCGTGACCTGTCTCCTGCTTCCTGGCTTTGCCTATAGGCTATCTCCTCTGGCAGACTCCTCCTTCTGGTTGTCCTAGGTTGTATCCCTTGGGGTGTCAGGTATGTTCTTGACTCTCTGTTCCTTGCCCCTCTTGAGGATGCTCCTCCTATCGAGCTATCTCTTCCTTGTGGCAACTGCATCTCAGATACAGCATGACTCATGCCATGCGGTATTGGCTCTGGATCTGGCTCTTTATTGGAGTTCATGTCTGGCAGCAGGTTGCTTAATTTCAGCTCCTCACTGGACCCTGAGTCACTAGACTCCGAGTTCGCTGACATGTTGTCTTGCTCTTCTGATTCTTCATTAAAACTTGATTCCTTTTCTATATAAATAGATAAATGCTTTTTTACTTATTCCTCCTTGTCACTTCTTATTCTCATTTGTCTCACTCATGTTTCATTCACATAATCATACTCACTCATATTCATGCTCCTTCTTACTGTCTGGGTGTTGACTGATTCTTTTGTCAGTTTCTCTGCATATTTCACGAACGCATAGATCATACCACCCCCACAGACCAATGACATGCAAATCCACATACAGATTAAACCATTAAATATCACTCTTTGACATTGATCCATCATCCCACCATGCTAGAACATTCATTCTTAGTCTTGGATCTGACGACAGTTGTCAACTCTTGTCTGTTAGTCAATACTTATCTTATTAATTCTAAATCTAGGTCTTTTTGGGAGAGGTGACAATACCTTGTGACCGTGGGATCAGACAAAGGCCAGGGACGCCACCCAATAAATTTGGAGAAAAAAAAGGAAATTGTTTCTCACCTTTCTGGTGGATTTTTGGGCCCTTGGGTTGGTCCCGCCTCCTCTGACGACCCCACTGGTCCCTCGGCCTGCACCGTCCCTCCTGGCTGTTAGCTCGCCAAATGACGTGGCAATAATACGTCAAAACTTTACTTCAAATCAATCTTCAAGGTTCTGGCTAGTAAATAACTTCACTTCAGTTACAATCTGTATAACGTTATGGACCCTCTTAATAGAGTTTAAGAAAAGTTGAGGAAACCGGTCTTCTGATCCAAGTAAATTGTTTATTCGCAACAAGTACAAATTACATTACATTACATTACATTACGAGCATTTGGCAGACGCTTTTATCCAAAGCGACTTACATTACATTACCACCCTACGCAGAGGGGGGAGCAATTGAGGGTTCGGTGCCTTGCTCAGGGGCACCTCGGCAGGGGCTCGAACCGGCAACCCTGCGGTTCCCAAGCGGAAGCACTACCCACTGAGCCACTGCCTCCCTTAGAACCTCCCTCACAACAAATGAAACAAAGTGAGAGGGAACCCCGGGGTTGCTCTGAATTGTATCTCTCCGTCCCCTCTTTATATACTATTTTGGGCTTGGGGTTTCCACGCCCCAAGCCCTTCCCTTTGCCCTACATTTTTTGGGCACTTACCACTATTATAATTAGCCTCTTAGTTCTAATAGTGTATTGCTACCTTGCAGATTTTAAAAATAGTAATAATATCAAAACCCCTCCCATAAACAGGGTTTCACCTCCTTCAGGACACCTCCTATTGTGCTGAGTCTAGTGAATCCCTAAGCTATACCTTATCTCTTGTCATTGGTCATTATGCCAATTAGTGAATTCCTAAACTGTCCATTATCTCTTATCTTTTGGTCAGCATGCCAATTCCACATTCCTTTCAGCATCTCATTAGAAGAGGGAGAGAGGGCACTTCTGAGACATCCATGCAAGGTATTCCTCAATGTACAAGAAGATATATAGAGTTACAGCTTTATACACTCAGGGTTGGATCAATCATCGGAATATACTGTGCTCATATCAATTATTCTCAACACTATCACCCAGAGGCTCAGCAGTTTGCTCCGTCTGAAACATAGAGTGTGTGGCTGCTCCCAGCCTAGTTAATGTGTCTTCAGGATTTGGTGGAGGCATTGATTCCACCCTCTGGGGTGATAAAACAGAGGGGGTGACATCTAACTCATCTCCCAATAACAGGAGATCTACTGTCTCTGCAACTCCCTCAGTCTGTGTCTCAAACATCTACATTTTAAGTGAGGAGGAGGGGAGGAGGGAGGAGAGACGTTCTTGACCTCTCCCGCCACTTTTTGGGCAGGAGAGTAGGAGGAGGAGTTGTGGAGAATATAGCATCATGATCGTCCATCTCCATGTTCAGTTCCTGAGTCTGGCCACCGGAGGGCGACAGTGATCTGGATTGAGATTCACCATCAGTGGCTGTGTGGATCTGCACACTTGTGCTTATAACTGTGCCATCTAACAGCGTTGGGGGACTATTTTGGATCTCTTGTGATGCAATGGCATCCTGTGGATCTCTCAGACTTGTGTGGAGGAGCCCCTCCCCATGATCTAACGTGTCTGAGAGCAGTCTTTTTCCAAGACTGCGACGTGCCCATTTCAGCGCAATCAGCCATGGATCTACCCAGTCATAGGAGGATAAAACAAATTCATTTAGCGAGTTCTATTGCCAAACTACACTCATAATGGTCTCTCAAAATGAGCATTGTGGTGTACGCCCAGTTACCAGCGTTACCTTTAAGGAGAGACTCTGTGTCTTCTGTAGGGTATGCAGGTTTAATGATGGTAGAGAGATGATTCTGTATTTTAAGAATTGTGTTTGATTCCTCCTCTAGGCGACACATTATTTTGGTGGTGGGTCAATTTGATGATCTTATAAATAGATCGGACTTAACGCTACAAATCTAAATGAGTCTTCTTCAGTCTAAGCTTGTTGAAAAGATGTCTGCTGTTTTTCCAGGTCAAAGTGTGAAAGGCTGTAGAGTTGACTATGCTGTGATCTCAGGTCACATCCGGCATCATGTGTGTGGGGTGGGCCTGTCAGGTCCCCATCCCTACACTGCAGGCCAACCCATGGTTGCCATCTTGGTCCGTCAGGAACCACTCAGATACACATAAATTACATCAGATGCCACTCTGTGACCTCCGACCCAGCGAAGGTGACAAAACATCTTTTTTTTTCATAATATAAATGATGAAACCTGCTAATAAAAATGCAATGTAGTCTGCTGAGATAATAAATAACCCTTATATTGAGCATTTGTATCAATTCCTCCTATTTTGGAACAAGGTTTCGGTTAAACAAGTCCACACACATCAAGTGCATTATATTTATCCCCGGGGCCAATGAATTCTATTTCTTACTCATTCCATTTTTAAATACTGAGTGTGTTAATTATTATAGAGATTAGGGTTATAGGTTACAAAATTAGATGAATGTGTAGGGGTCAACCTAGGGGTTACTTTTAGGATTGAGCTTAGGGTTAGAGATCATCTTTGCTTTGGGTTTGGAGTTTGACTTTTGACCTGAGATGTTCAGTTTAGGTCAAAAGGAAAGGGAAAAACAAGCTATTTTTTTACTGTGCTGTTTCAATATTCAGACTTGTTTGCATAGTATACATTTTATCACATTTTCAACAAGTCCAAACACATCAAGTGCATTACATTGATCCCCAAAGCTATGGATTCTGTTTCTTATTCATTAAAATCCCTTTTTAAATACAGAATGTGTTTCTTACAAAAGAGATTAGGTTTATGAATTATATAATAAGATATACGTTTAAAAGCCCCCCTAGGGGTCAGGGTTAGAATAAAGGTAAGGGTCAAAGGTGATCTTTACTTAGGGTTTGAAATTTTGACCTTTCACCTGAGATGTTAAGGTTGGATTCCTCACTGAAGAGGAGGAAGTCGTGATGTCCAAGTCATGTCCCAGATGGAAAAGGTCATCTAATGTGCTATCACCCAGAGGCTCAGCAGTTTGCTCCGTCTGAAACATAGAGTGTGTGGCTGCTCCCAGCCTAATTAATGTGTCTTCAGGATTTGTTGGAGGCATTTATTCCACCCTCTGGGGTGATAAAACAGAGGGGGTGACATCTAACTCATCTCCCAATAACAGGAGATCTACTGTCTCTGCAACTCCCTCAGTCTGTGTCTCTGGTACACAAACATCTACCATTTAAGTGAGGAGGACGGGAGGAGGGAGGAGAGACGTTCTTGACCTCTCACGCCACTTTTTGGGCAGGAGAGTAGGAGGAGGAGTGGTGGAGAATATAGCATCATGCTCATCCATCTCCATGTTCAGTTCCTGAGTCTGGCCACCGGAGGGCGACAGTGATCTGGATTGAGATTCACCATCAGCGGCTGTGTGGATCTGCACACTTGTGCTTATAACTGTGCCATCTAACGGCGTTGGGGGACTATTTTGGATCTCTTGTGATGCAATGGCATCCTGTGGATCTCTCAGACTTGTGTGGAGGAGCCCCTCCCCATGATCTAACGTGTCTGAGAGCAGACTTTTTCCAAGACTGCGACGTGCCCATTTCAGCGCAATCAGCCATGGATCTACCCAGTCATAGGAGGATAAAACACATTCATTTAGCGTGTTCTATTGCCAAACTAGACTCATAATGGTCTCTCAAAATGAGCATTGTGGTGTACGCCCAGTTACCAGCGTTACCTTTAAGGAGAGACTCTGTGTCTTCTGTAGGGTATGCAGGTTTAATGATGGTAGAGAGATGATTCTGTATTTTAAGAATTGTGTTTGATTCCTCCTCTAGGCGACACATTATTTTGGTGGTGGGTCAATTTGATGATCTTATAAATAGATCGGACTTAACGCTACAAATCTAAATGAGTCTTCTTCAAGTCTAAGCTTGTTGAAAAGATGTCTGCTGTTTTTCCAGGTCAAAGTGTGAAAGGCTGTAGAGTTGACTATGCTGAGATCTCAGGTCACATCCGGCATCATGTGTGTGGGGTGGGCCTGTCAGGTCCCCATCCCTACACTGCAGGCCAACCCATGGTTGCCATCTTGGTCCGTCAGGAACCACTCAGATACACATAAATTACATCAGATGCCACTCTGTGACCTCCGACCCAGCGAAGGTGACAAAACATCTTTTTTTTTCATAATGTAAATGATGAAACCTGCTAATAAAAATGCAACGTAGTCTGCTGAGATAATAAATAACCCTTATATTGAGCATTTGTATCAATTCCTCCTATTTTGGAACAAGGTTTCGGTTAACCATACATTCATCCTTCAATATTAAGACTTGTTTGCATGCTACACATTTTGTAACATTTTAAACAAGTCCACACACATCAAGTGCATTATATTTATCCCCGGGGCTATGAATTCTATTTCTTACTCATTCCATTTTTAAATACTGAGTGTGTTAATTATTATAGAGATTAGGGTTATAGGTTACAAAATTAGATGAATGTTTAGGGGTCAACCTAGGGGTTACTTTTAGGATTGAGCTTAGGGTTAGAGATCATCTTTGCTTTGGGTTTGGAGTTTGACTTTTGACCTGAGATGTTCAGTTTAGGTCAAAAGGAAAGGGGAAAAAAAGCTATTTTTTTACTGTGCTGTTTCAATTTTCAGACTTGTTTGCATAATATACATTTTGTCACATTTTCAACAAGTCCACACACATCAAGTGCATTACATTGATCCCCAAAGCTATGGATTCTGTTTCTTATTCATTAAAATCCCTTTTTAAATACAGAATGTGTTTCTTACAAAAGAGATTAGGTTTATGAATTATATAATAAGATATATGTTTAAAAGCCCCCCTAGGGGTCAGGGTTAGAATAAAGGTAAGGGTCAAAGGTGATCTTTACTTAGGGTTTGAAATTTTGACCTTTCACCTGAGATGTTAAGGTTGGATTCCTCACTGAAGAGGAGGAAGTCGTGATGTCCAAGTCATGTCCCAGATGGAAAAGGTCATCTAATGTGCTATCACCCAGAGGCTCAGCAGTTTGCTCCGTCTGAAACATAGAGTGTGTGGCTGCTCCCAGCCTAATTAATGTGTCTTCAGGATTTGTTGGAGGCATTTATTCCACCCTCTGGGGTGATAAAACAGAGGGGGTGACATCTAACTCATCTCCCAATAACAGGAGATCTACTGTCTCTGCAACTCCCTCAGTCTGTGTCTCTGGTACACAAACATCTACCATTTAAGTGAGGAGGAGGGGAGGAGGGAGGAGAGACGTTCTTGACCTCTCCCGCCACTTTTTGGGCAGGAGAGTAGGAGGAGGAGTGGTGGAGAATATAGCATCATGCTCATCCATCTCCATGTTCAGTTCCTGAGTCTGGCCACCGGAGGGCGACAGTGATCTGGATTGAGATTCACCATCAGCGGCTGTGTGGATCTGCACACTTGTGCTTATAACTGTGCCATCTAACGGCGTTGGGGGACTATTTTGGATCTCTTGTGATGCAATGGCATCCTGTGGATCTCTCAGACTTGTGTGGAGGAGCCCCTCCCCATGATCTAACGTGTCTGAGAGCAGACTTTTTCCAAGACTGCGACGTGCCCATTTCAGCGCAATCAGCCATGGATCTACCCAGTCATAGGAGGATAAAACACATTCATTTAGCGTGTTCTATTGCCAAACTAGACTCATAATGGTCTCTCAAAATGAGCATTGTGGTGTACGCCCAGTTACCAGCGTTACCTTTAAGGAGAGACTCTGTGTCTTCTGTAGGGTATGCAGGTTTAATGATGGTAGAGAGATGATTCTGTATTTTAAGAATTGTGTTTGATTCCTCCTCTAGGCGACACATTATTTTGGTGGTGGGTCAATTTGATGATCTTATAAATAGATCGGACTTAACGCTACAAATCTAAATGAGTCTTCTTCAAGTCTTAGCTTGTTGAAAAGATGTCTGCTGTTTTTCCAGGTCAAAGTGTGAAAGGCTGTAGAGTTGACTATGCTGTGATCTCAGGTCACATCCGGCATCATGTGTGTGGGGTGGGCCTGTCAGGTCCCCATCCCTACACTGCAGGCCAACCCATGGTTGCCATCTTGGTCCGTCAGGAACCACTCAGATACACATAAATTACATCAGATGCCACTCTGTGACCTCCGACCCAGCGAAGGTGACAAAACATCTTTTTTTTTCATAATATAAATGATGAAACCTGCTAATAAAAATGCAATGTAGTCTGCTGAGATAATAAATAACCCTTATATTGAGCATTTGTATCAATTCCTCCTATTTTGGAACAAGGTTTCGGTTAACCATACATTCATCCTTCAATATTAAGACTTGTTTGCATGCTACACATTTTGTAACATTTTAAACAAGTCCACACACATCAAGTGCATTATATTTATCCCCGGGGCTATGAATTCTATTTCTTACTCATTCCATTTTTAAATACTGAGTGTGTTAATTATTATAGAGATTAGGGTTATAGGTTACAAAATTAGATGAATGTTTAGGGGTCAACCTAGGGGTTACTTTTAGGATTGAGCTTAGGGTTAGAGATCATCTTTGCTTTGGGTTTGGAGTTTGACTTTTGACCTGAGATGTTCAGTTTAGGTCAAAAGGAAAGGGAAAAACAAGCAATTTTTTTACTGTGCTGTTTCAATATTCAGACTTGTTTGCATAGTATACATTTTATCACACTTTCAACAAGTCCACACACATCAAGTGCATTACATTGATCCCCAAAGCTATGGATTCTGTTTCTTATTCATTAAAATCCCTTTTTAAATACAGAATGTGTTTCTTACAAAAGAGATTAGGTTTATGAATTATATAATAAGATATACGTTTAAAAGCCCCCCTAGGGGTCAGGGTTAGAATAAAGGTAAGGGTCAAAGGTGATCTTTACTTAGGGTTTGAAATTTTGACCTTTCACCTGAGATGTTAAGGTTGGATTCCTCACTGAAGAGGAGGAAGTCGTGATGTCCAAGTCATGTCCCAGATGGAAAATGTCATCTAATGTGCTATCACCCAGAGGCTCAGCAGTTTGCTCCGTCTGAAACATAGAGTGTGTGGCTGCTCCCAGCCTAATTAATGTGTCTTCAGGATTTGTTGGAGGCATTTATTCCACCCTCTGGGGTGATAAAACAGAGGGGGTGACATCTAACTCATCTCCCAATAACAGGAGATCTACTGTCTCTGCAACTCCCTCAGTCTGTGTCTCTGGTACACAAACATCTACCATTTAAGTGAGGAGGAGGGGAGGAGGGAGGAGAGACGTTCTTGACCTCTCCCGCCACTTTTTGGGCAGGAGAGTAGGAGGAGGAGTGGTGGAGAATATAGCATCATGCTCGTCCATCTCCATGTTCAGTTCCTGAGTCTGGCCACCGGAGGGCGACAGTGATCTGGATTGAGATTCACCATCAGCGGCTGTGTGGATCTGCACACTTGTGCTTATAACTGTGCCATCTAACGGCGTTGGGGGACTATTTTGGATCTTTTGTGATGCAATGGCATCCTGTGGATCTCTCAGACTTGTGTGGAGGAGCCCCTCCCCATGATCTAACGTGTCTGAGAGCAGTCTTTTTCCAAGACTGCGACGTGCCCATTTCAGCGCAATCAGCCATGGATCTACCCAGTCATAGGAGGATAAAACACATTCATTTAGCGAGTTCTATTGCCAAACTAGACTCATAATGGTCTCTCAAAATGAGCATTGTGGTGTACGCCCAGTTACCAGCGTTACCTTTGAGGAGAGACTCTGTGTCTTCTGTAGGGTATGCAGGTTTAATGATGGTAGAGAGATGATTCTGTATTTAAAGAATTGTGTTTGATTCCTTCTCTAGGCGACACATTATTTTGGTGGTGGGTCAATTTGATGATCTTATAAATAGATCGGACTTAACGCTACAAATCTAAATGAGTCTTCTTCAGTCTAAGCTTGTTGAAAAGATGTCTGCTGTTTGTCCAGGTCAAAGTGTGAAAGGCTGTAGAGTTGACTATGCTGTGATCTCAGGTCACATCCGGCATCATGTGTGTGGGGTGGGCCTGTCAGGTCCCCATCCCTACACTGCAGGCCAACCCATGGTTGCCATCTTGGTCCGTCAGGAACCACTCAGATACACATAAATTACATCAGATGCCACTCTGTGACCTCCGACCCAGCAAAGGTGACAAAACATCTTTTTTTTTTCATAATATAAATGATGAAACCTGCTAATAAAAATGCAATGTAGTCTGCTGAGATAATAAATAACCCTTATATTGAGCATTTGTATCAATTCCTCCTATTTTGGAACAAGGTTTCGGTTAACCATACATTCATCCTTCAATATTAAGACTTGTTTGCATGCTACACATTTTGTAACATTTTAAACAAGTCCACACACATCAAGTGCATTATATTTATCCCCGGGGCTATGAATTCTATTTCTTACTCATTCCATTTTTAAATACTGAGTGTGTTAATTATTATAGAGATTAGGGTTATAGGTTACAAAATTAGATGAATGTTTAGGGGTCAACCTAGGGGTTACTTTTAGGATTGAGCTTAGGGTTAGAGATCATCTTTGCTTTGGGTTTGGAGTTTGACTTTTGACCTGAGATGTTCAGTTTAGGTCAAAAGGAAAGGGAAAAACAAGCTATTTTTTTACTGTGCTGTTTCAATATTCAGACTTGTTTGCATAGTATACATTTTATCACATTTTCAACAAGTCCACACACATCAAGTGCATTACATTGATCCCCAAAGCTATGGATTCTGTTTCTTATTCATTAAAATCCCTTTTTAAATACAGAATGTGTTTCTTACAAAAGAGATTAGGTTTATGAATTATATAATAAGATATACGTTTAAAAGCCCCCCTAGGGGTCAGGGTTAGAATAAAGGTAAGGGTCAAAGGTGATCTTTACTTAGGGTTTGAAATTTTGACCTTTCACCTGAGATGTTAAGGTTGGATTCCTCACTGAAGAGGAGGAAGTCGTGATGTCCAAGTCATGTCCCAGATGGAAAAGGTCATCTAATGTGCTATCACCCAGAGGCTCAGCAGTTTGCTCCGTCTGAAACATAGAGTGTGTGGCTGCTCCCAGCCTAATTAATGTGTCTTCAGGATTTGTTGGAGGCATTTATTCCACCCTCTGGGGTGATAAAACAGAGGGGGTGACATCTAACTCATCTCCCAATAACAGGAGATCTACTGTCTCTGCAACTCCCTCAGTCTGTGTCTCTGGTACACAAACATCTACCATTTAAGTGAGGAGGAGGGGAGGAGGGAGGAGAGACGTTCTTGACCTCTCCCGCCACTTTTTGGGCAGGAGAGTAGGAGGAGGAGTGGTGGAGAATATAGCATCATGCTCGTCCATCTCCATGTTCAGTTCCTGAGTCTGGCCACCGGAGGGCGACAGTGATCTGGATTGAGATTCACCATCAGCGGCTGTGTGGATCTGCACACTTGTGCTTATAACTGTGCCATCTAACGGCGTTGGGGGACTATTTTGGATGTTTTGTGATGCAATGGCATCCTGTGGATCTCTCAGACTTGTGTGGAGGAGCCCCTCCCCATGATCTAACGTGTCTGAGAGCAGTCTTTTTCCAAGACTGCGACGTGCCCATTTCAGCGCAATCAGCCATGGATCTACCCAGTCATAGGAGGATAAAACACATTCATTTAGCGAGTTCTATTGCCAAACTAGACTCATAATGGTCTCTCAAAATGAGCATTGTGGTGTACGCCCAGTTACCAGCGTTACCTTTAAGGAGAGACTCTGTGTCTTCTGTAGGGTATGCAGGTTTAATGATGGTAGAGAGATGATTCTGTATTTAAAGAATTGTGTTTGATTCCTCCTCTAGGCGACACATTATTTTGGTGGTGGGTCAATTTGATGATCTTATAAATAGATCGGACTTAACGCTACAAATCTAAATGAGTCTTCTTCAGTCTAAGCTTGTTGAAAAGATGTCTGCTGTTTGTCCAGGTCAAAGTGTGAAAGGCTGTAGAGTTGACTATGCTGTGATCTCAGGTCACATCCGGCATCATGTGTGTGGGGTGGGCCTGTCAGGTCCCCATCCCTACACTGCAGGCCAACCCATGGTTGCCATCTTGGTCCGTCAGGAACCACTCAGATACACATAAATTACATCAGATGCCACTCTGTGACCTCCGACCCAGCGAAGGTGACAAAACATCTTTTTTTTTTCATAATATAAATGATGAAACCTGCTAATAAAAATGCAATGTAGTCTGCTGAGATAATAAATAACCCTTTTATTGAGCATTTGTATCAATTCCTCCTATTTTGGAACAAGGTTTCGGTTAACCATACATTCATCCTTCAATATTAAGACTTGTTTGCATGCTACACATTTTGTAACATTTTAAACAAGTCCACACACATCAAGTGCATTATATTTATCCCCGGGGCTATGAATTCTATTTCTTACTCATTCCATTTTTAAATACTGAGTGTGTTAATTATTATAGAGATTAGGGTTATAGGTTACAAAATTAGATGAATGTTTAGGGGTCAACCTAGGGGTTACTTTTAGGATTGAGCTTAGGGTTAGAGATCATCTTTGCTTTGGGTTTGGAGTTTGACTTTTGACCTGAGATGTTCAGTTTAGGTCAAAAGGAAAGGGAAAAACAAGCTATTTTTTTACTGTGCTGTTTCAATATTCAGACTTGCTTGCATAATATACATTTTATCACATTTTCAACAAGTCCACACACATCAAGTGCATTACATTGATCCCCACGGCTATGGATTCTGTTTCTTATTCATTAAAATCCCTTTTTTAATACAGAATGTGTTTCTTACAAAAGAGATTAGGTTTATGAATTATATAATAAGATATACGTTTAAAAGCCCCCCTAGGGGTCAGGGTTAGAATAAAGGTAAGGGTCAAAGGTGATCTTTACTTAGGGTTTGAAATTTTGACCTTTCACCTGAGATGTTAAGGTTGGATTCCTCACTGAAGAGGAGGAAGTCGTGATGTCCAAGTCATGTCCCAGATGGAAAAGGTCATCTAATGTGCTATCACCCAGAGGCTCAGCAGTTTGCTCCGTCTGAAACATAGAGTGTGTGGCTGCTCCCAGCCTAATTAATGTGTCTTCAGGATTTGTTGGAGGCATTTATTCCACCCTCTGGGGTGATAAAACAGAGGGGGTGACATCTAACTCATCTCCCAATAACAGGAGATCTACTGTCTCTGCAACTCCCTCAGTCTGTGTCTCTGGTACACAAACATCTACATTTTAAGTGAGGAGGAGGGGAGGAGGGAGGAGAGACGCTCTTGACCTCTCCCGCCACTTTTTGGGCAGGAGAGTAGGAGGAGGAGTGGTGGAGAATATAGCATCATGCTCATCCATCTCCATGTTCAGTTCCTGAGTCTGGCCACCGGAGGGCGACAGTGATCTAGATTGAGATTCACCATCAGTGGCTGTGTGGATCTGCACACTTGTGCTTATAACTGTGCCATCTAACGGCGTTGGGGGACTATTTTGGATCTCTTGTGATGCAATGGCATCCTGTGGATCTCTCAGACTTGTGTGGAGGAGCCCCTCCCCATGATCTAACGTATCTGAGAACAGTCTTTTTCCAAGACTGCGACGTGCCCATTTCAGCGCAATCAGCCATGGATCTACCCAGTCATAGGAGGATAAAACACATTCATTTAGCGAGTTCTATTGCCAAACTAGACTCATAATGGTCTCTCAAAATGAGCATTGTGGTGTACGCCCAGTTACCAGCGTTACCTTTAAGGAGAGACTCTGTGTCTTCTGTAGGGTATGCACGTTTAATGATGGTAGAGAGATGATTCTGTATTTTAAGAATTGTGTTTGATTCCTCCTCTAGGCGACACATTATTTTGGTGGTGGGTCAATTTGATGATCTTATAAATAGATCTGACTTAACGCTACAAATGTAAAGGAGTCTTCTTCAAGTCTAAGCTTGTTGAAAAGATGTCTGCTGTTTGTCCAGGTCAAAGTACGAAAGGCTGTAGAGTTGACTATGCTGTGATCTCAGGTCACATCCGGCATCATGTGTGTGGGGTGGGCCTGTCAGGTCCCCATCCCTACACTGCAGGCCAACCCATGGTTGCCATCTTGGTCCGTCAGGAACCACTCAGATACACATAAATTACATCAGATGCCACTCTGTGACCTCCGACCCAGCGAAGGTGACAAAACATCTTTTTTTTTCATAATATAAATGATGAAACCTGCTAATAAAAATGCAACGTAGTCTGCTGAGATAATAAATAACCCTTATATTGAGCATTTGTATCAATTCCTCCTATTTTGGAACAAGGTTTCGGTTAACCATACATTCATCCTTCAATATTAAGACTTGTTTGCATGCTACACATTTTGTAACATTTTAAACAAGTCCACACACATCAAGTGCATTATATTTATCCCCGGGGCTATGAATTCTATTTCTTACTCATTCCATTTTTAAATACTGAGTGTGTTAATTATTATAGAGATTAGGGTTATAGGTTACAAAATTAGATGAATGTTTAGGGGTCAACCTAGGGCTTACTTTTAGGATTGAGCTTTGGGTTAGAGATCATCTTTGCTTTGGGTTTGGAGTTTGACTTTTGACCTGAGATGTTCAGTTTAGGTCAAAAGGAAAGGGAAAAAAAAGCTATTTTTTTACTGTGCTGTTTCAATTTTCAGACTTGTTTGCATAATATACATTTTGTCACATTTTCAACAAGTCCACACACATCAAGTGCATTACATTGATCCCCAAAGCTATGGATTCTGTTTCTTATTCATTAAAATCCCTTTTTAAATACAGAATGTGTTTCTTACAAAAGAGATTAGGTTTATGAATTATATAATAAGATATACGTTTAAAAGCCCCCCTAGGGGTCAGGGTTAGAATAAAGGTAAGGGTCAAAGGTGATCTTTACTTAGGGTTTGAAATTTTGACCTTTCACCTGAGATGTTAAGGTTGGATTCCTCACTGAAGAGGAGGAAGTCGTGATGTCCAAGTCATGTCCCAGATGGAAAAGGTCATCTAATGTGCTATCACCCAGAGGCTCAGCAGTTTGCTCCGTCTGAAACATAGAGTGTGTGGCTGCTCCCAGCCTAATTAATGTGTCTTCAGGATTTGTTGGAGGCATTTATTCCACCCTCTGGGGTGATAAAACAGAGGGGGTGACATCTAACTCATCTCCCAATAACAGGAGATCTACTGTCTCTGCAACTCCCTCAGTCTGTGTCTCTGGTACACAAACATCTACATTTTAAGTGAGGAGGAGGGGAGGAGGGAGGAGAGACGCTCTTGACCTCTCCCGCAACTTTTTGGGCAGGAGAGTAGGAGGAGGAGTGGTGGAGAATATAGCATCATGCTCGTCCATCTCCATGTTCAGTTCCTGAGTCTGGCCACCGGAGGGCGACAGTGATCTGGATTGAGATTCACCATCAGCGGCTGTGTGGATCTGCACACTTGTGCTTATAACTGTGCCATCTAACGGCGTTGGGGGACTATTTTGGATCTCTTGTGATGCAATGGCATCCTGTGGATCTCTCAGACTTGTGTGGAGGAGCCCCTCCCCATGATCTAACGTGTCTGAGAGCAGTCTTTTTCCAAGACTGCAACGTGCCCATTTCAGCGCAATCAGCCATGGATCTACCCAGTCATAGGAGGATAAAACACATTCATTTAGCGAGTTCTATTGCCAAACTAGACTCATAATGGTCTCTCAAAATGAGCATTGTGGTGTACGCCCAGTTACCAGCGTTACCTTTAAGGAGAGACTCTGTGTCTTCTGTAGGGTATGCAGGTTTAATGATGGTAGAGAGATGATTCTGTATTTTAAGAATTGTGTTTGATTCCTCCTCTAGGAGACACATTATTTTGGTGGTGGGTCAATTTGATGAGTTTATAAATAGATCGGACTTAACGCTACAAATCTAAATGAGTCTTCTTCAGTCTAAGCTTGTTGAAAAGATGTCTGCTGTTTTTCCAGGTCAAAGTGTGAAAGGCTGTAGAGTTGACTATGCTGTGATCTCAGGTCACATCCGGCATCATGTGTGTGGGGTGGGCCTGTCAGGTCCCCATCCCTACACTGCAGGCCAACCCATGGTTGCCATCTTGGTCCGTCAGGAACCACTCAGATACACATAAATTACATCAGATGCCACTCTGTGACCTCCGACCCAGCGAAGGTGACAAAACATCTTTTTTTTTTCATAATATAAATGATGAAACCTTCACCATCAGCGGCTGTGTGGATCTGCACACTTGTGCTTATAACTGTGCCATCTAACGGCGTTGGGGGACTATTTTGGATCTCTTGTGATGCAATGGCATCCTGTGGATCTCTCAGACTTGTGTGGAGGAGCCCCTCCCCATGATCTAACGTGTCTGAGAGCAGTCTTTTTCCAAGACTGCGACGTGCCCATTTCAGCGCAATCAGCCATGGATCTACCCAGTCATAGGAGGATAAAACACATTCATTTAGCGAGTTCTATTGCCAAACTAGACTCATAATGGTCTCTCAAAATGAGCATTGTGGTGTACGCCCAGTTACCAGCGTTACCTTTAAGGAGAGACTCTGTGTCTTCTGTAGGGTATGCAGGTTTAATGATGGTAGAGAGATGATTCTGTATTTTAAGAATTGTGTTTGATTCCTCCTCTAGGCGACACATTATTTTGGTGGTGGGTCAATTTGATGATCTTATAAATAGATCGGACTTAACGCTACAAATCTAAATGAGTCTTCTTCAGTCTAAGCTTGTTGAAAAGATGTCTGCAGTTTTTCCAGGTCAAAGTGTGAAAGGCTGTAGAGTTGACTATGCTGTGATCTCAGGTCACATCTGGCATCATGTGTGTGGGATGGGCCTGTCAGGTCCCCATCCCTACACTGCAGGCCAACCCATGGTTGCCATCTTGGTCCGTCAGGAACCACTCAGATACACATAAATTACATCAGATGCCACTCTGTGACCTCCGACCCAGCGAAGGTGACAAAACATATTTTTTTTTTCATAATATAAATGATGAAACCTTCACCATCAGCGGCTGTGTGGATCTGCACACTTGTGCTTATAACTGTGCCATCTAACGGCGTTGGGGGACTATTTTGGATCTCTTGTGATGCAATGGCATCCTGTGGATCTCTCAGACTTGTGTGGAGGAGCCCCTCCCCATGATCTAACGTGTCTGAGAGCAGTCTTTTTCCAAGACTGCGACGTGCCCATTTCAGCGCAATCAGCCATGGATCTACCCAGTCATAGGAGGATAAAACACATTCATATAGCGAGTTCTATTGCCAAACTAGACTCATAATGGTCTCTCAAAATGAGCATTGTGGTGTACGCCCAGTTACCAGCGTTACCTTTAAGGAGAGACTCTGTGTCTTCTGTAGGGTATGCAGGTTTAATGATGGTAGAGAGATGAGTCTGTATTTTAAGAATTGTGTTTGATTCCTCCTCTAGGCGACACATTATTTTGGTGGTGGGTCAATTTGATGATCTTATAAATAGATCGGACTTAACGCTACAAATCTAAATGAGTCTTCTTCAGTCTAAGCTTGTTGAAAAGATGTCTGCTGTTTTTCCAGGTCAAAGTGTGAAAGGCTGTAGAGTTGACTATGCTGTGATCTCAGGTCACATCCGGCATCATGTGTGTGGGGTGGGCCTGTCAGGTCCCCATCCCTACACTGCAGGCCAACCCATGGTTGCCATCTTGGTCCGTCAGGAACCACTCAGATACACATAAATTACATCAGATGCCACTCTGTGACCTCCGACCCAGCGAAGGTGACAAAACATCTTTTTTTTTTCATAATATAAATGATGAAACCTGCTAATAAAAATGCAATGTAGTCTGCTGAGATAATAAATAACCCTTATATTGAGCATTTGTATCAATTCCTCCTATTTTGGAACAAGGTTTCGGTTAACCATACATTCATCCTTCAATATTAAGACTTGTTTGCATGCTACACATTTTGTAACATTTTAAACAAGTCCACACACATCAAGTGCATTATATTTATCCCGGGGGCTATGAATTCTATTTCTTACTCATTCCATTTTTAAATACTGAGTGTGTTAATTATTATAGAGATTAGGGTTATAGGTTACAAAATTAGATGAATGTTTAGGGGTCAACCTAGGGGTTACTTTTAGGATTGAGCTTAGGGTTAGAGATCATCTTTGCTTTGGGTTTGGAGTTTGACTTTTGACCTGAGATGTTCAGTTTAGGTCAAAAGGAAAGGGAAAAACAAGCTATTTTTTTACTGTGCTGTTTCAATATTCAGACTTGTTTGCATAATATACATTTTATCACATTTTCAACAAGTCCACACACATCAAGTGCATTACATTGATCCCCAAAGCTATGGATTCTGTTTCTTATTCATTAAAATCCCTTTTTAAATACAGAATGTGTTTCTTACAAAAGAGATTAGGTTTATGAATTATATAATAAGATATACGTTTAAAAGCCCCCCTAGGGGTCAGGGTTAGAATAAAGGTAAGGGTCAAAGGTGATCTTTACTTAGGGTTTGAAATTTTGACCTTTCACCTGAGATGTTAAGGTTGGATTCCTCACTGAAGAGGAGGAAGTCGTGATGTCCAAGTCATGTCCCAGATGGAAAAGGTCATCTAATGTGCTATCACCCAGAGGCTCAGCAGTTTGCTCCGTCTGAAACATAGAGTGTGTGGCTGCTCCCATCCTAGTTAATGTGTCTTGAGGATTTGTTGGAGGCATTTATTCCACCCTCTGGGGTGATAAAACAGAGGGGGTGACATCTAACTCATCTCCCAATAACAGGAGATCTACTGTCTCTGCAACTCCCTCAGTCTGTGTCTCTGGTACACAAACATCTACATTTTAAGTGAGGAGGAGGGGAGGAGGGAGGAGAGACGTTCTTGACCTCTCCCGACACTTTTTGGGCAGGAGAGTAGGAGGAGGAGTGGTGGAGAATATAGCATCATGCTCGTCCATCTCCATGTTCAGTTCCTGAGTCTGGCCACCGGAGGGCGACAGTGATCTGGATTGAGATTCACCATCAGTGGCTGTGTGGATCTGCACACTTGTGCTTATAACTGTGCCATCTAACGGCGTTGGGGGACTATTTTGGATCTCTTGTGATGCAATGGCATCCTGTGGATCTCTCAGACTTGTGTGGAGGAGCCCCTCCCCATGATCTAACGTGTCTGAGAGCAGTCTTTTTCCAAGACTGCGACGTGCCCATTTCAGCGCAATCAGCCATGGATCTACCCAGTCATAGGAGGATAAAACACATTCATTTAGCGAGTTCTATTGCCAAACTAGACTCATAATGGTCTCTCAAAATGAGCATTGTGGTGTACGCCCAGTTACCAGCGTTACCTTTAAGGAGAGACTCTGTGTCTTCTGTAGGGTATGCAGGTTTAATGATGGTAGAGAGATGATTCTGTATTTTAAGAATTGTGTTTGATTCCTCCTCTAGGCGACACATTATTTTGGTGGTGGGTCAATTTGATGATCTTATAAATAGATCGGACTTAACGCTACAAATCTAAATGAGTCTTCTTCAGTCTAAGCTTGTTGAAAAGATGTCTGCTGTTTGTCCAGGTCAAAGTGTGAAAGGCTGTAGAGTTGACTGTGCTGTGATCTCAGGTCACATCCGGCATCATGTGTGTGGGGTGGGCCTGTCAGGTCCCCATCCCTACACTGCAGGCCAACCCATGGTTGCCATCTTGGTCCGTCAGGAACCACTCAGATACACATAAATTACATCAGATGCCACTCTGTGACCTCCGACCCAGCGAAGGTGACAAAACATCTTTTTTTTTTCATAATATAAATGATGAAACCTGCTAATAAAAATGCAATGTAGTCTGCTGAGATAATAAATAACCCTTATATTGAGCATTTGTATCAATTCCTCCTATTTTGGAACAAGGTTTCGGTTAACCATACATTCATCCTTCAATATTAAGACTTGTTTGCATGCTACACATTTTGTAACATTTTAAACAAGTCCACACACATCAAGTGCATTATATTTATCCCCGGGGCTATGAATTCTATTTCTTACTCATTCCATTTTTAAATACTGAGTGTGTTAATTATTATAGAGATTAGGGTTATAGGTTACAAAATTAGATGAATGTTTAGGGGTCAACCTAGGGGTTACTTTTAGGATTGAGCTTAGGGTTAGAGATCATCTTTGCTTTGGGTTTGGAGTTTGACTTTTGACCTGAGATGTTCAGTTTAGGTCAAAAGGAAAGGGAAAAACAAGCTATTTTTTTACTGTGCTGTTTCAATATTCAGACTTGTTTGCATAATATACATTTTATCACATTTTCAACAAGTCCACACACATCAAGTGCATTACATTGATCCCCAAAGCTATGGATTCTGTTTCTTATTCATTAAAATCCCTTTTTGAATACAGAATGTGTTTCTTACAAAAGAGATTAGGTTTATGAATTATATAATAAGATATGCGTTTAAAAGCCCCCCTAGGGGTCAGGGTTAGAATAAAGGTAAGGGTCAAAGGTGATCTTTACTTAGGGTTTGAAATTTTGACCTTTCACCTGAGATGTTAAGGTTGGATTCCTCACTGAAGAGGAGGAAGTCGTGATGTCCAAGTCATGTCCCAGATGGAAAAGGTCATCTAATGTGCTATCACCCAGAGGCTCAGCAGTTTGCTCCGTCTGAAACATAGAGTGTGTGGCTGCTCCCAGCCTAATTAATGTGTCTTCAGGATTTGTTGGAGGCATTTATTCCACCCTCTGGGGTGATAAAACAGAGGGGGTGACATCTAACTCATCTCCCAATAACAGGAGATCTACTGTCTCTGCAACTCCCTCAGTCTGTGTCTCTGGTACACAAACATCTACCATTTAAGTGAGGAGGAGGGGAGGAGGGAGGAGAGACGTTCTTGACCTCTCCCGCCACTTTTTGGGCAGGAGAGTAGGAGGAGGAGTGGTGGAGAATATAGCATCATGCTCGTCCATCTCCATGTTCAGTTCCTGAGTCTGGCCACCGGAGGGCGACAGTGATCTGGATTGAGATTCACCATCAGCGGCTGTGTGGATCTGCACACTTGTGCTTATAACTGTGCCATCTAACGGCGTTGGGGGACTATTTTGGATCTCTTGTGATGCAATGGCATCCTGTGGATCTCTCAGACTTGTGTGGAGGAGCCCCTCCCCATGATCTAACGTGTCTGAGAGCAGTCTTTTTCCAAGACTGCGACGTGCCCATTTCAGCGCAATCAGCCATGGATCTACCCAGTCATAGCAGGATAAAACACATTCATTTAGCGAGTTCTATTGCCAAGCTAGACTCATAATGGTCTCTCAAAATGAGCATTGTGGTGTACGCCCAGTTACCAGCGTTACCTTAAAGGAGAGACTCTGTGTCTTCTGTAGGGTATGCAGGTTTAATGATGGTAGAGGGATGATTCTGTATTTTAAGAATTGTGTTTGATTCCTCCTCTAGGCGACACATTATTTTGGTGGTGGGTCAATTTGATGATCTTATAAATAGATCGGACTTAACGCTACAAATCTAAATGAGTCTTCTTCAGTCTAAGCTTGTTGAAAAGATGTCTGCTGTTTTTCCAGGTCAAAGTGTGAAAGGCTGTAGAGTTGACTATGCTGTGATCTCAGGTCACATCCGGCATCATGTGTGTGGGGTGGGCCTGTCAGGTCTCCATCCCTACACTGCAGGCCAACCCATGGTTGCCATCTTGGTCCGTCAGGAACCACTCAGATACACATAAATTACATCAGATGCCACTCTGTGACCTCCGACCCAGCGAAGGTGACAAAACATCTTTTTTTTTTCATAATATAAATGATGAAACCTGCTAATAAAAATGCAATGTAGTCTGCTGAGATAATAAATAACCCTTATATTGAGCATTTGTATCAATTCCTCCTATTTTGGAACAAGGTTTCGGTTAACCATACATTCATCCTTCAATATTAAGACTTGTTTGCATGCTACACATTTTGTAACATTTTAAACAAGTCCACACACATCAAGTGCATAATATTTATCCCCGGGGCTATGAATTCTATTTCTTACTCATTCCATTTTTAAATACTGAGTGTGTTAATTATTATAGAGATTAGGGTTATAGGTTACAAAATTAGATGAATGTTTAGGGGTCAACCTAGGGGTTACTTTTAGGATTGAGGTTAGGGTTAGAGATCATCTTTGCTTTGGGTTTGGAGTTTGACTTTTGACCTGAGATGTTCTGTTTAGGTCAAAAGGAAAGGGAAAAACAAGCTATTTTTTTACTGTGCTGTTTCAATATTCAGACTTGTTTGCATAATATACATTTTATCACATTTTCAACAAGTCCACACACATCAAGTGCATTACATTGATCCCCAAAGCTATGGATTCTGTTTCTTATTCATTAAAATCCCTTTTTAAATACAGAATGTGTTTCTTACAAAAGAGATTAGGTTTATGAATTATATAATAAGATATACGTTTAAAAGCCCCCCTAGGGGTCAGGGTTAGAATAAAGGTAAGGGTCAAAGGTGATCTTTACTTAGGGTTTGAAATTTTGACCTTTCACCTGAGATGTTAAGGTTGGATTCCTCACTGAAGAGGAGGAAGTCGTGATGTCCAAGTCATGTCCCAGATGGAAAAGGTCATCTAATGTGCTATCACCCAGAGGCTCAGCAGTTTGCTCCGTCTGAAACATAGAGTGTGTGGCTGCTCCCAGCCTAATTAATGTGTCTTCAGGATTTGTTGGAGGCATTTATTCCACCCTCTGGGGTGATAAAACAGAGGGGGTGACATCTAACTCATCTCCCAATAACAGGAGATCTACTGTCTCTGCAACTCCCTCAGTCTGTGTCTCTGGTACACAAACATCTACCATTTAAGTGAGGAGGAGGGGAGGAGGGAGGAGAGATGTTCTTGACCTCTCCCGCCACTTTTTGGGCAGGAGAGTAGGAGGAGGAGTGGTGGAGAATATAGCATCATGCTCGTCCATCTCCATGTTCAGTTCCTGAGTCTGGCCACCGGAGGGCGACAGTGATCTGGATTGAGATTCACCATCAGCGGCTGTGTGGATCTGCACACTTGTGCTTATAACTGTGCCATCTAACGGCGTTGGGGGACTATTTTGGATCTCTTGTGATGCAATGGCATCCTGTGGATCTCTCAGACTTGTGTGGAGGAGCCCCTCCCCATGATCTAACGTGTCTGAGAGCAGTCTTTTTCCAAGACTGCGACGTGCCCATTTCAGCGCAATCAGCCATGGATCTACCCAGTCATAGCAGGATAAAACACATTCATTTAGCGAGTTCTATTGCCAAGCTAGACTCATAATGGTCTCTCAAAATGAGCATTGTGGTGTACGCCCAGTTACCAGCGTTACCTTAAAGGAGAGACTCTGTGTCTTCTGTAGGGTATGCAGGTTTAATGATGGTAGAGAGATGATTCTGTATTTTAAGAATTGTGTTTGATTCCTCCTCTAGGCGACACATTATTTTGGTGGTGGGTCAATTTGATGATCTTATAAATAGATCGGACTTAACGCTACAAATCTAAATGAGTCTTCTTCAGTCTAAGCTTGTTGAAAAGATGTCTGCTGTTTTTCCAGGTCAAAGTGTGAAAGGCTGTAGAGTTGACTATGCTGTGATCTCAGGTCACATCCGGCATCATGTGTGTGGGGTGGGCCTGTCAGGTCCCCATCCCTACACTGCAGGCCAACCCATGGTTGCCATCTTGGTCCGTCAGGAACCACTCAGATACACATAAATTACATCAGATGCCACTCTGTGACCTCCGACCCAGCGAAGGTGACAAAACATCTTTTTTTTTTCATAATATAAATGATGAAACCTGCTAATAAAAATGCAATGTAGTCTGCTGAGATAATAAATAACCCTTATATTGAGCATTTGTATCAATTCCTCCTATTTTGGAACAAGGTTTCGGTTAACCATACATTCATCCTTCAATATTAAGACTTGTTTGCATGCTACACATTTTGTAACATTTTAAACAAGTCCACACACATCAAGTGCATTATATTTATCCCGGGGGCTATGAATTCTATTTCTTACTCATTCCATTTTTAAATACTGAGTGTGTTAATTATTATAGAGATTAGGGTTATAGGTTACAAAATTAGATGAATGTTTAGGGGTCAACCTAGGGGTTACTTTTAGGATTGAGCTTAGGGTTAGAGATCATCTTTGCTATGGGTTTGGAGTTTGACGTTTGACCTGAGATGTTCAGTTTAGGTCAAAAGGAAAGGGAAAAACAAGCTATTTTTTTACTGTGCTGTTTCAATATTCAGACTTGTTTGCATAATATACATTTTATCACATTTTCAACAAGTCCACACACATCAAGTGCATTACATTGATCCCCAAAGCTATGGATTCTGTTTCTTATTCATTAAAATCCCTTTTTAAATACAGAATGTGTTTCTTACAAAAGAGATTAGGTTTATGAATTATATAATAAGATATACGTTTAAAAGCCCCCCTAGGGGTCAGGGTTAGAATAAAGGTAAGGGTCAAAGGTGATCTTTACTTAGGGTTTGAAATTTTGACCTTTCACCTGAGATGTTAAGGTTGGATTCCTCACTGAAGAGGAGGAAGTCGTGATGTCCAAGTCATGTCCCAGATGGAAAAGGTCATCTAATGTGCTATCACCCAGAGGCTCAGCAGTTTGCTCCGTCTGAAACATAGAGTGTGTGGCTGCTCCCATCCTAGTTAATGTGTCTTGAGGATTTGTTGGAGGCATTTATTCCACCCTCTGGGGTGATAAAACAGAGGGGGTGACATCTAACTCATCTCCCAATAACAGGAGATCTACTGTCTCTGCAACTCCCTCAGTCTGTGTCTCTGGTACACAAACATCTACATTTTAAGTGAGGAGGAGGGGAGGAGGGAGGAGAGACGTTCTTGACCTCTCCCGACACTTTTTGGGCAGGAGATTAGGAGGAGGAGTGGTGGAGAATATAGCATCATGCTCGTCCATCTCCATGTTCAGTTCCTGAGTCTGGCCACCGGAGGGCGACAGTGATCTGGATTGAGATTCACCATCAGTGGCTGTGTGGATCTGCACACTTGTGCTTATAACTGTGCCATCTAACGGCGTTGGGGGACTATTTTGGATCTCTTGTGATGCAATGGCATCCTGTGGATCTCTCAGACTTGTGTGGAGGAGCCCCTCCCCATGATCTAACGTGTCTGAGAGCAGTCTTTTTCCAAGACTGCGACGTGCCCATTTCAGCGCAATCAGCCATGGATCTACCCAGTCATAGGAGGACAAAACACATTCATTTAGCGAGTTCTATTGCCAAACTAGACTCATAATGGTCTCTCAAAATGAGCATTGTGGTGTACGCCCAGTTACCAGCGTTACCTTTAAGGAGAGACTCTGTGTCTTCTGTAGGGTATGCAGGTTTAATGATGGTAGAGAGATGATTCTGTATTTTTAGAATTGTGTTTGATTCCTCCTCTAGGCGACACATTATTTTGGTGGTGGGTCAATTTGATGATCTTATAAATAGATCGGACTTAACGCTACAAATCTAAATGAGTCTTCTTCAGTCTAAGCTTGTTGAAAAGATGTCTGCTGTTTTTCCAGGTCAAAGTGTGAAAGGCTGTAGAGTTGACTATGCTGTGATCTCAGGTCACATCCGGCATCATGTGTGTGGGGTGGGCCTGTCAGGTCCCCATCCCTACACTGCAGGCCAACCCATGGTTGCCATCTTGGTCCGTCAGGAACCACTCAGATACACATAAATTACATCAGATGCCACTCTGTGACCTCCGACCCAGCGAAGGTGACAAAACATCTTTTTTTTTTCATAATATAAATGATGAAACCTTCACCATCAGCGGCTGTGTGGATCTGCACACTTGTGCTTATAACTGTGCCATCTAACGGCGTTGGGGGACTATTTTGGATCTCTTGTGATGCAATGGCATCCTGTGGATCTCTCAGACTTGTGTGGAGGAGCCCCTCCCCATGATCTAACGTGTCTGAGAGCAGTCTTTTTCCAAGACTGCGACGTGCCCATTTCAGCGCAATCAGCCATGGATCTACCCAGTCATAGGAGGATAAAACACATTCATTTAGCGAGTTCTATTGCCAAACTAGACTCATAATGGTCTCTCAAAATGAGCATTGTGGTGTACGCCCAGTTACCAGCGTTACCTTTAAGGAGAGACTCTGTGTCTTCTGTAGGGTATGCAGGTTTAATGATGGTAGAGGGATGATTCTGTATTTTAAGAATTGTGTTTGATTCCTCCTCTAGGCGACACATTATTTTGGTGGTGGGTCAATTTGATGAGTTTATAAATAGATCGGACTTAACGCTACAAATCTAAATGAGTCTTCTTCAGTCTAAGCTTGTTGAAAAGATGTCTGCTGTTTTTCCAGGTCAAAGTGTGAAAGGCTGTAGAGTTGACTATGCTGTGATCTCAGGTCACATCCGGCATCATGTGTGTGGGGTGGGCCTGTCAGGTCCCCATCCCTACACTGCAGGCCAACCCATGGTTGCCATCTTGGTCCGTCAGGAACCACTCAGATACACATAAATTACATCAGATGCCACTCTGTGACCTCCGACCCAGCGAAGGTGACAAAACATCTTTTTTTTTCATAATATAAATGATGAAACCTGCTAATAAAAATGCAATGTAGTCTGCTGAGATAATAAATAACCCTTATATTGAGCATTTGTATCAATTCCTCCTATTTTGGAACAAGGTTTCGGTTAACCATACATTCATCCTTCAATATTAAGACTTGTTTGCATGCTACACATTTTGTAACATTTTAAACAAGTCCACACACATCAAGTGCATTATATTTATCCCCGGGGCTATGAATTCTATTTCTTACTCATTCCATTTTTAAATACTGAGTGTGTTAATTATTATAGAGATTAGGGTTATAGGTTACAAAATTTGATGAATGTTTAGGGGTCAACCTAGGGGTTACTTTTAGGATTGAGGTTAGGGTTAGAGATCATCTTTGCTTTGGGTTTGGAGTTTGACTTTTGACCTGAGATGTTCAGTTTAGGTCAAAAGGAAAGGGAAAAACAAGCTATTTTTTTACTGTGCTGTTTCAATATTCAGACTTGTTTGCATAATTTACATTTTATCACATTTTCAACAAGTCCACACACATCAAGTGCATTACATTGATCCTCAAAGCTATGGATTCTGTTTCTTATTCATTAAAATCCCTTTTTAAATACAGAATGTGTTTCTTACAAAAGAGATTAGGTTTATGAATTATATAATAAGATATACGTTTAAAAGCCCCCCTAGGGGTCAGGGTTAGAATAAAGGTAAGGGTCAAAGGTGATCTTTACTTAGGGTTTGAAATTTTGACCTTTCACCTGAGATGTTAAGGTTGGATTCCTCACTGAAGAGGAGGAAGTCGTGATGTCCAAGTCATGTCCCAGATGGAAAAGGTCATCTAATGTGCTATCACCCAGAGGCTCAGCAGTTTGCTCCGTCTGAAACATAGAGTGTGTGGCTGCTCCCAGCCTAATTAATGTGTCTTCAGGATTTGTTGGAGGCATTTATTCCACCCTCTGGGGTGATAAAACAGAGGGGGTGACATCTAACTCATCTCCCAATAACAGGAGATCTACTGTCTCTGCAACTCCCTCAGTCTGTGTCTCTGGTACACAAACATCTACCATTTAAGTGAGGAGGAGGGGAGGAGGGAGGAGAGACGTTCTTGACCTCTCCCGCCACTTTTTGGGCAGGAGAGTAGGAGGAGGAGTGGTGGAGAATATAGCATCATGCTCGTCCATCTCCATGTTCAGTTCCTGAGTCTGGCCACCGGAGGGCGACAGTGATCTGGATTGAGATTCACCATCAGCGGCTGTGTGGATCTGCACACTTGTGCTTATAACTGTGCCATCTAACGGCGTTGGGGGACTATTTTGAATCTCTTGTGATGCAATGGCATCCTGTGGATCTCTCAGACTTGTGTGGAGGAGCCCCTCCCCATGATCTAACGTGTCTGAGAGCAGTCTTTTTCCAAGACTGCGACGTGCCCATTTCAGCGCAATCAGCCATGGATCTACCCAGTCATAGGAGGATAAAACACATTCATTTAGCGAGTTCTATTGCCAAACTAGACTCATAATGGTCTCTCAAAATGAGCATTGTGGTGTACGCCCAGTTACCAGCGTTACCTTTAAGGAGAGACTCTGTGTCTTCTGTAGGGTATGCAGGTTTAATGATGGTAGAGGGATGATTCTGTATTTTAAGAATTGTGTTTGATTCCTCCTCTAGGCGACACATTATTTTGGTGGTGGGTCAATTTGATGAGTTTATAAATAGATCGGACTTAACGCTACAAATCTAAATGAGTCTTCTTCAGTCTAAGCTTGTTGAAAAGATGTCTGCTGTTTTTCCAGGTCAAAGTGTGAAAGGCTGTAGAGTTGACTATGCTGTGATCTCAGGTCACATCCGGCATCATGTGTGTGGGGTGGGCCTGTCAGGTCCCCATCCCTACACTGCAGGCCAACCCATGGTTGCCATCTTGGTCCGTCAGGAACCACTCAGATACACATAAATTACATCAGATGCCACTCTGTGACCTCCGACCCAGCGAAGGTGACAAAACATCTTTTTTTTTCATAATATAAATGATGAAACCTGCTAATAAAAATGCAATGTAGTCTGCTGAGATAATAAATAACCCTTATATTGAGCATTTGTATCAATTCCTCCTATTTTGGAACAAGGTTTCGGTTAACCATACATTCATCCTTCAATATTAAGACTTGTTTGCATGCTACACATTTTGTAACATTTTAAACAAGTCCACACACATCAAGTGCATTATATTTATCCCCGGGGCTATGAATTCTATTTCTTACTCATTCCATTTTTAAATACTGAGTGTGTTAATTATTATAGAGATTAGGGTTATAGGTTACAAAATTAGATGAATGTTTAGGGGTCAACCTAGGGGTTACTTTTAGGATTGAGGTTAGGGTTAGAGATCATCTTTGCTTTGGGTTTGGAGTTTGACTTTTGACCTGAGATGTTCTGTTTAGGTCAAAAGGAAAGGGAAAAACAAGCTATTTTTTTACTGTGCTGTTTCAATATTCAGACTTGTTTGCATAATATACATTTTATCACATTTTCAACAAGTCCACACACATCAAGTGCATTACATTGATCCCCAAAGCTATGGATTCTGTTTCTTATTGATTAAAATCCCTTTTTAAATACAGAATGTGTTTCTTACAAAAGAGATTAGGTTTATGAATTATATAATAAGATATACGTTTAAAAGCCCCCCTAGGGGTCAGGGTTAGAATAAAGGTAAGGGTCAAAGGTGATCTTTACTTAGGGTTTGAAATTTTGACCTTTCACCTGAGATGTTAAGGTTGGATTCCTCACTGAAGAGGAGGAAGTCGTGATGTCCAAGTCATGTCCCAGATGGAAAAGGTCATCTAATGTGCTATCACCCAGAGGCTCAGCAGTTTGCTCCGTCTGAAACATAGAGTGTGTGGCTGCTCCCATCCTAGTTAATGTGTCTTGAGGATTTGTTGGAGGCATTTATTCCACCCTCTGGGGTGATAAAACAGAGGGGGTGACATCTAACTCATCTCCCAATAACAGGAGATCTACTGTCTCTGCAACTCCCTCAGTCTGTGTCTCTGGTACACAAACATCTACATTTTAAGTGACGGGGAGGGGAGGAGGGAGGAGAGACGTTCTTGACCTCTCCCGACACTTTTTGGGCAGGAGAGTAGGAGGAGGAGTGGTGGAGAATATAGCATCATGCTCGTCCTCCATGTTCAGTTCCTGAGTCTGAATATAGCATCATGCTCGTCCTCCATGTTCAGTTCCTGAGTCTGGCCACCGGAGGGCCACAGTGATCTGGATTGAGATTCACCATCAGTGGCTGTGTGGATCTGCACACTTGTGCTTATAACTGTGCCATCTAACGGCGTTGGGGGACTATTTTGGATCTCTTGTGATGCAATGGCATCCTGTGGATCTCTCAGACTTGTGTGGAGGAGCCCCTCCCCATGATCTAACGTGTCTGAGAGCAGTCTTTTTCCAAGACTGCGACGTGCCCATTTCAGCGCAATCAGCCATGGATCTACCCAGTCATAGCAGGATAAAACACATTCATTTAGCGAGTTCTATTGCCAAGCTAGACTCATAATGGTCTCTCAAAATGAGCATTGTGGTGTACGCCCAGTTACCAGCGTTACCTTAAAGGAGAGACTCTGTGTCTTCTGTAGGGTATGCAGGTTTAATGATGGTAGAGAGATGATTCTGTATTTTAAGAATTGTGTTTGATTCCTCCTCTAGGCGACACATTATTTTGGTGGTGGGTCAATTTGATGATCTTATAAATAGATCGGACTTAACGCTACAAATCTAAATGAGTCTTCTTCAGTCTAAGCTTGTTGAAAAGATGTCTGCTGTTTGTCCAGGTCAAAGTGTGAAAGGCTGTAGAGTTGACTATGCTGTGATCTCAGGTCACATCCGGCATCATGTGTGTGGGGTGGGCCTGTCAGGTCCCCATCCCTACACTGCAGGCCAACCCATGGTTGCCATCTTGGTCCGTCAGGAACCACTCAGATACACATAAATTACATCAGATGCCACTCTGTGACCTCCGACCCAGCGAAGGTGACTTGTTTGCATGCTACACATTTTGTAACATTTTAAACAAGTCCACACACATCAAGTGCATTATATTTATCCCCGGGGCTATGAATTCTATTTCTTACTCATTCCATTTTTAAATACTGAGTGTGTTAATTATTATAGAGATTAGGGTTATAGGTTACAAAGTTAGATGAATGTTTAGGGGTCAACCTAGGGGTTACTTTTAGGATTGAGGTTAGGGTTAGAGATCATCTTTGCTTTGGGTTTGGAGTTTGACTTTTGACCTGAGATGTTCAGTTTAGGTCAAAAGGAAAGGGAAAAACAAGCTATTTTTTTACTGTGCTGTTTCAATATTCAGACTTGTTTGCATAATATACATTTTATCACATTTTCAACAAGTCCACACACATCAAGTGCATTACATTGATCTCCAAAGCTATGGATTCTGTTTCTTATTCATTAAAATCCCTTTTTAAATACAGAATGTGTTTCTTACAAAAGAGATTAGGTTTATGAATTATATAATAAGATATACGTTTAAAAGCCCCCCTAGGGGTCAGGGTTAGAATAAAGGTAAGGGTCAAAGGTGATCTTTACTTAGGGTTTGAAATTTTGACCTTTCACCTGAGATGTTAAGGTTGGATTCCTCACTGAAGAGGAGGAAGTCGTGATGTCCAAGTCATGTCCCAGATGGAAAAGGTCATCTAATGTGCTATCACCCAGAGGCTCAGCAGTTTGCTCCGTCTGAAACATAGAGTGTGTGGCTGCTCCCAGCCTAATTAATGTGTCTTCAGGATTTGTTGGAGGCATTTATTCCACCCTCTGGGGTGATAAAACAGAGGGGGTGACATCTAACTCATCTCCCAATAACAGGAGATCTACTGTCTCTGCAACTCCCTCAGTCTGTGTCTCTGGTACACAAACATCTACCATTTAAGTGAGGAGGAGGGGAGGAGGGAGGAGAGACGTTCTTGACCTCTCCCGCCACTTTTTGGGCAGGAGAGTAGGAGGAGGAGTGGTGGAGAATATAGCATCATGCTCGTCCATCTCCATGTTCAGTTCCTGAGTCTGGCCACCGGAGGGCGACAGTGATCTGGATTGAGATTCACCATCAGCGGCTGTGTGGATCTGCACACTTGTGCTTATAACTGTGCCATCTAACGGCGTTGGGGGACTATTTTGAATCTCTTGTGATGCAATGGCATCCTGTGGATCTCTCAGACTTGTGTGGAGGAGCCCCTCCCCATGATCTAACGTGTCTGAGAGCAGTCTTTTTCCGAGACTGCGACGTGCCCATTTCAGCGCAATCAGCCATGGATCTACCCAGTCATAGGAGGATAAAACACATTCATTTAGCGAGTTCTATTGCCAAACTAGACTCATAATGGTCTCTCAAAATGAGCATTGTGGTGTACGCCCAGTTACCAGCGTTACCTTTAAGGAGAGACTCTGTGTCTTCTGTAGGGTATGCAGGTTTAATGATGGTAGAGGGATGATTCTGTATTTTAAGAATTGTGTTTGATTCCTCCTCTAGGCGACACATTATTTTGGTGGTGGGTCAATTTGATGAGTTTATAAATAGATCGGACTTAACGCTACAAATCTAAATGAGTCTTCTTCAGTCTAAGCTTGTTGAAAAGATGTCTGCTGTTTTTCCAGGTCAAAGTGTGAAAGGCTGTAGAGTTGACTATGCTGTGATCTCAGGTCACATCCGGCATCATGTGTGTGGGGTGGGCCTGTCAGGTCCCCATCCCTACACTGCAGGCCAACCCATGGTTGCCATCTTGGTCCGTCAGGAACCACTCAGATACACATAAATTACATCAGATGCCACTCTGTGACCTCCGACCCAGCGAAGGTGACAAAACATCTTTTTTTTTCATAATATAAATGATGAAACCTGCTAATAAAAATGCAATGTAGTCTGCTGAGATAATAAATAACCCTTATATTGAGCATTTGTATCAATTCCTCCTATTTTGGAACAAGGTTTCGGTTAACCATACATTCATCCTTCAATATTAAGACTTGTTTGCATGCTACACATTTTGTAACATTTTAAACAAGTCCACACACATCAAGTGCATTATATTTATCCCCGGGGCTATGAATTCTATTTCTTACTCATTCCATTTTTAAATACTGAGTGTGTTAATTATTATAGAGATTAGGGTTATAGGTTACAAAATTAGATGAATGTTTAGGGGTCAACCTAGGGGTTACTTTTAGGATTGAGGTTAGGGTTAGAGATCATCTTTGCTTTGGGTTTGGAGTTTGACTTTTGACCTGAGATGTTCAGTTTAGGTCAAAAGGAAAGGGAAAAACAAGCTATTTTTTTACTGTGCTGTTTCAATATTCAGACTTGTTTGCATAATTTACATTTTATCACATTTTCAACAAGTCCACACACATCAAGTGCATTACATTGATCCTCAAAGCTATGGATTCTGTTTCTTATTCATTAAAATCCCTTTTTAAATACAGAATGTGTTTCTTACAAAAGAGATTAGGTTTATGAATTATATAATAAGATATACGTTTAAAAGCCCCCCTAGGGGTCAGGGTTAGAATAAAGGTAAGGGTCAAAGGTGATCTTTACTTAGGGTTTGAAATTTTGACCTTTCACCTGAGATGTTAAGGTTGGATTCCTCACTGAAGAGGAGGAAGTCGTGATGTCCAAGTCATGTCCCAGATGGAAAAGGTCATCTAATGTGCTATCACCCAGAGGCTCAGCAGTTTGCTCCGTCTGAAACATAGAGTGTGTGGCTGCTCCCAGCCTAATTAATGTGTCTTCAGGATTTGTTGGAGGCATTTATTCCACCCTCTGGGGTGATAAAACAGAGGGGGTGACATCTAACTCATCTCCCAATAACAGGAGATCTACTGTCTCTGCAACTCCCTCAGTCTGTGTCTCTGGTACACAAACATCTACCATTTAAGTGAGGAGGAGGGGAGGAGGGAGGAGAGACGTTCTTGACCTCTCCCGCCACTTTTTGGGCAGGAGAGTAGGAGGAGGAGTGGTGGAGAATATAGCATCATGCTCGTCCATCTCCATGTTCAGTTCCTGAGTCTGGCCACCGGAGGGCGACAGTGATCTGGATTGAGATTCACCATCAGCGGCTGTGTGGATCTGCACACTTGTGCTTATAACTGTGCCATCTAACGGCGTTGGGGGACTATTTTGAATCTCTTGTGATGCAATGGCATCCTGTGGATCTCTCAGACTTGTGTGGAGGAGCCCCTCCCCATGATCTAACGTGTCTGAGAGCAGTCTTTTTCCAAGACTGCGACGTGCCCATTTCAGCGCAATCAGCCATGGATCTACCCAGTCATAGGAGGATAAAACACATTCATTTAGCGAGTTCTATTGCCAAACTAGACTCATAATGGTCTCTCAAAATGAGCATTGTGGTGTACGCCCAGTTACCAGCGTTACCTTTAAGGAGAGACTCTGTGTCTTCTGTAGGGTATGCAGGTTTAATGATGGTAGAGGGATGATTCTGTATTTTAAGAATTGTGTTTGATTCCTCCTCTAGGCGACACATTATTTTGGTGGTGGGTCAATTTGATGAGTTTATAAATAGATCGGACTTAACGCTACAAATCTAAATGAGTCTTCTTCAGTCTAAGCTTGTTGAAAAGATGTCTGCTGTTTTTCCAGGTCAAAGTGTGAAAGGCTGTAGAGTTGACTATGCTGTGATCTCAGGTCACATCCGGCATCATGTGTGTGGGGTGGGCCTGTCAGGTCCCCATCCCTACACTGCAGGCCAACCCATGGTTGCCATCTTGGTCCGTCAGGAACCACTCAGATACACATAAATTACATCAGATGCCACTCTGTGACCTCCGACCCAGCGAAGGTGACAAAACATCTTTTTTTTTCATAATATAAATGATGAAACCTGCTAATAAAAATGCAATGTAGTCTGCTGAGATAATAAATAACCCTTATATTGAGCATTTGTATCAATTCCTCCTATTTTGGAACAAGGTTTCGGTTAACCATACATTCATCCTTCAATATTAAGACTTGTTTGCATGCTACACATTTTGTAACATTTTAAACAAGTCCACACACATCAAGTGCATTATATTTATCCCCGGGGCTATGAATTCTATTTCTTACTCATTCCATTTTTAAATACTGAGTGTGTTAATTATTATAGAGATTAGGGTTATAGGTTACAAAATTAGATGAATGTTTAGGGGTCAACCTAGGGGTTACTTTTAGGATTGAGGTTAGGGTTAGAGATCATCTTTGCTTTGGGTTTGGAGTTTGACTTTTGACCTGAGATGTTCAGTTTAGGTCAAAAGGAAAGGGAAAAACAAGCTATTTTTTTACTGTGCTGTTTCAATATTCAGACTTGTTTGCATAATATACATTTTATCACATTTTCAACAAGTCCACACACATCAAGTGCATTACATTGATCCTCAAAGCTATGGATTCTGTTTCTTATTCATTAAAATCCCTTTTTAAATACAGAATGTGTTTCTTACAAAAGAGATTAGGTTTATGAATTATATAATAAGATATACGTTTAAAAGCCCCCCTAGGGGTCGGGGTTAGAATAAAGGTAAGGGTCAAAGGTGATCTTTACTTAGGGTTTGAAATTTTGACCTTTCACCTGAGATGTTAAGGTTGGATTCCTCACTGAAGAGGAGGAAGTCGTGATGTCCAAGTCATGTCCCAGATGGAAAAGGTCATCTAATGTGCTATCACCCAGAGGCTCAGCAGTTTGCTCCGTCTGAAACATAGAGTGTGTGGCTGCTCCCAGCCTAATTAATGTGTCTTCAGGATTTGTTGGAGGCATTTATTCCACCCTCTGGGGTGATAAAACAGAGGGGGTGACATCTAACTCATCTCCCAATAACAGGAGATCTACTGTCTCTGCAACTCCCTCAGTCTGTGTCTCTGGTACACAAACATCTACCATTAAAGTGAGGAGGAGGGGAGGAGGGAGGAGAGACGTTCTTGACCTCTCCCGACACTTTTTGGGCAGGAGAGTAGGAGGAGGAGTGGTGGAGAATATAGCATCATGCTCGTCCATCTCCATGTTCAGTTCCTGAGTCTGGCCACCGGAGGGCGACAGTGATCTGGATTGAGATTCACCATCAGCGGCTGTGTGGATCTGCACACTTGTGCTTATAACTGTGCCATCTAACGGCGTTGGGGGACTATTTTGGATCTCTTGTGATGCAATGGCATCCTGTGGATCTCTCAGACTTGTGTGGAGGAGCCCCTCCCCATGATCTAACGTGTCTGAGAGCAGTCTTTTTCCAAGACTGCGACGTGCCCATTTCAGCGCAATCAGCCATGGATCTACCCAGTCATAGCAGGATAAAACACATTCATTTAGCGAGTTCTATTGCCAGGCTAGACTCATAATGGTCTCTCAAAATGAGCATTGTGGTGTACGCCCAGTTACCAGCGTTACCTTTAAGGAGAGACTCTGTGTCTTCTGTAGGGTATGCAGGTTTAATGATGGTAGAGAGATGATTCTGTATTTTAAGAATTGTGTTTGATTCCTCCTCTAGGCGACACATTATTTTGGTGGTGGGTCAATTTGATGATCTGATAAATAGATCGGACTTAACGCTACAAATCTAAATGAGTCTTCTTCAGTCTAAGCTTGTTGAAAAGATGTCTGCTGTTTGTCCAGGTCAAAGTGTGAAAGGCTGTAGAGTTGACTATGCTGTGATCTCAGGTCACATCCGGCATCATGTGTGTGGGGTGGGCCTGTCAGGTCCCCATCCCTACACTGCAGGCCAACCCATGGTTGCCATCTTGGTCCGTCAGGAACCACTCAGATACACATAAATTACATCAGATGCCACTCTGTGACCTCCGACCCAGCGAAGGTGACAAAACATCTTTTTTTTTTCATAATATAAATGATGAAACCTGCTAATAAAAATGCAATGTAGTCTGCTGAGATAATAAATAACCCTTATATTGAGCATTTGTATCAATTCCTCCTATTTTGGAACAGGGTTTCGGTTAACCATACATTCATACTTCAATATTAAGACTTGTTTGCATGCTACACATTTTGTAACATTTTAAACAAGTCCACACACATCAAGTGCATTATATTTATCCCCGGGGCTATGAATTCTATTTCTTACTCATTCCATTTTTAAATACTGAGTGTGTTAATTATTATAGAGATTAGGGTTATAGGTTACAAAATTAGATGAATGTTTAGGGGTCAACCTAGGGGTTACTTTTAGGATTGAGGTTAGGGTTAGAGATCATCTTTGCTTTGGGTTTGGAGTTTGACTTTTGACCTGAGATGTTCTGTTTAGGTCAAAAGGAAAGGGAAAAACAAGCTATTTTTTTACTGTGCTGTTTCAATATTCAGACTTGTTTGCATAATATACATTTTATCACATTTTCAACAAGTCCACACACATCAAGTGCATTACATTGATCCCCAAAGCTATGGATTCTGTTTCTTATTGATTAAAATCCCTTTTTAAATACAGAATGTGTTTCTTACAAAAGAGATTAGGTTTATGAATTATATAATAAGATATACGTTTAAAAGCCCCCCTAGGGGTCAGGGTTAGAATAAAGGTAAGGGTCAAAGGTGATCTTTACTTAGGGTTTGAAATTTTGACCTTTCACCTGAGATGTTAAGGTTGGATTCCTCACTGAAGAGGAGGAAGTCGTGATGTCCAAGTCATGTCCCAGATGGAAAAGGTCATCTAATGTGCTATCACCCAGAGGCTCAGCAGTTTGCTCCGTCTGAAACATAGAGTGTGTGGCTGCTCCCATCCTAGTTAATGTGTCTTGAGGATTTGTTGGAGGCATTTATTCCACCCTCTGGGGTGATAAAACAGAGGGGGTGACATCTAACTCATCTCCCAATAACAGGAGATCTACTGTCTCTGCAACTCCCTCAGTCTGTGTCTCTGGTACACAAACATCTACATTTTAAGTGACGGGGAGGGGAGGAGGGAGGAGAGACGTTCTTGACCTCTCCCGACACTTTTTGGGCAGGAGAGTAGGAGGAGGAGTGGTGGAGAATATAGCATCATGCTCGTCCTCCATGTTCAGTTCCTGAGTCTGAATATAGCATCATGCTCGTCCTCCATGTTCAGTTCCTGAGTCTGGCCACCGGAGGGCGACAGTGATCTGGATTGAGATTCACCATCAGTGGCTGTGTGGATCTGCACACTTGTGCTTATAACTGTGCCATCTAACGGCGTTGGGGGACTATTTTGGATCTCTTGTGATGCAATGGCATCCTGTGGATCTCTCAGACTTGTGTGGAGGAGCCCCTCCCCATGATCTAACGTGTCTGAGAGCAGTCTTTTTCCAAGACTGCGACGTGCCCATTTCAGCGCAATCAGCCATGGATCTACCCAGTCATAGCAGGATAAAACACATTCATTTAGCGAGTTCTATTGCCAAGCTAGACTCATAATGGTCTCTCAAAATGAGCATTGTGGTGTACGCCCAGTTACCAGCGTTACCTTAAAGGAGAGACTCTGTGTCTTCTGTAGGGTATGCAGGTTTAATGATGGTAGAGAGATGATTCTGTATTTTAAGAATTGTGTTTGATTCCTCCTCTAGGCGACACATTATTTTGGTGGTGGGTCAATTTGATGATCTTATAAATAGATCGGACTTAACGCTACAAATCTAAATGAGTCTTCTTCAGTCTAAGCTTGTTGAAAAGATGTCTGCTGTTTGTCCAGGTCAAAGTGTGAAAGGCTGTAGAGTTGACTATGCTGTGATCTCAGGTCACATCCGGCATCATGTGTGTGGGGTGGGCCTGTCAGGTCCCCATCCCTACACTGCAGGCCAACCCATGGTTGCCATCTTGGTCCGTCAGGAACCACTCAGATACACATAAATTACATCAGATGCCACTCTGTGACCTCCGACCCAGCGAAGGTGACTTGTTTGCATGCTACACATTTTGTAACATTTTAAACAAGTCCACACACATCAAGTGCATTATATTTATCCCCGGGGCTATGAATTCTATTTCTTACTCATTCCATTTTTAAATACTGAGTGTGTTAATTATTATAGAGATTAGGGTTATAGGTTACAAAGTTAGATGAATGTTTAGGGGTCAACCTAGGGGTTACTTTTAGGATTGAGGTTAGGGTTAGAGATCATCTTTGCTTTGGGTTTGGAGTTTGACTTTTGACCTGAGATGTTCAGTTTAGGTCAAAAGGAAAGGGAAAAACAAGCTATTTTTTTACTGTGCTGTTTCAATATTCAGACTTGTTTGCATAATATACATTTTATCACATTTTCAACAAGTCCACACACATCAAGTGCATTACATTGATCTCCAAAGCTATGGATTCTGTTTCTTATTCATTAAAATCCCTTTTTAAATACAGAATGTGTTTCTTACAAAAGAGATTAGGTTTATGAATTATATAATAAGATATACGTTTAAAAGCCCCCCTAGGGGTCAGGGTTAGAATAAAGGTAAGGGTCAAAGGTGATCTTTACTTAGGGTTTGAAATTTTGACCTTTCACCTGAGATGTTAAGGTTGGATTCCTCACTGAAGAGGAGGAAGTCGTGATGTCCAAGTCATGTCCCAGATGGAAAAGGTCATCTAATGTGCTATCACCCAGAGGCTCAGCAGTTTGCTCCGTCTGAAACATAGAGTGTGTGGCTGCTCCCAGCCTAATTAATGTGTCTTCAGGATTTGTTGGAGGCATTTATTCCACCCTCTGGGGTGATAAAACAGAGGGGGTGACATCTAACTCATCTCCCAATAACAGGAGATCTACTGTCTCTGCAACTCCCTCAGTCTGTGTCTCTGGTACACAAACATCTACCATTTAAGTGAGGAGGAGGGGAGGAGGGAGGAGAGACGTTCTTGACCTCTCCCGCCACTTTTTGGGCAGGAGAGTAGGAGGAGGAGTGGTGGAGAATATAGCATCATGCTCGTCCATCTCCATGTTCAGTTCCTGAGTCTGGCCACCGGAGGGCGACAGTGATCTGGATTGAGATTCACCATCAGCGGCTGTGTGGATCTGCACACTTGTGCTTATAACTGTGCCATCTAACGGCGTTGGGGGACTATTTTGGATCTCTTGTGATGCAATGGCATCCTGTGGATCTCTCAGACTTGTGTGGAGGAGCCCCTCCCCATGATCTAACGTGTCTGAGAGCAGTCTTTTTCCAAGACTGCGACGTGCCCATTTCAGCGCAATCAGCCATGGATCTACCCAGTCATAGGAGGATAAAACACATTCATTTAGCGAGTTCTATTGCCAAACTAGACTCATAATGGTCTCTCAAAATGAGCATTGTGGTGTACGCCCAGTTACCAGCGTTACCTTTAAGGAGAGACTCTGTGTCTTCTGTAGGGTATGCAGGTTTAATGATGGTAGAGAGATGATTCTGTATTTTAAGAATTGTGTTTGATTCCTCCTCTAGGCGACACATTATTTTGGTGGTGGGTCAATTTGATGATCTTATAAATAGATCGGACTTAACGCTACAAATCTAAATGAGTCTTCTTCAGTCTAAGCTTGTTGAAAAGATGTCTGCTGTTTTTCCAGGTCAAAGTGTGAAAGGCTGTAGAGTTGACTATGCTGTGATCTCAGGTCACATCCGGCATCATGTGTGTGGGGTGGGCCTGTCAGGTCCCCATCCCTACACTGCAGGCCAACCCATGGTTGCCATCTTGGTCCGTCAGGAACCACTCAGATACACATAAATTACATCAGATGCCACTCTGTGACCTCCGACCCAGCGAAGGTGACAAAACATCTTTTTTTTTTCATAATATAAATGATGAAACCTGCTAATAAAAATGCAATGTAGTCTGCTGAGATAATAAATAACCCTTATATTGAGCATTTGTATCAATTCCCCCTATTTTGGAACAAGGTTTCGGTTAACCATACATTCATCCTTCAATATTAAGACTTGTTTGCATGCTACACATTTTGTAACATTTTAAACAAGTCCACACACATCAAGTGCATTATATTTATCCCCGGGGCTATGAATTCTATTTCTTACTCATTCCATTTTTAAATACTGAGTGTGTTAATTATTATAGAGATTAGGGTTATAGGTTACAAAATTAGATGAATGTTTAGGGGTCAACCTAGGGGTTACTTTTAGGATTGAGCTTAGGGTTAGAGATCATCTTTGCTTTGGGTTTGGAGTTTGACTTTTGACCTGAGATGTTCAGTTTAGGTCAAAAGGAAAGGGAAAAACAAGCTATTTTTTTACTGTGCTGTTTCAATATTCAGACTTGTTTGCATAATATACATTTTATCACATTTTCAACAAGTCCACACACATCAAGTGCATTACATTGATCCCTAAAGCTATGGATTCTGTTTCTTATTCATTAAAATCCCTTTTTAAATACAGAATGTGTTTCTTACAAAAGAGATTAGGTTAATGAATTATATAATAAGATATACGTTTAAAAGCCCCCCTAGGGGTCAGGGTTAGAATAAAGGTAAGGGTCAAAGGTGATCTTTACTTAGGGTTTGAAATTTTGACCTTTCACCTGAGATGTTAAGGTTGGATTCCTCACTGAAGAGGAGGAAGTCGTGATGTCCAAGTCATGTCCCAGATGGAAAAGGTCATCTAATGTGCTATCACCCAGAGGCTCAGCAGTTTGCTCCGTCTGAAACATAGAGTGTGTGGCTGCTCCCAGCCTAATTAATGTGTCTTCAGGATTTGTTGGAGGCATTTATTCCACCCTCTGGGGTGATGAAACAGAGGGGGTGACATCTAACTCATCTCCCAATAACAGGAGATCTACTGTCTCTGCAACTCCCTCAGTCTGTGTCTCTGGTACACAAACATCTACATTTTAAGTGAGGAGGAGGGGAGGAGGGAGGAGAGACGTTCTTGACCTCTCCCGACACTTTTGGGGCAGGAGAGTAGGAGGAGGAGTGGTGGATAATATAGCATCATGCTCGTCCATCTCCATGTTCAGTTCCTGAGTCTGGCCACCGGAGGGCGACAGTGATCTGGATTGAGATTCACCATCAGTGGCTGTGTGGATCTGCACACTTGTGCTTATAACTGTGCCATCTAACGGCGTTGGGGGACTATTTTGGATCTCTTGTGATGCAATGGCATCCTGTGGATCTCTCAGACTTGTGTGGAGGAGCCCCTCCCCATGATCTAACGTGTCTGAGAGCAGTCTTTTTCCAAGACTGCGACGTGCCCATTTCAGCGCAATCAGCCATGGATCTACCCAGTCATAGGAGGATAAAACACATTCATTTAGCGAGTTCTATTGCCAAACTAGACTCATAATGGTCTCTCAAAATGAGCATTGTGGTGTACGTCCAGTTACCAGCGTTACCTTTAAGGAGAGACTCTGTGTCTTCTGTAGGGTATGCAGGTTTAATGATGGTAGAGAGATGATTCTGTATTTTAAGAATTGTGTTTGATTCCTCCTCTAGGCGACACATTATTTTGGTGGTGGGTCAATTTGATGATCTTATAAATAGATCGGACTTAACGCTACAAATCTAAATGAGTCTTCTTCAGTCTAAGCTTGTTGAAAAGATGTCTGCTGTTTGTCCAGGTCAAAGTGTGAAAGGCTGTAGAGTTGACTATGCTGTGATCTCAGGTCACATCCGGCATCATGTGTGTGGGGTGGGCCTGTCAGGTCCCCATCCCTACACTGCAGGCCAACCCATGGTTGCCATCTTGGTCCGTCAGGAACCACTCAGATACACATAAATTACATCAGATGCCACTCTGTGACCTCCGACCCAGTGAAGGTGACAAAACATCTTTTTTTTTATAATATAAATGATGAAACCTGCTAATAAAAATGCAATGTAGTCTGCTGAGATAATAAATAACCCTTATATTGAGCATTTGTATCAATTCCTCCTATTTTGGAACAAGGTTTCGGTTAACCATACATTCATCCTTCAATATTAAGACTTGTTTGCATGCTACACATTTTGTAACATTTTAAACAAGTCCACACACATCAAGTGCATTATATTTATCCCCGGGGCTATGAATTCTATTTCTTACTCATTCCATTTTTAAATACTGAGTGTGTTAATTATTATAGAGATTAGGGTTATAGGTTACAAAATTAGATGAATGTTTAGGGGTCAACCTAGGGGTTACTTTTAGGATTGAGGTTAGGGTTAGAGATCATCTTTGCTTTGGGTTTGGAGTTTGACTTTTGACCTGAGATGTTCAGTTTAGGTTAAAAGGAAAGGGAAAAACAAGCTATTTTTTTACTGTGCTGTTTCAATATTCAGACTTGTTTGCATAATATACATTTTATCACATTTTCAACAAGTCCACACACATCAAGTGCATTACATTGATCCCCACGGCTATGGATTCTGTTCCTTATTCATTAAAATCCCTTTTTAAATACAGAATGTGTTTCTTACAAAAGAGATTAGGTTTATGAATTATATAATAAGATATACGTTTAAAAGCCCCCCTAGGGGTCAGGGTTAGAATAAAGGTAAGGGTCAAAGGTGATCTTTACTTAGGGTTTGAAATTTTGACCTTTCACCTGAGATGTTAAGGTTGGATTCCTCACTGAAGAGGAGGAAGTCGTGATGTCCAAGTCATGTCCCAGATGGAAAAGGTCATCTAATGTGCTATCACCCAGAGGCTCAGCAGTTTGCTCCGTCTGAAACATAGAGTGTGTGGCTGCTCCCAGCCTAATTAATGTGTCTTCAGGATTTGTTGGAGGCATTTATTCCACCCTCTGGGGTGATAAAACAGAGGGGGTGACATCTAACTCATCTCCCAATAACAGGAGATCTACTGTCTCTGCAACTCCCTCAGTCTGTGTCTCTGGTACACAAACATCTACCATTTAAGTGAGGAGGAGGGAGGAGAGACGTTCTTGACCTCTCCCGCCACTTTTTGGGCAGGAGAGTAGGAGGAGGAGTGGTGGAGAATATAGCATCATGCTCGTCCATCTCCATGTTCAGTTCCTGAGTCTGGCCACCGGAGGGCGACAGTGATCTGGATTGAGATTCACCATCAGCGGCTGTGTGGATCTGCACACTTGTGCTTATAACTGTGCCATCTAACGGCGTTGGGGGACTATTTTGGATCTCTTGTGATGCAATGGCATCCTGTGGATCTCTCAGACTTGTGTGGAGGAGCCCCTCCCCATGATCTAACGTGTCTGAGAGCAGTCTTTTTCCAAGACTGCGACGTGCCCATTTCAGCGCAATCAGCCATGGATCTACCCAGTCATAGGAGGATAAAACACATTCATTTAGCGAGTTCTATTGCCAAACTAGACTCATAATGGTCTCTCAAAATGAGCATTGTGGTGTACGCCCAGTTACCAGCGTTACCTTTAAGGAGAGACTCTGTGTCTTCTGTAGGGTATGCAGGTTTAATGATGGTAGAGAGATGATTCTGTATTTTAAGAATTGTGTTTGATTCCTCCTCTAGGCGACACATTATTTTGGTGGTGGGTCAATTTGATGATCTTATAAATAGATCGGACTTAACGCTACAAATCTAAATGAGTCTTCTTCAGTCTAAGCTTGTTGAAAAGATGTCTGCTGTTTTTCCAGGTCAAAGTGTGAAAGGCTGTAGAGTTGACTATGCTGTGATCTCAGGTCACATCCGGCATCATGTGTGTGGGGTGGGCCTGTCAGGTCCCCATCCCTACACTGCAGGCCAACCCATGGTTGCCATCTTGGTCCGTCAGGAACCACTCAGATACACATAAATTACATCAGATGCCACTCTGTGACCTCCGACCCAGCGAAGGTGACAAAACATCTTTTTTTTTTCATAATATAAATGATGAAACCTGCTTATAAAAATGCAATGTAGTCTGCTGAGATAATAAATAACCCTTATATTGAGCATTTGTATCAATTCCTCCTATTTTGGAACAAGGTTTCAGTTAACCATACATTCATCCTTCAATATTAAGACTTGTTTGCATGCTACACATTTTGTAACATTTTAAACAAGTCCACACACATCAAGTGCATTATATTTATCCCCGGGGCTATGAATTCTATTTCTTACTCATTCCATTTTTAAATACTGAGTGTGTTAATTATTATAGAGATTAGGGTTATAGGTTACAAAATTAGATGAATGTTTAGGGGTCAACCTAGGGGTTACTTTTAGGATTGAGCTTAGGGTTAGAGATCATCTTTGCTTTGGGTTTGGAGTTTGACTTTTGACCTGAGATGTTCAGTTTAGGTCAAAAGGAAAGGGATAAACAAGCTATTTTTTTACTGTGCTGTTTCAATATTCAGACTTGTTTGCATAATATACATTTTATCACATTTTCAACAAGTCCACACACATCAAGTGCATTACATTGATCCCCAAAGCTATGGATTCTGTTTCTTATTCATTAAAATCCCTTTTTAAATACAGAATGTGTTTCTTACAAAAGAGATTAGGTTTATGAATTATATAATAAGATATACGTTTAAAAGCCCCCCTAGGGGTCAGGGTTAGAATAAAGGTAAGGGTCAAAGGTGATCTTTACTTAGGGTTTGAAATTTTGACCTTTCACCTGAGATGTTGAGGTTGGATTCCTCACTGAAGAGGAGGAAGTCGTGATGTCCAAGTCATGTCCCAGATGGAAAAGGTCATCTAATGTGCTATCACCCAGAGGCTCAGCAGTTTGCTCCGTCTGAAACATAGAGTGTGTGGCTGCTCCCAGCCTAATTAATGTGTCTTCAGGATTTGTTGGAGGCATTTATTCCACCCTCTGGGGTGATAAAACAGAGGGGGTGACATCTAACTCATCTCCCAATAACAGGAGATCTACTGTCTCTGCAACTCCCTCAGTCTGTGTCTCTGGTACACAAACATCTACCATTTTAAGTGAGGAGGAGGAGAGGAGGGAGGAGAGACGTTCTTGACCTCTCCCGCCACTTTTTGGGCAGGAGAGTAGGAGGAGGAGTGGTGGAGAATATAGCATCATGCTCGTCCATCTCCATGTTCAGTTCCTGAGTCTGGCCACCGGAGGGCGACAGTGATCTGGATTGAGATTCACCATCAGCGGCTGTGTGGATCTGCACACTTGTGCTTATAACTGTGCCATCTAACGTCGTTGGGGGACTATTTTGGATCTCTTGTGATGCAATGGCATCCTGTGGATCTCTCAGACTTGTGTGGAGGAGCCCCTCCCCATGATCTAACGTGTCTGAGAGCAGTCTTTTTCCAAGACTGCGACGTGCCCATTTCAGCGCAATCAGCCATGGATCTACCCAGTCATAGGAGGATAAAACACATTCATTTAGCGAGTTCTATTGCCAAACTAGACTCATAATGGTCTCTCAAAATGAGCATTGTGGTGTACGCCCAGTTACCAGCGTTACCTTTAAGGAGAGACTCTGTGTCTTCTGTAGGGTATGCAGGTTTAATGATGGTAGAGAGATGATTCTGTATTTTAAGAATTGTGTTTGATTCCTCCTCTAGGAGACACATTATTTTGGTGGTGGGTCAATTTGATGATCTTATAAATAGATCGGACTTAACGCTACAAATCTAAATGAGTCTTCTTCAAGTCTAAGCTTGTTGAAAAGATGTCTGCTGTTTGTCCAGGTCAAAGTGTGAAAGGCTGTAGAGTTGTCTATGCTGTGATCTCAGGTCACATCCGGCATCATGTGTGTGGGGTGGGCCTGTCAGGTCCCCATCCCTACACTGCAGGCCAACCCATGGTTGCCATCTTGGTCCGTCAGGAACCACTCAGATACACATAAATTACATCAGATGCCACTCTGTGACCTCCGACCCAGCGAAGGTGACAAAACATCTTTTTTTTTCATAATATAAATGATGAAACCTGCTAATAAAAATGCAACGTAGTCTGCTGAGATAATAAATAACCCTTATATTGAGCATTTGTATCAATTCCTCCTATTTTGGAACAAGGTTTCGGTTTACCATACATTCATCCTTCAATATTAAGACTTGTTTGCATGCTACACATTTTGTAACATTTTAAACAAGTCCACACACATCAAGTGCATTATATTTATCCCCGGGGCTATGAATTCTATTTCTTACTCATTCCATTTTTAAATACTGAGTGTGTTAATTATTATAGAGATTAGGGTTATAGGTTACAAAATTAGATGAATGTTTAGGGGTCAACCTAGGGGTTACTTTTAGGATTGAGGTAAGGGTTAAAGATCATCTTTGCTTTGGGTTTGGAGTTTGACTTTTGACCTGAGATGTTCAGTTTAGGTCAAAAGGAAAGGGAAAAACAAGCTATTTTTTTACTGTGCTGTTTCAATATTCAGACTTGTTTGCATAATATACATTTTATCACATTTTCAACAAGTCCACACACATCAAGTGCATTACATTGATCCCCAAAGCTATGGATTCTGTTTCTTATTCATTAAAATCCCTTTTTAAATACAGAATGTGTTTCTTACAAAAGAGATTAGGTTTATGAATTATATAATAAGATATACGTTTAAAAGCCCCCCTAGGGGTCAGGGTTAGAATAAAGGTAAGGGTCAAAGGTGATCTTTACTTAGGGTTTGAAATTTTGACCTTTCACCTGAGATGTTAAGGTTGGATTCCTCACTGAAGAGGAGGAAGTCGTGATGTCCAAGTCATGTCCCAGATGGAAAAGGTCATCTAATGTGCTATCACCCAGAGGCTCAGCAGTTTGCTCCGTCTGAAACATAGAGTGTGTGGCTGCTCCCAGCCTAATTAATGTGTCTTCAGGATTTGTTGGAGGCATTTATTCCACCCTCTGGGGTGATGAAACAGAGGGGGTGACATCTAACTCATCTCCCAATAACAGGAGATCTACTGTCTCTGCAACTCCCTCAGTCTGTGTCTCTGGTACACAAACATCTACATTTTAAGTGAGGAGGAGGGGAGGAGGGAGGAGAGACGTTCTTGACCTCTCCCGACACTTTTGGGGCAGGAGAGTAGGAGGAGGAGTGGTGGATAATATAGCATCATGCTCGTCCATCTCCATGTTCAGTTCCTGAGTCTGGCCACCGGAGGGCGACAGTGATCTGGATTGAGATTCACCATCAGTGGCTGTGTGGATCTGCACACTTGTGCTTATAACTGTGCCATCTAACGGCGTTGGGGGACTATTTTGGATCTCTTGTGATGCAATGGCATCCTGTGGATCTCTCAGACTTGTGTGGAGGAGCCCCTCCCCATGATCTAACGTGTCTGAGAGCAGTCTTTTTCCAAGACTGCGACGTGCCCATTTCAGCGCAATCAGCCATGGATCTACCCAGTCATAGGAGGATAAAACACATTCATTTAGCGAGTTCTATTGCCAAACTAGACTCATAATGGTCTCTCAAAATGAGCATTGTGGTGTACGTCCAGTTACCAGCGTTACCTTTAAGGAGAGACTCTGTGTCTTCTGTAGGGTATGCAGGTTTAATGATGGTAGAGAGATGATTCTGTATTTTAAGAATTGTGTTTGATTCCTCCTCTAGGCGACACATTATTTTGGTGGTGGGTCAATTTGATGATCTTATAAATAGATCGGACTTAACGCTACAAATCTAAATGAGTCTTCTTCAGTCTAAGCTTGTTGAAAAGATGTCTGCTGTTTGTCCAGGTCAAAGTGTGAAAGGCTGTAGAGTTGACTATGCTGTGATCTCAGGTCACATCCGGCATCATGTGTGTGGGGTGGGCCTGTCAGGTCCCCATCCCTACACTGCAGGCCAACCCATGGTTGCCATCTTGGTCCGTCAGGAACCACTCAGATACACATAAATTACATCAGATGCCACTCTGTGACCTCCGACCCAGTGAAGGTGACAAAACATCTTTTTTTTTATAATATAAATGATGAAACCTGCTAATAAAAATGCAATGTAGTCTGCTGAGATAATAAATAACCCTTATATTGAGCATTTGTATCAATTCCTCCTATTTTGGAACAAGGTTTCGGTTAACCATACATTCATCCTTCAATATTAAGACTTGTTTGCATGCTACACATTTTGTAACATTTTAAACAAGTCCACACACATCAAGTGCATTATATTTATCCCCGGGGCTATGAATTCTATTTCTTACTCATTCCATTTTTAAATACTGAGTGTGTTAATTATTATAGAGATTAGGGTTATAGGTTACAAAATTAGATGAATGTTTAGGGGTCAACCTAGGGGTTACTTTTAGGATTGAGGTTAGGGTTAGAGATCATCTTTGCTTTGGGTTTGGAGTTTGACTTTTGACCTGAGATGTTCAGTTTAGGTTAAAAGGAAAGGGAAAAACAAGCTATTTTTTTACTGTGCTGTTTCAATATTCAGACTTGTTTGCATAATATACATTTTATCACATTTTCAACAAGTCCACACACATCAAGTGCATTACATTGATCCCCACGGCTATGGATTCTGTTCCTTATTCATTAAAATCCCTTTTTAAATACAGAATGTGTTTCTTACAAAAGAGATTAGGTTTATGAATTATATAATAAGATATACGTTTAAAAGCCCCCCTAGGGGTCAGGGTTAGAATAAAGGTAAGGGTCAAAGGTGATCTTTACTTAGGGTTTGAAATTTTGACCTTTCACCTGAGATGTTAAGGTTGGATTCCTCACTGAAGAGGAGGAAGTCGTGATGTCCAAGTCATGTCCCAGATGGAAAAGGTCATCTAATGTGCTATCACCCAGAGGCTCAGCAGTTTGCTCCGTCTGAAACATAGAGTGTGTGGCTGCTCCCAGCCTAATTAATGTGTCTTCAGGATTTGTTGGAGGCATTTATTCCACCCTCTGGGGTGATAAAACAGAGGGGGTGACATCTAACTCATCTCCCAATAACAGGAGATCTACTGTCTCTGCAACTCCCTCAGTCTGTGTCTCTGGTACACAAACATCTACCATTTAAGTGAGGAGGAGGGAGGAGAGACGTTCTTGACCTCTCCCGCCACTTTTTGGGCAGGAGAGTAGGAGGAGGAGTGGTGGAGAATATAGCATCATGCTCGTCCATCTCCATGTTCAGTTCCTGAGTCTGGCCACCGGAGGGCGACAGTGATCTGGATTGAGATTCACCATCAGCGGCTGTGTGGATCTGCACACTTGTGCTTATAACTGTGCCATCTAACGGCGTTGGGGGACTATTTTGGATCTCTTGTGATGCAATGGCATCCTGTGGATCTCTCAGACTTCTGTGGAGGAGCCCCTCCCCATGATCTAACGTGTCTGAGAGCAGTCTTTTTCCAAGACTGCGACGTGCCCATTTCAGCGCAATCAGCCATGGATCTACCCAGTCATAGGAGGATAAAACACATTCATTTAGCGAGTTCTATTGCCAAACTAGACTCATAATGGTCTCTCAAAATGAGCATTGTGGTGTACGCCCAGTTACCAGCGTTACCTTTAAGGAGAGACTCTGTGTCTTCTGTAGGGTATGCAGGTTTAATGATGGTAGAGAGATGATTCTGTATTTTAAGAATTGTGTTTGATTCCTCCTCTAGGCGACACATTATTTTGGTGGTGGGTCAATTTGATGATCTTATAAATAGATCGGACTTAACGCTACAAATCTAAATGAGTCTTCTTCAGTCTAAGCTTGTTGAAAAGATGTCTGCTGTTTTTCCAGGTCAAAGTGTGAAAGGCTGTAGAGTTGACTATGCTGTGATCTCAGGTCACATCCGGCATCATGTGTGTGGGGTGGGCCTGTCAGGTCCCCATCCCTACACTGCAGGCCAACCCATGGTTGCCATCTTGGTCCGTCAGGAACCACTCAGATACACATAAATTACATCAGATGCCACTCTGTGACCTCCGACCCAGCGAAGGTGACAAAACATCTTTTTTTTTTCATAATATAAATGATGAAACCTGCTTATAAAAATGCAATGTAGTCTGCTGAGATAATAAATAACCCTTATATTGAGCATTTGTATCAATTCCTCCTATTTTGGAACAAGGTTTCAGTTAACCATACATTCATCCTTCAATATTAAGACTTGTTTGCATGCTACACATTTTGTAACATTTTAAACAAGTCCACACACATCAAGTGCATTATATTTATCCCCGGGGCTATGAATTCTATTTCTTACTCATTCCATTTTTAAATACTGAGTGTGTTAATTATTATAGAGATTAGGGTTATAGGTTACAAAATTAGATGAATGTTTAGGGGTCAACCTAGGGGTTACTTTTAGGATTGAGCTTAGGGTTAGAGATCATCTTTGCTTTGGGTTTGGAGTTTGACTTTTGACCTGAGATGTTCAGTTTAGGTCAAAAGGAAAGGGAAAAACAAGCTATTTTTTTACTGTGCTGTTTCAATATTCAGACTTGTTTGCATAATATACATTTTATCACATTTTCAACAAGTCCACACACATCAAGTGCATTACATTGATCCCCAAAGCTATGGATTCTGTTTCTTATTCATTAAAATCCCTTTTTAAATACAGAATGTGTTTCTTACAAAAGAGATTAGGTTTATGAATTATATAATAAGATATACATTTAAAAGCCCCCCTAGGGGTCAGGGTTAGAATAAAGGTAAGGGTCAAAGGTGATCTTTACTTAGGGTTTGAAATTTTGACCTTTCACCTGAGATGTTGAGGTTGGATTCCTCACTGAAGAGGAGGAAGTCGTGATGTCCAAGTCATGTCCCAGATGGAAAAGGTCATCTAATGTGCTATCACCCAGAGGCTCAGCAGTTTGCTCCGTCTGAAACATAGAGTGTGTGGCTGCTCCCAGCCTAATTAATGTGTCTTCAGGATTTGTTGGAGGCATTTATTCCACCCTCTGGGGTGATAAAACAGAGGGGGTGACATCTAACTCATCTCCCAATAACAGGAGATCTACTGTCTCTGCAACTCCCTCAGTCTGTGTCTCTGGTACACAAACATCTACCATTTAAGTGAGGAGGAGGGAGGAGAGACGTTCTTGACCTCTCCCGCCACTTTTTGGGCAGGAGAGTAGGAGGAGGAGTGGTGGAGAATATAGCATCATGCTCGTCCATCTCCATGTTCAGTTCCTGAGTCTGGCCACCGGAGGGCGGCAGTGATCTGGATTGAGATTCACCATCAGCGGCTGTGTGGATCTGCACACTTGTGCTTATAACTGTGCCATCTAACGGCGTTGGGGGACTATTTTGGATCTCTTGTGATGCAATGGCATCCTGTGGATCTCTCAGACTTGTGTGGAGGAGCCCCTCCCCATGATCTAACGTGTCTGAGAGCAGTCTTTTTCCAAGACTGCGACGTGCCCATTTCAGCGCAATCAGCCATGGATCTACCCAGTCATAGGAGGATAAAACACATTCATTTAGCGAGTTCTATTGCCAAACTAGACTCATAATGGTCTCTCAAAATGAGCATTGTGGTGTACGCCCAGTTACCAGCGTTACCTTTAAGGAGAGACTCTGTGTCTTCTGTAGGGTATGCAGGTTTAATGATGGTAGAGAGATGATTCTGTATTTTAAGAATTGTGTTTGATTCCTCCTCTAGGCGACACATTATTTTGGTGGTGGGTCAATTTGATGATCTTATAAATAGATCGGACTTAACGCTACAAATCTAAATGAGTCTTCTTCAGTCTAAGCTTGTTGAAAAGATGTCTGCTGTTTTTCCAGGTCAAAGTGTGAAAGGCTGTAGAGTTGACTATGCTGTGATCTCAGGTCACATCCGGCATCATGTGTGTGGGGTGGGCCTGTCAGGTCCCCATCCCTACACTGCAGGCCAACCCATGGTTGCCATCTTGGTCCGTCAGGAACCACTCAGATACACATAAATTACATCAGATGCCACTCTGTGACCTCCGACCCAGCGAAGGTGACAAAACATCTTTTTTTTTTCATAATATAAATGATGAAACCTGCTAATAAAAATGCAATGTAGTCTGCTGAGATAATAAATAACCCTTATATTGGGCATTTGTATCAATTCCTCCTATTTTGGAACAAGGTTTCGGTTAACCATACATTCATCCTTCAATATTAAGACTTGTTTGCATGCTACACATTTTGTAACATTTTAAACAAGTCCACACACATCAAGTGCATTATATTTATCCCCGGGGCTATGAATTCTATTTCTTACTCATTCCATTTTTAAATACTGAGTGTGTTAATTATTATAGAGATTAGGGTTATAGGTTACAAAATTAGATGAATGTTTAGGGGTCAACCTAGGGGTTACTTTTAGGATTGAGGTTAGGGTTAGAGATCATCTTTGCTTTGGGTTTGGAGTTTGACTTTTGACCTGAGATGTTCAGTTTAGGTCAAAAGGAAAGGGAAAAACAAGCTATTTTTTTACTGTGCTGTTTCAATATTCAGACTTGTTTGCATAATATACATTTTATCACATTTTCAACAAGTCCACACACATCAAGTGCATTACATTGATCCCCAAAGCTATGGATTCTGTTTCTTATTCATTAAAATCCCTTTTTAAATACAGAATGTGTTTCTTACAAAAGAGATTAGGTTTATGAATTATATAATAAGATATACGTTTAAAAGCCCCCCTAGGGGTCAGGGTTAGAATAAAGGTAAGGGTCAAAGGTGATCTTTACTTAGGGTTTGAAATTTTGACCTTTCACCTGAGATGTTAAGGTTGGATTCCTCACTGAAGAGGAGGAAGTCGTGATGTCCAAGTCATGTCCCAGATGGAAAAGGTCATCTAATGTGCTATCACCCAGAGGCTCAGCAGTTTGCTCCGTCTGAAACATAGAGTGTGTGGCTGCTCCCAGCCTAATTAATGTGTCTTCAGGATTTGTTGGAGGCATTTATTCCACCCTCTGGGGTGATAAAACAGAGGGGGTGACATCTAACTCATCTCCCAATAACAGGAGATCTACTGTCTCTGCAACTCCCTCAGTCTGTGTCTCTGGTACACAAACATCTACCATTTAAGTGAGGAGGAGGGGAGGAGGGAGGAGAGACGTTCTTGACCTCTCCCGCCACTTTTTGGGCAGGAGAGTAGGAGGAGGAGTGGTGGAGAATATAGCATCATGCTCGTCCATCTCCATGTTCAGTTCCTGAGTCTGGCCACCGGAGGGCGACAGTGATCTGGATTGAGATTCACCATCAGCGGCTGTGTGGATCTGCACACTTGTGCTTATAACTGTGCCATCTAACGGCGTTGGGGGACTATTTTGGATCTCTTGTGATGCAATGGCATCCTGTGGATCTCTCAGACTTGTGTGGAGGAGCCCCTCCCCATGATCTAACGTGTCTGAGAGCAGTCTTTTTCCAAGACTGCGACGTGCCCATTTCAGCGCAATCAGCCATGGATCTACCCAGTCATAGGAGGATAAAACACATTCATTTAGCGAGTTCTATTGCCAAACTAGACTCATAATGGTCTCTCAAAATGAGCATTGTGGTGTACGCCCAGTTACCAGCGTTACCTTTAAGGAGAGACTCTGTGTCTTCTGTAGGGTATGCAGGTTTAATGATGGTAGAGAGATGATTCTGTATTTTAAGAATTGTGTTTGATTCCTCCTCTAGGCGACACATTATTTTGGTGGTGGGTCAATTTGATGATCTTATAAATAGATCGGACTTAACGCTACAAATCTAAATGAGTCTTCTTCAGTCTAAGCTTGTTGAAAAGATGTCTGCTGTTTTTCCAGGTCAAAGTGTGAAAGGCTGTAGAGTTGACTATGCTGTGATCTCAGGTCACATCCGGCATCATGTGTGTGGGGTGGGCCTGTCAGGTCCCCATCCCTACACTGCAGGCCAACCCATGGTTGCCATCTTGGTCCGTCAGGAACCACTCAGATACACATAAATTACATCAGATGCCACTCTGTGACCTCCGACCCAGCGAAGGTGACAAAACATCTTTTTTTTTTCATAATATAAATGATGAAACCTTCACCATCAGCGGTTGTGTGGATCTGCACACTTGTGCTTATAACTGTGCCATCTAACGGCGTTGGGGGACTATTTTGGATCTCTTGTGATGCAATGGCATTTTGTGGATCTCTCAGACTTGTGTGGAGGAGCCCCTCCCCATGATCTAACGTGTCTGAGAGCAGTCTTTTTCCAAGACTGCGACGTGCCCATTTCAGCGCAATCAGCCATGGATCTACCCAGTCATAGGAGGATAAAACACATTCATTTAGCGAGTTCTATTGCCAAACTAGACTCATAATGGTCTCTCAAAATGAGCATTGTGGTGTACGCCCAGTTACCAGCGTTACCTTTAAGGAGAGACTCTGTGTCTTCTGTAGGGTATGCAGGTTTAATGATGGTAGAGAGATGATTCTGTATTTTAAGAATTGTGTTTGATTCCTCCTCTAGGCGACACATTATTTTGGTGGTGGGTCAATTTGATGATCTTATAAATAGATCGGACTTAACGCTACAAATCTAAATGAGTCTTCTTCAGTCTAAGCTTGTTGAAAAGATGTCTGCTGTTTTTCCAGGTCAAAGTGTGAAAGGCTGTAGAGTTGACTATGCTGTGATCTCAGGTCACATCCGGCATCATGTGTGTGGGGTGGGCCTGTCAGGTCCCCATCCCTACACTGCAGGCCAACCCATGGTTGCCATCTTGGTCCGTCAGGAACCACTCAGATACACATAAATTACATCAGATGCCACTCTGTGACCTCCGACCCAGCGAAGGTGACAAAACATCTTTTTTTTTTCATAATATAAATGATGAAACCTGCTAATAAAAATGCAATGTAGTCTGCTGAGATAATAAATAACCCTTATATTGAGCATTTGTATCAATTCCTCCTATTTTGGAACAAGGTTTCAGTTAACCATACATTCATCCTTCAATATTAAGACTTGTTTGCATGCTACACATTTTGTAACATTTTAAACAAGTCCACACACATCAAGTGCATTATATTTATCCCCGGGGCTATGGATTCTATTTCTTACTCATTCCATTTTTAAATACTGAGTGTGTTAATTATTATAGAGATTAGGGTTATAGGTTACAAAATTAGATGAATGTTTAGGGGTCAACCTAGGGGTTACTTTTAGGATTGAGGTTAGGGTTAGAGATCATCTTTGCTTTGGGTTTGGAGTTTGACTTTTGACCTGAGATGTTCTGTTTAGGTCAAAAGGAAAGGGAAAAACAAGCTATTTTTTTACTGTGCTGTTTCAATATTCAGACTTGTTTGCATAATATACATTTTATCACATTTTCAACAAGTCCACACACATCAAGTGCATTACATTGATCCCCAAAGCTATGGATTCTGTTTCTTATTCATTAAAATCCCTTTTTAAATACAGAATGTGTTTCTTACAAAAGAGATTAGGTTTATGAATTATATAATAAGATATACGTTTAAAAGCCCCCCTAGGGGTCAGGGTTAGAATAAAGGTAAGGGTCAAAGGTGATCTTTACTTAGGGTTTGAAATTTTGACCTTTCACCTGAGATGTTAAGGTTGGATTCCTCACTGAAGAGGAGGAAGTCGTGATGTCCAAGTCATGTCCCAGATGGAAAAGGTCATCTAATGTGCTATCACCCAGAGGCTCAGCAGTTTGCTCCGTCTGAAACATAGAGTGTGTGGCTGCTCCCAGCCTAATTAATGTGTCTTCAGGATTTGTTGGAGGCATTTATTCCACCCTCTGGGGTGATAAAACAGAGGGGGTGACATCTAACTCATCTCCCAATAACAGGAGATCTACTGTCTCTGCAACTCCCTCAGTCTGTGTCTCTGGTACACAAACATCTACCATTTAAGTGAGGAGGAGGGGAGGAGGGAGGAGAGACGTTCTTGACCTCTCCCGCCACTTTTTGGGCAGGAGAGTAGGAGGAGGAGTGGTGGAGAATATAGCATCATGCTCGTCCATCTCCATGTTCAGTTCCTGAGTCTGGCCACCGGAGGGCGACAGTGATCTGGATTGAGATTCACCATCAGCGGCTGTGTGGATCTGCACACTTGTGCTTATAACTGTGCCATCTAACGGCGTTGGGGGACTATTTTGGATCTCTTGTGATGCAATGGCATCCTGTGGATCTCTCAGACTTGTGTGGAGGAGCCCCTCCCCATGATCTAACGTGTCTGAGAGCAGTCTTTTTCCAAGACTGCGACGTGCCCATTTCAGCGCAATCAGCCATGGATCTACCCAGTCATAGGAGGATAAAACACATTCATTTAGCGAGTTCTATTGCCAAACTAGACTCATAATGGTCTCTCAAAATGAGCATTGTGGTGTACGCCCAGTTACCAGCGTTACCTTTAAGGAGAGACTCTGTGTCTTCTGTAGGGTATGCAGGTTTAATGATGGTAGAGAGATGATTCTGTATTTTAAGAATTGTGTTTGATTCCTCCTCTAGGCGACACATTATTTTGGTGGTGGGTCAATTTGATGATCTTATAAATAGATCGGACTTAACGCTACAAATCTAAATGAGTCTTCTTCAGTCTAAGCTTGTTGAAAAGATGTCTGCTGTTTTTCCAGGTCAAAGTGTGAAAGGCTGTAGAGTTGACTATGCTGTGATCTCAGGTCACATCCGGCATCATGTGTGTGGGGTGGGCCTGTCAGGTCCCCATCCCTACACTGCAGGCCAACCCATGGTTGCCATCTTGGTCCGTCAGGAACCACTCAGATACACATAAATTACATCAGATGCCACTCTGTGACCTCCGACCCAGCGAAGGTGACAAAACATCTTTTTTTTTTCATAATATAAATGATGAAACCTTCACCATCAGCGGTTGTGTGGATCTGCACACTTGTGCTTATAACTGTGCCATCTAACGGCGTTGGGGGACTATTTTGGATCTCTTGTGATGCAATGGCATTTTGTGGATCTCTCAGACTTGTGTGGAGGAGCCCCTCCCCATGATCTAACGTGTCTGAGAGCAGTCTTTTTCCAAGACTGCGACGTGCCCATTTCAGCGCAATCAGCCATGGATCTACCCAGTCATAGGAGGATAAAACACATTCATTTAGCGAGTTCTATTGCCAAACTAGACTCATAATGGTCTCTCAAAATGAGCATTGTGGTGTACGCCCAGTTACCAGCGTTACCTTTAAGGAGAGACTCTGTGTCTTCTGTAGGGTATGCAGGTTTAATGATGGTAGAGAGATGATTCTGTATTTTAAGAATTGTGTTTGATTCCTCCTCTAGGCGACACATTATTTTGGTGGTGGGTCAATTTGATGATCTTATAAATAGATCGGACTTAACGCTACAAATCTAAATGAGTCTTCTTCAGTCTAAGCTTGTTGAAAAGATGTCTGCTGTTTTTCCAGGTCAAAGTGTGAAAGGCTGTAGAGTTGACTATGCTGTGATCTCAGGTCACATCCGGCATCATGTGTGTGGGGTGGGCCTGTCAGGTCCCCATCCCTACACTGCAGGCCAACCCATGGTTGCCATCTTGGTCCGTCAGGAACCACTCAGATACACATAAATTACATCAGATGCCACTCTGTGACCTCCGACCCAGCGAAGGTGACAAAACATCTTTTTTTTTTCATAATATAAATGATGAAACCTGCTAATAAAAATGCAATGTAGTCTGCTGAGATAATAAATAACCCTTATATTGAGCATTTGTATCAATTCCTCCTATTTTGGAACAAGGTTTCAGTTAACCATACATTCATCCTTCAATATTAAGACTTGTTTGCATGCTACACATTTTGTAACATTTTAAACAAGTCCACACACATCAAGTGCATTATATTTATCCCCGGGGCTATGGATTCTATTTCTTACTCATTCCATTTTTAAATACTGAGTGTGTTAATTATTATAGAGATTAGGGTTATAGGTTACAAAATTAGATGAATGTTTAGGGGTCAACCTAGGGGTTACTTTTAGGATTGAGGTTAGGGTTAGAGATCATCTTTGCTTTGGGTTTGGAGTTTGACTTTTGACCTGAGATGTTCTGTTTAGGTCAAAAGGAAAGGGAAAAACAAGCTATTTTTTTACTGTGCTGTTTCAATATTCAGACTTGTTTGCATAATATACATTTTATCACATTTTCAACAAGTCCACACACATCAAGTGCATTACATTGATCCCCAAAGCTATGGATTCTGTTTCTTATTCATTAAAATCCCTTTTTAAATACAGAATGTGTTTCTTACAAAAGAGATTAGGTTTATGAATTATATAATAAGATATACGTTTAAAAGCCCCCCTAGGGGTCAGGGTTAGAATAAAGGTAAGGGTCAAAGGTGATCTTTACTTAGGGTTTGAAATTTTGACCTTTCACCTGAGATGTTAAGGTTGGATTCCTCACTGAAGAGGAGGAAGTCGTGATGTCCAAGTCATGTCCCAGATGGAAAAGGTCATCTAATGTGCTATCACCCAGAGGCTCAGCAGTTTGCTCCGTCTGAAACATAGAGTGTGTGGCTGCTCCCAGCCTAATTAATGTGTCTTCAGGATTTGTTGGAGGCATTTATTCCACCCTCTGGGGTGATAAAACAGAGGGGGTGACATCTAACTCATCTCCCAATAACAGGAGATCTACTGTCTCTGCAACTCCCTCAGTCTGTGTCTCTGGTACACAAACATCTACCATTTAAGTGAGGAGGAGGGGAGGAGGGAGGAGAGACGTTCTTGACCTCTCCCGCCACTTTTTGGGCAGGAGAGTAGGAGGAGGAGTGGTGGAGAATATAGCATCATGCTCGTCCATCTCCATGTTCAGTTCCTGAGTCTGGCCACCGGAGGGCGACAGTGATCTGGATTGAGATTCACCATCAGCGGCTGTGTGGATCTGCACACTTGTGCTTATAACTGTGCCATCTAACGGCGTTGGGGGACTATTTTGGATCTCTTGTGATGCAATGGCATCCTGTGGATCTCTCAGACTTGTGTGGAGGAGCCCCTCCCCATGATCTAACGTGTCTGAGAGCAGTCTTTTTCCAAGACTGCGACGTGCCCATTTCAGCGCAATCAGCCATGGATCTACCCAGTCATAGGAGGATAAAACACATTCATTTAGCGAGTTCTATTGCCAAACTAGACTCATAATGGTCTCTCAAAATGAGCATTGTGGTGTACGCCCAGTTACCAGCGTTACCTTTAAGGAGAGACTCTGTGTCTTCTGTAGGGTATGCAGGTTTAATGATGGTAGAGAGATGATTCTGTATTTTAAGAATTGTGTTTGATTCCTCCTCTAGGCGACACATTATTTTGGTGGTGGGTCAATTTGATGATCTTATAAATAGATCGGACTTAACGCTACAAATCTAAATGAGTCTTCTTCAGTCTAAGCTTGTTGAAAAGATGTCTGCTGTTTTTCCAGGTCAAAGTGTGAAAGGCTGTAGAGTTGACTATGCTGTGATCTCAGGTCACATCCGGCATCATGTGTGTGGGGTGGGCCTGTCAGGTCCCCATCCCTACACTGCAGGCCAACCCATGGTTGCCATCTTGGTCCGTCAGGAACCACTCAGATACACATAAATTACATCAGATGCCACTCTGTGACCTCCGACCCAGCGAAGGTGACAAAACATCTTTTTTTTTTCATAATATAAATGATGAAACCTTCACCACCAGCGGCTGTGTGGATCTGCACACTTGTGCTTATAACTGTGCCATCTAACGGCGTTGGGGGACTATTTTGGATCTCTTGTGATGCAATGGCATCCTGTGGATCTCTCAGACTTGTGTGGAGGAGCCCCTCCCCATGATCTAACGTGTCTGAGAGCAGTCTTTTTCCGAGACTGCGACGTGCCCATTTCAGCGCAATCAGCCATGGATCTACCCAGTCATAGGAGGATAAAACACATTCATTTAGCGAGTTCTATTGCCAAACTAGACTCATAATGGTCTCTCAAAATGAGCATTGTGGTGTACGCCCAGTTACCAGCGTTACCTTTAAGGAGAGACTCTGTGTCTTCTGTAGGGTATGCAGGTTTAATGATGGTAGAGAGATGATTCTGTATTTTAAGAATTGTGTTTGATTCCTCCTCTAGGCGACACATTATTTTGGTGGTGGGTCAATTTGATGATCTTATAAATAGATCGGACTTAACGCTACAAATCTAAATGAGTCTTCTTCAGTCTAAGCTTGTTGAAAAGATGTCTGCTGTTTTTCCAGGTCAAAGTGTGAAAGGCTGTAGAGTTGACTATGCTGTGATCTCAGGTCACATCCGGCATCATGTGTCTGGGGTGGGCCTGTCAGGTCCCCATCCCTACACTGCAGGCCAACCCATGGTTGCCATCTTGGTCCGTCAGGAACCACTCAGATACACATAAATTACATCAGATGCCACTCTGTGACCTCCGACCCAGCGAAGGTGACAAAACATCTTTTTTTTTTCATAATATAAATGATGAAACCTGCTTATAAAAATGCAATGTAGTCTGCTGAGATAATAAATAACCCTTATATTGAGCATTTGTATCAATTCCTCCTATTTTGGAACAAGGTTTCGGTTAACCATACATTCATCCTTCAATATTAAGACTTGTTTGCATGCTACACATTTTGTAACATTTTAAACAAGTCCACACACATCAAGTGCATTATATTTATCCCCGGGGCTATGAATTCTATTTCTTACTCATTCCATTTTTAAATACTGAGTGTGTTAATTATTATAGAGATTAGGGTTATAGGTTACAAAATTAGATGAATGTTTAGGGGTCAACCTAGGGGTTACTTTTAGGATTGAGGTTAGGGTTAGAGATCATCTTTGCTTTGGGTTTGGAGTTTGACTTTTGACCTGAGATGTTCAGTTTAGGTCAAAAGGAAAGGGAAAAACAAGCTATTTTTTTACTGTGCTGTTTCAATATTCAGACTTGTTTGCATAATATACATTTTATCACATTTTCAACAAGTCCACACACATCAAGTGCATTACATTGATCCTCAAAGCTATGGATTCTGTTTCTTATTCATTAAAATCCCTTTTTAAATACAGAATGTGTTTCTTACAAAAGAGATTAGGTTTATGAATTATATAATAAGATATACGTTTAAAAGCCCCCCTAGGGGTCAGGGTTAGAATAAAGGTAAGGGTCAAAGGTGATCTTTACTTAGGGTTTGAAATTTTGACCTTTCACCTGAGATGTTAAGGTTGGATTCCTCACTGAAGAGGAGGAAGTCGTGATGTCCAAGTCATGTCCCAGATGGAAAAGGTCATCTAATGTGCTATCACCCAGAGGCTCAGCAGTTTGCTCCGTCTGAAACATAGAGTGTGTGGCTGCTCCCAGCCTAATTAATGTGTCTTCAGGATTTGTTGGAGGCATTTATTCCACCCTCTGGGGTGATAAAACAGAGGGGGTGACATCTAACTCATCTCCCAATAACAGGAGATCTACTGTCTCTGCAACTCCCTCAGTCTGTGTCTCTGGTACACAAACATCTACCATTTAAGTGAGGAGGAGGGGAGGAGGGAGGAGAGACGTTCTTGACCTCTCCCGCCACTTTTTGGGCAGGAGAGTAGGAGGAGGAGTGGTGGAGAATATAGCATCATGCTCGTCCATCTCCATGTTCAGTTCCTGAGTCTGGCCACCGGAGGGCGACAGTGATCTGGATTGAGATTCACCATCAGCGGCTGTGTGGATCTGCACACTTGTGCTTATAACTGTGCCATCTAACGGCGTTGGGGGACTATTTTGGATCTCTTGTGATGCAATGGCATCCTGTGGATCTCTCAGACTTGTGTGGAGGAGCCCCTCCCCATGATCTAACGTGTCTGAGAGCAGTCTTTTTCCAAGACTGCGACGTGCCCATTTCAGCGCAATCAGCCATGGATCTACCCAGTCATAGCAGGATAAAACACATTCATTTAGCGAGTTCTATTGCCAAACTAGACTCATAATGGTCTCTCAAAATGAGCATTGTGGTGTACGCCCAGTTACCAGCGTTACCTTTAAAGAGAGACTCTGTGTCTTCTGTAGGGTATGCAGGTTTAATGATGGTAGAGAGATGATTCTGTATTTTAAGAATTGTGTTTGATTCCTCCTCTAGGCGACACATTATTTTGGTGGTGGGTCAATTTGATGATCTTATAAATAGATCGGACTTAACGCTACAAATCTAAATGAGTCTTCTTCAGTCTAAGCTTGTTGAAAAGATGTCTGCAGTTTTTCCAGGTCAAAGTGTGAAAGGCTGTAGAGTTGACTATGCTGTGATCTCAGGTCACATCCGGCATCATGTGTGTGGGGTGGGCCTGTCAGGTCCCCATCCCTACACTGCAGGCCAACCCATGGTTGCCATCTTGGTCCGTCAGGAACCACTCAGATACACATAAATTACATCAGATGCCACTCTGTGACCTCCGACCCAGCGAAGGTGACAAAACATCTTTTTTTTTTCATAATATAAATGATGAAACCTTCACCATCAGCGGCTGTGTGGATCTGCACACTTGTGCTTATAACTGTGCCATCTAACGGCGTTGGGGGACTATTTTGGATCTCTTGTGATGCAATGGCATCCTGTGGATCTCTCAGACTTGTGTGGAGGAGCCCCTCCCCATGATCTAACGTGTCTGAGAGCAGTCTTTTTCCAAGACTGCGACGTGCCCATTTCAGCGCAATCAGCCATGGATCTACCCAGTCATAGGAGGATAAAACACATTCATTTAGCGAGTTCTATTGCCAAACTAGACTCATAATGGTCTCTCAAAATGAGCATTGTGGTGTACGCCCAGTTACCAGCGTTACCTTTAAGGAGAGACTCTGTGTCTTCTGTAGGGTATGCAGGTTTAATGATGGTAGAGAGATGATTCTGTATTTTAAGAATTGTGTTTGATTCCTCCTCTAGGCGACACATTATTTTGGTGGTGGGTCAATTTGATGATCTTATAAATAGATCGGACTTAACGCTACAAATCTATTTGAGTCTTCTTCAGTCTAAGCTTGTTGAAAAGATGTCTGCTGTTTTTCCAGGTCAAAGTGTGAAAGGCTGTAGAGTTGACTATGCTGTGATCTCAGGTCACATCCGGCATCATGTGTCTGGGGTGGGCCTGTCAGGTCCCCATCCCTACACTGCAGGCCAACCCATGGTTGCCATCTTGGTCCGTCAGGAACCACTCAGATACACATAAATTACATCAGATGCCACTCTGTGACCTCCGACCCAGCGAAGGTGACAAAACATCTTTTTTTTTTCATAATATAAATGATGAAACCTGCTTATAAAAATGCAATGTAGTCTGCTGAGATAATAAATAACCCTTATATTGAGCATTTGTATCAATTCCTCCTATTTTGGAACAAGGTTTCGGTTAACCATACATTCATCCTTCAATATTAAGACTTGTTTGCATGCTACACATTTTGTAACATTTTAAACAAGTCCACACACATCAAGTGCATTATATTTATCCCCGGGGCTATGAATTCTATTTCTTACTCATTCCATTTTTAAATACTGAGTGTGTTAATTATTATAGAGATTAGGGTTATAGGTTACAAAATTAGATGAATGTTTAGGGGTCAACCTAGGGGTTACTTTTAGGATTGAGCTTAGGGTTAGAGATCATCTTTGCTTTGGGTTTGGAGTTTGACTTTTGACCTGAGATGTTCAGTTTAGGTCAAAAGGAAAGGGAAAAACAAGCTATTTTTTTACTGTGCTGTTTCAATATTCAGACTTGTTTGCATAATATACATTTTATCACATTTTCAACAAGTCCACACACATCAAGTGCATTACATTGATCCCCAAAGCTATGGATTCTGTTTCTTATTCATTAAAATCCCTTTTTAAATACAGAATGTGTTTCTTACAAAAGAGATTAGGTTTATGAATTATATAATAAGATATACGTTTAAAAGCCCCCCTAGGGGTCAGGGTTAGAATAAAGGTAAGGGTCAAAGGTGATCTTTACTTAGGGTTTGAAATTTTGACCTTTCACCTGAGATGTTAAGGTTGGATTCCTCACTGAAGAGGAGGAAGTCGTGATGTCCAAGTCATGTCCCAGATGGAAAAGGTCATCTAATGTGCTATCACCCAGAGGCTCAGCAGTTTGCTCCGTCTGAAACATAGAGTGTGTGGCTGCTCCCAGCCTAATTAATGTGTCTTCAGGATTTGTTGGAGGCATTTATTCCACCCTCTGGGGTGATAAAACAGAGGGGGTGACATCTAACTCATCTCCCAATAACAGGAGATCTACTGTCTCTGCAACTCCCTCAGTCTGTGTCTCTGGTACACAAACATCTACCATTTAAGTGAGGAGGAGGGGAGGAGGGAGGAGAGACGTTCTTGACCTCTCCCGCCACTTTTTGGGCAGGAGAGTAGGAGGAGGAGTGGTGGAGAATATAGCATCATGCTCGTCCATCTCCATGTTCAGTTCCTGAGTCTGGCCACCGGAGGGCGACAGTGATCTGGATTGAGATTCACCATCAGCGGCTGTGTGGATCTGCACACTTGTGCTTATAACTGTGCCATCTAACGGCGTTGGGGGACTATTTTGGATCTCTTGTGATGCAATGGCATCCTGTGGATCTCTCAGACTTCTGTGGAGGAGCCCCTCCCCATGATCTAACGTGTCTGAGAGCAGTCTTTTTCCAAGACTGCGACGTGCCCATTTCAGCGCAATCAGCCATGGATCTACCCAGTCATAGGAGGATAAAACACATTCATTTAGCGAGTTCTATTGCCAAACTAGACTCATAATGGTCTCTCAAAATGAGCATTGTGGTGTACGCCCAGTTACCAGCGTTACCTTTAAGGAGAGACTCTGTGTCTTCTGTAGGGTATGCAGGTTTAATGATGGTAGAGAGATGATTCTGTATTTTAAGAATTGTGTTTGATTCCTCCTCTAGGCGACACATTATTTTGGTGGTGGGTCAATTTGATGATCTTATAAATAGATCGGACTTAACGCTACAAATCTAAATGAGTCTTCTTCAGTCTAAGCTTGTTGAAAAGATGTCTGCTGTTTTTCCAGGTCAAAGTGTGAAAGGCTGTAGAGTTGACTATGCTGCGATCTCAGGTCACATCCGGCATCATGTGTGTGGGGTGGGCCTGTCAGGTCCCCATCCCTACACTGCAGGCCAACCCATGGTTGCCATCTTGGTCCGTCAGGAACCACTCAGATACACATAAATTACATCAGATGCCACTCTGTGACCTCCGACCCAGCGAAGGTGACAAAACATCTTTTTTTTTTCATAAAATAAATGATGAAACCTTCACCATCAGCGGCTGTGTGGATCTGCACACTTGTGCTTATAACTGTGCCATCTAACGGCGTTGGGGGACTATTTTGGATCTCTTGTGATGCAATGGCATCCTGTGGATCTCTCAGACTTGTGTGGAGGAGCCCCTCCCCATGATCTAACGTGTCTGAGAGCAGTCTTTTTCCAAGACTGCGACGTGCCCATTTCAGCGCAATCAGCCATGGATCTACCCAGTCATAGGAGGATAAAACACATTCATTTAGCGAGTTCTATTGCCAAACTAGACTCATAATGGTCTCTCAAAATGAGCATTGTGGTGTACGCCCAGTTACCAGCGTTACCTTTAAGGAGAGACTCTGTGTCTTCTGTAGGGTATGCAGGTTTAATGATGGTAGAGGGATGATTCTGTATTTTAAGAATTGTGTTTGATTCCTCCTCTAGGCGACACATTATTTTGGTGGTGGGTCAATTTGATGATCTTATAAATAGATCGGACTTAACGCTACAAATCTAAATGAGTCTTCTTCAGTCTAAGCTTGTTGAAAAGATGTCTGCTGTTTTTCCAGGTCAAAGTGTGAAAGGCTGTAGAGTTGACTTTGCTGTGATCTCAGGTCACATCCGGCATCATGTGTGTGGGGTGGGCCTGTCAGGTCCCCATCCCTACACTGCAGGCCAACCCATGGTTGCCATCTTGGTCCGTCAGGAACCACTCAGATACACATAAATTACATCAGATGCCACTCTGTGACCTCCGACCCAGCGAAGGTGACAAAACATCTTTTTTTTTTCATAATATAAATGATGAAACCTGCTAATAAAAATGCAATGTAGTCTGCTGAGATAATAAATAACCCTTATATTGAGCATTTGTATCAATTCCTCCTATTTTGGAACAAGGTTTCGGTTAACCATACATTCATCCTTCAATATTAAGACTTGTTTGCATGCTACACATTTTGTAACATTTTAAACAAGTCCACACACATCAAGTGCATTATATTTATCCCCGGGGCTATGAATTCTATTTCTTACTCATTCCATTTTTAAATACTGAGTGTGTTAATTATTATAGAGATTAGGGTTATAGGTTACAAAATTAGATGAATGTTTAGGGGTCAACCTAGGGGTTACTTTTAGGATTGAGGTTAGGGTTAGAGATCATCTTTGCTTTGGGTTTGGAGTTTGACTTTTGACCTGAGATGTTCAGTTTAGGTCAAAAGGAAAGGGAAAAACAAGCTATTTTTTTACTGTGCTGTTTCAATATTCAGACTTGTTTGCATAATATACATTTTATCACATTTTCAACAAGTCCACACACATCAAGTGCATTACATTGATCCCCAAAGCTATGGATTCTGTTTCTTATTCATTAAAATCCCTTTTTAAATACAGAATGTGTTTCTTACAAAAGAGATTAGGTTTATGAATTATATAATAAGATATACGTTTAAAAGCCCCCCTAGGGGTCAGGGTTAGAATAAAGGTAAGGGTCAAAGGTGATCTTTACTTAGGGTTTGAAATTTTGACCTTTCACCTGAGATGTTAAGGTTGGATTCCTCACTGAAGAGGAGGAAGTCGTGATGTCCAAGTCATGTCCCAGATGGAAAAGGTCATCTAATGTGCTATCACCCAGAGGCTCAGCAGTTTGCTCCGTCTGAAACATAGAGTGTGTGGCTGCTCCCAGCCTAATTAATGTGTCTTCAGGATTTGTTGGAGGCATTTATTCCACCCTCTGGGGTGATAAAACAGAGGGGGTGACATCTAACTCATCTCCCAATAACAGGAGATCTACTGTCTCTGCAACTCCCTCAGTCTGTGTCTCTGGTACACAAACATCTACCATTTAAGTGAGGAGGAGGGGAGGAGGGAGGAGAGACGTTCTTGACCTCTCCCGCCACTTTTTGGGCAGGAGAGTAGGAGGAGGAGTGGTGGAGAATATAGCATCATGCTCGTCCATCTCCATGTTCAGTTCCTGAGTCTGGCCACCGGAGGGCGACAGTGATCTGGATTGAGATTCACCATCAGCGGCTGTGTGGATCTGCACACTTGTGCTTATAACTGTGCCATCTAACGGCGTTGGGGGACTATTTTGGATCTCTTGTGATGCAATGGCATCCTGTGGATCTCTCAGACTTGTGTGGAGGAGCCCCTCTCCATGATCTAACGTGTCTGAGAGCAGTCTTTTTCCAAGACTGCGACGTGCCCATTTCAGCGCAATCAGCCATGGATCTACCCAGTCATAGCAGGATAAAACACATTCATTTAGCGAGTTCTATTGCCAAGCTAGACTCATAATGGTCTCTCAAAATGAGCATTGTGGTGTACGCCCAGTTACCAGCGTTACCTTTAAGGAGAGACTCTGTGTCTTCTGTAGGGTATGCAGGTTTAATGATGGTAGAGAGATGATTCTGTATTTTAAGAATTGTGTTTGATTCCTCCTCTAGGCGACACATTATTTTGGTGGTGGGTCAATTTGATGATCTTATAAATAGATCGGACTTAACGCTACAAATCTAAATGAGTCTTCTTCAGTCTAATTTTGTTGAAAAGATGTCTGCTGTTTTTCCAGGTCAAAGTGTGAAAGGCTGTAGAGTTGACTATGCTGTGATCTCAGGTCACATCCGGCATCATGTGTGTGGGGTGGGCCTGTCAGGTCCCCATCCCTACACTGCAGGCCAACCCATGGTTGCCATCTTGGTCCGTCACGAACCACTCAGATACACATAAATTACATCAGATGCCACTCTGTGACCTCCGACCCAGCGAAGGTGACAAAACATCTTTTTTTTTTCATAATATAAATGATGAAACCTTCACCATCAGCGGCTGTGTGGATCTGCACACTTGTGCTTATAACTGTGCCATCTAACGGCGTTGGGGGACTATTTTGGATCTCTTGTGATGCAATGGCATCCTGTGGATCTCTCAGACTTGTGTGGAGGAGCCCCTCCCCATGATCTAACGTGTCTGAGAGCAGTCTTTTTCCAAGACTGCGACGTGCCCATTTCAGCGCAATCAGCCATGGATCTACCCAGTCATAGGAGGATAAAACACATTCATTTAGCGAGTTCTATTGCCAAACTAGACTCATAATGGTCTCTCAAAATGAGCATTGTGGTGTACGCCCAGTTACCAGCGTTACCTTTAAGGAGAGACTCTGTGTCTTCTGTAGGGTATGCAGGTTTAATGATGGTAGAGAGATGATTCTGTATTTTAAGAATTGTGTTTGATTCCTCCTCTAGGCGACACATTATTTTGGTGGTGGGTCAATTTGATGAGTTTATAAATAGATCGGACCTAACGCTACAAATCTAAATGAGTCTTCTTCAGTCTAAGCTTGTTGAAAAGATGTCTGCTGTTTTTCCAGGTCAAAGTGTGAAAGGCTGTAGAGTTGACTATGCTGTGATCTCAGGTCACATCCGGCATCATGTGTGTGGGGTGGGCCTGTCAGGTCCCCATCCCTACACTGCAGGCCAACCCATGGTTGCCATCTTGGTCCGTCAGGAACCACTCAGATACACATAAATTACATCAGATGCCACTCTGTGACCTCCGACCCAGCGAAGGTGACAAAACATCTTTTTTTTTCATAATATAAATGATGAAACCTGCTAATAAAAATGCAATGTAGTCTGCTGAGATAATAAATAACCCTTATATTGAGCATTTGTATCAATTCCTCCTATTTTGGAACAAGGTTTCGGTTAACCATACATTCATCCTTCAATATTAAGACTTGTTTGCATGCTACACATTTTGTAACATTTTAAACAAGTCCACACACATCAAGTGCATTATATTTATCCCCGGGGCTATGAATTCTATTTCTTACTCATTCCATTTTTAAATACTGAGTGTGTTAATTATTATAGAGATTAGGGTTATAGGTTACAAAATTAGATGAATGTTTAGGGGTCAACCTAGGGGTTACTTTTAGGATTGAGGTTAGGGTTAGAGATCATCTTTGCTTTGGGTTTGGAGTTTGACTTTTGACCTGAGATGTTCAGTTTAGGTCAAAAGGAAAGGGAAAAACAAGCTATTTTTTTACTGTGCTGTTTCAATATTCAGACTTGTTTGCATAATATACATTTTATCACATTTTCAACAAGTCCACACACATCAAGTGCATTACATTGATCCCCAAAGCTATGGATTCTGTTTCTTATTCATTAAAATCCCTTTTTAAATACAGAATGTGTTTCTTACAAAAGAGATTAGGTTTATGAATTATATAATAAGATATACGTTTAAAAGCCCCCCTAGGGGTCAGGGTTAGAATAAAGGTAAGGGTCAAAGGTGATCTTTACTTAGGGTTTGAAATTTTGACCTTTCACCTGAGATGTTAAGGTTGGATTCCTCACTGAAGAGGAGGAAGTCGTGATGTCCAAGTCATGTCCCAGATGGAAAAGGTCATCTAATGTGCTATCACCCAGAGGCTCAGCAGTTTGCTCCGTCTGAACATAGAGTGTGTGGCTGCTCCCAGCCTAATTAATGTGTCTTCAGGATTTGTTGGAGGCATTTATTCCACCCTCTGGGGTGATAAAACAGAGGGGGTGACATCTAACTCATCTCCCAATAACAGGAGATCTACTGTCTCTGCAACTCCCTCAGTCTGTGTCTCTGGTACACAAACATCTACCATTTAAGTGAGGAGGAGGGGAGGAGGGAGGAGAGACGTTCTTGACCTCTCCCGCCACTTTTTGGGCAGGAGAGTAGGAGGAGGAGTGGTGGAGAATATAGCATCATGCTCGTCCATCTCCATGTTCAGTTCCTGAGTCTGGCCACCGGAGGGCGACAGTGATCTGGATTGAGATTCACCATCAGCGGCTGTGTGGATCTGCACACTTGTGCTTATAACTGTGCCATCTAACGGCGTTGGGGGACTATTTTGGATCTCTTGTGATGCAATGGCATCCTGTGGATCTCTCAGACTTGTGTGGAGGAGCCCCTCCCCATGATCTAACGTGTCTGAGAGCAGTCTTTTTCCAAGACTGCGACGTGCCCATTTCAGCGCAATCAGCCATGGATCTACCCAGTCATAGGAGGATAAAACACATTCATTTAGCGAGTTCTATTGCCAAACTAGACTCATAATGGTCTCTCAAAATGAGCATTGTGGTGTACGCCCAGTTACCAGCGTTACCTTTAAGGAGAGACTCTGTGTCTTCTGTAGGGTATGCAGGTTTAATGATGGTAGAGAGATGATTCTGTATTTTAAGAATTGTGTTTGATTCCTCCTCTAGGCGACACATTATTTTGGTGGTGGGTCAATTTGATGATCTTATAAATAGATCGGACTTAACGCTACAAATCTAAATGAGTCTTCTTCAGTCTAAGCTTGTTGAAAAGATGTCTGCTGTTTGTCCAGGTCAAAGTGTGAAAGGCTGTAGAGTTGACTATGCTGTGATCTCAGGTCACATCCGGCATCATGTGTGTGGGGTGGGCCTGTCAGGTCCCCATCCCTACACTGCAGGCCAACCCATGGTTGCCATCTTGGTCCGTCAGGAACCACTCAGATACACATAAATTACATCAGATGCCACTCTGTGACCTCCGACCCAGCGAAGGTGACAAAACATCTTTTTTTTTCATAATATAAATGATGAAACCTGCTAATAAAAATGCAATGTAGTCTGCTGAGATAATAAATAACCCTTATATTGAGCATTTGTATCAATTCCTCCTATTTTGGAACAAGGTTTCGGTTAACCATACATTCATCCTTCAATATTAAGACTCGTTTGCATGCTACACATTTTGTAACATTTTAAACAAGTCCACACACATCAAGTGCATTATATTTATCCCCGGGGCTATGAATTCTATTTCTTACTCATTCCATTTTTAAATACAAAGTGTGTTAATTATTATAGAGATTAGGGTTATAGGTTACAAAATTAGATGAATGTTTAGGGGTCAACCTAGGGGTTACTTTTAGGATTGAGCTTAGGGTTAGAGATCATCTTTGCTTTGGGTTTGGAGTTTGACTTTTGACCTGAGATGTTCAGTTTAGGTCAAAAGGAAAGGGAAAAACAAGCTATTTTTTTACTGTGCCGTTTCAATATTCAGACTTGTTTGCATAATATACATTTTATCACATTTTAAACAAGTCCACACACATCAAGTGCATTACATTGATCCCCAAAGCTATGGATTCTGTTTCTTATTCATTAAAATCCCTTTTTAAATACAGAATGTGTTTCTTACAAAAGAGATTAGGTTTATGAATTATATAATAAGATATACGTTTAAAAGCCCCCCTAGGGGTCAGGGTTAGAATAAAGGTAAGGGTCAAAGGTGATCTTTACTTAGGGTTTGAAATTTTGACCTTTCACCTGAGATGTTAAGGTTGGATTCCTCACTGAAGAGGAGGAAGTCGTGATGTCCAAGTCATGTCCCAGATGGAAAAGGTCATCTAATGTGCTATCACCCAGAGGCTCAGCAGTTTGCTCCGTCTGAAACATAGAGTGTGTGGCTGCTCCCAGCCTAATTAATGTGTCTTCAGGATTTGTTGGAGGCATTTATTCCACCCTCTGGGGTGATAAAACAGAGGGGGTGACATCTAACTCATCTCCCAATAACAGGAGATCTACTGTCTCTGCAACTCCCTCAGTCTGTGTCTCTGGTACACAAACATCTACCATTTAAGTGAGGAGGAGGGGAGGAGGGAGGAGAGACGTTCTTGACCTCTCCCGCCACTTTTTGGGCAGGAGAGTAGGAGGAGGAGTGGTGGAGAATATAGCATCATGCTCGTCCATCTCCATGTTCAGTTCCTGAGTCTGGCCACCGGAGGGCGACAGTGATCTGGATTGAGATTCACCATCAGCGGCTGTGTGGATCTGCACACTTGTGCTTATAACTGTGCCATCTAACGGCGTTGGGGGACTATTTTGGATCTCTTGTGATGCAATGGCATCCTGTGGATCTCTCAGACTTGTGTGGAGGAGCCCCTCCCCATGATCTAACGTGTCTGAGAGCAGTCTTTTTCCAAGACTGCGACGTGCCCATTTCAGCGCAATCAGCCATGGATCTACCCAGTCATAGGAGGATAAAACACATTCATTTAGCGAGTTCTATTGCCAAACTAGACTCATAATGGTCTCTCAAAATGAGCATTGTGGTGTACGCCCAGTTACCAGCGTTACCTTTAAGGAGAGACTCTGTGTCTTCTGTAGGGTATGCAGGTTTAATGATGGTAGAGAGATGATTCTGTATTCTAAGAATTGTGTTTGATTCCTCCTCTAGGCGACACATTATTTTGGTGGTGGGTCAATTTGATGATCTTATAAATAGATCGGACTTAACGCTACAAATCTAAATGAGTCTTCTTCAGTCTAAGCTTGTTGAAAAGATGTCTGCTGTTTTTCCAGGTCAAAGTGTGAAAGGCTGGAGAGTTGACTATGCTGTGATCTCAGGTCACATCCGGCATCATGTGTGTGGGGTGGGCCTGTCAGGTCCCCATCCCTACACTGCAGGCCAACCCATGGTTGCCATCTTGGTCCGTCAGGAACCACTCAGATACACATAAATTACATCAGATGCCACTCTGTGACCTCCGACCCAGCGAAGGTGACAAAACATCTTTTTTTTTTCATAATATAAATGATGAAACCTGCTAATAAAAATGCAATGTAGTCTGCTGAGATAATAAATAACCCTTATATTGAGCATTTGTATCAATTCCTCCTATTTTGGAACAAGGTTTCGGTTAACCATACATTCATCCTTCAATATTAAGACTTGTTTGCATGCTACACATTTTGTAACATTTTAAACAAGTCCACACACATCAAGTGCATTATATTTATCCCCGGGGCTATGAATTCTATTTCTTACTCATTCCATTTTTAAATACTGAGTGTGTTAATTATTATAGAGATTAGGGTTATAGGTTACAAAATTAGATGAATGTTTAGGGGTCAACCTACGGGTTACTTTTAGGATTGAGGTTAGGGTTAGAGATCATCTTTGCTTTGGGTTTGGAGTTTGACTTTTGACCTGAGATGTTCAGTTTAGGTCAAAAGGAAAGGGAAAAACAAGCTATTTTTTTACTGTGCCGTTTCAATATTCAGACTTGTTTGCATAATATACATTTTATCACATTTTCAACAAGTCCACACACATCAAGTGCATTACATTGATCCCCAAAGCTATGGATTCTGTTTCTTATTCATTAAAATCCCTTTTTAAATACAGAATGTGTTTCTTACAAAAGAGATTAGGTTTATGAATTATATAATAAGATATACGTTTAAAAGCCCCCCTAGGGGTCAGGGTTAGAATAAAGGTAAGGGTCAAAGGTGATCTTTACTTAGGGTTTGAAATTTTGACCTTTCACCTGAGATGTTAAGGTTGGATTCCTCACTGAAGAGGAGGAAGTCGTGATGTCCAAGTCATGTCCCAGATGGAAAAGGTCATCTAATGTGCTATCACCCAGAGGCTCAGCAGTTTGCTCCGTCTGAAACATAGAGTGTGTGGCTGCTCCCAGCCTAATTAATGTGTCTTCAGGATTTGTTGGAGGCATTTATTCCACCCTCTGGGGTGATAAAACAGAGGGGGTGACATCTAACTCATCTCCCAATAACAGGAGATCTACTGTCTCTGCAACTCCCTCAGTCTGTGTCTCTGGTACACAAACATCTACCATTTAAGTGAGGAGGAGGGGAGGAGGGAGGAGAGACGTTCTTGACCTCTCCCGCCACTTTTTGGGCAGGAGAGTAGGAGGAGGAGTGGTGGAGAATATAGCATCATGCTCGTCCATCTCCATGTTCAGTTCCTGAGTCTGGCCACCGGAGGGCGACAGTGATCTGGATTGAGATTCACCATCAGCGGCTGTGTGGATCTGCACACTTGTGCTTATAACTGTGCCATCTAACGGCGTTGGGGGACTATTTTGGATCTCTTGTGATGCAATGGCATCCTGTGGATCTCTCAGACTTGTGTGGAGGAGCCCCTCCCCATGATCTAACGTGTCTGAGAGCAGTCTTTTTCCAAGACTGCGACGTGCCCATTTCAGCGCAATCAGCCATGGATCTACCCAGTCATAGGAGGATAAAACACATTCATTTAGCGAGTTCTATTGCCAAACTAGACTCATAATGGTCTCTCAAAATGAGCATTGTGGTGTACGCCCAGTTACCAGCGTTACCTTTAAGGAGAGACTCTGTGTCTTCTGTAGGGTATGCAGGTTTAATGATGGTAGAGAGATGATTCTGTATTTTAAGAATTGTGTTTGATTCCTCCTCTAGGCGACACATTATTTTGGTGGTGGGTCAATTTGATGATCTTATAAATAGATCGGACTTAACGCTACAAATCTAAATGAGTCTTCTTCAGTCTAAGCTTGTTGAAAAGATGTCTGCTGTTTTTCCAGGTCAAAGTGTGAAAGGCTGTAGAGTTGACTATGCTGTGATCTCAGGTCACATCCGGCATCATGTATGTGGGGTGGGCCTGTCAGGTCCCCATCCCTACACTGCAGGCCAACCCATGGTTGCCATCTTGGTCCGTCAGGAACCACTCAGATACACATAAATTACATCAGATGCCACTCTGTGACCTCCGACCCAGCGAAGGTGACAAAACATCTTTTTTTTTCATAATATAAATGATGAAACCTGCTAATAAAAATGCAATGTAGTCTGCTGAGATAATAAATAACCCTTATATTGAGCATTTGTATCAATTCCTCCTATTTTGGAACAAGGTTTCGGTTAACCATACATTCATCCTTCAATATTAAGACTTGTTTGCATGCTACACATTTTGTAACATTTTAAACAAGTCCACACACATCAAGTGCATTATATTTATCCCCGGGGCTATGAATTCTATTTCTTACTCATTCCATTTTTAAATACTGAGTGTGTTAATTATTATAGAGATTAGGGTTATAGGTTACAAAATTAGATGAATGTTTAGGGGTCAACCTAGGGGTTACTTTTAGGATTGAGGTTAGGGTTAGAGATCATCTTTGCTTTGGGTTTGGAGTTTGACTTTTGACCTGAGATGTTCAGTTTAGGTCAAAAGGAAAGGGAAAAACAAGCTATTTTTTTACTGTGCTGTTTCAATATTCAGACTTGTTTGCATAATTTACATTTTATCACATTTTCAACAAGTCCACACACATCAAGTGCATTACATTGATCCTCAAAGCTATGGATTCTGTTTCTTATTCATTAAAATCCCTTTTTAAATACAGAATGTGTTTCTTACAAAAGAGATTAGGTTTATGAATTATATAATAAGATATACGTTTAAAAGCCCCCCTAGGGGTCAGGGTTAGAATAAAGGTAAGGGTCAAAGGTGATCTTTACTTAGGGTTTGAAATTTTGACCTTTCACCTGAGATGTTAAGGTTGGATTCCTCACTGAAGAGGAGGAAGTCGTGATGTCCAAGTCATGTCCCAGATGGAAAAGGTCATCTAATGTGCTATCACCCAGAGGCTCAGCAGTTTGCTCCGTCTGAAACATAGAGTGTGTGGCTGCTCCCAGCCTAATTAATGTGTCTTCAGGATTTGTTGGAGGCATTTATTCCACTGTCTGGGGTGATAAAACAGAGGGGGTGACATCTAACTCATCTCCCAATAACAGGAGATCTACTGTCTCTGCAACTCCCTCAGTCTGTGTCTCTGGTACACAAACATCTACCATTTAAGTGAGGAGGAGGGGAGGAGGGAGGAGAGACGTTCTTGACCTCTCCCGCCACTTTTTGGGCAGGAGAGTAGGAGGAGGAGTGGTGGAGAATATAGCATCATGCTCGTCCATCTCCATGTTCAGTTCCTGAGTCTGGCCACCGGAGGGCGACAGTGATCTGGATTGAGATTCACCATCAGCGGCTGTGTGGATCTGCACACTTGTGCTTATAACTGTGCCATCTAACGGCGTTGGGGGACTATTTTGGATCTCTTGTGATGCAATGGCATCCTGTGGATCTCTCAGACTTGTGTGGAGGAGCCCCTCCCCATGATCTAACGTGTCTGAGAGCAGTCTTTTTCCAAGACTGCGACGTGCCCATTTCAGCGCAATCAGCCATGGATCTACCCAGTCATAGCAGGATAAAACACATTCATTTAGCGAGTTCTATTGCCAAGCTAGACTCATAATGGTCTCTCAAAATGAGCATTGTGGTGTACGCCCAGTTACCAGCGTTACCTTTAAGGAGAGACTCTGTGTCTTCTGTAGGGTATGCAGGTTTAATGATGGTAGAGAGATGATTCTGTATTTTAAGAATTGTGTTTGATTCCTCCTCTAGGCGACACATTATTTTGGTGGTGGGTCAATTTGATGATCTGATAAATAGATCGGACTTAACGCTACAAATCTAAATGAGTCTTCTTCAGTCTAAGCTTGTTGAAAAGATGTCTGCTGTTTTTCCAGGTCAAAGTGTGAAAGGCTGTAGAGTTGACTATGCTGTGATCTCAGGTCACATCCGGCATCATGTGTGTGGGGTGGGCCTGTCAGGTCCCCATCCCTACACTGCAGGCCAACCCATGGTTGCCATCTTGGTCCGTCAGGAACCACTCAGATACACATAAATTACATCAGATGCCACTCTGTGACCTCCGACCCAGCGAAGGTGACAAAACATCTTTTTTTTTTCATAATATAAATGATGAAACCTTCACCATCAGCGGCTGTGTGGATCTGCACACTTGTGCTTATAACTGTGCCATCTAACGGCGTTGGGGGACTATTTTGGATCTCTTGTGATGCAATGGCATCCTGTGGATCTCTCAGACTTGTGTGGAGGAGCCCCTCCCCATGATCTAACGTGTCTGAGAGCAGTCTTTTTCCAAGACTGCGACGTGCCCATTTCAGCGCAATCAGCCATGGATCTACCCAGTCATAGGAGGATAAAACACATTCATTTAGCGAGTTCTATTGCCAAACTAGACTCATAATGGTCTCTCAAAATGAGCATTGTGGTGTACGCCCAGTTACCAGCGTTACCTTTAAGGAGAGACTCTGTGTCTTCTGTAGGGTATGCAGGTTTAATGATGGTAGAGGGATGATTCTGTATTTTAAGAATTGTGTTTGATTACTCCTCTAGGCGACACATTATTTTGGTGGTGGGTCAATTTGATGAGTTTATAAATAGATCGGACTTAACGCTACAAATCTAAATGAGTCTTCTTCAGTCTAAGCTTGTTGAAAAGATGTCTGCTGTTTTTCCAGGTCAAAGTGTGAAAGGCTGTAGAGTTGACTATGCTGTGATCTCAGGTCACATCCGGCATCATGTGTGTGGGGTGGGCCTGTCAGGTCCCCATCCCTACACTGCAGGCCAACCCATGGTTGCCATCTTGGTCCGTCAGGAACCACTCAGATACACATAAATTACATCAGATGCCACTCTGTGACCTCCGACCCAGCGAAGGTGACAAAACATCTTTTTTTTTCATAATATAAATGATGAAACCTGCTAATAAAAATGCAATGTAGTCTGCTGAGATAATAAATAACCCTTATATTGAGCATTTGTATCAATTCCTCCTATTTTGGAACAAGGTTTCGGTTAACCATACATTCATCCTTCAATATTAAGACTTGTTTGCATGCTACACATTTTGTAACATTTTAAACAAGTCCACACACATCAAGTGCATTATATTTATCCCCGGGGCTATGAATTCTATTTCTTACTCATTCCATTTTTAAATACTGAGTGTGTTAATTATTATAGAGATTAGGATTATAGGTTACAAAATTAGATGAATGTTTAGGGGTCAACCTAGGGGTTACTTTTAGGATTGAGGTTAGGGTTAGAGATCATCTTTGCTTTGGGTTTGGAGTTTGACTTTTGACCTGAGATGTTCAGTTTAGGTCAAAAGGAAAGGGAAAAACAAGCTATTTTTTTACTGTGCTGTTTCAATATTCAGACTTGTTTGCATAATATACATTTTATCACATTTTAAACAAGTCCACACACATCAAGTGCATTACATTGATCCCCAAAGCTATGGATTCTGTTTCTTATTCATTAAAATCCCTTTTTAAATACAGAATGTGTTTCTTACAAAAGAGATTAGGTTTATGAATTATATAATAAGATATACGTTTAAAAGCCCCCCTAGGGGTCAGGGTTAGAATAAAGGTAAGGGTCAAAGGTGATCTTTACTTAGGGTTTGAAATTTTGACCTTTCACCTGAGATGTTAAGGTTGGATTCCTCACTGAAGAGGAGGAAGTCGTGATGTCCAAGTCATGTCCCAGATGGAAAAGGTCATCTAATGTGCTATCACCCAGAGGCTCAGCAGTTTGCTCCGTCTGAAACATAGAGTGTGTGGCTGCTCCCATCCTAGTTAATGTGTCTTGAGGATTTGTTGGAGGCATTTATTCCACCCTCTGGGGTGATAAAACAGAGGGGGTGACATCTAACTCATCTCCCAATAACAGGAGATCTACTGTCTCTGCAACTCCCTCAGTCTGTGTCTCTGGTACACAAACATCTACATTTTAAGTGACGGGGAGGGGAGGAGGGAGGAGAGACGTTCTTGACCTCTCCCGCCACTTTTTGGGCAGGAGAGTAGGAGGAGGAGTGGTGGAGAATATAGCATCATGCTCGTCCATCTCCATGTTCAGTTCCTGAGTCTGGCCACCGGAGGGCGACAGTGATCTGGATTGAGATTCACCATCAGCGGCTGTGTGGATCTGCACACTTGTGCTTATAACTGTGCCATCTAACGGCGTTGGGGGACTATTTTGGATCTCTTGTGATGCAATGGCATCCTGTGGATCTCTCAGACTTGTGTGGAGGAGCCCCTCCCCATGATCTAACGTGTCTGAGAGCAGTCTTTTTCCAAGACTGCGACGTGCCCATTTCAGCGCAATCAGCCATGGATCTACCCAGTCATAGGAGGATAAAACACATTCATTTAGCGAGTTCTATTGCCAAACTAGACTCATAATGGTCTCTCAAAATGAGCATTGTGGTGTACGCCCAGTTACCAGCGTTACCTTTAAGGAGAGACTCTGTGTCTTCTGTAGGGTATGCAGGTTTAATGATGGTAGAGAGATGATTCTGTATTTTAAGAATTGTGTTTGATTCCTCCTCTAGGCGACACATTATTTTGGTGGTGGGTCAATTTGATGATCTTATAAATAGATCGGACTTAACGCTACAAATCTAAATGAGTCTTCTTCAGTCTAAGCTTGTTGAAAAGATGTCTGCTGTTTGTCCAGGTCAAAGTGTGAAAGGCTGTAGAGTTGACTATGCTGTGATCTCAGGTCACATCCGGCATCATGTGTGTGGGGTGGGCCTGTCAGGTCCCCATCCCTACACTGCAGGCCAACCCATGGTTGCCATCTTGGTCCGTCAGGAACCACTCAGATACACATAAATTACATCAGATGCCACTCTGTGACCTCCGACCCAGCGAAGGTGACAAAACATCTTTTTTTTTCATAATATAAATGATGAAACCTGCTAATAAAAATGCAATGTAGTCTGCTGAGATAATAAATAACCCTTATATTGAGCATTTGTATCAATTCCTCCTATTTTGGAACAAGGTTTCGGTTAACCATACATTCATCCTTCAATATTAAGACTTGTTTGCATGCTACACATTTTGTAACATTTTAAACAAGTCCACACACATCAAGTGCATTATATTTATCCCCGGGGCTATGAATTCTATTTCTTACTCATTCCATTTTTAAATATTGAGTGTGTTAATTATTATAGAGATTAGGGTTATAGGTTACAAAATTAGATGAATGTTTAGGGGTCAACCTAGGGGTTACTTTTAGGATTGAGGTTAGGGTTAGAGATCATCTTTGCTTTGGGTTTGGAGTTTGACTTTTGACCTGAGATGTTCAGTTTAGGTCAAAAGGAAAGGGAAAAACAAGCTATTTTTTTACTGTGCTGTTTCAATATTCAGACTTGTTTGCATAATATACATTTTATCACATTTTCAACAAGTCCACACACATCAAGTGCATTACATTGATCCCCAAAGCTATGGATTCTGTTTCTTATTCATTAAAATCCCTTTTTAAATACAGAATGTGTTTCTTACAAAAGAGATTAGGTTTATGGATTATATAATAAGATATACGTTTAAAAGCCCCCCTAGCGGTCAGGGTTAGAATAAAGGTAAGGGTCAAAGGTGATCTTTACTTAGGGTTTGAAATTTTGACCTTTCACCTGAGATGTTAAGGTTGGATTCCTCACTGAAGAGGAGGAAGTCGTGATGTCCAAGTCATGTCCCAGATGGAAAAGGTCATCTAATGTGCTATCACCCAGAGGCTCAGCAGTTTGCTCCGTCTGAAACATAGAGTGTGTGGCTGCTCCCAGCCTAATTAATGTGTCTTCAGGATTTGTTGGAGGCATTTATTCCACCCTCTGGGGTGATAAAACAGAGGGGGTGACATCTAACTCATCTCCCAATAACAGGAGATCTACTGTCTCTGCAACTCCCTCAGTCTGTGTCTCTGGTACACAAACATCTACCATTTAAGTGAGGAGGAGGGGAGGAGGGAGGAGAGACGTTCTTGACCTCTCCCGCCACTTTTTGGGCAGGAGAGTAGGAGGAGGAGTGGTGGAGAATATAGCATCATGCTCGTCCATCTCCATGTTCAGTTCCTGAGTCTGGCCACCGGAGGGCGACAGTGATCTGGATTGAGATTCACCATCAGCGGCTGTGTGGATCTGCACACTTGTGCTTATAACTGTGCCATCTAACGGCGTTGGGGGACTATTTTGGATCTCTTGTGATGCAATGGCATCCTGTGGATCTCTCAGACTTGTGTGGAGGAGCCCCTCCCCATGATCTAACGTGTCTGAGAGCAGTCTTTTTCCAAGACTGCGACGTGCCCATTTCAGCGCAATCAGCCATGGATCTACCCAGTCATAGGAGGATAAAACACATTCATTTAGCGAGTTCTATTGCCAAACTAGACTCATAATGGTCTCTCAAAATGAGCATTGTGGTGTACGCCCAGTTACCAGCGTTACCTTTAAGGAGAGACTCTGTGTCTTCTGTAGGGTATGCAGGTTTAATGATGGTAGAGAGATGATTCTGTATTTTAAGAATTGTGTTTGATTCCTCCTCTAGGCGACACATTATTTTGGTGGTGGGTCAATTTGATGATCTTATAAATAGATCGGACTTAACGCTACAAATCTAAATGAGTCTTCTTCAGTCTAAGCTTGTTGAAAAGATGTCTGCTGTTTGTCCAGGTCAAAGTGTGAAAGGCTGTAGAGTTGACTATGCTGTGATCTCAGGTCACATCCGGCATCATGTGTGTGGGGTGGGCCTGTCAGGTCCCCATCCCTACACTGCAGGCCAACCCATGGTTGCCATCTTGGTCCGTCAGGAACCACTCAGATACACATAAATTACATCAGATGCCACTCTGTGACCTCCGACCCAGCGAAGGTGACAAAACATCTTTTTTTTTCATAATATAAATGATGAAACCTGCTAATAAAAATGCAATGTAGTCTGCTGAGATAATAAATAACCCTTATATTGAGCATTTGTATCAATTCCTCCTATTTTGGAACAAGGTTTCGGTTAACCATACATTCATCCTTCAATATTAAGACTTGTTTGCATGCTACACATTTTGTAACATTTTAAACAAGTCCACACACATCAAGTGCATTATATTTATCCCCGGGGCTATGAATTCTATTTCTTACTCATTCCATTTTTAAATATTGAGTGTGTTAATTATTATAGAGATTAGGGTTATAGGTTACAAAATTAGATGAATGTTTAGGGGTCAACCTAGGGGTTACTTTTAGGATTGAGGTTAGGGTTAGAGATCATCTTTGCTTTGGGTTTGGAGTTTGACTTTTGACCTGAGATGTTCAGTTTAGGTCAAAAGGAAAGGTAAAAACAAACTATTTTTTTACTGTGCTGTTTCAATATTCAGACTTGTTTGCATAATATACATTTTATCACATTTTCAACAAGTCCACACACATCAAGTGCATTACATTGATCCCCAAAGCTATGGATTCTGTTTCTTATTCATTAAAATCCCTTTTTAAATACAGAATGTGTTTCTTACAAAAGAGATTAGGTTTATGGATTATATAATAAGATATACGTTTAAAAGCCCCCCTAGCGGTCAGGGTTAGAATAAAGGTAAGGGTCAAAGGTGATCTTTACTTAGGGTTTGAAATTTTGACCTTTCACCTGAGATGTTAAGGTTGGATTCCTCACTGAAGAGGAGGAAGTCGTGATGTCCAAGTCATGTCCCAGATGGAAAAGGTCATCTAATGTGCTATCACCCAGAGGCTCAGCAGTTTGCTCCGTCTGAAACATAGAGTGTGTGGCTGCTCCCAGCCTAATTAATGTGTCTTCAGGATTTGTTGGAGGCATTTATTCCACCCTCTGGGGTGATAAAACAGAGGGGGTGACATCTAACTCATCTCCCAATAACAGGAGATCTACTGTCTCTGCAACTCCCTCAGTCTGTGTCTCTGGTACACAAACATCTACCATTTAAGTGAGGAGGAGGGGAGGAGGGAGGAGAGACGTTCTTGACCTCTCCCGCCACTTTTTGGGCAGGAGAGTAGGAGGAGGAGTGGTGGAGAATATAGCATCATGCTCGTCCATCTCCATGTTCAGTTCCTGAGTCTGGCCACCGGAGGGCGACAGTGATCTGGATTGAGATTCACCATCAGCGGCTGTGTGGATCTGCACACTTGTGCTTATAACTGTGCCATCTAACGGCGTTGGGGGACTATTTTGGATCTCTTGTGATGCAATGGCATCCTGTGGATCTCTCAGACTTGTGTGGAGGAGCCCCTCCCCATGATCTAACGTGTCTGAGAGCAGTCTTTTTCCAAGACTGCGACGTGCCCATTTCAGCGCAATCAGCCATGGATCTACCCAGTCATAGGAGGATAAAACACATTCATTTAGCGAGTTCTATTGCCAAACTAGACTCATAATGGTCTCTCAAAATGAGCATTGTGGTGTACGCCCAGTTACCAGCGTTACCTTTAAGGAGAGACTCTGTGTCTTCTGTAGGGTATGCAGGTTTAATGATGGTAGAGAGATGATTCTGTATTTTAAGAATTGTGTTTGATTCCTCCTCTAGGCGACACATTATTTTGGTGGTGGGTCAATTTGATGATCTTATAAATAGATCGGACTTAACGCTACAAATCTAAATGAGTCTTCTTCAGTCTAAGCTTGTTGAAAAGATGTCTGCTGTTTTTCCAGGTCAAAGTGTGAAAGGCTGTAGAGTTGACTATGCTGTGATCTCAGGTCACATCCGGCATCATGTGTGTGGGGTGGGCCTGTCAGGTCCCCATCCCTACACTGCAGGCCAACCCATGGTTGCCATCTTGGTCCGTCAGGAACCACTCAGATACACATAAATTACATCAGATGCCACTCTGTGACCTCCGACCCAGCGAAGGTGACAAAACATCTTTTTTTTTTCATAATATAAATGATGAAACCTTCACCATCAGCGGCTGTGTGGATCTGCACACTTGTGCTTATAACTGTGCCATCTAACGGCGTTGGGGGACTATTTTGGATCTCTTGTGATGCAATGGCATCCTGTGGATCTCTCAGACTTGTGTGGAGGAGCCCCTCCCCATGATCTAACGTGTTTGAGAGCAGTCTTTTTCCAAGACTGCGACGTGCCCATTTCAGCGCAATCAGCCAATGATCTACCCAGTCATAGGAGGATAAAACACATTCATTTAGCGAGTTCTATTGCCAAACTAGACTCATAATGGTCTCTCAAAATGAGCATTGTGGTGTACGCCCAGTTACCAGCGTTACCTTTAAGGAGAGACTCTGTGTCTTCTGTAGGGTATGCAGGTTTAATGATGGTAGAGAGATGATTCTGTATTTTAAGAATTGTGTTTGATTCCTCCTCTAGGCGACACATTATTTTGGTGGTGGGTCAATTTGATGATCTTATAAATAGATCGGACTTAACGCTACAAATCTAAATGAGTTTTCTTCAGTCTAAGCTTGTTGAAAAGATGTCTGCTGTTTTTCCAGGTCAAAGTGTGAAAGGCTGTAGAGTTGACTATGCTGTGATCTCAGGTCACATCCGGCATCATGTGTGTGGGGTGGGCCTGTCAGGTCCCCATCCCTACACTGCAGGCCAACCCATGGTTGCCATCTTGGTCCGTCAGGAACCACTCAGATACACATAAATTACATCAGATGCCACTCTGTGACCTCCGACCCAGCGAAGGTGACAAAACATCTTTTTTTTTCATAATATAAATGATGAAACCTGCTAATAAAAATGCAATGTAGTCTGCTGAGATAATAAATAACCCTTATATTGAGCATTTGTATCAATTCCTCCTATTTTGGAACAAGGTTTCGGTTAACCATACATTCATCCTTCAATATTAAGACTTGTTTGCATGCTACACATTTTGTAACATTTTAAACAAGTCCACACACATCAAGTGCATTATATTTATCCCCGGGGCTATGAATTCTATTTCTTACTCATTCCATTTTTAAATACAAAGTGTGTTAATTATTATAGAGATTAGGGTTATAGGTTACAAAATTAGATGAATGTTTAGGGGTCAACCTAGGGGTTACTTTTAGGATTGAGGTAAGGGTTAAAGATCATCTTTGCTTTGGGTTTGGAGTTTGACTTTTGACCTGAGATGTTCAGTTTAGGTCAAAAGGAAAGGGAAAAACAAGCTATTTTTTTACTGTGCTGTTTCAATATTCAGACTTGTTTGCATAATATACATTTTATCACATTTTCAACAAGTCCACACACATCAAGTGCATTACATTGATCCCCAAAGCTATGGATTCTGTTTCTTATTCATTAAAATCCCTTTTTAAATACAGAATGTGTTTCTTACAAAAGAGATTAGGTTTATGAATTATATAATAAGATATACGTTTAAAAGCCCCCCTAGGGGTCAGGGTTAGAATAAAGGTAAGGGTCAAAGGTGATCTTTACTTAGGGTTTGAAATTTTGACCTTTCACCTGAGATGTTAAGGTTGGATTCCTCACTGAAGAGGAGGAAGTCGTGATGTCCAAGTCATGTCCCAGATGGAAAAGGTCATCTAATGTGCTATCACCCAGAGGCTCAGCAGTTTGCTCCGTCTGAAACATAGAGTGTGTGGCTGCTCCCAGCCTAATTAATGTGTCTTCAGGATTTGTTGGAGGCATTTATTCCACCCTCTGGGGTGATAAAACAGAGGGGGTGACATCTAACTCATCTCCCAATAACAGGAGATCTACTGTCTCTGCAACTCCCTCAGTCTGTGTCTCTGGTACACAAACATCTACCATTTAAGTGAGGAGGAGGGGAGGAGGGAGGAGAGACGTTCTTGACCTCTCCCGCCACTTTTTGGGCAGGAGAGTAGGAGGAGGAGTGGTGGAGAATATAGCATCATGCTCGTCCATCTCCATGTTCAGTTCCTGAGTCTGGCCACCGGAGGGCGACAGTGATCTGGATTGAGATTCACCATCAGCGGCTGTGTGGATCTGCACACTTGTGCTTATAACTGTGCCATCTAACGGCGTTGGGGGACTATTTTGGATCTCTTGTGATGCAATGGCATCCTGTGGATCTCTCAGACTTGTGTGGAGGAGCCCCTCCCCATGATCTAACGTGTCTGAGAGCAGTCTTTTTCCAAGACTGCGACGTGCCCATTTCAGCGCAATCAGCCATGGATCTACCCAGTCATAGGAGGATAAAACACATTCATTTAGCGAGTTCTATTGCCAAACTAGACTCATAATGGTCTCTCAAAATGAGCATTGTGGTGTACGCCCAGTTACCAGCGTTACCTTTAAGGAGAGACTCTGTGTCTTCTGTAGGGTATGCAGGTTTAATGATGGTAGAGAGATGATTCTGTATTTTAAGAATTGTGTTTGATTCCTCCTCTAGGCGACACATTATTTTGGTGGTGGGTCAATTTGATGATCTTATAAATAGATCGGACTTAACGCTACAAATCTAAATGAGTCTTCTTCAGTCTAAGCTTGTTGAAAAGATGTCTGCTGTTTGTCCAGGTCAAAGTGTGAAAGGCTGTAGAGTTGACTATGCTGTGATCTCAGGTCACATCCGGCATCATGTGTGTGGGGTGGGCCTGTCAGGTCCCCATCCCTACACTGCAGGCCAACCCATGGTTGCCATCTTGGTCCGTCAGGAACCACTCAGATACACATAAATTACATCAGATGCCACTCTGTGACCTCCGACCCAGCGAAGGTGACAAAACATCTTTTTTTTTCATAATATAAATGATGAAACCTGCTAATAAAAATGCAATGTAGTCTGCTGAGATAATAAATAACCCTTATATTGAGCATTTGTATCAATTCCTCCTATTTTGGAACAAGGTTTCGGTTAACCATACATTCATCCTTCAATATTAAGACTTGTTTGCATGCTACACATTTTGTAACATTTTAAACAAGTCCACACACATCAAGTGCATTATATTTATCCCCGGGGCTATGAATTCTATTTCTTACTCATTCCATTTTTAAATATTGAGTGTGTTAATTATTATAGAGATTAGGGTTATAGGTTACAAAATTAGATGAATGTTTAGGGGTCAACCTAGGGGTTACTTTTAGGATTGAGGTAAGGGTTAGAGATCATCTTTGCTTTGGGTTTGGAGTTTGACTTTTGACCTGAGATGTTCAGTTTAGGTCAAAAGGAAAGGGAAAAACAAGCTATTTTTTTACTGTGCTGTTTCAATATTCAGACTTGTTTGCATAATATACATTTTATCACATTTTCAACAAGTCCACACACATCAAGTGCATTACATTGATCCCCAAAGCTATGGATTCTGTTTCTTATTCATTAAAATCCCTTTTTAAATACAGAATGTGTTTCTTACAAAAGAGATTAGGTTTATGGATTATATAATAAGATATACGTTTAAAAGCCCCCCTAGGGGTCAGGGTTAGAATAAAGGTAAGGGTCAAAGGTGATCTTTACTTAGGGTTTGAAATTTTGACCTTTCACCTGAGATGTTAAGGTTGGATTCCTCACTGAAGAGGAGGAAGTCGTGATGTCCAAGTCATGTCCCAGATGGAAAAGGTCATCTAATGTGCTATCACCCAGAGGCTCAGCAGTTTGCTCCGTCTGAAACATAGAGTGTGTGGCTGCTCCCAGCCTAATTAATGTGTCTTCAGGATTTGTTGGAGGCATTTATTCCACCCTCTGGGGTGATAAAACAGAGGGGGTGACATCTAACTCATCTCCCAATAACAGGAGATCTACTGTCTCTGCAACTCCCTCAGTCTGTGTCTCTGGTACACAAACATCTACCATTTAAGTGAGGAGGAGGGGAGGAGGGAGGAGAGACGTTCTTGACCTCTCCCGCCACTTTTTGGGCAGGAGAGTAGGAGGAGGAGTGGTGGAGAATATAGCATCATGCTCGTCCATCTCCATGTTCAGTTCCTGAGTCTGGCCACCGGAGGGCGACAGTGATCTGGATTGAGATTCACCATCAGCGGCTGTGTGGATCTGCACACTTGTGCTTATAACTGTGCCATCTAACGGCGTTGGGGGACTATTTTGGATCTCTTGTGATGCAATGGCATCCTGTGGATCTCTCAGACTTGTGTGGAGGAGCCCCTCCCCATGATCTAACGTGTCTGAGAGCAGTCTTTTTCCAAGACTGCGACGTGCCCATTTCAGCGCAATCAGCCATGGATCTACCCAGTCATAGGAGGATAAAACACATTCATTTAGCGAGTTCTATTGCCAAACTAGACTCATAATGGTCTCTCAAAATGAGCATTGTGGTGTACGCCCAGTTACCAGCGTTACCTTTAAGGAGAGACTCTGTGTCTTCTGTAGGGTATGCAGGTTTAATGATGGTAGAGAGATGATTCTGTATTTTAAGAATTGTGTTTGATTCCTCCTCTAGGCGACACATTATTTTGGTGGTGGGTCAATTTGATGATCTTATAAATAGATCGGACTTAACGCTACAAATCTAAATGAGTCTTCTTCAGTCTAAGCTTGTTGAAAAGATGTCTGCTGTTTTTCCAGGTCAAAGTGTGAAAGGCTGTAGAGTTGACTATGCTGTGATCTCAGGTCACATCCGGCATCATGTGTGTGGGGTGGGCCTGTCAGGTCCCCATCCCTACACTGCAGGCCAACCCATGGTTGCCATCTTGGTCCGTCAGGAACCACTCAGATACACATAAATTACATCAGATGCCACTCTGTGACCTCTGACCCAGCGAAGGTGACAAAACATCTTTTTTTTTTCATAATATAAATGATGAAACCTGCTAATAAAAATGCAATGTAGTCTGCTGAGATAATAAATAACCCTTATATTGAGCATTTGTATCAATTCCTCCTATTTTGGAACAAGGTTTCGGTTAACCATACATTCATCCTTCAATATTAAGACTTGTTTGCATGCTACACATTTTGTAACATTTTAAACAAGTCCACACACATCAAGTGCATTATATTTATCCCCGGGGCTATGAATTCTATTTCTTACTCATTCCATTTTTAAATACTGAGTGTGTTAATTATTATAGAGATTAGGGTTATAGGTTACAAAATTAGATGAATGTTTAGGGGTCAACCTAGGGGTTACTTTTAGGATTGAGGTAAGGGTTAGAGATCATCTTTGCTTTGGGTTTGGAGTTTGACTTTTGACCTGAGATGTTCAGTTTAGGTCAAAAGGAAAGGGAAAAACAAGCTATTTTTTTACTGTGCTGTTTCAATATTCAGACTTGTTTGCATAATATACATTTTATCACATTTTCAACAAGTCCACACACATCAAGTGCATTACATTGATCCCCAAAGCTATGGATTCTGTTTCTTATTCATTAAAATCCCTTTTTAAATACAGAATGTGTTTCTTACAAAAGAGATTAGGTTTATGGATTATATAATAAGATATACGTTTAAAAGCCCCCCTAGGGGTCAGGGTTAGAATAAAGGTAAGGGTCAAAGGTGATCTTTACTTAGGGTTTGAAATTTTGACCTTTCACCTGAGATGTTAAGGTTGGATTCCTCACTGAAGAGGAGGAAGTCGTGATGTCCAAGTCATGTCCCAGATGGAAAAGGTCATCTAATGTGCTATCACCCAGAGGCTCAGCAGTTTGCTCCGTCTGAAACATAGAGTGTGTGGCTGCTCCCAGCCTAATTAATGTGTCTTCAGGATTTGTTGGAGGCATTTATTCCACCCTCTGGGGTGATAAAACAGAGGGGGTGACATCTAACTCATCTCCCAATAACAGGAGATCTACTGTCTCTGCAACTCCCTCAGTCTGTGTCTCTGGTACACAAACATCTACCATTTAAGTGAGGAGGAGGGGAGGAGGGAGGAGAGACGTTCTTGACCTCTCCCGCCACTTTTTGGGCAGGAGAGTAGGAGGAGGAGTGGTGGAGAATATAGCATCATGCTCGTCCATCTCCATGTTCAGTTCCTGAGTCTGGCCACCGGAGGGCGACAGTGATCTGGATTGAGATTCACCATCAGCGGCTGTGTGGATCTGCACACTTGTGCTTATAACTGTGCCATCTAACGGCGTTGGGGGACTATTTTGGATCTCTTGTGATGCAATGGCATCCTGTGGATCTCTCAGACTTGTGTGGAGGAGCCCCTCCCCATGATCTAACGTGTCTGAGAGCAGTCTTTTTCCAAGACTGCGACGTGCCCATTTCAGCGCAATCAGCCATGGATCTACCCAGTCATAGGAGGATAAAACACATTCATTTAGCGAGTTCTATTGCCAAACTAGACTCATAATGGTCTCTCAAAATGAGCATTGTGGTGTACGCCCAGTTACCAGCGTTACCTTTAAGGAGAGACTCTGTGTCTTCTGTAGGGTATGCAGGTTTAATGATGGTAGAGAGATGATTCTGTATTTTAAGAATTGTGTTTGATTCCTCCTCTAGGCGACACATTATTTTGGTGGTGGGTCAATTTGATGATCTTATAAATAGATCGGACTTAACGCTACAAATCTAAATGAGTCTTCTTCAGTCTAAGCTTGTTGAAAAGATGTCTGCTGTTTGTCCAGGTCAAAGTGTGAAAGGCTGTAGAGTTGACTATGCTGTGATCTCAGGTCACATCCGGCATCATGTGTGTGGGGTGGGCCTGTCAGGTCCCCATCCCTACACTGCAGGCCAACCCATGGTTGCCATCTTGGTCCGTCAGGAACCACTCAGATACACATAAATTACATCAGATGCCACTCTGTGACCTCCGACCCAGCGAAGGTGACAAAACATCTTTTTTTTTCATAATATAAATGATGAAACCTGCTAATAAAAATGCAATGTAGTCTGCTGAGATAATAAATAACCCTTATATTGAGCATTTGTATCAATTCCTCCTATTTTGGAACAAGGTTTCGGTTAACCATACATTCATCCTTCAATATTAAGACTTGTTTGCATGCTACACATTTTGTAACATTTTAAACAAGTCCACACACATCAAGTGCATTATATTTATCCCCGGGGCTATGAATTCTATTTCTTACTCATTCCATTTTTAAATATTGAGTGTGTTAATTATTATAGAGATTAGGGTTATAGGTTACAAAATTAGATGAATGTTTAGGGGTCAACCTAGGGGTTACTTTTAGGATTGAGGTAAGGGTTAGAGATCATCTTTGCTTTGGGTTTGGAGTTTGACTTTTGACCTGAGATGTTCAGTTTAGGTCAAAAGGAAAGGGAAAAACAAGCTATTTTTTTACTGTGCTGTTTCAATATTCAGACTTGTTTGCATAATATACATTTTATCACATTTTCAACAAGTCCACACACATCAAGTGCATTACATTGATCCCCAAAGCTATGGATTCTGTTTCTTATTCATTAAAATCCCTTTTTAAATACAGAATGTGTTTCTTACAAAAGAGATTAGGTTTATGGATTATATAATAAGATATACGTTTAAAAGCCCCCCTAGGGGTCAGGGTTAGAATAAAGGTAAGGGTCAAAGGTGATCTTTACTTAGGGTTTGAAATTTTGACCTTTCACCTGAGATGTTAAGGTTGGATTCCTCACTGAAGAGGAGGAAGTCGTGATGTCCAAGTCATGTCCCAGATGGAAAAGGTCATCTAATGTGCTATCACCCAGAGGCTCAGCAGTTTGCTCCGTCTGAAACATAGAGTGTGTGGCTGCTCCCAGCCTAATTAATGTGTCTTCAGGATTTGTTGGAGGCATTTATTCCACCCTCTGGGGTGATAAAACAGAGGGGGTGACATCTAACTCATCTCCCAATAACAGGAGATCTACTGTCTCTGCAACTCCCTCAGTCTGTGTCTCTGGTACACAAACATCTACCATTTAAGTGAGGAGGAGGGGAGGAGGGAGGAGAGACGTTCTTGACCTCTCCCGCCACTTTTTGGGCAGGAGAGTAGGAGGAGGAGTGGTGGAGAATATAGCATCATGCTCGTCCATCTCCATGTTCAGTTCCTGAGTCTGGCCACCGGAGGGCGACAGTGATCTGGATTGAGATTCACCATCAGCGGCTGTGTGGATCTGCACACTTGTGCTTATAACTGTGCCATCTAACGGCGTTGGGGGACTATTTTGGATCTCTTGTGATGCAATGGCATCCTGTGGATCTCTCAGACTTGTGTGGAGGAGCCCCTCCCCATGATCTAACGTGTCTGAGAGCAGTCTTTTTCCAAGACTGCGACGTGCCCATTTCAGCGCAATCAGCCATGGATCTACCCAGTCATAGGAGGATAAAACACATTCATTTAGCGAGTTCTATTGCCAAACTAGACTCATAATGGTCTCTCAAAATGAGCATTGTGGTGTACGCCCAGTTACCAGCGTTACCTTTAAGGAGAGACTCTGTGTCTTCTGTAGGGTATGCAGGTTTAATGATGGTAGAGAGATGATTCTGTATTTTAAGAATTGTGTTTGATTCCTCCTCTAGGCGACACATTATTTTGGTGGTGGGTCAATTTGATGATCTTATAAATAGATCGGACTTAACGCTACAAATCTAAATGAGTCTTCTTCAGTCTAAGCTTGTTGAAAAGATGTCTGCTGTTTTTCCAGGTCAAAGTGTGAAAGGCTGTAGAGTTGACTATGCTGTGATCTCAGGTCACATCCGGCATCATGTGTGTGGGGTGGGCCTGTCAGGTCCCCATCCCTACACTGCAGGCCAACCCATGGTTGCCATCTTGGTCCGTCAGGAACCACTCAGATACACATAAATTACATCAGATGCCACTCTGTGACCTCTGACCCAGCGAAGGTGACAAAACATCTTTTTTTTTTCATAATATAAATGATGAAACCTGCTAATAAAAATGCAATGTAGTCTGCTGAGATAATAAATAACCCTTATATTGAGCATTTGTATCAATTCCTCCTATTTTGGAACAAGGTTTCGGTTAACCATACATTCATCCTTCAATATTAAGACTTGTTTGCATGCTACACATTTTGTAACATTTTAAACAAGTCCACACACATCAAGTGCATTATATTTATCCCCGGGGCTATGAATTCTATTTCTTACTCATTCCATTTTTAAATACTGAGTGTGTTAATTATTATAGAGATTAGGGTTATAGGTTACAAAATTAGATGAATGTTTAGGGGTCAACCTAGGGGTTACTTTTAGGATTGAGGTAAGGGTTAGAGATCATCTTTGCTTTGGGTTTGGAGTTTGACTTTTGACCTGAGATGTTCAGTTTAGGTCAAAAGGAAAGGGAAAAACAAGCTATTTTTTTACTGTGCTGTTTCAATATTCAGACTTGTTTGCATAATATACATTTTATCACATTTTCAACAAGTCCACACACATCAAGTGCATTACATTGATCCCCAAAGCTATGGATTCTGTTTCTTATTCATTAAAATCCCTTTTTAAATACAGAATGTGTTTCTTACAAAAGAGATTAGGTTTATGGATTATATAATAAGATATACGTTTAAAAGCCCCCCTAGGGGTCAGGGTTAGAATAAAGGTAAGGGTCAAAGGTGATCTTTACTTAGGGTTTGAAATTTTGACCTTTCACCTGAGATGTTAAGGTTGGATTCCTCACTGAAGAGGAGGAAGTCGTGATGTCCAAGTCATGTCCCAGATGGAAAAGGTCATCTAATGTGCTATCACCCAGAGGCTCAGCAGTTTGCTCCGTCTGAAACATAGAGTGTGTGGCTGCTCCCAGCCTAATTAATGTGTCTTCAGGATTTGTTGGAGGCATTTATTCCACCCTCTGGGGTGATAAAACAGAGGGGGTGACATCTAACTCATCTCCCAATAACAGGAGATCTACTGTCTCTGCAACTCCCTCAGTCTGTGTCTCTGGTACACAAACATCTACCATTTAAGTGAGGAGGAGGGGAGGAGGGAGGAGAGACGTTCTTGACCTCTCCCGCCACTTTTTGGGCAGGAGAGTAGGAGGAGGAGTGGTGGAGAATATAGCATCATGCTCGTCCATCTCCATGTTCAGTTCCTGAGTCTGGCCACCGGAGGGCGACAGTGATCTGGATTGAGATTCACCATCAGCGGCTGTGTGGATCTGCACACTTGTGCTTATAACTGTGCCATCTAACGGCGTTGGGGGACTATTTTGGATCTCTTGTGATGCAATGGCATCCTGTGGATCTCTCAGACTTGTGTGGAGGAGCCCCTCCCCATGATCTAACGTGTCTGAGAGCAGTCTTTTTCCAAGACTGCGACGTGCCCATTTCAGCGCAATCAGCCATGGATCTACCCAGTCATAGGAGGATAAAACACATTCATTTAGCGAGTTCTATTGCCAAACTAGACTCATAATGGTCTCTCAAAATGAGCATTGTGGTGTACGCCCAGTTACCAGCGTTACCTTTAAGGAGAGACTCTGTGTCTTCTGTAGGGTATGCAGGTTTAATGATGGTAGAGAGATGATTCTGTATTTTAAGAATTGTGTTTGATTCCTCCTCTAGGCGACACATTATTTTGGTGGTGGGTCAATTTGATGATCTTATAAATAGATCGGACTTAACGCTACAAATCTAAATGAGTCTTCTTCAGTCTAAGCTTGTTGAAAAGATGTCTGCTGTTTTTCCAGGTCAAAGTGTGAAAGGCTGTAGAGTTGACTATGCTGTGATCTCAGGTCACATCCGGCATCATGTGTGTGGGGTGGGCCTGTCAGGTCCCCATCCCTACACTGCAGGCCAACCCATGGTTGCCATCTTGGTCCGTCAGGAACCACTCAGATACACATAAATTACATCAGATGCCACTCTGTGACCTCCGACCCAGCGAAGGTGACAAAACATCTTTTTTTTTTCATAATATAAATGATGAAACCTGCTAATAAAAATGCAATTCAGTCTGCTGAGATAATAAATAACCCTTATATTGAGCATTTGTATCAATTCCTCCTATTTTGGAACAAGGTTTCGGTTAACCATACATTCATCCTTCAATATTAAGACTTGTTTGCATGCTACACATTTTGTAACATTTTAAACAAGTCCACACACATCAAGTGCATTATATTTATCCCCGGGGCTATGAATTCTATTTCTTACTCATTCCATTTTTAAATACTGAGTGTGTTAATTATTATAGAGATTAGGGTTATAGGTTACAAAATTAGATGAATGTTTAGGGGTCAACCTAGGGGTTACTTTTAGGATTGAGGTTAGGGTTAGAGATCATCTTTGCTTTGGGTTTGGAGTTTGACTTTTGACCTGAGATGTTCAGTTTAGGTCAAAAGGAAAGGGAAAAACAAGCTATTTTTTTACTGTGCCGTTTCAATATTCAGACTTGTTTGCATAATATACATTTTATCACATTTTCAACAAGTCCACACACATCAAGTGCATTACATTGATCCCCAAAGCTATGGATTCTGTTTCTTATTCATTAAAATCCCTTTTTAAATACAGAATGTGTTTCTTACAAAAGAGATTAGGTTTATGAATTATATAATAAGATATACGTTTAAAAGCCCCCCTAGGGGTCAGGGTTAGAATAAAGGTAAGGGTCAAAGGTGATCTTTACTTAGGGTTTGAAATTTTGACCTTTCACCTGAGATGTTAAGGTTGGATTCCTCACTGAAGAGGAGGAAGTCGTGATGTCCAAGTCATGTCCCAGATGGAAAAGGTCATCTATTGTGCTATCACCCAGAGGCTCAGCAGTTTGCTCCGTCTGAAACATAGAGTGTGTGGCTGCTCCCAGCCTAATTAATGTGTCTTCAGGATTTGTTGGAGGCATTTATTCCACCCTCTGGGGTGATAAAACAGAGGGGGTGACATCTAACTCATCTCCCAATAACAGGAGATCTACTGTCTCTGCAACTCCCTCAGTCTGTGTCTCTGGTACACAAACATCTACCATTTAAGTGAGGAGGAGGGGAGGAGGGAGGAGAGACGTTCTTGACCTCTCCCGCCACTTTTTGGGCAGGAGAGTAGGAGGAGGAGTGGTGGAGAATATAGCATCATGCTCGTCCATCTCCATGTTCAGTTCCTGAGTCTGGCCACCGGAGGGCGACAGTGATCTGGATTGAGATTCACCATCAGCGGCTGTGTGGATCTGCACACTTGTGCTTATAACTGTGCCATCTAACGGCGTTGGGGGACTATTTTGGATCTCTTGTGATGCAATGGCATCCTGTGGATCTCTCAGACTTGTGTGGAGGAGCCCCTCCCCATGATCTAACGTGTCTGAGAGCAGTCTTTTTCCAAGACTGCGACGTGCCCATTTCAGCGCAATCAGCCATGGATCTACCCAGTCATAGCAGGATAAAACACATTCATTTAGCGAGTTCTATTGCCAAACTAGACTCATAATGGTCTCTCAAAATGAGCATTGTGGTGTACGCCCAGTTACCAGCGTTACCTTTAAGGAGAGACTCTGTGTCTTCTGTAGGGTATGCAGGTTTAATGATGGTAGAGAGATGATTCTGTATTTTAAGAATTGTGTTTGATTCCTCCTCTAGGCGACACATTATTTTGGTGGTGGGTCAATTTGATGATCTTATAAATAGATCGGACTTAACGCTACAAATCTAAATGAGTCTTCTTCAGTCTAAGCTTGTTGAAAAGATGTCTGCTGTTTTTCCAGGTCAAAGTGTGAAAGGCTGTAGAGTTGACTATGCTGCGATCTCAGGTCACATCCGGCATCATGTGTGTGGGGTGGGCCTGTCAGGTCCCCATCCCTACACTGCAGGCCAACCCATGGTTGCCATCTTGGTCCGTCAGGAACCACTCAGATACACATAAATTACATCAGATGCCACTCTGTGACCTCCGACCCAGCGAAGGTGACAAAACATCTTTTTTTTTCATAATATAAATGATGAAACCTGCTAATAAAAATGCAATGTAGTCTGCTGAGATAATAAATAACCCTTATATTGAGCATTTGTATCAATTCCTCCTATTTTGGAACAAGGTTTCGGTTAACCATACATTCATCCTTCAATATTAAGACTTGTTTGCATGCTACACATTTTGTAACATTTTAAACAAGTCCACACACATCAAGTGCATTATATTTATCCCCGGGGCTATGAATTCTATTTCTTACTCATTCCATTTTTAAATACAAAGTGTGTTAATTATTATAGAGATTAGGATTATAGGTTACAAAATTAGATGAATGTTTAGGGGTCAACCTAGGGGTTACTTTTAGGATTGAGGTAAGGGTTAAAGATCATCTTTGCTTTGGGTTTGGAGTTTGACTTTTGACCTGAGATGTTCAGTTTAGGTCAAAAGGAAAGGGAAAAACAAGCTATTTTTTTACTGTGCTGTTTCAATATTCAGACTTGTTTGCATAATATACATTTTATCACATTTTCAACAAGTCCACACACATCAAGTGCATTACATTGATCCCCAAAGCTATGGATTCTGTTTCTTATTCATTAAAATCCCTTTTTAAATACAGAATGTGTTTCTTACAAAAGAGATTAGGTTTATGAATTATATAATAAGATATACGTTTAAAAGCCCCCCTAGGGGTCAGGGTTAGAATAAAGGTAAGGGTCAAAGGTGATCTTTACTTAGGGTTTGAAATTTTGACCTTTCACCTGAGATGTTAGTTAAGGTTGGATTCCTCACTGAAGAGGAGGAAGTCGTGATGTCCAAGTCATGTCCCAGATGGAAAAGGTCATCTAATGTGCTATCACCCAGAGGCTCAGCAGTTTGCTCCGTCTGAAACATAGAGTGTGTGGCTGCTCCCAGCCTAATTAATGTGTCTTCAGGATTTGTTGGAGGCATTTATTCCACCCTCTGGGGTGATAAAACAGAGGGGGTGACATCTAACTCATCTCCCAATAACAGGAGATCTACTGTCTCTGCAACTCCCTCAGTCTGTGTCTCTGGTACACAAACATCTACCATTTAAGTGAGGAGGAGGGGAGGAGGGAGGAGAGACGTTCTTGACCTCTCCCGCCACTTTTTGGGCAGGAGAGTAGGAGGAGTAGTGGTGGAGAATATAGCATCATGCTCGTCCATCTCCATGTTCAGTTCCTGAGTCTGGCCACCGGAGGGCGACAGTGATCTGGATTGAGATTCACCATCAGCGGCTGTGTGGATCTGCACACTTGTGCTTATAACTGTGCCATCTAACGGCGTTGGGGGACTATTTTGGATCTCTTGTGATGCAATGGCATCCTGTGGATCTCTCAGACTTGTGTGGAGGAGCCCCTCCCCATGATCTAACGTGTCTGAGAGCAGTCTTTTTCCAAGACTGCGACGTGCCCATTTCAGCGCAATCAGCCATGGATCTACCCAGTCATAGGAGGATAAAACACATTCATTTAGCGAGTTCTATTGCCAAACTAGACTCATAATGGTCTCTCAAAATGAGCATTGTGGTGTACGCCCAGTTACCAGCGTTACCTTTAAGGAGAGACTCTGTGTCTTCTGTAGGGTATGCAGGTTTAATGATGGTAGAGAGATGATTCTGTATTTTAAGAATTGTGTTTGATTCCTCCTCTAGGCGACACATTATTTTGGTGGTGGGTCAATTTGATGATCTTATAAATAGATCGGACTTAACGCTACAAATCTATATGAGTCTTCTTCAGTCTAAGCTTGTTGAAAAGATGTCTGCTGTTTTTCCAGGTCAAAGTGTGAAAGGCTGTAGAGTTGACTATGCTGTGATCTCAGGTCACATCCGGCATCATGTGTGTGGGGTGGGCCTGTCAGGTCCCCATCCCTACACTGCAGGCCAACCCATGGTTGCCATCTTGGTCCGTCAGGAACCACTCAGATACACATAAATTACATCAGATGCCACTCTGTGACCTCCGACCCAGCGAAGGTGACAAAACATCTTTTTTTTTCATAATATAAATGATGAAACCTGCTAATAAAAATGCAATGTAGTCTGCTGAGATAATAAATAACCCTTATATTGAGCATTTGTATCAATTCCTCCTATTTTGGAACGAGGTTTCGGTTAACCATACATTCATCCTTCAATATTAAGACTTGTTTGCATGCTACACATTTTGTAACATTTTAAACAAGTCCACACACATCAAGTGCATTATATTTATCCCCGGGGCTATGAATTCTATTTCTTACTCATTCCATTTTTAAATACTGAGTGTGTTAATTATTATAGAGATTAGGGTTATAGGTTACAAAATTAGATGAATGTTTAGGGGTCAACCTAGGGGTTACTTTTAGGATTGAGGTTAGGGTTAGAGATCATCTTTGCTTTGGGTTTGGAGTTTGACTTTTGACCTGAGATGTTCAGTTTAGGTCAAAAGGAAAGGGAAAAACAAGCTATTTTTTTACTGTGCTGTTTCAATATTCAGACTTGTTTGCATAATATACATTTTATCACATTTTCAACAAGTCCACACACATCAAGTGCATTACATTGATCCCCAAAGCTATGGATTCTGTTTCTTATTCATTAAAATCCCTTTTTAAATACAGAATGTGTTTCTTACAAAAGAGATTAGGTTTATGGATTATATAATAAGATATACGTTTAAAAGCCCCCCTAGGGGTCAGGGTTAGAATAAAGGTAAGGGTCAAAGGTGATCTTTACTTAGGGTTTGAAATTTTGACCTTTCACCTGAGATGTTAAGGTTGGATTCCTCACTGAAGAGGAGGAAGTCGTGATGTCCAAGTCATGTCCCAGATGGAAAAGGTCATCTAATGTGCTATCACCCAGAGGCTCAGCAGTTTGCTCCGTCTGAAACATAGAGTGTGTGGCTGCTCCCAGCCTAATTAATGTGTCTTCAGGATTTGTTGGAGGCATTTATTCCACCCTCTGGGGTGATAAAACAGAGGGGGTGACATCTAACTCATCTCCCAATAACAGGAGATCTACTGTCTCTGCAACTCCCTCAGTCTGTGTCTCTGGTACACAAACATCTACCATTTAAGTGAGGAGGAGGGGAGGAGGGAGGAGAGACGTTCTTGACCTCTCCTGACACTTTTTGGGCAGGAGAGTAGGAGGAGGAGTGGTGGAGAATATAGCATCATGCTCGTCCATCTCCATGTTCAGTTCCTGAGTCTGGCCACCGGAGGGCGACAGTGATCTGGATTGAGATTCACCATCAGCGGCTGTGTGGATCTGCACACTTGTGCTTATAACTGTGCCATCTAACGGCGTTGGGGGACTATTTTGGATCTCTTGTGATGCAATGGCATCCTGTGGATCTCTCAGACTTGTGTGGAGGAGCCCCTCCCCATGATCTAACGTGTCTGAGAGCAGTCTTTTTCCAAGACTGCGACGTGCCCATTTCAGCGCAATCAGCCATGGATCTACCCAGTCATAGGAGGATAAAACACATTCATTTAGCGAGTTCTATTGCCAAACTAGACTCATAATGGTCTCTCAAAATGAGCATTGTGGTGTACGCCCAGTTACCAGCGTTACCTTTAAGGAGAGACTCTGTGTCTTCTGTAGGGTATGCAGGTTTAATGATGGTAGAGAGATGATTCTGTATTTTAAGAATTGTGTTTGATTCCTCCTCTAGGCGACACATTATTTTGGTGGTGGGTCAATTTGATGAGTTTATAAATAGATCGGACTTAACGCTACAAATCTAAATGAGTCTTCTTCAGTCTAAGCTTGTTGAAAAGATGTCTGCTGTTTTTCCAGGTCAAAGTGTGAAAGGCTGTAGAGTTGACTATGCTGTGATCTCAGGTCACATCCGGCATCATGTGTGTGGGGTGGGCCTGTCAGGTCCCCATCCCTACACTGCAGGCCAACCCATGGTTGCCATCTTGGTCCGTCAGGAACCACTCAGATACACATAAATTACATCAGATGCCACTCTGTGACCTCCGACCCAGCGAAGGTGACAAAACATTTTTTTTTTTTCATAATATAAATGATGAAACCTTCACCATCAGCGGCTGTGTGGATCTGCACACTTGTGCTTATAACTGTGCCATCTAACGGCGTTGGGGGACTATTTTGGATCTCTTGTGATGCAATGGCATCCTGTGGATCTCTCAGACTTGTGTGGAGGAGCCCCTCCCCATGATCTAACGTGTTTGAGAGCAGTCTTTTTCCAAGACTGCGACGTGCCCATTTCAGCGCAATCAGCCAATGATCTACCCAGTCATAGGAGGATAAAACACATTCATTTAGCGAGTTCTATTGCCAAACTAGACTCATAATGGTCTCTCAAAATGAGCATTGTGGTGTACGCCCAGTTACCAGCGTTACCTTTAAGGAGAGACTCTGTGTCTTCTGTAGGGTATGCAGGTTTAATGATGGTAGAGAGATGATTCTGTATTTTAAGAATTGTGTTTGATTCCTCCTCTAGGCGACACATTATTTTGGTGGTGGGTCAATTTGATGATCTTATAAATAGATCGGACTTAACGCTACAAATCTAAATGAGTCTTCTTCAGTCCAAGCTTGTTGAAAAGATGTCTGCTGTTTTTCCAGGTCAAAGTGTGAAAGGCTGTAGAGTTGACTATGCTGTGATCTCAGGTCACATCCGGCATCATGTGTGTGGGGTGGGCCTGTCAGGTCCCCATCCCTACACTGCAGGCCAACCCATGGTTGCCATCTTGGTCCGTCAGGAACCACTCAGATACACATAAATTACATCAGATGCCACTCTGTGACCTCCGACCCAGCGAAGGTGACAAAACATCTTTTTTTTTCATAATATAAATGATGAAACCTTCACCATCAGCGGCTGTGTGGATCTGCACACTTGTGCTTATAACTGTGCCATCTAAGGGCGTTGGGGGACTATTTTGGATCTCTTGTGATGCAATGGCATCCTGTGGATCTCTCAGACTTGTGTGGAGGAGCCCCTCCCCATGATCTAACGTGTCTGAGAGCAGTCTTTTTCCAAGACTGCGACGTGCCCATTTCAGCGCAATCAGCCATGGATCTACCCAGTCATAGGAGGATAAAACACATTCATTTAGCGAGTTCTATTGCCAAACTAGACTCATAATGGTCTCTCAAAATGAGCATTGTGGTGTACGCCCAGTTACCAGCATTACCTTTAAGGAGTGACTCTGTGTCTTCTGTAGGGTATGCAGGTTTAATGATGGTAGAGAGATGATTCTGTATTTTAAGAATTGTGTTTGATTCCTCCTCTAGGCGACACATTATTTTGGTGGTGGGTCAATTTGATGATCTTATAAATAGATCGGACTTAACGCTACAAATCTAAATGAGTCTTCTTCAGTCTAAGCTTGTTGAAAAGATGTCTGCTGTTTTTCCAGGTCAAAGTGTGAAAGGCTGTAGAGTTGACTATGCTGTGATCTCAGGTCACATCCGGCATCATGTGTGTGGGGTGGGCCTGTCAGGTCCCCATCCCTACACTGCAGGCCAACCCATGGTTGCCATCTTGGTCCGTCAGGAACCACTCAGATACACATAAATTACATCAGATGCCACTCTGTGACCTCCGACCCAGCGAAGGTGACAAAACATCTTTTTTTTTCATAATATAAATGATGAAACCTGCTAATAAAAATGCAATGTAGTCTGCTGAGATAATAAATAACCCTTATATTGAGCATTTGTATCAATTCCTCCTATTTTGGAACAAGGTTTCGGTTAACCATACATTCATCCTTCAATATTAAGACTTGTTTGCATGCTACACATTTTGTAACATTTTAAACAAGTCCACACACATCAAGTGCATTATATTTATCCCCGGGGCTATGAATTCTATTTCTTACTCATTCCATTTTTAAATACAAAGTGTGTTAATTATTATAGAGATTAGGGTTATAGGTTACAAAATTAGATGAATGTTTAGGGGTCAACCTAGGGGTTACTTTTAGGATTGAGGTAAGGGTTAAAGATCATCTTTGCTTTGGGTTTGGAGTTTGACTTTTGACCTGAGATGTTCAGTTTAGGTCAAAAGGAAAGGGAAAAACAAGCTATTTTTTTACTGTGCTGTTTCAATATTCAGACTTGTTTGCATAATATACATTTTATCACATTTTCAACAAGTCCACACACATCAAGTGCATTACATTGATCCCCAACGCTATGGATTCTGTTTCTTATTCATTAAAATCCCTTTTTAAATACAGAATGTATTTCTCACAAAAGAGATTAGGTTTATGAATTATATAATAAGATATACGTTTAAAAGCCCCCCTAGGGGTCAGGGTTAGAATAAAGGTAAGGGTCAAAGGTGATCTTTACTTAGGGTTTGAAATTTTGACCTTTCACCTGAGATGTTGAGGTTGGATTCCTCACTGAAGAGGAGGAAGTCGTGATGTCCAAGTCATGTCCCAGATGGAAAAGGTCATCTAATGTGCTATCACCCAGAGGCTCAGCAGTTTGCTCCGTCTGAAACATAGAGTGTGTGGCTGCTCCCAGCCTAATTAATGTGTCTTCAGGATTTGTTGGAGGCATTTATTCCACCCTCTGGGGTGATAAAACAGAGGGGGTGACATCTAACTCATCTCCCAATAACAGGAGATCTACTGTCTCTGCAACTCCCTCAGTCTGTGTCTCTGGTACACAAACATCTACCATTTAAGTGAGGAGGAGGGGAGGAGGGAGGAGAGACGTTCTTGACCTCTCCCGCCACTTTTTGGGCAGGAGAGTAGGAGGAGGAGTGGTGGAGAATATAGCATCATGCTCGTCCATCTCCATGTTCAGTTCCTGAGTCTGGCCACCGGAGGGCGACAGTAATCTGGATTGAGATTCACCCTCAGCGGCTGTGTGGATCTGCACACTTGTGCTTATAACTGTGCCATCTAACGGCGTTGGGGGACTATTTTGGATCTCTTGTGATGCAATGGCATCCTGTGGATCTCTCAGACTTGTGTGGAGGAGCCCCTCCCCATGATCTAACGTGTCTGAGAGCAGTCTTTTTCCAAGACTGCGACGTGCCCATTTCAGCGCAATCAGCCATGGATCTACCCAGTCATAGGAGGATAAAACACATTCATTTAGCGAGTTCTATTGCCAAACTAGACTCATAATGGTCTCTCAAAATGAGCATTGTGGTGTACGCCCAGTTACCAGCGTTACCTTTAAGGAGAGACTCTGTGTCTTCTGTAGGGTATGCAGGTTTAATGATGGTAGAGAGATGATTCTGTATTTTAAGAATTGTGTTTGATTCCTCCTCTAGGCGACACATTATTTTGGTGGTGGGTCAATTTGATGAGTTTATAAATAGATCGGACTTAACGCTACAAATCTAAATGAGTCTTCTTCAGTCTAAGCTTGTTGAAAAGATGTCTGCTGTTTTTCCAGGTCAAAGTGTGAAAGGCTGTAGAGTTGACTATGCTGTGATCTCAGGTCACATCCGGCATCATGTGTGTGGGGTGGGCCTGTCAGGTCCCCATCCCTACACTGCAGGCCAACCCATGGTTGCCATCTTGGTCCGTCAGGAACCACTCAGATACACATAAATTACATCAGGTGCCACTCTGTGACCTCCGACCCAGCGAAGGTGACAAAACATCTTTTTTTTTTCATAATATAAATGATGAAACCTTCACCATCAGCGGCTGTGTGGATCTGCACACTTGTGCTTATAACTGTGCCATCTAACGGCGTTGGGGGACTATTTTGGATCTCTTGTGATGCAATGGCATCCTGTGGATCTCTCAGACTTGTGTGGAGGAGCCCCTCCCCATGATCTAACGTGTCTGAGAGCAGTCTTTTTCCAAGACTGCGACGTGCCCATTTCAGCGCAATCAGCCATGGATCTACCCAGTCATAGGAGGATAAAACACATTCATTTAGCGAGTTCTATTGCCAAACTAGACTCATAATGGTCTCTCAAAATGAGCATTGTGGTGTACGCCCAGTTACCAGCATTACCTTTAAGGAGTGACTCTGTGTCTTCTGTAGGGCATGCAGGTTTAATGATGGTAGAGAGATGATTCTGTATTTTAAGAATTGTGTTTGATTCCTCCTCTAGGCGACACATTATTTTGGTGGTGGGTCAATTTGATGATCTTATAAATAGATCGGACTTAACGCTACAAATCTAAATGAGTCTTCTTCAGTCTAAGCTTGTTGAAAAGATGTCTGCTGTTTTTCCAGGTCAAAGTGTGAAAGGCTGTAGAGTTGACTATGCTGTGATCTCAGGTCACATCCGGCATCATGTGTGTGGGGTGGGCCTGTCAGGTCCCCATCCCTACACTGCAGGCCAACCCATGGTTGCCATCTTGGTCCGTCAGGAACCACTCAGATACACATAAATTACATCAGATGCCACTCTGTGACCTCCGACCCAGCGAAGGTGACAAAACATCTTTTTTTTTCATAATATAAATGATGAAACCTGCTAATAAAAATGCAATGTAGTCTGCTGAGATAATAAATAACCCTTATATTGAGCATTTGTATCAATTCCTCCTATTTTGGAACAAGGTTTCGGTTAACCATACATTCATCCTTCAATATTAAGACTTGTTTGCATGCTACACATTTTGTAACATTTTAAACAAGTCCACACACATCAAGTGCATTATATTTATCCCCGGGGCTATGAATTCTATTTCTTACTCATTCCATTTTTAAATACAAAGTGTGTTAATTATTATAGAGATTAGGGTTATAGGTTACAAAATTAGATGAATGTTTAGGGGTCAACCTAGGGGTTACTTTTAGGATTGAGGTAAGGGTTAAAGATCATCTTTGCTTTGGGTTTGGAGTTTGACTTTTGACCTGAGATGTTCAGTTTAGGTCAAAAGGAAAGGGAAAAACAAGCTATTTTTTTACTGTGCTGTTTCAATATTCAGACTTGTTTGCATAATATACATTTTATCACATTTTCAACAAGTCCACACACATCAAGTGCATTACATTGATCCCCAAAGCTATGGATTCTGTTTCTTATTCATTAAAATCCCTTTTTAAATACAGAATGTGTTTCTCACAAAAGAGATTAGGTTTATGAATTATATAATAAGATATACGTTTAAAAGCCCCCCTAGGGGTCAGGGTTAGAATAAAGGTAAGGGTCAAAGGTGATCTTTACTTAGGGTTTGAAATTTTGACCTTTCACCTGAGATGTTGAGGTTGGATTCCTCACTGAAGAGGAGGAAGTCGTGATGTCCAAGTCATGTCCCAGATGGAAAAGGTCATCTAATGTGCTATCACCCAGAGGCTCAGCAGTTTGCTCCGTCTGAAACATAGAGTGTGTGGCTGCTCCCAGCCTAATTAATGTGTCTTCAGGATTTGTTGGAGGCATTTATTCCACCCTCTGGGGTGATAAAACAGAGGGGGTGACATCTAACTCATCTCCCAATAACAGGAGATCTACTGTCTCTGCAACTCCCTCAGTCTGTGTCTCTGGTACACAAACATCTACCATTTAAGTGAGGAGGAGGGGAGGAGGGAGGAGAGACGTTCTTGACCTCTCCCGCCACTTTTTGGGCAGGAGAGTAGGAGGAGGAGTGGTGGAGAATATAGCATCATGCTCGTCCATCTCCATGTTCAGTTCCTGAGTCTGGCCACCGGAGGGCGACAGTAATCTGGATTGAGATTCACCCTCAGCGGCTGTGTGGATCTGCACACTTGTGCTTATAACTGTGCCATCTAACGGCGTTGGGGGACTATTTTGGATCTCTTGTGATGCAATGGCATCCTGTGGATCTCTCAGACTTGTGTGGAGGAGCCCCTCCCCATGATCTAACGTGTCTGAGAGCAGTCTTTTTCCAAGACTGCGACGTGCCCATTTCAGCGCAATCAGCCATGGATCTACCCAGTCATAGGAGGATAAAACACATTCATTTAGCGAGTTCTATTGCCAAACTAGACTCATAATGGTCTCTCAAAATGAGCATTGTGGTGTACGCCCAGTTACCAGCGTTACCTTTAAGGAGAGACTCTGTGTCTTCTGTAGGGTATGCAGGTTTAATGATGGTAGAGAGATGATTCTGTATTTTAAGAATTGTGTTTGATTCCTCCTCTAGGCGACACATTATTTTGGTGGTGGGTCAATTTGATGATCTTATAAATAGATCGGACTTAACGCTACAAATCTAAATGAGTCTTCTTCAGTCTAAGCTTGTTGAAAAGATGTCTGCTGTTTTTCCAGGTCAAAGTGTGAAAGGCTGTAGAGTTGACTATGCTGTGATCTCAGGTCACATCCGGCATCATGTGTGTGGGGTGGGCCTGTCAGGTCCCCATCCCTACACTGCAGGCCAACCCATGGTTGCCATCTTGGTCCGTCAGGAACCACTCAGATACACATAAATTACATCAGGTGCCACTCTGTGACCTCCGACCCAACGAAGGTGACAAAACATCTTTTTTTTTTCATAATATAAATGATGAAACCTGCTAATAAAAATGCAATGTAGTCTGCTGAGATAATAAATAACCCTTATATTGAGCATTTGTATCAATTCCTCCTATTTTGGAACAAGGTTTCGGTTAACCATACATTCATCCTTCAATATTAAGACTTGTTTGCATGCTACACATTTTGTAACATTTTAAACAAGTCCACACACATCAAGTGCATTATATTTATCCCCGGGGCTATGAATTCTATTTCTTACTCATTCCATTTTTAAACACTGAGTGTTTTAATTATTATAGAGATTAGGGTTATAGGTTACAAAATTAGATGAATGTTTAGGGGTCAACCTAGGGGTTACTTTTAGGATTGAGGTTAGGGTTAGAGATCATCTTTGCCCTGGGTTTGGAGTTTGACTTTTGACCTGAGATGTTCAGTTTAGGTCAAAAGGAAAGGGAAAAACAAGCTATTTTTTACTGTGCTGTTTCAATATTCAGACTTGTTTGCATAATATACATTTTATCACATTTTCAACAAGTCCACACACATCAAGTGCATTACATTGATCCCCAAAGCTATGGATTCTGTTTCTTATTCATTAAAATCCCTTTTTAAATACAGAATGTGTTTGTTACAAAAGAGATTAGGTTTATGAATTATATAATAAGATATACGTTTAAAAGCCCCCCTAGGGGTCAGGGTTAGAATAAAGGTAAGGGTCAAAGGTGATCTTTACTTAGGGTTTGAAATTTTGACCTTTCACCTGAGATGTTAAGGTTGGATTCCTCACTGAAGAGGAGGAAGTCGTGATGTCCAAGTCATGTCCCAGATGGAAAAGGTCATCTAATGTGCTATCACCCAGAGGCTCAGCAGTTTGCTCCGTCTGAAACATAGAGTGTGTGGCTGCTCCCAGCCTAATTAATGTGTCTTCAGGATTTGTTGGAGGCATTTATTCCACCCTCTGGGGTGATAAAACAGAAGGGGTGACATCTAACTCATCTCCCAATAACAGGAGATCTACTGTCTGTGCAACTCCCTCAGTCTGTGTCTCTGGTACACAAACATCTACCATTTAAGTGAGGAGGAGGGGAGGAGGGAGGAGAGACGTTCTTGACCTCTCCCGACACTTTTTGGGCAGGAGAGTAGGAGGAGGAGTGGTGGAGAATATAGCATCATGCTCGTCCATCTCCATGTTCAGTTCCTGAGTCTGGCCACCGGAGGGCGACAGTGATCTGGATTGAGATTCACCATCAGCGGCTGTGTGGATCTGCACACTTGTGCTTATAACTGTGCCATCTAACGGCGTTGGGGGACTATTTTGGATCTCTTGTGATGCAATGGCATCCTGTGGATCTCTCAGACTTGTGTGGAGGAGCCCCTCCCCATGATCTAACGTGTCTGAGAGCAGTCTTTTTCCAAGACTGCGACTTGCCCATTTCAGAGCAATCAGCCATGGATCTACCCAGTCATAGCAGGATAAAACACATTCATTTAGCGAGTTCTATTGCCAAACTAGACTCATAATGGTCTCTCAAAATGAGCATTGTGGTGTACGCCCAGTTACCAGCGTTACCTTTAAGGAGAGACTCTGTGTCTTCTGTAGGGTATGCAGGTTTAATGATGGTAGAGAGATGATTCTGTATTTTAAGAATTGTGTTTGATTCCTCCTCTAGGCGACACATTATTTTGGTGGTGGGTCAATTTGATGATCTTATAAATAGATCGGACTTAACACTACAAATCTAAATGAGTCTTCTTCAGTCTAAGCTTGTTGAAAAGATGTCTGCTGTTTTTCCAGGTCAAAGTGTGATAGGCTGTAGAGTTGACTGTGCTGTGATCTCAGGTCACATCCGGCATCATGTGTGTGGTGTGGGCCTGTCAGGTCCCCATCCCTACACTGCAGGCCAACCCATGGTTGCCATCTTGGTCCGTCAGGAACCACTCAGATACACATAAATTACATCAGATGCCACTCTGTGACCTCCGACCCAGCGAAGGTGACAAAACATCTTTTTTTTTTCATAATATAAATGATGAAACCTGCTAATAAAAATGCAATGTAGTCTGCTGAGATAATAAATAACCCTTATATTGAGCATTTGTATCAATTCCTCCTATTTTGGAACAAGGTTTCGGTTAACCATACATTCATCCTTCAAAATTAAGACTTGTTTGCATGCTACACATTTTGTAACATTTTAAACAAGTCCACACACATCAAGTGCATTATATTTATCCCCGGGGCTATGAATTCTATTTCTTACTCATTCCATTTTTAAATACTGAGTGTGTTAATTATTATAGAGATTAGGGTTATAGGTTACAAAATTAGATGAATGTTTAGGGGTCAACCTAGGGGTTACTTTTAGGATTGAGGTTAGGGTTAGAGATCATCTTTGCTTTGGGTTTGGAGTTTGACTTTTGACCTGAGATGTTCAGTTTAGGTCAAAAGGAAAGGGAAAAACAAGCTATTTTTTTACTGTGCTGTTTCAATATTCAGACTTGTTTGCATAATATACATTTTATCACATTTTCAACAAGTCCACACACATCAAGTGCATTACATTGATCCCCAAAGCTATGGATTCTGTTTCTTATTCATTAAAATCCCTTTTTAAATACAGAATGTGTTTCTTACAAAAGAGATTAGGTTTATGGATTATATAATAAGATATACGTTTAAAAGCCCCCCTAGGGGTCAGGGTTAGAATAAAGGTAAGGGTCAAAGGTGATCTTTACTTAGGGTTTGAAATTTTGACCTTTCACCTGAGATGTTAAGGTTGGATTCCTCACTGAAGAGGAGGAAGTCGTGATGTCCAAGTCATGTCCCAGATGGAAAAGGTCATCTAATGTGCTATCACCCAGAGGCTCAGCAGTTTGCTCCGTCTGAAACATAGAGTGTGTGGCTGCTCCCAGCCTAATTAATGTGTCTTCAGGATTTGTTGGAGGCATTTATTCCACTGTCTGGGGTGATAAAACAGAGGGGGTGACATCTAACTCATCTCCCAATAACAGGAGATCTACTGTCTCTGCAACTCCCTCAGTCTGTGTCTCTGGTACACAAACATCTACCATTTAAGTGAGGAGGAGGGGAGGAGGGAGGAGAGACATTCTTGACCTCTCCCGCCACTTTTTGGGCAGGAGAGTAGGAGGAGGAGTGGTGGAGAATATAGCATCATGCTCGTCCATCTCCATGTTCAGTTCCTGAGTCTGGCCACCGGAGGGCGACAGTGATCTGGATTGAGATTCACCATCAGCGGCTGTGTGGATCTGCACACTTGTGCTTATAACTGTGCCATCTAACGGCGTTGGGGGACTATTTTGGATCTCTTGTGATGCAATGGCATCCTGTGGATCTCTCAGACTTGTGTGGAGGAGCCCCTCCCCATGATCTAACGTGTCTGAGAGCAGTCTTTTTCCAAGACTGCGACGTGCCCATTTCAGCGCAATCAGCCATGGATCTACCCAGTCATAGGAGGATAAAACACATTCATTTAGCGAGTTCTATTGCCAAACTAGACTCATAATGGTCTCTCAAAATGAGCATTGTGGTGTACGCCCAGTTACCAGCGTTACCTTTAAGGAGAGACTCTGTGTCTTCTGTAGGGTATGCAGGTTTAATGATGGTAGAGAGATGATTCTGTATTTTAAGAATTGTGTTTGATTCCTCCTCTAGGCGACACATTATTTTGGTGGTGGGTCAATTTGATGATCTTATAAATAGATCGGACTTAACGCTACAAATCTAAATGAGTCTTCTTCAGTTTAAGCTTGTTGAAAAGATGTCTGCTGTTTTTCCAGGTCAAAGTGTGAAAGGCTGTAGAGTTGACTATGCTGTGATCTCAGGTCACATCCGGCATCATGTGTGTGGGGTGGGCCTGTCAGGTCCCCATCCCTACACTGCAGGCCAACCCATGGTTGCCATCTTGGTCCGTCAGGAACCACTCAGATACACATAAATTACATCAGATGCCACTCTGTGACCTCCGACCCAGCGAAGGTGACAAAACATCTTTTTTTTTTCATAATATAAATGATGAAACCTGCTAATAAAAATGCAATGTAGTCTGCTGAGATAATAAATAACCCTTATATTGAGCATTTGTATCAATTCCTCCTATTTTGGAACAAGGTTTCGGTTAACCATACATTCATCCTTCAATATTAAGACTTGTTTGCATGCTACACATTTTGTAACATTTTAAACAAGTCCACACACATCAAGTGCATTATATTTATACCCGGGGCTATGAATTCTATTTCTTACTCATTCCATTTTTAAATACTGAGTGTGTTAATTATTATAGAGATTACGGTTATAGGTTACAAAATTAGATGAATGTTTAGGGGTCAACCTAGGGGTTACTTTTAGGATTGAGGTTAGGGTTAGAGATCATCTTTGCTTTGGGTTTGGAGTTTGACTTTTGACCTGAGATGTTCAGTTTAGGTCAAAAGGAAAGGGAAAAACAAGCTATTTTTTTACTGTGCTGTTTCAATATTCAGACTTGTTTGCATAATATACATTTTATCACATTTTCAACAAGTCCACACACATCAAGTGCATTACATTGATCCCCAAAGCTATGGATTCTGTTTCTTATTCATTAAAATCCCTTTTTAAATACAAAATCTATTTTACAAAAGAGATTAGGTTTATGGATTATATAATGAGATATACGTTTAAAAGCCCCCCTAGGGGTCAGGGTTAGAATAAAGGTAAGGGTCAAAGGTGATCTTTACTTAGGGTTTGAAATTTTGACCTTTCACCTGAGATGTTAAGGTTGGATTCCTCACTGAAGAGGAGGAAGTCGTGATGTCCAAGTCATGTCCCAGATGGAAAAGGTCATCTAATGTGCTATCACCCAGAGGCTCAGCAGTTTGCTCCGTCTGAAACATAGAGTGTGTGGCTGCTCCCAGCCTAATTAATGTGTTTTCAGGACTTGTTGGAGGCATTTATTCCACCCTCTGGGGTGATAAAACAGAGGGGGTGACATCTAACTCATCTCCCAATAACAGGAGATCTACTGTCTCTGCAACTCCCTCAGTCTGTGTCTCTGGTACACAAACATCTACCATTTAAGTGAGGAGGAGGGGAGGAGGGAGGAGAGACATTCTTGACCTCTCCCGCCACTTTTTGGGCAGGAGAGTAGGAGGAGGAGTGGTGGAGAATATAGCATCATGCTCGTCCATCTCCATGTTCAGTTCCTGAGTCTGGCCACCGGAGGGCGACAGTGATCTGGATTGAGATTCACCATCAGCGGCTGTGTGGATCTGCACACTTGTGCTTATAACTGTGCCATCTAACGGCGTTGGGGGACTATTTTGGATCTCTTGTGATGCAATGGCATCCTGTGGATCTCTCAGACTTGTGTGGAGGAGCCCCTCCCCATGATCTAACGTGTCTGAGAGCAGTCTTTTTCCAAGACTGCGACGTGCCCATTTCAGCGCAATCAGCCATGGATCTACCCAGTCATAGGAGGATAAAACACATTCATTTAGCGAGTTCTATTGCCAAACTAGACTCATAATGGTCTCTCAAAATGAGCATTGTGGTGTACGCCCAGTTACCAGCGTTACCTTTAAGGAGAGACTCTGTGTCTTCTGTAGGGTATGCAGGTTTAATGATGGTAGAGAGATGATTCTGTATTTTAAGAATTGTGTTTGATTCCTCCTCTAGGTGACACATTATTTTGGTGGTGGGTCAATTTGATGATCTTATAAATAGATCGGACTTAACGCTACAAATCTAAATGAGTCTTCTTCAGTCTAAGCTTGTTGAAAAGATGTCTGCTGTTTTTCCAGGTCAAAGTGTGAAAGGCTGTAGAGTTGACTATGCTGTGATCTCAGGTCACATCCGGCATCATGTGTGTGGGGTGGGCCTGTCAGGTCCCCATCCCTACACTGCAGGCCAACCCATGGTTGCCATCTTGGTCCGTCAGGAACCACTCAGATACACATAAATTACATCAGATGCCACTCTGTGACCTCCGACCCAGCGAAGGTGACAAAACATCTTTTTTTTTTCATAATATAAATGATGAAACCTTCACCATCAGCGGCTGTGTGGATCTGCACACTTGTGCTTATAACTGTGCCATCTAACGGCGTTGGGGGACTATTTTGGATCTCTTGTGATGCAATGGCATCCTGTGGATCTCTCAGACTTGTGTGGAGGAGCCCCTCCCCATGATCTAACGTGTCTGAGAGCAGTCTTTTTCCAAGACTGCGACGTGCCCATTTCAGCGCAATCAGCCATGGATCTACCCAGTCATAGGAGGATAAAACACATTCATTTAGCGAGTTCTATTGCCAAACTAGACTCATAATGGTCTCTCAAAATGAGCATTGTGGTGTACGCCCAGTTACCAGCGTTACCTTTAAGGAGAGACTCTGTGTCTTCTGTAGGGTATGCAGGTGTAATGATGGTAGAGAGATGATTCTGTATTTTGAGAATTGTGTTTGATTCCTCCTCTAGGCGACACATTATTTTGGTGGTGGGTCAATTTGATGATCTTATAAATAGATCGGACTTAACGCTACAAATCTAAATGAGTTTTCTTCAGTCTAAGCTTGTTGAAAAGATGTCTGCTGTTTTTCCAGGTCAAAGTGTGAAAGGCTGTAGAGTTGACTATGCTGTGATCTCAGGTCACATCCGGCATCATGTGTGTGGGGTGGGCCTGTCAGGTCCCCATCCCTACACTGCAGGCCAACCCATGGTTGCCATCTTGGTCCGTCAGGAACCACTCAGATACACATAAATTACATCAGATGCCACTCTGTGACCTCCGACCCAGCGAAGGTGACAAAACATCTTTTTTTTTCATAATATAAATGATGAAACCTGCTAATAAAAATGCAATGTAGTCTGCTGAGATAATAAATAACCCTTATATTGAGCATTTGTATCAATTCCTCCTATTTTGGAACAAGGTTTCGGTTAACCATACATTCATCCTTCAATATTAAGACTTGTTTGCATGCTACACATTTTGTAACATTTTAAACAAGTCCACACACATCAAGTGCATTATATTTATCCCCGGGGCTATGAATTCTATTTCTTACTCATTCCATTTTTAAATACAAAGTGTGTTAATTATTATAGAGATTAGGATTATAGGTTACAAAATTAGATGAATGTTTAGGGGTCAACCTAGGGGTTACTTTTAGGATTGAGGTAAGGGTTAAAGATCATCTTTGCTTTGGGTTTGGAGTTTGACTTTTGACCTGAGATGTTCAGTTTAGGTCAAAAGGAAAGGGAAAAACAAGCTATTTTTTTACTGTGCTGTTTCAATATTCAGACTTGTTTGCATAATATACATTTTATCACATTTTCAACAAGTCCACACACATCAAGTGCATTACATTGATCCCCAAAGCTATGGATTCTGTTTCTTATTCATTAAAATCCCTTTTTAAATACAGAATGTGTTTCTTACAAAAGAGATTAGGTTTATGAATTATATAATAAGATATACGTTTAAAAGCCCCCCTAGGGGTCAGGGTTAGAATAAAGGTAAGGGTCAAAGGTGATCTTTACTTAGGGTTTGAAATTTTGACCTTTCACCTGAGATGTTAGTTAAGGTTGGATTCCTCACTGAAGAGGAGGAAGTCGTGATGTCCAAGTCATGTCCCAGATGGAAAAGGTCATCTAATGTGCTATCACCCAGAGGCTCAGCAGTTTGCTCCGTCTGAAACATAGAGTGTGTGGCTGCTCCCAGCCTAATTAATGTGTCTTCAGGATTTGTTGGAGGCATTTATTCCACCCTCTGGGGTGATAAAACAGAGGGGGTGACATCTAACTCATCTCCTAATAACAGGAGATCTACTGTGTCTGCAACTCCCTCAGTCTGTGTCTCTGGTACACAAACATCTACCATTTAAGTGAGGAGGAGGGGAGGAGGGAGGAGAGACATTCTTGACCTCTCCCGCCACTTTTTGGGCAGGAGAGTAGGAGGAGGAGTGGTGGAGAATATAGCATCATGCTCGTCCATCTCCATGTTCAGTTCCTGAGTCTGGCCACCGGAGGGCGACAGTGATCTGGATTGAGATTCACCATCAGCGGCTGTGTGGATCTGCACACTTGTGCTTATAACTGTGCCATCTAACGGCGTTGGGGGACTATTTTGGATCTCTTGTGATGCAATGGCATCCTGTGGATCTCTCAGACTTGTGTGGAGGAGCCCCTCCCCATGATCTAACGTGTCTGAGAGCAGTCTTTTTCCAAGACTGCGACGTGCCCATTTCAGCGCAATCAGCCATGGATCTACCCAGTCATAGGAGGATAAAACACATTCATTTAGCGAGTTCTATTGCCAAACTAGACTCATAATGGTCTCTCAAAATGAGCATTGTGGTGTTCGCCCAGTTACCAGCGTTACCTTTAAGGAGAGACTCTGTGTCTTCTGTAGGGTATGCAGGTTTAATGATGGTAGCGAGATGATTCTGTATTTTAAGAATTGTGTTTGATTCCTCCTCTAGGCGACACATTATTTTGGTGGTGGGTCAATTTGATGATCTTATAAATAGATCGGACTTAACGCTACAAATCTAAATGAGTCTTCTTCAGTCTAAGCTTGTTGAAAAGATGTCTGCTGTTTTTCCAGGTCAAAGTGTGAAAGGCTGTAGAGTTGACTATGCTGTGATCTCAGGTCACATCCGGCATCATGTGTGTGGGGTGGGCCTGTCAGGTCCCCATCCCTACACTGCAGGCCAACCCATGGTTGCCATCTTGGTCCGTCAGGAACCACTCAGATACACATAAATTACATCAGATGCCACTCTGTGACCTCCGACCCAGCGAAGGTGACAAAACATCTTTTTTTTTCATAATATAAATGATGAAACCTGCTTATAAAAATGCAATGTAGTCTGCTGAGATAATAAATAACCCTTATATTGAGCATTTGTATCAATTCCTCCTATTTTGGAACAAGGTTTCGGTTAACCATACATTCATCCTTCAATATTAAGACTTGTTTGCATGCTACACATTTTGTAACATTTTAAACAAGTCCACACACATCAAGTGCATTATATTTATCCCCGGGGCTATGAATTCTATTTCTTACTCATTCCATTTTTAAATACAAAGTGTGTTAATTATTATAGAGATTAGGATTATAGGTTACAAAATTAGATGAATGTTTAGGGGTCAACCTAGGGGTTACTTTTAGGATTGAGGTAAGGGTTAAAGATCATCTTTGCTTTGGGTTTGGAGTTTGACTTTTGACCTGAGATGTTCAGTTTAGGTCAAAAGGAAAGGGAAAAACAAGCTATTTTTTTACTGTGCTGTTTCAATATTCAGACTTGTTTGCATAATATACATTTTATCACATTTTCAACAAGTCCACACACATCAAGTGCATTACATTGATCCCCAAAGCTATGGATTCTGTTTCTTATTCATTAAAATCCCTTTTTAAATACAGAATGTGTTTCTTACAAAAGAGATTAGGTTTATGAATTATATAATAAGATATACGTTTAAAAGCCCCCCTAGGGGTCAGGGTTAGAATAAAGGTAAGGGTCAAAGGTGATCTTTACTTAGGGTTTGAAATTTTGACCTTTCACCTGAGATGTTAGTTAAGGTTGGATTCCTCACTGAAGAGGAGGAAGTCGTGATGTCCAAGTCATGTCCCAGATGGAAAAGGTCATCTAATGTGCTATCACCCAGAGGCTCAGCAGTTTGCTCCGTCTGAAACATAGAGTGTGTGGCTGCTCCCAGCCTAATTAATGTGTCTTCAGGATTTGTTGGAGGCATTTATTCCACCCTCTGGGGTGATAAAACAGAGGGGGTGACATCTAACTCATCTCCCAATAACAGGAGATCTACTGTCTCTGCAACTCCCTCAGTCTGTGTCTCTGGTACACAAACATCTACCATTTAAGTGAGGAGGAGGGGAGGAGGGAGGAGAGACATTCTTGACCTCTCCCGCCACTTTTTGGGCAGGAGAGTAGGAGGAGGAGTGGTGGAGAATATAGCATCATGCTCGTCCATCTCCATGTTCAGTTCCTGAGTCTGGCCACCGGAGGGCGACAGTGATCTGGATTGAGATTCACCATCAGCGGCTGTGTGGATCTGCACACTTGTGCTTATAACTGTGCCATCTAACGGCGTTGGGGGACTATTTTGGATCTCTTGTGATGCAATGGCATCCTGTGGATCTCTCAGACTTGTGTGGAGGAGCCCCTCCCCATGATCTAACGTGTCTGAGAGCAGTCTTTTTCCAAGACTGCGACGTGCCCATTTCAGCGCAATCAGCCATGGATCTACCCAGTCATAGGAGGATAAAACACATTCATTTAGCGAGTTCTATTGCCAAACTAGACTCATAATGGTCTCTCAAAATGAGCATTGTGGTGTACGCCCAGTTACCAGCGTTACCTTTAAGGAGAGACTCTGTGTCTTCTGTAGGGTATGCAGGTTTAATGATGGTAGAGAGATGATTCTGTATTTTAAGAATTGTGTTTGATTCCTCCTCTAGGCGACACATTATTTTGGTGGTGGGTCAATTTGATGAGTTTATAAATAGATCGGACTTAACGCTACAAATCTAAATGAGTCTTCTTCAGTCTAAGCTTGTTGAAAAGATGTCTGCTGTTTTTCCAGGTCAAAGTGTGAAAGGCTGTAGAGTTGACTATGCTGTGATCTCAGGTCACATCCGGCATCATGTGTGTGGGGTGGGCCTGTCAGGCAGGCCAACCCATGGTTGCCATCTTGGTCCGTCAGGAACCACTCAGATACACATAAATTACATCAGATGCCACTCTGTGACCTCCGACCCAGCGAAGGTGACAAAACATCTTTTTTTTTTCATAATATAAATGATGAAACCTGCTAATAAAAATGCAATGTAGTCTGCTGAGATAATAAATAACCCTTATATTGAGCATTTGTATCAATTCCTCCTATTTTGGAACAAGGTTTCGGTTAACCATACATTCATCCTTCAATATTAAGACTTGTTTGCATGCTACACATTTTGTAACATTTTAAACAAGTCCACACACATCAAGTGCATTATATTTATCCCCGGGGCTATGAATTCTATTTCTTACTCATTCCATTTTTAAATACAAAGTGTGTTAATTATTATAGAGATTAGGGTTATAGGTTACAAAATTAGATGAATGTTTAGGGGTCAACCTAGGGGTTACTTTTAGGATTGAGGTAAGGGTTAAAGATCATCTTTGCTTTGGGTTTGGAGTTTGACTTTTGACCTGAGATGTTCAGTTTAGGTCAAAAGGAAAGGGAAAAACAAGCTATTTTTTTACTGTGCTGTTTCAATATTCAGACTTGTTTGCATAATATACATTTTATCACATTTTCAACAAGTCCACACACATCAAGTGCATTACATTGATCCCCAAAGCTATGGATTCTGTTTCTTATTCATTAAAATCCCTTTTTAAATACAGAATGTGTTTCTTACAAAAGAGATTAGGTTTATGAATTATATAATAAGACAAATGTTTAATAGCCCCTCTAGTGTTCAGTGTTAGAATATAGGTTAGGGTCAAAGGTGAAATTTTGACCTTTGACCTGAGATGTTAAGGTTGGATTCCTAACTGAAGAGGAGGAGGTCGTGATGTCCAGGTCATGTCCCAGACGGAAAAGGTCATCTAATGTGCTATCATCCAGAGGCTCAGCAGTTTGCTCAATTCCGATACATAGAGTGTGTGGCTGCTCCCAGCCTAGTTAATGTGCTTTCAGGAGTTGCTGGAGGCATTTATTCCACCCTCTGGGGTGATAATACAGGGGGGATGACATCTAACTCATCTCCCAATAACAGGAGATCTACTGTCTCTGCAACTCCCTCAGTCTGTGTCTCTGGTACACAAACATCTACATTTTAAGTGAGGAGGAGGGGAGGAGAGAGGAGAGACGTTCTTGGCCTCTCCCGCCACTTTTTGGGAAGGAGAGTAGGAGGAGGAGGGGTGGAGAAGATAGCATCATACTTGTCCATCTCCATGTTCAGTTCCTGAGTCTGGCCACCGGAGGGCGACAGTGATCTGGACTGAGATTCACAATCAGTGGCTGTGTGGATCTGCGCACTTGTGCTTATAACTGTGCCATAATGGCGTTGGGGGACTAATTTGGATCTCTTGTGATGCAATGGCATCCTGTGGATCTCTCAGACTTGTGTGGAGGAGCCCCTCCACCTGATCTAACGTGTCTGAGAGCAATCTTTTTCCAAGACTGCGACGTGCCCATTTCAGCCATGGATCTACCCAGTCATGGGGGGATAAAACTCATTAATTTAGCGAGTTCTATTGCCAAACCATCCTCATCATGGTCTCTCAAAATGAGGTCCCCATCCCTACATCGCAGACCAACCCGTGGTTGCCATCTTGGTCCGTCAGGAACCACTCAGATACACATACATTATGTCAGATGGCACTCTGTGACCCCCGACCCCGTGGGTGATTAAACATGTTTTTTTCATAATATAAATGATTAAACCTGCTATTATAAATGTAAAATAGTCTGCTGAGATAATAAATGACCCTTATTTTGAGCATTTGTATCTATTCCTCCTTTTTTTCAAACAAGGAGCCATTCATTCATCCTTCCATATTAAGACCTGTTTGCATTATACATATTTGGTAACATTTTAAACAAGTCCACACACATCAAGTGCATTATATTGATCCCCAAGGCTATGAATTCTATTTCTTACTCATTACAATCCATTTTTAAATACTGAGTGTTTCAATTATTAAAGAGATTAGGGTTAGATGTTACAAAATTAGATGGATGTTTAGGAGTCAATAGGGATTACATTTAGAATTGAGTTTATGGTTAGAGATCATCTTTGCACAGGGTTTAGAGTTAAGTAATTAAAATTAATTAATTAATTAAAACTGTTAAGTTATCAACAAAGTACATATTTAAACGACATTTTATGGTATATACATTCAAAATCACCTTAAAATAGGATTTGTGGACCTACAGGAGGGAATAAAGCCACTTTGTTTATTTGGCCAGGAGCACAGCAGTTTAAACAGGCACAGATTAAGTAGTGTTGCTGTCCAGCCCTTAACGAATGACAAAGTGAAAACTGATCGATTATCAACTCAAAACATCTTCAAACTACATTTCAAGATAGCCCTGCTTGAAATCACATTATAATATGACTTACTGAAACAATCACGCCACTGCCTGGGTAAATTACAATGAAAAGCATGATACAGCCGTTTTAGACGTTTCCTGCTAGTGCCATCGCTGTTTCTCAATGTATGTAGAGCTTCATATTTAAACTGTTAAGTTATCAACAAAGTACATTTTCAGCCCTGAATAAATGAAAAAGTGAAAACTGATCGATTATCAACTCAAAACATCTTCAAACTACATTTCAAGATAGCCTTTTCCTTGAAATCACATTATAATATGACTTCCTGAAACAACCACGCCACTGCTTGTGTAAATTACATTGAAAAGCATGTAACAGTATTTTTAGACGTTTCAAGCTACTGCAATCGGTTTTTCTCAATTTCACTGACATTTCATGGTAGATTCATTTAAAATCACCTTAAAATAGGATTTGTGGACCTACAGGGGGGAATAAAGCCACTTTGTTTATTTGGCCAAGAGCACAGCATTTAAAGCAGGCACAGATTGAGTAGTGTTGCTGTCCAGCCCTGAATGAATGAAAAAGTGAAAACTGATCGATTATCAACTCAAAACATCTTCAAACTACATTTCAAGATAGCCCTGCTTGAAATCACATTATAACACGACTTCCTGAAACAACCACGCCACTGCTTGTGTAAATTACAATGAAAAGCATGTAACAGCCGTTTTAGACGTTTCCTGCTAGTGCAATCGATGTTTCTCAATGTATGTACAGCTGCATGTTCAAACAACATGTCAAGATAGCCCTGCTTGAAATCACATTATAATATGACTTACTGAAACAACCAGGCCATGCCAAAGCCACTTTGTTTATTTGGTGACGTTTTTGAAAAATAAAAATGCATTCATGTAATGACATGTACAACCACCAGGAGGCAAACTCGCACCAGAAACCTCTAGATCCAAACAACATGCCTTCATATTTTCCATTTCCATAAGACTTACTGAAACAACCACGCCACTGTTTGTGTAAATTACAATGAAAACCATGATACAGCCGTTTTAGACGTTTCCTGCTAGTGCCATTGCTGTTTCTCAATGTATGTAGAGCTTCATATTTAAACTGTTAAGTTATCAACAAAGTACATTTTCACCAACATTTCATGGTAGATTCATTCAAAATCACCTTAAAATAGGATTTGTGGACCTACAGGGGGGAATAAAGCCACTTTGTTTATTTGGCCAGGAGCACAGCAGTTAAAGCAGGCACAGATTGAGCAGTGTTGCTGTCCAGCCCTGAATGAATGAAAAAGTGACAACTGATCGATTATCAACTCAAAACATCTTCAAACTACATTTCAAGATAGCCCTGCTTGAAATCACATTATAACATGACTTACTGAAACAACCACCCCACTGCTTGTGTAAATTACAATGAAAACCATGATACAGCCGTTTTAGACGTTTCCTGCTAGTGCAATCGCTGTTTCTCAATGTATGTAGAGCTTCATATTTAAACTGTTATGTTATCAGCAAAGTACATATTTAAACGACATTTTATGGTAGACACATTCAAAATCACCTTAAAATAGGATTTGTGGACCTACAGGAGGGAATACAGCCACTTTGTTTCTCTGGCCAGGAGCACAGCACTTTAAACAGGCACAGATTGAGTAGTGTTGCTGTCCAGCCGTGAATGAATGAAAAAGTGAAAACTGATCGATTCTCTACTCAAAACATCTTCAAACTACATTTCAAGATAGCCTTTTTCTTGAAATCACATTATGAAATGACTTCCTGAAACAACCACGCCACTGCTTGTGTAAATTACAATGAAAAGCATGTAACAGCAGTTTTAGACGTTTCCAGCTACTGCAATCGGTGTTTCTCAATGTATGTACAGCTTCATGTTTAAACTGTTAACTTATCAACAAAGTTCATCTTTAAACGACATTTTATGGTAGATTCATTCAAAATCACCTTAAAATAGGATTTGTGAACCTACAGGAGGGAATAAAGCCACTTTGTTTATTTGGCCAGGAGCACAGCACTTTAAGCAGGCACAGATTGAGTAGTGTTGCTGTCCAGCCCTGAATGGGGAGGCAGTAGTCGAGTGGGTAGAGCTTCCGCTTAAGAACCGGAGGGTTGCCGGTTCGAGTCCCTGCCGAGGTGCCCCTGAGCAAGGCACCGAACCCTCAATTGCTCCCCCCTCTGCGAAGGGTGGTAATATAATGTAATGTAAGTCGCTTTGGATAAAAGCGTCTGCCAAATGATCGTAATGTAATGTAATGTAATGAATGAAAAAGTGAAAACTGATTGATTATCAACTCAAAACATCTTCAACTACATTTCAAGATAGCCCTGCTTGAAATCACATTATAATATGACTTACTGAAACAACCACGCCACTGCTTGGGTAAATTACAATGAAAAGAATGATACAGCCGTTTTAGACGTTTCCTGCTAGTGCCATCGCTGTTTCTCAATGTATGTACAGCTGCATGTTCAAACTACATTTCAAGATAGCACTGCTTGAAATCACATTATAATATGACTTACTGAAACAACCACGCCACGCCAAAGCCACTTTGTTTATTTGGTGACGTTTTTGGAAAATAAAAATGCATTCATGTATAGCCATGTCCAACCACCAGGTGGCATACTCGTACCAGAAACCTCTAGATACGAATAACATGCCTTCATATTTTCCATTTCCATATGACTTACTGAAACAACCAAGCAACTGCTTGTGTAAATTACAATGAAAAGTATGAACAACCGTTACAACAAAGCACATCTTTCAACAACATTTTGTGGTAGATTCATTCAAAATCACCTGATAATAATTTCAGGAGGCTATGGCAGACACAGATTGGGGTCCAGTCCTAAATGGATGAAAAAGTGACACATGTTCCATATCAACTCAAAACACATTCAAATTACATTTCAAGGTACCTTTACTTGAAATCACATTATAATAGGATTTACTGAAGCAACCACTAACTGCTTGTGTAAATTACAATGAATAGCATTTAATACCAGGTTTTCGGCATTTACAGCTGCTTTCACTGCTGTTGATTATTGTATATTCACTCCAATTGAAAACTGTTTGGTTATCAACAAAGCACATCTTTACATGACATTTTATGGTAGATTCAATCAAAATCACCTTGTAATAGGATTTGTGGATTTTCAGGAGGCTATGACAGACACAGATTGGGGTCCAGTCCTAAACGGATGAAAAGTGACACATGTTCCATAATCAACTCAAAACATATTCAAATTACATTTCAAGGTACCTCTACTTGAAATCACATTATAATAGGATTTACTGAAGCAGCCATCAACTACAATGAAAAGCATTTCACGTCTGGTTTTCGGCATTTGCAGCTGCTTTCATTGCTGTTTATCATTGTATATTCACTCCAATGAGAAAACTGTTTAGTCTAGCAGAGCACATCTTCACATGACATTTTATGGTAGATTCATTCAAAATTACCTTATAATAGGATTTGTGGATTTTCAGGAGGGAACTGAGTTTTCTGGTCAGATACAGATTGGGGTCCAGTCTTAAATAGATGAAAAAGTGACACATGTTCCATAATCAACTCAAAACATATTCAAATTACATTTCAAGGTACCTCTACTTGAAATCACATTATAATAGGATTTAATGAAGCAACCATCAACTGCTTGTGTAACTTACAATGAAAAGCATTTTACGCTAGGTTTTCAGCATTTACAGTTTTCGGCATTTACAGTTTTCGGCATTTACAGTTGCCCCATTGCTGTTGATCATTGTATATTCACTCCAATGAGAAAACTGTTTAGTTATCAACAAAGCACATCTTAACATGACATTTTATGGTAGATTCATTCAAAATCACCTTATAATAGGATTTGTGGATTTTCAGGAGGGAAATAAGTTTTCTGGTCAAATACAGATTGGGTCAAATACAGATTGGGGTCCAGTCCTAAATGGATGAAAAAGTGACACATGTTCCATAATCAACTCAAAACATATTCAAATTACATTTCAAGGTACCTCTACTTGAAATCACATTATAATAGGATTTACTGAAGCAACCATCCCCTGATTGTGTAAATTACAATGAAAAGCGTTTTACGCTATGTTTTCCGCATTTACAGTTGCCACATTGCTGTTGATTATTGTATATTCACTCCAATGAGAAAACTGTTTAGTTATCAACAAAGCATATCTTATCATGACATTTTATGGTAGATTCATTCAAAATCACCTTATAATAGGATTTGTGGATTTTCAGGAGGGAACTGAGTTTTCTGGTCAAAAACAGATTGGGGTCCAGTCCTAAATGGATGAAAAAGTGACACATGTTCCATAATCAACTCAAAACATATTCAAATTACATTTCAAGGTACCTCTACTTGAAATCACATTATAATAGGATTTACTGAAGCAACCATCAACTACAATGAAAAGCATTTCACGCCTGGTTTTCGGCATTTACAGCTGCTTTCATTGCTGTTTATCATTGTATATTCACTCCAATGAGAAAACATTTTTGTCTAGCAGAGTACATCTTCACATGACATTTTATGGTAGATTCATTCAAAATCACCTTTTAATAGGATTTGTGGATTTTCAGGAGGGAACTGAGTTTTCTTGTCAAAAACAGATTGGGGTCCAGTCCTAAATGGATGAAAAAGTGACACATGTTCCATAATCAACTCAAAACATATTCAAATTACATTTCCAGGTACCTTTACTTGAAATCACATTATAATAGGATTTACTGAAGCAACCATCCACTGCTTGTGTAAATTACAATGGAAAGCTTTTCACGCTAGGTTTTCGGCATTTACAGTTTTCGGCATTTAGAGTTTCCCCATTGCTGTTGATTATTGTTTATTCACTCCAATGAGAAAACTGTTTAGTTATCAACAAAGCACATCTTATCATGACATTTTATGGTAGATTCATTCAAAATCACCTTATAATAGGATTTGTGGATTTTCAGGAGGGAACTGAGTTTTCTGGTCAAAAACAGATTGGGGTCCAGTCCTAAATGGATGAAAAAGTGACACATGTTCCATAATCAACTCAAAACATATTCAAATAACATTTCAAGGTACCTCTACTTGAAATCACATTATAATAGGATTTAATGAAGCAACCATCAACTACAATGAAAAGCGTTTAACGCTAGGTTTTCGGCCTTAACAGTTGCCCCATTGCTGTTGATTATTGTATATTCACTCCAATGAGAAAACTGTTTAGTTATCAGCAGAGCATATCTTAACATGACATTTTATGGTAGATCTATTTAAAATCGCCTTATAATAGGATTTGTGGATTTTCAGGATGGAACTGAGTTTTCTGGTCAAAAACAGATTGGGGTCCAGTCCTTAATGGATGAAAAAGTGACACATGTTCCATAATCAACTCAAAACATATTCAAATTACATTTCAAGGTACCTCTACTTGAAATCACATTATAATAGGATTTACTGAAGCAACCATCCACTGCTTGTGTAAATTACAATGAAAAGCGTTTTACGCTAGGTTTTCGGCATTTACAGGTTTCCCCATTGCTGTTGATTATTGTATATTCACTCCAATGAGAAAACTGTTTAGTTATCAACAAAGCACATCTTAACATGACATTTTATGGTAGATTCATTCAAAATCACCTTATAAAAGGATTTGTGGATTTTCAGGAGGGAACTGAGTTGTATGGTCAAATACAGATTGGGGTCAAGTCCGAAATGGATGAAAAGTGACACATGTTCCATAATCAACTCAAAACATATTCAAATTACATTTCAAGGTACCTCTACTTGAAATCACATTATAATAGGATTTAATGAAGCAACCATCCACTGCTTGTGTTAATTACAATGAAAAGCGTTTTAGGCTAGGTTTTCGGCCTTAACAGTTGCCCCATTGCTGTTGATTATTTTATATTCACTCCAATGGGAAAACTGTTTAGTTATCAACAAAGCACATCTTAACATGACATTTTATGGTAGCTTCATTCAAAATCACCTTATAATAGGATTTGTGGATTTTCAGGAGGGAACTGAGTTTTCTGGTCAAATACAGAATGGGGTCCAGTCCTAAATGGATAAAAAAGTGACACATGTTCCATAATCAACTCAAAACATATTCAAATTACATTTCAAGGTACCACTACTTGAAATCACATTATAATAGGATTTAATGAAGCAACCATCAACTGCTTGTGTAAATTACAATGAAAAGCATTTTACGCTTGGTTTCGACATTTACAGCTGCTTTCATTGCTGTTTATCATTGTATATTCACTCCAATGAGAAAACTGTTTAGTTATCAACAAAGCACATCTTATCATGACATTTTATGGTAGATTCATTCAAAATCACCTTATAATAGGATTTGTGGATTTTCAGGAGGGAACTGAGTTTTCTGGTCAAATACAGATTGGGGTCCAGTCCTAAATGGATGAAAAAGTGACACATGTTCCATAATCAACTCAAAACATATTCAAATTACATTTCAAGGTACCTCTACTTGAAATCACATTATAATAGGATTTACTGAAGCAACCATCCACTGATTGTGTAAATTACAATGAAAAGCATTTTACGCTAGGTTTTCAGCATTTACAGTTGCCCCATTGCTGTTGATAATTGTATATTTACTCCAATGAGAAAACTGTTTAGTTATCAGCAGAGCATATCTTAACATGAAATTTTATGGAAGATTCATTCAAAATCACCTTATAATAGGACTTGTGGAATTTCAGGAGGGAAATTAGTTTTCTGGTCGGATACAGATTGGGGTCCAGTCCTAAATGGATGAAAAAGTGACAGATGTTCCATAATCAACTCAAAACATAATCAAATAACATTTCCAGGTACCTCTACTTGAAAGCACATTATAATAGGATTTACTGAAGCAACCATCAACTACAATGAAAAGCATTTTACGCTTGGTTTTCGACATTTACAGCTGCTTTCATTGCTGTTTATCATTGTATATTCACTCCAATGAGAAAACTGTTTAGTTATCAACAAAGCACATCTTATCATGACATTTTATGGTAGATTCATTCAAAATCACCTTATAATAGGATTTGTGGATTTTCAGGAGGGAACTGAGTTTTCTGGTCAAATACAGATTGGGGTCCAGTCCTAAATGGATGAAAAAGTGACACATGTTCCATAATCAACTCAAAACATATTCAAATTACATTTCAAGGTACCTCTACTTGAAATCACATTATAATAGGATTTACTGAAGCAACCATCCACTGCTTGTGTAAATTACAATGAAAAGCATTTTACGCTAGGTTTTCAGCATTTACAGTTGCCCCATTGCTGTTGATTATTGTATATTTACTCCAATGAGAAAACTGTTTAGTTATCAGCAGAGCATATCTTAACATGACATTTTGTGGAAGATTCATTCAAAATCACCTTATAATAGGATTTGTGTATTTTCAGGAGGGAACTGAGTTTTCTGGTCAGATACAGATTGGGGTCCAGTCCTAAATGGATGAAAAAGTGACAGATGTTCCATAATCAACTCAAAACATATTCAAATTACATTTCCAGGTACCTCTACTTGAAAGCACATTATAACAGGATTTAATGAAGCAACCATCAACTGCTTGTGTAAATTACAATGAAAAGCATTTTACGCTAGGTTTTCAGCATTTACAGCTGTCCCATTGCTGTTGATGATTGTATATTCACTCCAATGAGAAAAGTGTTTAGATATCAACAAAGCACATCTTAAGATGACATTTTATGGTAGATTCATTCAAAATCACCTTATAATAGGATTTGTGGATTTTCAGGAGGGAACTGAGTTTTCTGGTCAAATACAGATTGGGGTCCAGTCCTAAATGGATGAAAAAGTGACACATGTTCCATAATCAACTTAAAACATATTCAAATTACATTTCAAGGTACCTCTACTTGAAATCACATTATAATAGGATTTACTGAAGCAACCATCCACTGCTTGTGTAAATTACAATGAAAAGCATTTTACGCTAGGTTTTCAGCATTTACAGTTGCCCCATTGCTGTTGATTATTGTATATTTACTCCAATGAGAAAACTGTTTAGTTATCAGCAGAGCATATCTTAACATGACATTTTGTGGAAGATTCATTCAAAATCACCTTATAATAGGATTTGTGGATTTTCAGGAGGGAACTGAGTTGTCTGGTCAAATACAGATTGGGGTCCAGTCCTAAATGGATGAAAAGTGACACGTTTTATAATCAACTCATATATGTGTGTGTGTGTGTGTGTGTGTGTGTGTGTGTGTGTGTGTGTGTGTGTGTGTGTGTGTGTGTGTGTGTGCGCGCGCGTACCTACCTGTCCCATTCTGTTCGCTGCTCGAAGAGGCGGGGCTGTTGCAATCTGTCTGCAGTAAGGATGTATGTGCAAACACGATGATGTCGGCACACTTGCAGCTGCTAAACAGGGTGGACGGAGTGCAAAAGCCATAACTTAGCTTTCTGTGATGAGGCCATCTTCTTCTTTCCATATGCGCCGCTGTAAATACGAATGCATTACCGAAGACAGAAGCGATACTGTTTAACTACCTTACCGATGAGCCAACTTAAGGAAAACCATACTTCTCTTGATGACATCCAGTTCAAAATGGTTCTCCAGTTGACCATCCAATCACGTAAGTTCTGTGAGGGGGGGGGAGTATGTGCGAAACATGTCAGACTACGTGTAAATAGCGAATAAAAAATAGTTATTTGTAGATATAACGACTACAAGGTAAATGTTAATTGTTAAGCCAGTTTTCAGCATTTTTGAATCGCATTACTATGTAATTACTATGCAAGCTATTTCGAGTCTTAATGGGCTCGACCAAATTCCACATTTGGTAGAGGGCCTATCTTCAAGGGCCTGTTCATCAGGTAAGATGCAATGTTGGCTATCTAGTATGATAGTGTGACTACATAATGCTTGATGTGAAGTGTATATGCGAGTGAGTGTGTCTATCTATGGGAAGATTTAAAATGCTTGAAGGGTTTTAACTGCAAAACCCGCGAAATGTGTGAATATGCTGAGAAAAACCCTGAAAAATGAAGCCTGTGTGTGCTTTATGTATGTGTATGTGAAGTAGTGTGAGTGTGAGTGTCTGTTCTGTCTGTTGCCTGCAAGATTTAAAATGCTTGAAGTGTTTTAACTGCAAAAACCTATGAAATGGGTGAAAATTAAGAAAAAAACCCAGAAAGATCAAAGCCTGTCTGTGTGTGCGCGTGTACGTGAAGTAATGTGAGTGTGAGTGTCTGTGCTGTCTGTTGCCTGAAAGATTTGAATTGCTGTAAGTGACTCAAAGATTCTGCCGTAAAACCATAAAAGTGTTTAAATGCTTGAAATGCTTAAAAAAAAACCTGAAAGAATGGAGCATGTAGGTCTAACAATGTGTGAATGATTTCTGTCCCTAAATGAGATAAACTCGCAAGCAGTTTGATTGACAGCTCAAGTCCTTTGAAGCTGTGACAAAAGGACAACAGTTGTCCAGAAAAAAAACAAAGAAAGATCAAAGCCTGTGTTCAAGGGTGTGTGTGTGCACGAGAGGCAGGATAACCCTTGAATGGATTCTCTGTCTCTGTCTGAAAGTAGGAAGAAGTTAGAAGGCACATGAAGTGCCTAAAGAAAATGAAAAAAGATTTGAATGGGTTTTAATGAAACATTTTCAGCTGGAAAATAATGAATATTTCAGAAAATATCAGAGAAATATCAGCCTTTCCAAATCCCACCACACCATTGCAGGTGATTTTATATACAGATGAAATATATTGATGGTTAATAATACTTTAGGAAACATAGACCCCAAGTTTAGGTTAAAGCTTGCTGCAATCAGACTTTTTGCTTTAGTAAAAGCTAAGGATATTGATGAGTGTGGTGTTGATGTTGTGTTACAAACAATTGATTATGACTTACAGTTGCTGTATAATGGTGTCCAAATCCAAACAAAGAATGGTGAAATTAATTTATTTGGTGCTGTAGTTTCAGTATGGGGTGACACAACATAAGCTTGCTGTATTCAAGGAAGGTGTTGTTTTTTAGAGTTACATTGTGAATGTAATATGTCACTGAAAGGACAATGGAAAAATACACGAGACAGCGAGAAAGGGCCAGCACAGACTTCTTGAAATCTGTCCTCAAAACCACATATGGAATTTATAAAAGAAGCAGGTTGGTTGATTATCCAGACTTTGAGGGCTTGCACCCATGGAAATTAAACACCTTGTCCTCTGATGGCGTTAGATAGTTCAATTCAGTTTTGTTGAGCAGTATAGAGAAAAATATATATGTTCAGTTTGTTTTGTTTTGGACTGTTTTGGATTGAGATAGTTCAAACACGTTTTGATCCTGATTTATCTGTGGAATGTGTAGTAAGACTGCAAAAAATGATTGAAAAGCATTCAAGCTACTCTTTCCTGAGAATAATGTAATTGCTAAGCAACATTGCTTAGCAATGAGCTGCATCTCCCTGCTCAAATCCTTTCTCTGTGCCCTTTGGTAAGGCATATGTGCATGCGATTTGAGTCAGAGCATAGGTCATCAAAATTGAACTTCAAAAATGTCAGTAAGTCACTGTTTGGACCAACTTTTTGAATGTTGTCAAAATGAAATGGGCACTGAGCATCCCATTTTTACCCATGAGAAGAAATTGGGTCGTGTCCCTGAAATTCTTTTATCTACCTTTGTTGAACGCACTTATTGTAAGTCGCTTTGGATAAAAGCGTCTGCTAAATGACCGTAATGTAATGTAATGTAAGTGATAAATATGGAGTACATTACAGCAAAGATAAGGTGTTTGGGGGGGATTGATGCATACAACATGTAATGACAGTAAAGTGGCTTATTCTAGCAAGATGTGTTATGTACTTTGCAGGATGCTTAAATTGCTTAAAAGCTGAATTCATCATTTGAACTGACTGACACAGAGGCTGCTGTGTATAAGCAGGTCAAAGAAAACTGGTGGATGTCAATGTAACCGACTAACTAGTTTCCTTTCTCGGGGGGGGGGGGGGGGGGAGGACTCTGTATTCCGACTTAGAAAGTGGATCATTGCTCCACTTTCATCCATCATTGACAACCACCAAGTGAAGAAGGGGGAGGAGCTCATCCTGGACATGGCCAGGTTTGTCCCCAGCCTAAAACTGTGTAAAGATGTGTGAGTTTTCTAAAGGGGATTCTAAGTGAAGTTTTTGTTGTTGTAACCTGCCAGGTTTGTCTTTTTCCACGCTTTGTTCAATACCAATTTTAGTATTGGTATTAAAAGCCACTACCGACATCCCAGAGACAGGAAGGAAACTTTGTTTCCTACTGGATAATCAAACCAGAACTGTCCTCGTCAGTTCTTCCTTTGGGTAAGAGCTCTGATCTAACCTGCTTCTTATTATTAATGCAGCGTGTGAACGATGACATTGAAAGGCCATGCTAGTAGACACGTCCTAGTCTTCACTCTGAACACTGAATAAAAGATGCATATTAAGGTGCATATTAATTCCAACCATATGTACAGTTTAATCACAGTCCGGGCACTAACTAAGGCCTGAAAACCTTTCTTTTTAAACAAGGATTTTTTTAACACACTGTGTCATAGTTCTCTTGTTTTTAAACCTGTTTTAATTTTGCTGTACTCTGTGGCACTTTGGGATTGTTTTTAACTATGAAAAGTGCTCTACAAATAAAATGTATTATTATTATTATTATTATTAATGTGAGTTTGTGCTGTGACTCATTGATTTGTGCCTCTTGCAGACTCCTCCTATCCATGCACCACATGCCACTTACACAGGACTCTGCTGAATCTGAGGCCATTAGCCAAAGACTGGTGCTGGGTGTGACAGCTGACAGTACAATGTGGATCTACCACGAGGTCCAGTATGCTCAACTCTTTGCTTAGCCAGTCGAAGCAGCACTTCACACAAAGTGATGCTCATTTGATGAGTTTATAGTGATGGAGCTGGCATAACACCGGAACCATGTGTTCTTGTATATAATGTACATTGAAGTTCCTACCACTGCTATGAGAACCAGATCAATCAGCAGAGTCCTGGTTGGAATGAACAACAACAACTCACTAAACCAGGCATGTTTGTGATGAAGGCCCCTGAAGAGCTGGTGGACATCGAGAAGGACCTCAAAACCTCTGTGGATAAAGCGCAGGAGAAGAAGGCCAAGAAGAAAAAGAAGAAACAAGGTGAAACTGCACTTATTTAAGAGTTTGGAGCAAATATTCACGGGAACCCAAAGTAAATATACGAAAATACAGATACAGAACTTAAAGTTAAATGAGTAGTGCAAGGATATATGAAATGCAAGTTTTTACAGTATATAAAGTACAAGGTTATTTCACAGTATATGCAGTAAAACAAAGACAAACAAAGTGACCAGTGAAAATGCATTCATTGCATTCACTCAGTGGTGAGTTCATTCCGGGATGGGTTGGCCAGTGTGTGTGCGAGGGGGTGGGGGATGGGGTCTGGCGAGTATGTGTGAATGTTTGTGAAGGAGAGTGGGGTGACGGAGGGCAGAGTTCAGCAGGGAGACTGCTGTGGGGAAGAAACTGTTCCTGAACCTGGTGGTTCTTGTACAGAGACTCCTGTAGTGCCTCCTAGAGGGCAGGAGGGCAAACAATCTGTTTGCCGGATGGCAGGAGTCTTTCTTTATTTTGGTAGCTCTCCTGAGACAACGCTTCCTGAAGGTGGTCTGAAGAGCAGGAAGGAAGTGAGGCGCCAGCCATGCGTTGGGTGGTTTTCACCACTTTCTGCAGCGCCTTCCGGTCAGCTACAGAGCAGTTCCCGTACCAAACTGTAATGCAGTTGGTCAGGATGCTCTCAAAGTTCACCAGGATCTCTGAAGATAGGCCGTTGCTGTGATGCCGATCTGCAAGTTTGGTGATCAGCTCAGAGGGGATGGCAGTGTCAAATGATGAACTGAAGTCTATGAACAACATTCTTGCATATGTGTCCTGATTGTCCAGATGGCACTCTGTTAGGACCTGTTCACTCCGTCCTAACAGAGTGCAGCGCTATGGAGACTGCATCTTCTGTGCTCCTGTTCTTGCAATAAGCAAATTGTTGGGGGTCCAGGTTGGGGGGAAGACAGGATTGGAGATGTGCCAGAACCAGCTGCTCTAAGCACTTGGTGATGCTACCGGGCGGTAGTCATTCAGACAGGTAGGGGAGGATTTTTGGGGAGCAGGTACGATGGAGGTGGACTTAAAGCAGGTTGGAACAACAGCATGGGCCAAGGACAGGTTGAATAAGTCCGACAGCTCCCCGGCACATGCTCTGAGTACACGTCCAGGGGTGCCATCGGGGGCCTGCAGCTTTGTGCGCGTTGATTTTGCTCAACACTGCTCTGACATCCGTGGGGCAGAGTGATAGGGGTTGGTAGTCAGCGGTCAGCTCTGCTTTGGTTGCAGGCTGTAGGTTGTCCCTCTCAAAACAAGCGTAGAAGTTGTTCAACTCGTTGAGAAAGGAGATATCAGAGGAGGGGGGCGCTGATCCCTGGATGCCTTGCCACACATGGGGGTTGGAGTTTGAGAAGTATTCCTCAACCTTCAGCTTGCAGCAGTGCTTGGCTTCCTTGACGCCCCGCTTCAGGTCAGGCCTGGCTGTACTGTAGGCTCGTGTATCTCCCGATCTGAAGGCGATGCTGCGGGCCTTCAGCAGGAGACAGACATTCCTGTTCATCCAGGGCTGTTAGGGCACATGGTGATCTGCTTCTGGGTGGTAAACATATGGCATATATGGTGGTGGATATGTGGTCCAGTACAGAACTCTCAATATCAGTGTGGGAGTGACAGGTTGCCTGGGTGGAAAACATATTCCAGTCTGTGTGCCTGAACCGGTACTGCAACACATCTGTCCCCTCAGGCCACACTTTTATTGTCTTTACTGTGGGTTTCACACATTGGATGAGTGGTGAATACTTGGGGAAGAGAAAAGTAGCAAGGTGGTCTGTTTGTCCTATGTGGGGGAGGGGTTTAGCCCTGTAGGCTCCAACCAAATTGGTGTAAACATGGTCCAGTGTCTTGTTTACTCCAGTGTGGCAGGAAACATGTTGATGAAATCTGGGGAGGACTGCACTACCACACAACCTTGTTTTTCACTGGACTTCTTAGGAAATTCCTAATGTTTACTATTGTTGTACATGAAGAAGACTTTGTTTGAAGAGGAACCACTTGTTTTTCCCGTTTCTGATCCGTTGAACAAAGTTGCGTGTCAATGTTACAACTTTAAAAAAAATGAAAATAGAAATGGAAAATATGAAGGCATGTTGTTTTTATCTAGAGGTTTTTGGTACGAGTTTGCCACCAGGTGGTTGGACATGGCATTACATGAATGCGGTTTTATTTTTCAAAATCCGTTGGAATGATTAAAGTCCCCTGCTTTACAAACCGACATCGAAAGCTTTTCATCCTAATTATCTCAAGCAGGTACAGGTTGCTTCGGACAGGAGGTGACTTAAAGGAGGTCTTCCAAAAAATGTCATTTAATTTGTTTTGAATTGATTATGGAACATTTTTTCCTTTTTACAATCATTTAGGACTGTCCAGTCCAGACTTCCCAATCTGTGTCTGCTCAAAGCGCTCAGTTCGAGTTCACATGATGATGTGGACAGCAACTGACTGGCATTCCCTCCTGAAAATCCACAAATCATACTATAAGGTGATTTTGAATGAAGCTACCATAAAATGTTCTTTTAAGATGTACTTTGTTGATAACTTAACAGTTTAAACATGTAGCTGTACATACATTGAGAAACAGCGATTGCAGCAGCTGGAAACATCAAATACGGCTGTAACATGCTTTTTATTGTTATTTACACAAAGTGGCGTGGTTGTTTCATGGAAATGGAAATGGAAAAAGGCATGTTGTTTGTATCCAGAGGTTTCTGGTACGAGTTTGCCACCTGGTGGTTGGACATGGCATTACATAAATGCGGTTTTATTTTTCAAAAACGTCACCAAATAAACAAAGTGGTTTTGGCATGGCGTGGTTGTTTCAGTAAGTCATAGTATAATGTGATTTCAAGCAGGGCTATCTTGAAATGTAGTTTGAAAATGTTTTGAGTTGATAATCGATCAGTTTTAACTTTTTCATTCATTCAGGGCTGGAGAACAACACTACTCAATCTGTGCCTGCCTAAACTGCTGTACTCCTGGCCAAGTAAACAAAGTTGCTTTATTCCCTCCTTTAGGTCAACAAATCCTATTATAAGGTGATTTTAACATATTTCGAGTTGATTAATGGAACATCTGTCACTTTTTCATCCATTTAGGACTGGAACCCAATCTGTGTCTGTCATAGCCTCCTGAAAATCCACAAATCCTATTATAAGGTGATTTTGAATGTCATGTAAAGATGTGCTTTGTTGATAACTAAACAGTTTTCTCATTGGAGTGAATATACAATAATAAACAGCAATGACAGAAGCTGGAAATGCCGACCACCTGGCGTTAAATGCTTTTTATTGTAATTTTCAGAAGCAGTTGATGGTTGCTTTAGTAAATCCTATTATAATGTGATTTCAAGTGGAGATACCTTGAAATGCGACGTGTTTTGAATTGATTATGGAACATGTGTCTCTTTTTCATCCATTTAAGGATTGACCCCAATCTGTGTCTGCCATAGCCTCCTGAAAATCCACAAATCCACCTCAAATTATGAGGTGATTTTGAATGAATCTACATTACATTACATTACAGTCATTTAGCAGACGCTTTTATCCAAAGCGACTTCCAATAAGTGCGTTCAACAAAGATAGATAAAAGAACTTCAGGTCACAAGAAATCGTGAGCGCATTTACTTACAAAACCAACAGCTAAGAGCAACATAAGAACAACATAACTAGAGCTAGAGTAAAAGTTCAATAAATTAGGTACCATGATGAATGAGAAAAAAGGACAAATTAGAAAGGACAGATTAGAAGACAAAGTGAATCAGAAGAGCTAGGACAGAATAGGTGATGTCCTAGACCCTAACTCTAACAGGGCAGATCCGGGTAGTGTTTCTTGATGGGATGGGTTTTCAGCCTGCGGCGAAAGATGGACAGCGACTCCGCTGTCCTGACATCAGTCGGGAGATCATTCCACCACTGAGGTGCCAGAACAGTGAAAAGCTGTGACCGCATCGATCGCAAGCAGGGGCCGCTGAGCGCCAGGGCAGCCAGCCGCCTGGAGGCAGCAGAGCGAAGTGGTCGGCCGGGGGTGTAGGGCTTGACCGTAGCCTGGAGGTATGAAGGAGCTGTTCCTTTCACTGCCCTGTAGGCTAGCACCAGTCTTAAACTGGATGCGAGCAGCTACAGGGAGAAAGGGAAAGTGGAAACTGATCGATTATCAACTCAAAACATCTTCAAACTACATTTCAAGATAGCCCTGCTTGAAATCACATTATATTATGACTTACTGAAACAACCACGCCACTGTTTGTGTAAATAACAATGAAAAGCATGTTTACAGTCGTTTTTGACGTTTCTAGCTGCTACAATCGCTTTTTCATAATGTATGTACAGCTACTGTTATGTTATCAATAAAGTACATCCTAAACGACATTTTATGGTAGATTCATTCAAAATCAACTTATAATAGGATTTGTGGACCTACAGGAGTGAATAAAGCCACTTTGTTTTTTTGGCCAGGAGCACAGCAGTTTAAGAAGGCACAGATTGAGTAGTGTTGCTGTTTAGCCCTGAATGAATGAAAAAGTGAAAACTGATCGATTATCAACTCAAAACATTTTCAAACTTCATTGCAAGATAGCCCTGCTTGAAATCACATTATAATATGACTTACTTAAACAGCCACGCCACTGTTTGTGTAAATAACAATGAAAAGCATGTTTACAGTCGTTTTTGACGTTTCTAGCTGCTACAATCGCTTTTCTCAATGTATGTACAACTACTGTTATGTTATCAATAAAGTACATCCTAAACGACATTTTATGGTAGATTCATTCAAAATCACCTTAAAATAGGATTTGTGGACCTACAGGAGTGAATAAAGCCACTTTGTTTTTTTGGCCAGCAGCACAGCAGTCCAAGCAGGCACAGATTGAGTATTGTTGCTGTTCAGCCCTGAATGAATGAAAAAGTGAAAACTGATCGATTATCAACTCAAAACATTTTCAAACTTCATTGCAAGATAGCCCTGCTTGAAATCACATTATAATATGACTTACTTAAACAGCCACGCCAATGTTTGTGTAAATAACAATGAAAAGCATGTTTACAGTCGTTTTTGACGTTTCTAGCTGCTACAATCGCTTTTTCATAATGTATGTACAGCTACTGTTATGTTATCAATAAAGTACATCCTAAACGACATTTTATGGTAGATTCATTCAAAATCAACTTATAATAGGATTTGTGGACCTACAGGAGTGAATAAAGCCACTTTGTTTTTTTGGCCAGGAGCACAGCAGTTTAAGAAGGCACAGATTGAGTAGTGTTGCTGTTCAGCCCTGAATGAATGAAAAAGTGAAAACTGATCGATTATCAACTCAAAACATTTTCAAACTTCATTGCAAGATAGCCCTGCTTGAAATCACATTATAATATGACTTACTTAAACAGCCACGCCACTGTTTGTGTAAATAACAATGAAAAGCATGTTTACAGTCGTTTTTGACGTTTCTAGCTGCTACAATCGCTTTTTCATAATGTATGTACAGCTACTGTTATGTTATCAATAAAGTACATCCTAAACGACATTTTATGGTAGATTCATTCAAAATCAACTTATAATAGGATTTGTGGACTTACAGGAGTGAATAAAGCCACTTTGTTTTTTTGGCCAGGAGCACAGCAGTTTAAGAAGGCACAGATTGAGTAGTGTTGCTGTTCAGCCCTGAATGAATGAAAAAGTGAAAACTGATCGATTATCAACTCAAAACATTTTCAAACTTCATTGCAAGATAGCCCTGCTTGAAATCACATTATAATATGACTTACTTAAACAGCCACGCCACTGTTTGTGTAAATAACAATGAAAAGCATGTTTGCAGTCGTTTTTGACGTTTCTAGCTGCTACAATCGCTTTTCTCAATGTATGTACAACTACTGTTATGTTATCAATAAAGTACATCCTAAACGACATTTTATGGTAGATTCATTCAAAATCAACTTAAAATAGGATTTGTGGACCTACAGGAGTGAATAAAGCCACTTTGTTTATTTGGCCAGCAGCACAGCAGTCCAAGCAGGCACAGATTGAGTATTGTTGCTGTTCAGCCCTGAATGAATGAAAAAGTGAAAACTGATCGATTATCAACTCAAAACATTTTCAAACTTCATTGCAAGATAGCCCTGCTTGAAATCACATTATAATATGACTTACTTAAACAGCCACGCCACTGTTTGTGTAAATAACAATGAAAAGCATGTTTGCAGTCGTTTTTGACGTTTCTAGCTGCTACAATCGCTTTTCTCAATGTATGTACAACTACTGTTATGTTATCAATAAAGTACATCCTAAACGACATTTTATGGTAGATTCATTCAAAATCAACTTATAATAGGATTTGTGGACCTACAGGAGTGAATAAAGCCACTTTGTTTATTTGGCCAGCAGCACAGCAGTCCAAGCAGGCACAGATTGAGTATTGTTGCTGTTCAGCCCTGAATGAATGAAAAAGTGAAAACTGATCGATTATCAACTCAAAACATTTTCAAACTTCATTGCAAGATAGCCCTGCTTGAAATCACATTAAAATATGACTTACATAAACAGCCACGCCTCTGTTTGTGTAAATAACAATGAAAAGCATGTTTACAGTCGTTTTTGACGTTTCTAGCTGCTACAATCGCTTTTTCATAATGTATGTACAGCTACTGTTATGTTATCAATAAAGTACATCCTAAACGACATTTTATGGTAGATTCATTCAAAATCAACTTAAAATAGGATTTGTGGACCTACAGGAGTGAATAAAGCCACTTTGTTTATTTGGCCAGCAGCACAGCAGTCCAAGCAGGCACAGATTGAGTATTGTTGCTGTTCAGCCCTGAATGAATGAAAAAGTGAAAACTGATCGATTATCAACTCAAAACATTTTCAAACTTCATTGCAAGATAGCCCTGCTTGAAATCACATTATAATATGACTTACTTAAACAGCCACGCCACTGTTTGTGTAAATAACAATGAAAAGCATGTTTACAGTCGTTTTTGACGTTTCTAGCTGCTACAATCGCTTTTTCATAATGTATGTACAGCTACTGTTATGTTATCAATAAAGTACATCCTAAACCACATTTTATGGTAGATTCATTCAAAATCAACTTAAAATAGGATTTGTGGACCTACAGGAGTGAATAAAGCCACTTTGTTTTTTTGGCCAGGAGCACAGCAGTTTAAGAAGGCACAGATTGAGTATTGTTGCTGTTCAGCCCTGAATGAATGAAAAAGTGAAAACTGATCGATTATCAACTCAAAACATTTTCAAACTTCATTGCAAGATAGCCCTGCTTGAAATCACATTATAATATGACTTACTTAAACAGCCACGCCACTGTTTGTGTAAATAACAATGAAAAGCATGTTTACAGTCGTTTTTGACGTTTCTAGCTGCTACAATCGCTTTTTCATAATGTATGTACAGCTACTGTTATGTTATCAATAAAGTACATCCTAAACGACATTTTATGGTAGATTCATTCAAAATCAACTTATAATAGGATTTGTGGACCTACAGGAGTGAATAAAGCCACTTTGTTTTTTTGGCCAGGAGCACAGCAGTTTAAGAAGGCACAGATTGAGTAGTGTTGCTGTTCAGCCCTGAATGAATGAAAAAGTGAAAACTGATCGATTATCAACTCAAAACATTTTCAAACTTCATTGCAAGATAGCCCTGCTTGAAATCACATTATAATATGACTTACTTAAACAGCCACGCCACTGTTTGTGTAAATAACAATGAAAAGCATGTTTACAGTCGTTTTTGACGTTTCTAGCTGCTACAATCGCTTTTCTCAATGTAGATACAACTACTGTTATGTTATCAATAAAGTACATCCTAAACGACATTTTATGGTAGATTCATTCAAAATCAACTTAAAATAGGATTTGTGGACCTACAGGAGTGAATAAAGCCACTTTGTTTATTTGGCCAGCAGCACAGCAGTCCAAGCAGGCACAGATTGAGTATTGTTGCTGTTCAGCCCTGAATGAATGAAAAAGTGAAAACTGATCGATTATCAACTCAAAACATTTTCAAACTTCATTGCAAGATAGCCCTGCTTGAAATCACATTAAAATATGACTTACTTAAACAGCCACGCCACTGTTTGTGTAAATAACAATGAAAAGCATGTTTACAGTCGTTTTTGACGTTTCTAGCTGCTACAATCGCTTTTTCATAATGTATGTACAGCTACTGTTATGTTATCAATAAAGTACATCCTAAACGACATTTAATGGTAGATTCATTCAAAATCAACTTAAAATAGGATTTGTGGACCTACAGGAGTGAATAAAGCCACTTTGTTTTTTTGGCCAGCAGCACAGCAGTCCAAGCAGGCACAGATTGAGTATTGTTGCTGTTCAGCCCTGAATGAATGAAAAAGTGAAAACTGATCGATTATCAACTCAAAACATTTTCAAACTTCATTGCAAGATAGCCCTGCTTGAAATCACATTATAATATGACTTACTTAAACAGCCACGCCAATGTTTGTGTAAATAACAATGAAAAGCATGTTTACAGTCGTTTTTGACGTTTCTAGATGCTACAATCGCTTTTTCATAATGTATGTACAGCTACTGTTATGTTATCAATAAAGTACATCCTAAACGACATTTTATGGTAGATTCATTCAAAATCAACTTATAATAGGATTTGTGGACCTACAGGAGTGAATAAAGCCACTTTGTTTTTTTGGCCAGGAGCACAGCAGTTTAAGAAGGCACAGATTGAGTAGTGTTGCTGTTCAGCCCTGAATGAATGAAAAAGTGAAAACTGATCGATTATCAACTCAAAACATTTTCAAACTTCATTGCAAGATAGCCCTGCTTGAAATCACATTATAATATGACTTACTTAAACAGCCACGCCACTGTTTGTGTAAATAACAATGAAAAGCATGTTTACAGTCGTTTTTGACGTTTCTAGCTGCTACAATCGCTTTTTCATAATGTATGTACAGCTACTGTTATGTTATCAATAAAGTACATCCTAAACGACATTTTATGGTAGATTCATTCAAAATCAACTTATAATAGGATTTGTGGACTTACAGGAGTGAATAAAGCCACTTTGTTTTTTTGGCCAGGAGCACAGCAGTTTAAGAAGGCACAGATTGAGTAGTGTTGCTGTTCAGCCCTGAATGAATGAAAAAGTGAAAACTGATCGATTATCAACTCAAAACATTTTCAAACTTCATTGCAAGATAGCCCTGCTTGAAATCACATTATAATATGACTTACTTAAACAGCCACGCCACTGTTTGTGTAAATAACAATGAAAAGCATGTTTGCAGTCGTTTTTGACGTTTCTAGCTGCTACAATCGCTTTTCTCAATGTATGTACAACTACTGTTATGTTATCAATAAAGTACATCCTAAACGACATTTTATGGTAGATTCATTCAAAATCAACTTAAAATAGGATTTGTGGACCTACAGGAGTGAATAAAGCCACTTTGTTTATTTGGCCAGCAGCACAGCAGTCCAAGCAGGCACAGATTGAGTATTGTTGCTGTTCAGCCCTGAATGAATGAAAAAGTGAAAACTGATCGATTATCAACTCAAAACATTTTCAAACTTCATTGCAAGATAGCCCTGCTTGAAATCACATTAAAATATGACTTACTTAAACAGCCACGCCACTGTTTGTGTAAATAACAATGAAAAGCATGTTTACAGTCGTTTTTGACGTTTCTAGCTGCTACAATCGCTTTTTCATAATGTATGTACAGCTACTGTTATGTTATCAATAAAGTACATCCTAAACGACATTTTATGGTAGATTCATTCAAAATCAACTTATAATAGGATTTGTGGACCTACAGGAGTGAATAAAGCCACTTTGTTTTTTTGGCCAGGAGCACAGCAGTTTAAGAAGGCACAGATTGAGTAGTGTTGCTGTTCAGCCCTGAATGAATGAAAAAGTGAAAACTGATCGATTATCAACTCAAAACATTTTCAAACTTCATTGCAAGATAGCCCTGCTTGAAATCACATTATAATATGACTTACTTAAACAGCCACGCCACTGTTTGTGTAAATAACAATGAAAAGCATGTTTACAGTCGTTTTTGACGTTTCTAGCTGCTACAATCGCTTTTTCATAATGTATGTACAGCTACTGTTATGTTATCAATAAAGTACATCCTAAACGACATTTTATGGTAGATTCATTCAAAATCAACTTATAATAGGATTTGTGGACTTACAGGAGTGAATAAAGCCACTTTGTTTTTTTGGCCAGGAGCACAGCAGTTTAAGAAGGCACAGATTGAGTAGTGTTGCTGTTCAGCCCTGAATGAATGAAAAAGTGAAAACTGATCGATTATCAACTCAAAACATTTTCAAACTTCATTGCAAGATAGCCCTGCTTGAAATCACATTATAATATGACTTACTTAAACAGCCACGCCACTGTTTGTGTAAATAACAATGAAAAGCATGTTTGCAGTCGTTTTTGACGTTTCTAGCTGCTACAATCGCTTCTCTCAATGTATGTACAACTACTGTTATGTTATCAATAAAGTACATCCTAAACGACATTTTATGGTAGATTCATTCAAAATCAACTTAAAATAGGATTTGTGGACCTACAGGAGTGAATAAAGCCACTTTGTTTATTTGGCCAGCAGCACAGCAGTCCAAGCAGGCACAGATTGAGTATTGTTGCTGTTCAGCCCTGAATGAATGAAAAAGTGAAAACTGATCGATTATCAACTCAAAACATTTTCAAACTTCATTGCAAGATAGCCCTGCTTGAAATCACATTAAAATATGACTTACTTAAACAGCCACGCCACTGTTTGTGTAAATAACAATGAAAAGCATGTTTACAGTCGTTTTTGACGTTTCTAGCTGCTACAATCGCTTTTTCATAATGTATGTACAGCTACTGTTATGTTATCAATAAAGTACATCCTAAACGACATTTTATGGTAGATTCATTCAAAATCAACTTATAATAGGATTTGTGGACCTACAGGATCGATTAAAGCCACTTTGTTTTTTTGGCCAGGAGCACAGCAGTTTAAGAAGGCACAGATTGAGTAGTGTTGCTGTTCAGCCCTGAATGAATGAAAAAGTGAAAACTGATCGATTATCAACTCAAAACATTTTCAAACTTCATTGCAAGATAGCCCTGCTTGAAATCACATTATAATATGACTTACTTAAACAGCCACGCCACTGTTTGTGTAAATAACAATGAAAAGCATGTTTACAGTCGTTTTTGACGTTTCTAGCTGCTACAATCGCTTTTTCATAATGTATGTACAGCTACTGTTATGTTATCAATAAAGTACATCCTAAACGACATTTTATGGTAGATTCATTCAAAATCAACTTATAATAGGATTTGTGGACTTACAGGAGTGAATAAAGCCACTTTGTTTTTTTGGCCAGGAGCACAGCAGTTTAAGAAGGCACAGATTGAGTAGTGTTGCTGTTCAGCCCTGAATGAATGAAAAAGTGAAAACTGATCGATTATCAACTCAAAACATTTTCAAACTTCATTGCAAGATAGCCCTGCTTGAAATCACATTATAATATGACTTACTTAAACAGCCACGCCACTGTTTGTGTAAATAACAATGAAAAGCATGTTTGCAGTCGTTTTTGACGTTTCTAGCTGCTACAATCGCTTTTCTCAATGTATGTACAACTACTGTTATGTTATCAATAAAGTACATCCTAAACGACATTTTATGGTAGATTCATTCAAAATCAACTTAAAATAGGATTTGTGGACCTACAGGAGTGAATAAAGCCACTTTGTTTATTTGGCCAGCAGCACAGCAGTCCAAGCAGGCACAGATTGAGTATTGTTGCTGTTCAGCCCTGAATGAATGAAAAAGTGAAAACTGATCGATTATCAACTCAAAACATTTTCAAACTTCATTGCAAGATAGCCCTGCTTGAAATCACATTAAAATATGACTTACTTAAACAGCCACGCCACTGTTTGTGTAAATAACAATGAAAAGCATGTTTACAGTCGTTTTTGACGTTTCTAGCTGCTACAATCGCTTTTTCATAATGTATGTACAGCTACTGTTATGTTATCAATAAAGTACATCCTAAACGACATTTTATGGTAGATTCATTCAAAATCAACTTAAAATAGGATTTGTGGACCTACAGGAGTGAATAAAGCCACTTTGTTTATTTGGCCAGCAGCACAGCAGTCCAAGCAGGCACAGATTGAGTATTGTTGCTGTTCAGCCCTGAATGAATGAAAAAGTGAAAACTGATCGATTATCAACTCAAAACATTTTCAAACTTCATTGCAAGATAGCCCTGCTTGAAATCACATTATAATATGACTTACTTAAACAGCCACGCCACTGTTTGTGTAAATAACAATGAAAAGCATGTTTGCAGTCGTTTTTGACGTTTCTAGCTGCTACAATCGCTTTTCTCAATGTATGTACAACTACTGTTATGTTATCAATAAAGTACATCCTAAACGACATTTTATGGTAGATTCATTCAAAATCACATAAAATAGGATTTGTGGACCTACAGGAGTGAATAAAGCCACTTTGTTTATTTGGCCAGCAGCACAGCAGTCCAAGCAGGCACAGATTGAGTATTGTTGCTGTTCAGCCCTGAATGAATGAAAAAGTGAAAACTGATCGATTATCAACTCAAAACATTTTCAAACTTCATTGCAAGATAGCCCTGCTTGAAATCACATTAAAATATGACTTACATAAACAGCCACGCCACTGTTTGTGTAAATAACAATGAAAAGCATGTTTACAGTCGTTTTTGACGTTTCTAGCTGCTACAATCGCTTTTTCATAATGTATGTACAGCTACTGTTATGTTATCAATAAAGTACATCCTAAACGACATTTTATGGTAGATTCATTCAAAATCAACTTAAAATAGGATTTGTGGACCTACAGGAGTGAATAAAGCCACTTTGTTTATTTGGCCAGCAGCACAGCAGTCCAAGCAGGCACAGATTGAGTATTGTTGCTGTTCAGCCCTGAATGAATGAAAAAGTGAAAACTGATCGATTATCAACTCAAAACATTTTCAAACTTCATTGCAAGATAGCCCTGCTTGAAATCACATTATAATATGACTTACTTAAACAGCCACGCCACTGTTTGTGTAAATAACAATGAAAAGCATGTTTACAGTCGTTTTTGACGTTTCTAGCTGCTACAATCGCTTTTTCATAATGTATGTACAGCTACTGTTATGTTATCAATAAAGTACATCCTAAACCACATTTTATGGTAGATTCATTCAAAATCAACTTATAATAGGATTTGTGGACCTACAGGAGTGAATAAAGCCACTTTGTTTTTTTGGCCAGGAGCACAGCAGTTTAAGAAGGCACAGATTGAGTATTGTTGCTGTTCAGCCCTGAATGAATGAAAAAGTGAAAACTGATCGATTATCAACTCAAAACATTTTCAAACTTCATTGCAAGATAGCCCTGCTTGAAATCACATTATAATATGACTTACTTAAACAGCCACGCCACTGTTTGTGTAAATAACAATGAAAAGCATGTTTACATTCGTTTTTGACGTCTCTAGCTGCTACAATCGCTTTTCTCAATGTATGTACAGCTACTGTTATGTTATCAATAAAGTACATCCTAAACGACATTTTATGGTAGATTCATTCACAATTACCTCATAATAGGATTTGTGGACCTACAGGAGGGAATAAAGCAACTTTGTTTACTTGGCCAGGAGCACAGCAGTTTAAGCAGGCACAGATTGAGTAATGTTGCTGTTCGGCCCTGAATGAATGAAAAAGTGAAAACTGATCGATTATCAACTCAAAACATTTTCAAACTACATTTCAAGATAGCCCTGCTTGAAATCACATTATAATATGACTTACTGAAACAACCACGCCATGCCAAACCCACTTTGTTTATTTGGTGACATTTTTGAAAAATAAAACCGCATTCATGTAATGCCATGTCCAACCACCAGGTGGCAAACTCGTACCAGAAACCTCTAGATACAAACAACATGCCTTTTTCCATTTCCATTTCCATGAAACAACCACGCCACTGTTTGTGTAAATAACAATAAAAAGCATGTTACAGCCGTATTTGACGTTTCCAGCTACTGCAATCGCTGTTTCTCAATGTATGTACAGCTACATGTTTAAACTGTTATGTTATCAACAAAGTACATCTTAAAATAACATTTTATGGTAGATTCATTCAAAATCACCTCATAGTATGATTTGTGGATTTTCAGGAGGGAATGCCAGTCAGTTGCTGTCCACATCATCATGTGGACTCGAACGGAGCTCTTTGAGCAGACACAGATTGGGAAGTCTGGACTGGGCAGTCCTAAATGATTGTGAAAAGGAAAAAATGTTCCATAATCAATTCAAAACAAATTCAATGACTTTTTTGGAAGACCTCCTTGAAATCACCTCCTGTCCGAAGCAACCTGTACCTGCTTGAGTAAATAAGGATGAAAAGCTTTCGATGTCGGTTTGTAAAGCAGGGGACTTCAATCATTCCAACGGATTTTGAAAAATAAAACCGCATTCATGTAATGCCATGTCCAACCACCAGGTGGCCAACTCGTACCAGAAACAACATGCCTTCATATTTTCCATTTCTATTTTCTTTTTTTTTAAAGTTCTAACATTGACACGCAACTTTGTTTAACGGATCAGAAACGGGAAAAACAAGTGGTTCCTCTTCAAACAAAGTCTTCTTCATGTACAACAATAGTAAACATTAGGAATTTCATAAGAAGTCCAGTGAAAAACAAGGTTGTGTGGTAGTGCAGTCCTCACCAGATTTCATCAACATGTTTCCTGCTTTCGATGTCGGCTTGTAAGCAGGGGACTTTAATCATTCCAACGGATTTTTGAAAAATAAAACCGCATTCATGTAATGCCATGTCCAACCACCAGGTGGCAAACTCGTACCAGAAACCTCTAGATAAAAACAACATGCCTTCATATTTTCCATTTCTATTTTCTATTCAACAATAGTAAACATTAGGAATTTCCTAAGAAGTCCAGTGAAAAACAAGGTTGTGTGGTAGTGCAGTCCTCCCCAGATTTCATCAACATGTTTCCTGCCACACTTAGAGTAAACAAGACACTGGACCATGTTTACACCAATTTGGTTGGAGCCTGCAAGGCTAAACCCCTCCCCCACATAGGACAAACAGACCACCTTGCTCTTTTTCTCTTCCCCAAGTATTCACCACTCATCCAATGTGTGAAACCCACAGTAAAGACAATAAAAGTGTGGCCTGAGGGGACAGATGTGTTGCAGTACCGGTTCAGGCACACAGACTGGAATATGTTTTCCACCCAGGCAACCTGTCACTCCCACACTGATATTGAGAGCTCTGTACTGGACCACATATCCACCACCATATATACCATATGTTTACCACCCAGAAGCAGATCACCATGTGCCCTAACAGCCCTGGATGAACAGGAACGTCTGTCTCCTGCTGAAGGCCCACAGCATCGCCTTCAGATCGGGAGATACACGAGCCTACAGTACAGCCAGGCCTGACCTGAAGCGGGGCGTCAAGGAAGCCAAGCACTGCTGCAAGCTGAAGGTTGAGGAGTACTTCTCAAACTCCAACCCCCATGTGTGGCAAGGCATCCAGGGATCAGCGCCCCCCTCCTCTGATATCTCCTTCTCAACGAGTTGAACAACTTCTACGCTTGTTTTGAGAGGGACAACCTACAGCCTGCAACCAAAGCAGAGCTGACCGCTGACTACCAACCCCTATCACTCTGCCCCACGGATGTCAGAGCAGTGTTGAGCAAAATCAACGCGCACAAAGCTTCAGGCCCCGATGGCACCCCTGGACGTGTACTCAAAGCATGTGCTGGGGAGCTGTCGGACTTATTCAACCTGTCCTTGGCCTTACTTATTATAATAGGATTAAATGAAGCAACCATCAACTGCTTGTGTAAATTACACTAAAAAGCGTTTTACGCCAGTTTTTCGGCATTTACAGTTGCCCCAATGCTGTTGATTATTGTATATTCACTCCAATGATAAAACTGTTTAGTTATCAACAAAGCCTATCTTAACATGACATTTTATGGTAGATTCATTCAAAATCACCTTATAAAAGGATTTGTGGATTTTCAGGAGGGATCTGAGTTTTCTGGTCAAATACAGATTGGGGTCCAGTCCTAAATGGATGAAAAAGTGACAGATGTTCCATAATCAAGTCAAAACATATTCAAATTACATTTCCAGGTACCTCTACTTGAAATCACATTATAATAGGATTTAATGAAGCAACCATCAACTGCTTGTGTAAATTACAATGAAAAGCATTTTACGCTAGGTTTTCGAAATTTACAGTTGCCCCATTGCTGTTGATTATTGTATATTCACTCCAACGAGAAAACTGTTAAGATATCAACAAAGCACATCTTTACATGACATTTTATGGTAGATTCATTCATTATCACCTTATAATAGGATTTGTGGATTTTCAGGAGGGAACTGAATTTTCTGGTCGGATACAGATTGGGGTCCAGTCCTAAATGCATGAAAAAGTGACAGATGTTCCATAATCAACTCAAAATATATTCAAATTACATTTCCAGGTAACTCTACTTGAAATCACATTATAATAGGATTTAATGAACCAACCATCAACTGCTTGTGTAAATTACAATGAAAAGCGTTGTACGCTAGGTTTTCGGCATTTACAGTTGCCCCAATGCTGTTGATTATTGTATATTCACTCCAATGAGAAAACTGTTTAGTTATCAACAAAGCCTATCTTAACATGACATTTTATGGTAGATTCATTCAAAATCACCCTATAATAGGATTTGTGGATTTTCAGGAGGGAACTGAGTTTTCTGGTCAGATACAGATTGGGGTCCAGTCCTAAATGGATGAAAAAGTGACAGATGTTCAATAAAAAGTGACAAATGTTCAATAATCAACTCAAAACATATTCAACTTACATTTCAAGGTACCTCTACTTGAAATCACATTATAATAGGATTTAATGAAGCAACCATCAACTGCTTGTGTAAATTACAATGAAAAGCATTTTACGCTTAGTTTTCGAAATTTACAGTTGCCCCAATGCTGTTGATTATTGTATATTCACTCCAATGAGAAAAAGGTTTAGTTATCAGCAGAGCACATCTTCACATGACATTTTATGGCAGATTCATTCAAAATCACCATATAATAGGATTTGTGGATTTTCAGGAGAGAACTGAGTTTTCTGGTGAGATACAGATTGGGGTCCAGTCCTAAATGAATGAAAAAGTGGCACATGTTCCATAATCAACTCAAAACATATTCAAATTACATTTCAAGGTACCTCTACTTGAAATCACATTATAATAGGATTTAATGAAGCAACCATCAACTGCTTGTGTAAATTACAATGAAAAGCATTTTACGCTAGGTTTTCAGCATTTACAGCTGCCCCATTGCTGTTGATTATTTTATATTCACTCCAACGAGAAAATGTTAAGATATCAACAAAGCACATCTTTACATGACATTTTATGGTAGATTCATTCAAAATCACCTTATAATAGGATTTGTGGATTTTCAGGAGGGAACTGAGTTTTCTGGTCGGATACAGATTGGGGTCCAGTCCTAAATGGATGAAAAAGTGACAGATGTTCCATAATCAACTCAAAACATATTCAAATTACATTTCCAGGTACCTCTACTTGAAATCACATTATAATAGGATTTGCTGAAGCAACCATCAACTACAATGAAAAGCATTTGATGCCTGGTTTTCGGCATGTACAGCTGCTTTCATTGCTGTTTATCATTGTATATTCACTCAAATGAGAAAACTGTTCAGTTATCAGCAGAGCACATCTTCACATGACATTTTATAGTAGATTTATTCAAAATCACCTTATAATAGGATTTGTGGATTTTCAGGAGGGAACTGGGTTTTCTGGTGAAAAACAGATTGGGGTCCAGTCCTAAATGGATGAAAAAGTGACACATGTTCCATAATCAACTCAAAACATATTCAAATTACATGTCAAGGTACCTCTACTTGAAATCACATTATAATAGGATTTAATGAAGCAACCATCAACTGCTTGTGTAAATTACAATGAAAAGCATTTTACGCTAGGTTTTCAGCATTTACAGCTGCCTCATTGCTGTTGATTATTGTATATTCACTCCAACGAGAAAACTATTAAGATATCAACAAAGCACATCTTAACATGACATTTTATGGTAGATTCATTCAAAATCACCTTATAATAGGATTTGTGGATTTTCAGGAGGGAACTGAGTTTTCTGGTCAAAAACAGATTGGGGTCCAGTCCTAAATGGATGAAAAAGTGACAGATGTTCCATAATTAACTCAAAACATATTCAAATTACATTTCAAGGTACCTCTACTTGAAATCACATTATAATAGGATTTAATGAAGCAACCATCAACTGCTTGTGTAAATTACAATGAAAAGCATTATACGCTAGGTTTTCGGCATTTACAGCTGCCCGATTGCTGTTGATTATTGTATATTCACTCCAATGAGAAAACTGTTTAGTTATCAACAAAGCACATCTTTGCATGACATTTTATGGTCGATTCATTCATAATCACCTCATAATAGGATTTGTGGATTTTCAGGAGGCTATGACAGACACAGATTGGGGTCCAGTCCTAAATGGATGAAAAAGTGACAGATGTTCCATAATCAACTCAAAACATATTCAAATTACATTTCAAGGTACCTCTACTTGAAATCACATTATAATAGGATTTAATGAAGCAACCATCAACTGCTTGTGTAAATTACAATGAAAAGCATATTACGCTAGGTTTTCGATATTTACAGTTGCCCCATTGCTGTTGATTATTGTATATTCACTCCAATGAGAAAACTGTTTAGTTATCAACAAAGCACATCTTAACATGACATTTTATGGTAGATTCATTCAAAATCACCTTATAATAGGATTGGTGGATTTTCAGGAGGGAACTGAGTTTTCTGGTCGGATACAGATTGGGGTCCAGTCCTAAATGGATGAAAAAGTGACAGATGTTCAATAATCAACTCAAAACATATTCAAATTACATTTCAAGGTACCTCTGCTTGAAATCACATTATAATAGGATTTAATGAAGCAACCATCAACTGCTTGTGTAAATTACAATGAAAAGCATATTACGCTAGGTTTTCGGCATTAACTGAAGCAACCATCAACTACAATGAAAAGCATTTTACGCTTGGTTTTCGGCATTTACAGCTGCTTTCAATGCTGTTTATCATTGTATATTCACTGCAATGAGAAAACTGTGCAGTTATCAACAAAGCACATCTTTGCATGACATTTTATGTTAGATTCATTCATAATCACCTCAAAATAGGATTTGTGGATTTTCAGGAGGCTATGACGGACACAGATTGGGGTCCAGTCCTGAATGGATGAAAAAGTGACACATGTTCCATAGTCAACTCAAAACATATTCAAATTACATTTCAAGGTACCTCTACTCGAAATCACATTATAATTGGATTTAATGAAGCAACCATCAACTTCAATGAAAAGCATTTTACGCTAGGTTTTTAGCATTTACAGCTGCCCCATTGCTGTTGATTGTTGTATATTCACTCCAACAAGAAAACTGTTAAGATATCAACAAAGCCTATCTTAACATGACATTTTATGGTAGATTCATTCAAAATCACCTTATAATAGCATTTGTGGATTTTCAGGAGGGAACTGAGTTTTCTGGTCAAATACAGATTGGGGTCCAGTCCTAAATTGATGAAAAAGTGACAGATGTTCCATAATCAACTCAAAACATATTCAAATTACATTTCATGGTACCTCTACTTGAAATCACATTATAATAGGATTTACTGAAGCAACCATCAACTACAATGAAAAGCATTTTACGCTAGGTTGTCGGCATTTACAGTTGCCACATTGCTATTGATTATTGTATATTCACTCCAATGAAAAAACTGTTTAGTTATCAACAAAGCACATCTTAACATGACATTTTATGGTAGATTCATTCAAAATCACCTTATAATAGGATTGGTGGATTTTCAGGAGGGAACTGAGTTTTCTGGTCGGATACAGATTGGGGTCCAGTCCTAAATGGATGAAGAAGTGACAGATGTTCCATTATCAACACAAAACATATTCAAATTACTTTTCCAGGTTCCTCTACTTGAAATCACATTATAATAGGATTTACTGAAGCAACCATCAACTACAATGAAAAGCATTTTACACTTGGTTTTCTGCATTTACAGCTGCTTTCATTGCTGTTTATCATTGTATATTCACTCCAATGAGAAAACTGTTTAGTTATCAGCAGAGCACATCTTCACATGACATTTTATGGTAGATTCATTCAAAATCACCTTATAATAGGATTTGTGGATTTTCAGGAGGGAACTGAGTTTTCTGGTCAGATACAGATTGGGGTCCAGTCCTAAATGGATGCAAAAGTGACAGATGTTCAATAATCAACTCAAAACATATTCAAATTACATTTCAAGGTACCTCTACTTGAAATCACATTATAATAGGATTTAATGAAGCAACCATCAACTGCTTGTGTAAATTACAATGAAAGCATTTTACGCTAGGTTTTCAGCATTTACAGCTGCCCCATTGCTGTTGATTATTGTATATTCACTCCAATGAGAAAACTGTTAAGTTATCAACAAAGCACATCTTTGCATGACATTTTATGGTAGATTCATTCATAATCGCCTCATAATAGGATTTGTGGATTTTCAGGAGGCTATGACAGACACAGATTGGGGTCCAGTCCTAAATGGATGAAAAAGTGACAGATGTTCCGTAATCAACTCAAAACATATTCAAATTACATTTCAAGGTACCACTACTTGAAATCACATTATAATAGGATTTAATGAAGCAACCATCAACTGCTTGTGTAAATTACAACGAAAAGCATTACGCTAGGTTTTCGGCATTTACAGCTGCCCCATTGCTGTTGATTATTGTATATTCACTCCAATGAGAAAACTGTTTAGTTATGCACAAAGCACACCTTTGCATGACATTTTATGGTAGATTCATTCAAAATCACCTTATAATAGGATTTGTGGATTTTCAGGAGGGAACTGAGTTTTCTGGTCAAAAACAGATTGGGGTCCAGTCCTAAATGGATGAAAAAGTGACAGATGTTCCATAATTAACTCAAAACATATTCAAATTACATTTCAAGGTACCTCTACTTGAAATCACATTATAATAGGATTTAATGAAGCAACCATCAACTGCTTGTGTAAATTACAATGAAAAGCATTATACGCTAGGTTTTCGGCATTTACAGCTGCCCGATTGCTGTTGATTATTGTATATTCACTCCAATGAGAAAACTGTTTCGTTATCAACAAAGCACATCTTTGCATGACATTTTATGGTAGATTCATTCATAATCACCTCATAATAGGATTTGTGGATTTTCAGGAGGCTATGACAGACACAGATTGGGGTCCAGTCCTAAATGGATGAAAAAGTGACAGATGTTCCGTGATCAACTCAAAACATATTCAAATTACATTTCAAGGTACCACTACTTGAAATCACATTATAATAGGATTTAATGAAGCAACCATCAACTGCTTGTGTAAATTACAACGAAAAGCATTACGCTAGGTTTTCGGCATTTACAGCTGCCCCATTGCTGTTGATTATTGTATATTCACTCCAATGAGAAAACTGTTTAGTTATGCACAAAGCACACCTTTGCATGACATTTTATGGTAGATTCGTTCATTATCGCCTCATAATAGGATTTGTGGATTTTCAGGAGGCTATGACAGACACAGATTGGGGTCAAGTCCTAAATGGATGAAAAAGTGACACATGTTCCATAATCAACACAAAACATATTCAAATTATATTTCAAGGTACCTCTACTTGAAATCACATTATAATAGGATTTAATGAAGCAACCATCAACTGCTTGTGTAACTTACAATGAAAAGCATTATACGCTAGGTTTTCGGCATTTAAAGTTGCCCCATTGCTGTTGATTATTGTATATTCACTCCAATGAGAAAACTGTTTAGTTATCAACAAAGCACATCTTAACATGACATTTTATGGTAGATTCATTCAAAATCACCTTATAATAGGATTGGTGGATTTTCAGGAGGGAACTGAGTTTTCTGGTCGGATACAGATTGGGGTCCAGTCCTAAATGGATGAAAAAGTGACAGATGTTCAATAATCAACTCAAAACATATTCAAATTACATTTCAAGGTACCTCTGCTTGAAATCACATTATAATAGGATTTAATGAAGCAACCATCAACTGCTTGTGTAAATTACAATGAAAAGCATATTACGCTAGGTTTTCGGCATTTACAGTTGCCCCATTGCTGTTGATTATTGTATATTCACTCCAATGAGAAAACTGTTTAGATATCAACAAAGCACATCTTAACATGACATTTTATGGTAGATTCATTCAAAATCACCTTATAATAGGATTGGTGGATTTTCAGGAGGGAACTGAGTTTTCTGGTCAGATACAGATTGGGGTCCAGTCCTAAATGGATGAAAAAGTGACAGATGTTCAATAAAAAGTGACAGATGTTCAATAATCAACTCAAAACATATTCAAATTACATTTCAAGGTACCTCTACTTGAAATCACATTATAATAGGATTTAATGAAGCAACCATCAACTGCTTGTGTAAATTACAATGAAAAGCATATTACGCTAGGTTTTCAGCATTTACAGTTGCCACATTGCTGTTGATTATTGTATATTCACTCCAATGAGAAAGCTGTTTAGTTATCAACAAAGCACATCTTAACATGACATTTTATGGTAGATTCATTCAAATCACCTTTTAATAGCATTGGTGGATTTTCAGGAGGGAACTGAGTTTTCTGGTCAGATACAGATTGGGGTCCAGTCCTAAATGGATGCAAAAGTGACAGATGTTCAATAATCAACTCAAAACATATTCAAATTACATTTCAAGGTACCTCTACTTGAAATCACATTATAATAGGATTTAATGAAGCAACCATCAACTGCTTGTGTAAATTACAATGAAAGCATTTTACGCTAGGTTTTCGGCATTTACAGCTGCCCCATTGCTGTTGATTATTGTATATTCACTCCAATGAGAAAACTGTTAAGTTATCAACAAAGCACATCTTTGCATGACATTTTATGGTAGATTCATTCATAATCGCCTCATAATAGGATTTGTGGATTTTCAGGAGGCTATGACAGACACAGATTGGGGTCCAGTCCTAAATGGATGAAAAAGTGACAGATGTTCCGTAATCAACTCAAAACATATTCAAATTACATTTCAAGGTACCACTACTTGAAATCACATTATAATAGGATTTAATGAAGCAACCATCAACTGCTTGTGTAAATTACAACGAAAAGCATTATGCTAGGTTTTCGGCATTTACAGCTGCCCCATTGCTGTTGATTATTGTATATTCACTCCAATGAGAAAACTGTTTAGTTATGCACAAAGCACACCTTTGCATGACATTTTATGGTAGATTCATTCAAAATCACCTTATAATAGGATTTGTGGATTTTCAGGAGGGAACTGAGTTTTCTGGTCAAAAACAGATTGGGGTCCAGTCCTAAATGGATGAAAAAGTGACAGATGTTCCATAATTAACTCAAAACATATTCAAATTACATTTCAAGGTACCTCTACTTGAAATCACATTATAATAGGATTTAATGAAGCAACCATCAACTGCTTGTGTAAATTACAATGAAAAGCATTATACGCTAGGTTTTCGGCATTTACAGCTGCCCGATTGCTGTTGATTATTGTATATTCACTCCAATGAGAAAACTGTTTCGTTATCAACAAAGCACATCTTTGCATGACATTTTATGGTAGATTCATTCATAATCACCTCATAATAGGATTTGTGGATTTTCAGGAGGCTATGACAGACACAGATTGGGGTCCAGTCCTAAATGGATGAAAAAGTGACAGATGTTCCGTGATCAACTCAAAACATATTCAAATTACATTTCAAGGTACCACTACTTGAAATCACATTATAATAGGATTTAATGAAGCAACCATCAACTGCTTGTGTAAATTACAACGAAAAGCATTACGCTAGGTTTTCGGCATTTACAGCTGCCCCATTGCTGTTGATTACTGTATATTCACTCCAATGAGAAAACTGTTTAGTTATGCACAAAGCACACCTTTGCATGACATTTTATGGTAGATTCGTTCATTATCGCCTCATAATAGGATTTGTGGATTTTCAGGAGGCTATGACAGACACAGATTGGGGTCCAGTCCTAAATGGATGAAAAAGTGACACATGTTCCATAATCAACACAAAACATATTCAAATTACATTTCAAGGTACCTCTACTTGAAATCACATTATAATAGGATTTAATGAAGCAACCATCAACTGCTTGTGTAACTTACAATGAAAAGCATATTACGCTAGGTTTTCGGCATTTAAAGTTGCCCCATTGCTGTTGATTATTGTATATTCACTCCAATGAGAAAACTGTTTAGTTATCAACAAAGCACATCTTAACATGACATTTTATGGTAGATTCATTCAAAATCACCTTATAATAGGATTGGTGGATTTTCAGGAGGGAACTGAGTTTTCTGGTCGGATACAGATTGGGGTCGAGTCCTAAATGGATGAAAAAGTGACAGATGTTCAATAATCAACTCAAAACATATTCAAATTACATTTCAAGGTACCTCTACTTGAAATCACATTATATTAGGATTTAATGAAGCAACCATCAACTGCTTGTGTAAATTACAATGAAAAGCATATTACGCTAGGTTTTCAGCATTTACAGTTGCCACATTGCTGTTGATTATTGTATATTCACTCCAATGAGAAAGCTGTTTAGTTATCAACAAAGCACATCTTAACATGACATTTTATGGTAGATTCATTCAAATCACCTTTTAATAGCATTGGTGGATTTTCAGGAGGGAACTGAGTTTTCTGGTCGGATACAGATTGGGGTCCAGTCCTAAATGGATGAAAAAGTGACAGATGTTCCATAATCAACACAAAACATATTCAAATTACATTTCCAGGTACCTCTGCTTGAAATCACATTATAATAGGATTTACTGAAACAACCATCAACTACAATGAAAAGCATTTTACGGTTGGTTTTCGGCATTTACAGCTGCTTTCATTGCTGTTTATCATTGTATATTCACTCCAATGAGAAAACTGTTAAGTTATCAGCAGAGCACATCTTTACATGACATTTTATGGTAGATTCATTCAAAATCACCTTATAATAGGATTTGTGGATTTTCAGGAGGCAACTGAGTTTTCTGGTCAGATACAGATTGGGGTCCAGTCCTAAATGGATGAAAAAGTGACAGATGTTCAATAATCAACTCAAAACATATTCAAATTACATTTCAAGGTACCTCTACTTGAAATCACATTATAATAGGATTTAATGAAGCAACCATCAACTGCTTGTGTAAATTACAATGAAAAGCATATTACGCTAGGTTTTCGGCATTTACAGTTGCCCCATTGCTGTTGATTATTGTATATTCACTCCAATGAGAAAACTGCTTAGTTATCAGCAGTGCACATCTTTGCATGACATTTTATGGTAGATTCGTTCATAATCGCCTCATAATAGGATTTGTGGATTTTCAGGAGGCTATGACAGACACAGATTGGGGTCCAGTCCTAAATGGATGAAAAAGTGACAGATGTTCCATAATCAACTCAAAACATATTCAAATTACATTTCAAGGTACCACTACTTGAAATCACATTATAATAGGATTTAATGAAGCAACCATCAACTGCTTGTGTAAATTACAACGAAAAGCATTACGCTAGGTTTTCGGCATTTACAGCTGCCCCATTGCTGTTGATTATTGTATATTCACTCCAATGAGAAAACTGTTTAGTTATGCACAAAGCACACCTTTGCATGACATTTTATGGTAGATTCGTTCATTATCGCCTCATAATGGGATTTGTGGATTTTCAGGAGACTATGACAGACACAGATTGGGGTCCAGTCCTAAATGGATGAAAAAGTGACAGATGTTCCATAATCAACACAAAACATATTCAACTTACATTTCAAGGTACCTCTGCTTGAAATCACATTATAATAGGATTTACTGAAACAACCATCAACTACAATGAAAAGCATTTTACGCTTGGTTTTCGGCATTTACAGCTGCTTTCATTGCTGTTTATCATTGTATATTCACTCCAATGAGAAAACTGTTAAGTTATCAGCAGAGCACATCTTTACATGACATTTTATGGTAGATTCATTCAAAATCACCTTATAATAGGATTTGTGGATTTTCAGGAGGCAACTGAGTTTTCTGGTCAGATACAGATTGGGGTCCAGTCCTAAATGGATGAAAAAGTGACAGATGTTCAATAATCAACTCAAAACATATTCAAATTACATTTCAAGGTACCTCTACTTGAAATCACATTATAATAGGATTTAATGAAGCAACCATCAACTGCTTGTGTAAATTACAATGAAAAGCATATTACGCTAGGTTTTCGGCATTTACAGTTGCCCCATTGCTGTTGATTATTGTATATTCACTCCAATGAGAAAACTGCTTAGTTATCAGCAGTGCACATCTTTGCATGACATTTTATGGTAGATTCGTTCATAATCGCCTCATAATAGGATTTGTGGATTTTCAGGAGGCTATGACAGACACAGATTGGGGTCCAGTCCTAAATGGATGAAAAAGTGACAGATGTTCCATAATCAACTCAAAACATATTCAAATTACATTTCAAGGTACCACTACTTGAAATCACATTATAATAGGATTTAATGAAGCAACCATCAACTGCTTGTGTAAATAACAACGAAAAGCATTACGCTAGGTTTTCGGCATTTACAGCTGCCCCATTGCTGTTGATTATTGTATATTCACTCCAATGAGAAAGCTGTTTAGTTATCAACAAAGCACATCTTAACATGACATTTTATGGTAGATTCATTCAAATCACCTTTTAATAGCATTGGTGGATTTTCAGGAGGGAACTGAGTTTTCTTGTCGGATACAGATTGGGGTCCAGTCCTAAATGGATGAAAAAGTGACAGATGTTCCATAATCAACACAAAACATATTCAAATTACATTTCCAGGTACCTCTACTTGAAATCACATTATAATAGGATTTACTAAAGCAACCATCAACTACAATGAAAAGCATTTTACGCTTGGTTTTCGGCATTTACAGCTGCTTTCATTGCTGTTTATCATTGTATATTCACTCCAATGAGAAAACTGTTTAGATATCAACAAAGCACATCTTAACATGACATTTTATGGTAGATTCATTCAAAATCACCTTATAATAGGATTGGTGGATTTTCAGGAGGGAACTGAGTTTTCTGGTCAGATACAGATTGGGGTCCAGTCCTAAATGGATGAAAAAGTGACAGATGTTCAATAAAAAGTGACAGATGTTCAATAATCAACTCAAAACATATTCAAATTACATTTCAAGGTACCTCTACTTGAAATCACATTATAATAGGATTTAATGAAGCAACCATCAACTGCTTGTGTAAATTACAATGAAAAGCATATTACGCTAGGTTTTCAGCATTTACAGTTGCCACATTGCTGTTGATTATTGTATATTCACTCCAATGAGAAAGCTGTTTAGTTATCAACAAAGCACATCTTAACATGACATTTTATGGTAGATTCATTCAAATCACCTTTTAATAGCATTGGTGGATTTTCAGGAGGGAACTGAGTTTTCTTGTCGGATACAGATTGGGGTCCAGTCCTAAATGGATGAAAAAGTGACAGATGTTCCATAATCAACACAAAACATATTCAAATTACATTTCCAGGTACCTCTACTTGAAATCACATTATAATAGGATTTACTAAAGCAACCATCAACTACAATGAAAAGCATTTTACGCTTGGTTTTCGGCATTTACAGCTGCTTTCATTGCTGTTTATCATTGTATATTCACTCCAATGAGAAAACTGTTTAGATATCAACAAAGCACATCTTAACATGACATTTTATGGTAGATTCATTCAAAATCACCTTATAATAGGATTGGTGGATTTTCAGGAGGGAACTGAGTTTTCTGGTCAGATACAGATTGGGGTCCAGTCCTAAATGGATGAAAAAGTGACAGATGTTCAATAAAAAGTGACAGATGTTCAATAATCAACTCAAAACATATTCAAATTACATTTCAAGGTACCTCTACTTGAAATCACATTATAATAGGATTTAATGAAGCAACCATCAACTGCTTGTGTAAATTACAATGAAAAGCATATTACGCTAGGTTTTCGGCATTTACAGTTGCCCCATTGCTGTTGATTATTGTATATTCACTCCAATGAGAAAACTGCTTAGTTATCAGCAGTGCACATCTTTGCATGACATTTTATGGTAGATTCGTTCATAATCGCCTCATAATAGGATTTGTGGATTTTCAGGAGGCTATGACAGACACAGATTGGGGTCCAGTCCTAAATGGATGAAAAAGTGACAGATGTTCCATAATCAACTCAAAACATATTCAAATTACATTTCAAGGTACCACTACTTGAAATCACATTATAATAGGATTTAATGAAGCAACCATCAACTGCTTGTGTAAATTACAACGAAAAGCATTACGCTAGGTTTTCGGCATTTACAGCTGCCCCATTGCTGTTGATTATTGTATATTCACTCCAATGAGAAAACTGTTTAGTTATGCACAAAGCACACCTTTGCATGACATTTTATGGTAGATTCGTTCATTATCGCCTCATAATGGGATTTGTGGATTTTCAGGAGACTATGACAGACACAGATTGGGGTCCAGTCCTAAATGGATGAAAAAGTGACAGATGTTCCATAATCAACACAAAACATATTCAACTTACATTTCAAGGTACCTCTGCTTGAAATCACATTATAATAGGATTTACTGAAACAACCATCAACTACAATGAAAAGCATTTTACGCTTGGTTTTCGGCATTTACAGCTGCTTTCATTGCTGTTTATCATTGTATATTCACTCCAATGAGAAAACTGTTAAGTTATCAGCAGAGCACATCTTTACATGACATTTTATGGTAGATTCATTCAAAATCACCTTATAATAGGATTTGTGGATTTTCAGGAGGCAACTGAGTTTTCTGGTCAGATACAGATTGGGGTCCAGTCCTAAATGGATGAAAAAGTGACAGATGTTCAATAATCAACTCAAAACATATTCAAATTACATTTCAAGGTACCTCTACTTGAAATCACATTATAATAGGATTTAATGAAGCAACCATCAACTGCTTGTGTAAATTACAATGAAAAGCATATTACGCTAGGTTTTCGGCATTTACAGTTGCCCCATTGCTGTTGATTATTGTATATTCACTCCAATGAGAAAACTGCTTAGTTATCAGCAGTGCACATCTTTGAATGACATTTTATGGTAGATTCATTCATAATCACCTCATAATAGGATTTGTGGATTTTCAGGAGGCTATGACAGACACAGATTGGGGTCCAGTCCTAAATGGATGAAAAAGTGTCAGATGTTCCATAATCAACTCAAAACATATTCAAATTACATTTCAAGGTACCTCTACTTGAAATCACATTATAATAGGATTTAATGAAGCAACCATCAACTGCTTGTGTAAATTACAATGAAAAGCATTTTACGCTAGGTTTTCGAAATTTACAGTTGCCCCATTGCTGTTGATTATTGTATATTCACTCCAACGAGAAAACTGTTAAGATATCAACAAAGCACATCTTTACATGACATTTTATGGTAGATTCATTCAAAATCACCTTATAATAGGATTGGTGGATTTTCAGGAGGGAACTGAGTTTTCTGGTCGGATACAGATTGGGGTCCAGTCCTAAATGGATGAAAAAAGGGCCGGATGTTCCATAATCAACTCAAAACATATTCAAATTACATTTCCAGGTACCTCTACTTGAAATCACATTATAATAGGATTTAATGAAGCAACCATCAACTACAATGAAAAGCATTTTACGCCTGGTTTTGGGGATTTACAGCTGCTTTCATTGCAGTTTTTCATTGTATATTCACTCCGATGAGAAAACTGTTAAGTTATCAGCAGAGCACATCTTCACATGACATTTTATGGCAGATTCATTCAAAATCACCTTATAATAGGATTTGTGGATTTTCAGGAGGGAATTCAGTTTTCTGGTGGGATACAGATTGGGGTCCAGTCCTAAATGGATGAAAAAGTGGCACATGTTCCATAATCAACTCAAAACATATTCAAATTACATTTCAAGGTACCTCTACTTGAAATCACATTATAATAGGATTTAATGAAGCAACCATCAACTGCTTGTGTAAATTACAATGACAATCATTTTACGCTATGTTTTCAGCATTTACAGCTGCCCCATTGCTGTTGATTATTGTATATTCACTCCAACGAGAAAACTGTTTAGATATCAACAAAGCACATCTTTACATGACATTTTATGGTAGATTCATTCAAAATCACCTTATAATAGGATTTGTGGATTTTCAGGAGGGAACTGAGTTTTCTGGTCGAATACAGATTGGGGTCCAGTCCTAAATGGATGAAAAAGTGACAGATGTTCCATAATCAACTCAAAACATATTCAAATTATATTTCCAGGTACCTCTACTTGAAATCACATTATAATAGGATTTACTGAAGCAACCATCAACTACAATGAAAAGCATTTTACGCTAGGTTTTCAGCATTTACAGTTGCCCCATTGCTGTTGATTATTGTATATTCACTCCAATGAGAAAACTGTTTGGTTATCAGCAGAGCACATCTTTGCATGACATTTTATGGTAGATTCATTCATAATCACCTCATAATAGGATTTGTGGATTTTCAGGAGGCTATGACAGACACAGATCGGGGTCCAGTCCTAAATGGATGAAAACGTGACAGATGTTCCATAATCAACTCAAAACATATTAAAATTACATTTCAAGGTACCTCTACTTGAAATCACATTATAATAGGATTTAATGATTTTACGCTTGGTTTTGGCATTTACAGCTGCTTTCATTGCTGTTTATCATTGTATATTCACTCCAATGAGAAAACTGTTTAGTTATCAGCAGTGCATGACATTTTATCGTAGATTCATTCATAATCACCTCATAATAGGATTCTTGGATTTTCAGGAGGGAACTGAGTTTTCTGGTCGGATACAGATTGGGGTCCAGTCCTAAATGGATGATAAAGTGACAGATGTTCCATAATCAACTCAAAACATATTCAAATTTATATTTCAAGGTACCTCTACTTGAAATCACATTATAATAGGATTTAATGAAGCAACCATCAACTGCTTGTGTAAATTACAATGAAAAGCATTGTATGCTAGGTTTTCGGCATTTACAGTTGCCCCATTGCTGTTGATTATTGTATATTCACTCCAATGAGAAAACTGTTTAGTTATCAACAAAGCATATCTTCACATGACAATTTATGGTAGATTCATTCAAAATCACCTTATAATAGGATTTGTGGATTTTCAGGAGGGAACTGAGTTTTCTGGTCGAATACAGATTGGGGTCCAGTCCTAAATGGATGAAAAAGTGACAGATGTTCCATAATCAACTCAAAACATATTCAAATTATATTTCCAGGTACCTCTACTTGAAATCACATTATAATAGGATTTACTGAAGCAACCATCAACTACAATGAAAAGCATTTTACGCTAGGTTTTCAGCATTTACAGTTGCCCCATTGCTGTTGACTATTGTATATTCACTCCAATGAGAAAACTGTTTGGTTATCAGCAGAGCACATCTTTGCATGACATTTTATGGTAGATTCATTCATAATCACCTCATAATAGGATTTGTGGATTTTCAGGAGGCTATGACAGACACAGATTGGGGTCCAGTCCTAAATGGATGAAAACGTGACAGATGTTCCATAATCAACTCAAAACATATTCAAATTACATTACAAGGTACCTCTACTTGAAATCACATTATAATAGGATTTGATGATTTTACGCTTGGTTTTGGCATTTACAGCTGCTTTCATTGCTGTTTATCATTGTATATTCACTCCAATGAGAAACCTGTTTAGTTATCAGCAGTGCATGACATTTTATCGTAGATTCATTCATAATCACCTCATAATAGGATTTGTGGATTTTCAGGAGGGAACTGAGTTTTCTGGTCGGATACAGATTGGGGTCCAGTCCTAAATGGATGAAAAAGTGACAGATGTTCCATAATCAACTCAAAACATATTCAAATTTATATTTCAAGGTACCTCTACTTGAAATCACATTATAATAGGATTTAATGAAGCAACCATCAGCTGCTTGTGTAAATTACAATGAAAAGCATTGTATGCTAGGTTTTCGGCATTTACAGTTGCCCCATTGCTGTTGATTATTGTATATTCACTCCAATGAGAAAACTGTTTAGTTATCAACAAAGCATATCTTTACATGACATTTTATGGTAGATTCATTCAAAATCACCTTATAATAGGATTTGTGGATTTTCAGGAGGGAACTGAGTTTTCTGGTCGAAAACAGATTGGGGTCCAGTCCTAAATGGATGAAAAAGTGACAGATGTTCCATAATCAACTCAAAACATATTCAAATTATATTTCCAGGTACCTCTACTTGAAATCACATTATAATAGGATTTACTGAAGCAACCATCAACTACAATGAAAAGCATTTTACGCTAGGTTTTCAGCATTTACAGTTGCCCCATTGCTGTTGATTATTGTATATTCACTCCAATGAGAAAACTGTTTGGTTATCAGCAGAGCACATCTTTACATGACATTTTATGGTAGATTCATTCAAAATCACCTTATAATAGGATTTGTGGATTTTCAGGAGGGAACTGAGTTTTCTGGTCGAAAACAGATTGGGGTCCAGTCCTAAATGGATGAAAAAGTGACAGATGTTCCATAATCAACTCAAAACATATTCAAATTACATTTCAAGGTACCTCTACTTGAAATCACATTATAATAGGATTTAATGAAGCAACCATCAACTACAATGAAAAGCATTTTACGCTTGGTTTTTGGCATTTACAGCTGCTTTCATTGCTGATATCAGTGTATATTTCCTCCAATGAGAAAACTGTTAAGATATCAACAAAGCACATCTTAACATGACATTTTATGGTAGATTCATTAAAAATCACCTTATAATAGGATTTGTGGATTTTCAGGAGGGAACTGAGTTTTCTGGTCGAATACAGATTGGGGTCCAGTCCTAAATGGATGAAAAAGTGACAGATGTTCCATAATCAACTCAAAACATATTCAAATTATATTTCCAGGTACCTCTACTTGAAATCACATTATAATAGGATTTACTGAAGCAACCATCAACTACAATGAAAAGCATTTTACGCTAGGTTTTCAGCATTTACAGTTGCCCCATTGCTGTTGATTATTGTATATTCACTCCAATGAGAAAACTGTTTGGTTATCAGCAGAGCACATCTTTGCATGACATTTTATGGTAGATTCATTCATAATCACCTCATAATAGGATTTGTGGATTTTCAGGAGGCTATGACAGACACAGATTGGGGTCCAGTCCTAAATGGATGAAAACGTGACAGATGTTCCATAATCAACTCAAAACATATTCAAATTACATTTCAAGGTACCTCTACTTGAAATCACATTATAATAGGATTTAATGATTTTACGCTTGGTTTTGGCATGTACAGCTGCTTTCATTGCTGTTTATCATTGTATATTCACTCCAATGAGAAAACTGTTTAGTTATCAGCAGTGCATGACATTTTATCGTAGATTCATTCATAATCACCTCATAATAGGATTCGTGGATTTTCAGGAGGGAACTGAGTTTTCTGGTCGGATACAGATTGGGGTCCAGTCCTAAATGGATGATAAAGTGACAGATGTTCCATAATCAACTCAAAACACATTCAAATTTATATTTCAAGGTACCTCTACTTGAAATCACATTATAATAGGATTTAATGAAGCAACCATCAACTGCTTGTGTAAATTACAATGAAAAGCATTGTATGCTAGGTTTTCGGCATTTACAGTTGCCCCATTGCTGTTGATTATTGTATATTCACTCCAATGAGAAAACTGTTTAGTTATCAACAAAGCATATCTTCACATGACATTTTATGGTAGATTCATTCAAAATCACCTTATAATAGGATTTGTGGATTTTCAGGAGGGAACTGAGTTTTCTGGTCGAATACAGATTGGGGTCCAGTCCTAAATGGATGAAAAAGTGACAGATGTTCCATAATCAACTCAAAACATATTCAAATTATATTTCCAGGTACCTCTACTTGAAATCACATTATAATAGGATTTACTGAAGCAACCATCAACTACAATGAAAAGCATTTTACGCTAGGTTTTCAGCATTTACAGTTGCCCCATTGCTGTTGACTATTGTATATTCACTCCAATGAGAAAACTGTTTGGTTATCAGCAGAGCACATCTTTGCATGACATTTTATGGTAGATTCATTCATAATCACCTCATAATAGGATTTGTGGATTTTCAGGAGGCTATGACAGACACAGATTGGGGTCCAATCCTAAATGGATGAAAACGTGACAGATGTTCCATAATCAACTCAAAACATATTCAAATTACATTACAAGGTACCTCTACTTGAAATCACATTATAATAGGATTTAATGATTTTACGCTTGGTTTTGGCATTTACAGCTGCTTTCGTTGCTGTTTATCATTGTATATTCACTCCAATGAGAAAACTGTTTAGTTATCAGCAGTGCATGACATTTTATCGTAGATTCATTCATAATCACCTCATAATAGGATTTGTGGATTTTCAGGAGGGAACTGAGTTTTCTGGTCAGATACAGATTGGGGTCCAGTCCTAAATGGATGAAAAAGTGACAGATGTTCCATAATCAACTCAAAACATATTCAAATTTATATTTCAAGGTACCTCTACTTGAAATCACATTATAATAGGATTTAATGAAGCAACCATCAGCTGCTTGTGTAAATTACAATGAAAAGCATTGTATGCTAGGTTTTCGGCATTTACAGTTGCCCCATTGCTGTTGATTATTGTATATTCACTCCAATGAAAAAACTGTTTAGTTATCAACAAAGCATATCTTTACATGACATTTTATGGTAGATTCATTCAAAATCACCTTATAATAGGATTTGTGGATTTTCAGGAGGGAACTTTTTCTGGTCAAAAACAGATTGGGGTCCAGTCCTAAATGGATGAAAAAGTGACAGATGTTCCATAATCAACTCAAAACATATTCAAATTATATTTCCAGGTACCTCTACTTGAAATCACATTATAATAGGATTTACTGAAGCAACCATCAACTACAATGAAAAGCATTTTACGCTAGGTTTTCAGCATTTACAGTTGCCCCATTGCTGTTGATTATTGTATATTCACTCCAATGAGAAAACTGTTTGGTTATCAGCAGAGCACATCTTTACATGACATTTTATGGTAGATTCATTCAAAATCACCTTATAATAGGATTTGTGGATTTTCAGGAGGGAACTGAGTTTTCTGGTCGAAAACAGATTGGGGTCCAGTCCTAAATGGATGAAAAAGAGACAGATGTTCCATAATCAACTCAAAACATATTCAAATTACATTTCAAGGTACCTCTACTTGAAATCACATTATAATAGGATTTAATGAAGCAACCATCAACTACAATGAAAAGCATTTTACGCTTGGTTTTTGGCATTTACAGCTGCTTTCATTGCTGATATCAGTGTATATTTCCTCCAATGAGAAAACTGTTAAGATATCAACAAAGCACATCTTAACATGACATTTTATGGTAGATTCATTAAAAATCACCTTATAATAGGATTTGTGGATTTTCAGGAGGGAACTGAGTTTTCTGGTCGAATACAGATTGGGGTCCAGTCCTAAATGGATGAAAAAGTGACAGATGTTCCATAATCAACTCAAAACATATTCAAATTATATTTCCAGGTACCTCTACTTGAAATCACATTATAATAGGATTTACTGAAGCAACCATCAACTACAATGAAAAGCATTTTACGCTAGGTTTTCAGCATTTACAGTTGCCCCATTGCTGTTGACTATTGTATATTCACTCCAATGAGAAAACTGTTTGGTTATCAGCAGAGCACATCTTTGCATGACATTTTATGGTAGATTCATTCATAATCACCTCATAATAGGATTTGTGGATTTTCAGGAGGCTATGACAGACACAGATTGGGGTCCAGTCCTAAATGGATGAAAACGTGACAGATGTTCCATAATCAACTCAAAACATATTCAAATTACATTACAAGGTACCTCTACTTGAAATCACATTATAATAGGATTTGATGATTTTACGCTTGGTTTTGGCATTTACAGCTGCTTTCATTGCTGTTTATCATTGTATATTCACTCCAATGAGAAACCTGTTTAGTTATCAGCAGTGCATGACATTTTATCGTAGATTCATTCATTATCACCTCATAATAGGATTTGTGGATTTTCAGGAGGGAACTGAGTTTTCTGGTCGGATACAGATTGGGGTCCAGTCCTAAATGGATGAAAAAGTGACAGATGTTCCATAATCAACTCAAAACATATTCAAATTTATATTTCAAGGTACCTCTACTTGAAATCACATTATAATAGGATTTAATGAAGCAACCATCAGCTGCTTGTGTAAATTACAATGAAAAGCATTGTATGCTAGGTTTTCGGCATTTACAGTTGCCCCATTGCTGTTGATTATTGTATATTCACTCCAATGAGAAAACTGTTTAGTTATGCACAAAGCACACCTTTGCATGACATTTTATGGTAGATTCGTTCATTATCGCCTCATAATGGGATTTGTGGATTTTCAGGAGACTATGACAGACACAGATTGGGGTCCAGTCCTAAATGGATGAAAAAGTGACAGATGTTCCATAATCAACTCAAAACATATTCAAATTACATTTCAAGGTACCTGTACTTGAAATCACATTATAATAGGATTTAATGAAGCAACCATCAACTGCTTGTGTAAATTACAATGAAAAGCATTTTACGCTAGGTTTTCGAAATTTACAGTTGCCCCATTGCTGTTGATTATTGTATATTCACTCCAACGAGAAAACTGTTAAGATATCAACAAAGCACATCTTTACATGACATTTTATGGTAGATTCATTCAAAATCACCTTATAATAGGATTGGTGGATTTTCAGGAGGGAACTGAGTTTTCTGGTCGGATACAGATTGGGGTCCAGTCCTAAATGGATGAAAAAAGGGCCGGATGTTCCATAATCAACTCAAAACATATTCAAATTACATTTCCAGGTACCTCTACTTGAAATCACATTATAATAGGATTTAATGAAGCAACCATCAACTACAATGAAAAGCATTTTACGCCTGGTTTTGGGGATTTACAGCTGCTTTCATTGCAGTTTTTCATTGTATATTCACTCCGATGAGAAAACTGTTAAGTTATCAGCAGAGCACATCTTCACATGACATTTTATGGCAGATTCATTCAAAATCACCTTATAATAGGATTTGTGGATTTTCAGGAGGGAATTCAGTTTTCTGGTGGGATACAGATTGGGGTCCAGTCCTAAATGGATGAAAAAGTGGCACATGTTCCATAATCAACTCAAAACATATTCAAATTACATTTCAAGGTACCTCTACTTGAAATCACATTATAATAGGATTTAATGAAGCAACCATCAACTGCTTGTGTAAATTACAATGACAATCATTTTACGCTATGTTTTCAGCATTTACAGCTGCCCCATTGCTGTTGATTATTGTATATTCACTCCAACGAGAAAACTGTTTAGATATCAACAAAGCACATCTTTACATGACATTTTATGGTAGATTCATTCAAAATCACCTTATAATAGGATTTGTGGATTTTCAGGAGGGAACTGAGTTTTCTGGTCGAATACAGATTGGGGTCCAGTCCTAAATGGATGAAAAAGTGACAGATGTTCCATAATCAACTCAAAACATATTCAAATTATATTTCCAGGTACCTCTACTTGAAATCACATTATAATAGGATTTACTGAAGCAACCATCAACTACAATGAAAAGCATTTTACGCTAGGTTTTCAGCATTTACAGTTGCCCCATTGCTGTTGATTATTGTATATTCACTCCAATGAGAAAACTGTTTGGTTATCAGCAGAGCACATCTTTGCATGACATTTTATGGTAGATTCATTCATAATCACCTCATAATAGGATTTGTGGATTTTCAGGAGGCTATGACAGACACAGATCGGGGTCCAGTCCTAAATGGATGAAAACGTGACAGATGTTCCATAATCAACTCAAAACATATTAAAATTACATTTCAAGGTACCTCTACTTGAAATCACATTATAATAGAATTTAATGATTTTACGCTTGGTTTTGGCATTTACAGCTGCTTTCATTGCTGTTTATCATTGTATATTCACTCCAATGAGAAAACTGTTTAGTTATCAGCAGTGCATGACATTTTATCGTAGATTCATTCATAATCACCTCATAATAGGATTCTTGGATTTTCAGGAGGGAACTGAGTTTTCTGGTCGGATACAGATTGGGGTCCAGTCCTAAATGGATGATAAAGTGACAGATGTTCCATAATCAACTCAAAACATATTCAAATTTATATTTCAAGGTACCTCTACTTGAAATCACATTATAATAGGATTTAATGAAGCAACCATCAACTGCTTGTGTAAATTACAATGAAAAGCATTGTATGCTAGGTTTTCGGCATTTACAGTTGCCCCATTGCTGTTGATTATTGTATATTCACTCCAATGAGAAAACTGTTTAGTTATCAACAAAGCATATCTTCACATGACAATTTATGGTAGATTCATTCAAAATCACCTTATAATAGCATTGGTGGATTTTCAGGAGGGAACTGAGTTTTCTTGTCGGATACAGATTGGGGTCCAGTCCTAAATGGATGAAAAAGTGACAGATGTTCCATAATCAACACAAAACATATTCAAATTACATTTCCAGGTACCTCTACTTGAAATCACATTATAATAGGATTTACTGAAGCAACCATCAACTACAATGAAAAGCATTTTACGCTTGGTTTTCGGCATTTACAGCTGCTTTCATTGCTGTTTATCATTGTATATTCACTCCAATGAGAAAACTGTTAAGTTATCAGCAGAGCACATCTTTACATGACATTTTATGGTAGATTCATTCAAAATCACCTCATAATAGGATTTGTGGATTTTCAGGAGGCAACTGAGTTTTCTGGTCAGATACAGATTGGGGTCCAGTCCTAAATGGATGAAAAAGTGACAGATGTTCAATAATCAACTCAAAACATATTCAAATTACATTTCAAGGTACCTCTACTTGAAATCACATTATAATAGGATTTAATGAAGCAACCATCAACTGCTTGTGTAAATTACAATGAAAAGCATATTACGCTAGGTTTTCGGCATTTACAGTTGCCCCATTGCTGTTGATTATTGTATATTCACTCCAATGAGAAAACTGCTTAGTTATCAGCAGTGCACATCTTTGCATGACATTTTATGGTAGATTCATTCATAATCACCTCATAATAGGATTTGTGGATTTTCAGGAGGCTATGACAGACACAGATTGGGGTCCAGTCCTAAATGGATGAAAAAGTGTCAGATGTTCCATAATCAACTCAAAACATATTCAAATTACATTTCAAGGTACCTCTACTTGAAATCACATTATAATAGGATTTAATGAAGCAACCATCAACTGCTTGTGTAAATTACAATGAAAAGCATTTTACGCTAGGTTTTCGAAATTTACAGTTGCCCCATTGCTGTTGATTATTGTATATTCACTCCAACGAGAAAACTGTTAAGATATCAACAAAGCACATCTTTACATGACATTTTATGGTAGATTCATTCAAAATCACCTTATAATAGGATTGGTGGATTTTCAGGAGGGAACTGAGTTTTCTGGTCGGATACAGATTGGGGTCCAGTCCTAAATGGATGAAAAAAGGGCCGGATGTTCCATAATCAACTCAAAACATATTCAAATTACATTTCCAGGTACCTCTACTTGAAATCACATTATAATAGGATTTAATGAAGCAACCATCAACTACAATGAAAAGCATTTTACGCCTGGTTTTGGGGATTTACAGCTGCTTTCATTGCAGTTTTTCATTGTATATTCACTCCGATGAGAAAACTGTTAAGTTATCAGCAGAGCACATCTTCACATGACATTTTATGGCAGATTCATTCAAAATCACCTTATAATAGGATTTGTGGATTTTCAGGAGGGAATTCAGTTTTCTGGTGGGATACAGATTGGGGTCCAGTCCTAAATGGATGAAAAAGTGGCACATGTTCCATAATCAACTCAAAACATATTCAAATTACATTTCAAGGTACCTCTACTTGAAATCACATTATAATAGGATTTAATGAAGCAACCATCAACTGCTTGTGTAAATTACAAAGACAATCATTTTACGCTATGTTTTCAGCATTTACAGCTGCCCCATTGCTGTTGATTATTGTATATTCACTCCAACGAGAAAACTGTTTAGATATCAACAAAGCACATCTTTACATGACATTTTATGGTAGATTCATTCAAAATCACCTTATAATAGGATTTGTGGATTTTCAGGAGGGAACTGAGTTTTCTGGTCGAATACAGATTGGGGTCCAGTCCTAAATGGATGAAAAAGTGACAGATGTTCCATAATCAACTCAAAACATATTCAAATTATATTTCCAGGTACCTCTACTTGAAATCACATTATAATAGGATTTACTGAAGCAACCATCAACTACAATGAAAAGCATTTTACGCTAGGTTTTCAGCATTTACAGTTGCCCCATTGCTGTTGATTATTGTATATTCACTCCAATGAGAAAACTGTTTGGTTATCAGCAGAGCACATCTTTGCATGACATTTTATGGTAGATTCATTCATAATCACCTCATAATAGGATTTGTGGATTTTCAGGAGGCTATGACAGACACAGATCGGGGTCCAGTCCTAAATGGATGAAAACGTGACAGATGTTCCATAATCAACTCAAAACATATTAAAATTACATTTCAAGGTACCTCTACTTGAAATCACATTATAATAGGATTTAATGATTTTACGCTTGGTTTTGGCATTTACAGCTGCTTTCATTGCTGTTTATCATTGTATATTCACTCCAATGAGAAAACTGTTTAGTTATCAGCAGTGCATGACATTTTATCGTAGATTCATTCATAATCACCTCATAATAGGATTCTTGGATTTTCAGGAGGGAACTGAGTTTTCTGGTCGGATACAGATTGGGGTCCAGTCCTAAATGGATGATAAAGTGACAGATGTTCCATAATCAACTCAAAACATATTCAAATTTATATTTCAAGGTACCTCTACTTGAAATCACATTATAATAGGATTTAATGAAGCAACCATCAACTGCTTGTGTAAATTACAATGAAAAGCATTGTATGCTAGGTTTTCGGCATTTACAGTTGCCCCATTGCTGTTGATTATTGTATATTCACTCCAATGAGAAAACTGTTTAGTTATCAACAAAGCATATCTTCACATGACAATTTATGGTAGATTCATTCAAAATCACCTTTTAATAGGATTTGTGGATTTTCAGGAGGGAACTGAGTTTTCTGGTCGAATACAGATTGGGGTCCAGTCCTAAATGGATGAAAAAGTGACAGATGTTCCATAATCAACTCAAAACATATTCAAATTATATTTCCAGGTACCTCTACTTGAAATCACATTATAATAGGATTTACTGAAGCAACCATCAACTACAATGAAAAGCATTTTACGCTAGGTTTTCAGCATTTACAGTTGCCCCATTGCTGTTGACTATTGTATATTCACTCCAATGAGAAAACTGTTTGGTTATCAGCAGAGCACATCTTTGCATGACATTTTATGGTAGATTCATTCATAATCACCTCATAATAGGATTTGTGGATTTTCAGGAGGCTATGACAGACACAGATTGGGGTCCAGTCCTAAATGGATGAAAACGTGACAGATGTTCCATAATCAACTCAAAACATATTCAAATTACATTACAAGGTACCTCTACTTGAAATCACATTATAATAGGATTTGATGATTTTACTCTTGGTTTTGGCATTTACAGCTGCTTTCATTGCTGTTTATCATTGTATATTCACTCCAATGAGAAACCTGTTTAGTTATCAGCAGTGCATGACATTTTATCGTAGATTCATTCATAATCACCTCATAATAGGATTTGTGGATTTTCAGGAGGGAACTGAGTTTTCTGGTCGGATACAGATTGGGGTCCAGTCCTAAATGGATGAAAAAGTGACAGATGTTCCATAATCAACTCAAAACATATTCAAATTTATATTTCAAGGTACCTCTACTTGAAATCACATTATAATAGGATTTAATGAAGCAACCATCAGCTGCTTGTGTAAATTACAATGAAAAGCATTGTATGCTAGGTTTTCGGCATTTACAGTTGCCCCATTGCTGTTGATTATTGTATATTCACTCCAATGAGAAAACTGTTTAGTTATCAACAAAGCATATCTTTACATGACATTTTATGGTAGATTCATTCAAAATCACCTTATAATAGGATTTGTGGATTTTCAGGAGGGAACTGAGTTTTCTGGTCGAAAACAGATTGGGGTCCAGTCCTAAATGGATGAAAAAGTGACAGATGTTCCATAATCAACTCAAAACATATTCAAATTATATTTCCAGGTACCTCTACTTGAAATCACATTATAATAGGATTTACTGAAGCAACCATCAACTACAATGAAAAGCATTTTACGCTAGGTTTTCAGCATTTACAGTTGCCCCATTGCTGTTGATTATTGTATATTCACTCCAATGAGAAAACTGTTTGGTTATCAGCAGAGCACATCTTTACATGACATTTGATGGTAGATTCATTCAAAATCACCTTATAATAGGATTTGTGGATTTTCAGGAGGGAACTGAGTTTTCTGGTCGAAAACAGATTGGGGTCCAGTCCTAAATGGATGAAAAAGTGACAGATGTTCCATAATCAACTCAAAACATATTCAAATTACATTTCAAGGTACCTCTACTTGAAATCACATTATAATAGGATTTAATGAAGCAACCATCAACTACAATGAAAAGCATTTTACGCTTGGTTTTTGGCATTTACAGCTGCTTTCATTGCTGATATCAGTGTATATTTCCTCCAATGAGAAAACTGTTAAGATATCAACAAAGCACATCTTAACATGACATTTTATGGTAGATTCATTAAAAATCACCTTATAATAGGATTTGTGGATTTTCAGGAGGGAACTGAGTTTTCTGGTCGAATACAGATTGGGGTCCAGTCCTAAATGGATGAAAAAGTGACAGATGTTCCATAATCAACTCAAAACATATTCAAATTATATTTCCAGGTACCTCTACTTGAAATCACATTATAATAGGATTTACTGAAGCAACCATCAACTACAATGAAAAGCATTTTACGCTAGGTTTTCAGCATTTACAGTTGCCCCATTGCTGTTGATTATTGTATATTCACTCCAATGAGAAAACTGTTTGGTTATCAGCAGAGCACATCTTTGCATGACATTTTATGGTAGATTCATTCATAATCACCTCATAATAGGATTTGTGGATTTTCAGGAGGCTATGACAGACACAGATTGGGGTCCAGTCCTAAATGGATGAAAACGTGACAGATGTTCCATAATCAACTCAAAACATATTCAAATTACATTTCAAGGTACCTCTACTTGAAATCACATTATAATAGGATTTAATGATTTTACGCTTGGTTTTGGCATGCACAGCTGCTTTCATTGCTGTTTATCATTGTATATTCACTCCAATGAGAAAACTGTTTAGTTATCAGCAGTGCATGACATTTTATCGTAGATTCATTCATAATCACCTCATAATAGGATTCGTGGATTTTCAGGAGGGAACTGAGTTTTCTGGTCGGATACAGATTGGGGTCCAGTCCTAAATGGATGATAAAGTGACAGATGTTCCATAATCAACTCAAAACACATTCAAATTTATATTTCAAGGTACCTCTACTTGAAATCACATTATAATAGGATTTAATGAAGCAACCATCAACTGCTTGTGTAAATTACAATGAAAAGCATTGTATGCTAGGTTTTCGGCATTTACAGTTGCCCCATTGCTGTTGATTATTGTATATTCACTCCAATGAGAAAACTGTTTAGTTATCAACAAAGCATATCTTCACATGACATTTTATGGTAGATTCATTCAAAATCACCTTATAATAGGATTTGTGGATTTTCAGGAGGGAACTGAGTTTTCTGGTCGAATACAGATTGGGGTCCAGTCCTAAATGGATGAAAAAGTGACAGATGTTCCATAATCAACTCAAAACATATTCAAATTATATTTCCAGGTACCTCTACTTGAAATCACATTATAATAGGATTTACTGAAGCAACCATCAACTACAATGAAAAGCATTTTACGCTAGGTTTTCAGCATTTACAGTTGCCCCATTGCTGTTGACTATTGTATATTCACTCCAATGAGAAAACTGTTTGGTTATCAGCAGAGCACATCTTTGCATGACATTTTATGGTAGATTCATTCATAATCACCTCATAATAGGATTTGTGGATTTTCAGGAGGCTATGACAGACACAGATTGGGGTCCAATCCTAAATGGATGAAAACGTGACAGATGTTCCATAATCAACTCAAAACATATTCAAATTACATTACAAGGTACCTCTACTTGAAATCACATTATAATAGGATTTAATGATTTTACGCTTGGTTTTGGCATTTACAGCTGCTTTCGTTGCTGTTTATCATTGTATATTCACTCCAATGAGAAAACTGTTTAGTTATCAGCAGTGCATGACATTTTATCGTAGATTCATTCATAATCACCTCATAATAGGATTTGTGGATTTTCAGGAGGGAACTGAGTTTTCTGGTCAGATACAGATTGGGGTCCAGTCCTAAATGGATGAAAAAGTGACAGATGTTCCATAATCAACTCAAAACATATTCAAATTTATATTTCAAGGTACCTCTACTTGAAATCACATTATAATAGGATTTAATGAAGCAACCATCAACTGCTTGTGTAAATTACAATGAAAAGCATTGTATGCTAGGTTTTCGGCATTTACAGTTGCCCCATTGCTGTTGATTATTGTATATTCACTCCAATGAGAAAACTGTTTAGTTATCAACAAAGCATATCTTTACATGACATTTTATGGTAGATTCATTCAAAATCACCTTATAATAGGATTTGTGGATTTTCAGGAGGGAACTTTTTCTGGTCAAAAACAGATTGGGGTCCAGTCCTAAATGGATGAAAAAGTGACAGATGTTCCATAATCAACTCAAAACATATTCAAATTATATTTCCAGGTACCTCTACTTGAAATCACATTATAATAGGATTTACTGAAGCAACCATCAACTACAATGAAAAGCATTTTACGCTAGGTTTTCAGCATTTACAGTTGCCCCATTGCTGTTGATTATTGTATATTCACTCCAATGAGAAAACTGTTTGGTTATCAGCAGAGCACATCTTTACATGACATTTTATGGTAGATTCATTCAAAACCACCTTATAATAGGATTTGTGGATTTTCAGGAGGGAACTGAGTTTTCTGGTCGAAAACAGATTGGGGTCCAGTCCTAAATGGATGAAAAAGAGACAGATGTTCCATAATCAACTCAAAACATATTCAAATTACATTTCAAGGTACCTCTACTTGAAATCACATTATAATAGGATTTAATGAAGCAACCATCAACTACAATGAAAAGCATTTTACGCTTGGTTTTTGGCATTTACAGCTGCTTTCATTGCTGATATCAGTGTATATTTCCTCCAATGAGAAAACTGTTAAGATATCAACAAAGCACATCTTAACATGACATTTTATGGTAGATTCATTAAAAATCACCTTATAATAGGATTTGTGGATTTTCAGGAGGGAACTGAGTTTTCTGGTCGAATACAGATTGGGGTCCAGTCCTAAATGGATGAAAAAGTGACAGATGTTCCATAATCAACTCAAAACATATTCAAATTATATTTCCAGGTACCTCTACTTGAAATCACATTATAATAGGATTTACTGAAGCAACCATCAACTACAATGAAAAGCATTTTACGCTAGGTTTTCAGCATTTACAGTTGCCCCATTGCTGTTGATTATTGTATATTCACTCCAATGAGAAAACTGTTTGGTTATCAGCAGAGCACATCTTTGCATGACATTTTATGGTAGATTCATTCATAATCACCTCATAATAGGATTTGTGGATTTTCAGGAGGCTATGACAGAGACAGATTGGGGTCCAGTCCTAAATGGATGAAAACGTGACAGATGTTCCATAATCAACTCAAAACATATTCAAATTACATTTCAAGGTACCTCTACTTGAAATCACATTATAATAGGATTTAATGATTTTACGCTTGGTTTTGGCATTTACAGCTGCTTTCATTGCTGTTTATCATTGTATATTCACTCCAATGAGAAAACTGTTTAGTTATCAGCAGTGCATGACATTTTATCGTAGATTCATTCATAATCACCTCATAATAGGATTTGTGGATTTTCAGGAGGGAACTGAGTTTTCTGGTCGGATACAGATTGGGGTCCAGTCCTAAATGGATGAAAAAGTGACACATGTTCCATAATCAACTCAAAACATATTCAAATTTATATTTCAAGGTACCTCTACTTGAAATCACATTATAATAGGATTTAATGAAGCAACCATCAACTGCTTGTGTAAATTACAATGAAAAGCATTGTATGCTAGGTTTTCGGCATTTACAGTTGCCCCATTGCTGTTGATTATTGTATATTCACTCCAATGAGAAAACTGTTTAGTTATCAACAAAGCATATCTTTACATGACATTTTATGGTAGATTCATTCAAAATCACCTGATAATAGGATTTGTGGATTTTCAGGAGGGAACTGAGTTTTCTGGTCGAAAACAGATTGGGGTCCAGTCCTAAATGGATGAAAAAGTGACAGATGTTCCATAATCAACTCAAAACATATTCAAATTACATTTCAAGGTACCTCTACTTGAAATCACATTATAATAGGATTTAATGAAGCAACCATCAACTACAATGAAAAGCATTTTACGCTTGGTTTTGGCATTTACAGCTGCCCCATTGCTGTTTATCATTGTATATTCACTCCAATGAGAAAACTGCTAAGATATCAACAAAGCACATCTTAACATGACATTTTATGGTAGATTCATTAAAAATCACCTTATAATAGGATTTGTGGATTTTCAGGAGGGAACTGAGTTTTCTGGTCAAATACAGATTGGGGTCCAGTCCTAAATGGATGAAAAGGTGGCAGATGTTCCATAATCAACTCAAAACATATTCAAATTACATTTCATGGTACCTCTACTTGAAATCACATTATAATAGGATTTACTGAAGCAACCATCAACTACAATGAAAAGCATTTTACGCTTGGTTTTTGGCATTTACAGCTGCTTTCATTGCTGATATCAGTGTATATTTACTCCAATGAGAAAACTGTTTAGTTATCAGCAGAGCACATCTTCACATGACATTTTATGGTAGATTCATTCAAAATCACCTTGTAATAGGATTTGTGGATTTTCAGGAGGGAACTGAGTTTTCTGGTCGGATACAGATTGGGGTCCAGTCCTAAATGGATGAAAAAGTGACAGATGTTCCATAATCAACTCAAAACATATTCAAATTTATATTTCAAGGTACCTCTACTTGAAATCACATTATAATAGGATTTAATGAAGCAACCATCAACTGCTTGTGTAAATGTGTGTGTGTGTGTGTGTGTGTGTGTGTGTGTGTGTGTGTGTGTGTGTGTGTGCGCGCGCGCGTACCTACCTGTCCCATTCTGTTCGCTGCTCGAAGAGGCGGGGCTGTTGCAATCTGTCTGCAGTAAGGATGTAAGTGCAAACACGATGATGTCGGCACACTTGCAGCTGCTAAACAGGGTGGACGGAGTGCAAAAGCCATAACTTAGCTGTCTGTGATGAGGCCATCTTCTTCTTTCCATATGCGCCGCTGTAAATACGAATGCATTACCGAAGACAGAAGCGATACTGTTAAACTACCTTACCGATGAGCCAACTTAAGGAAAACCATACTTCTCTTGATGACATCCAGTTCAAAATGGTTCTCCAGTCGACCATCCAATCACGTAAGTTCTGTGAGGGGGGGGAGGAGTATGTGCGAAACATGTCAGACTACGTGTAAATAGCGAATAAAAAATAATTATTTGTAGATATAACGACTACAAGGTAAATGTTAATTGTTCAGCCAGTTTTCAGCATTTTTGAATTTCATTACTATGTAATTACTATGCAAGCTATTTCGAGTCTTAATGGGCTCGACCAAATTCCTCATTTGGTATAGCCCGACCTGGTCACACCATTTGTTGCCGTGTTGTCCATTTGCAGCCATTTTACCGTCTGACTGTGTGCACCATTGGACTGTTTTTTTGTGGTACGTGTGATTGAGGATTATCAGATTCAAGGGCCTGTTCATCAGGTAAGATGCAATGTTGGCTATCTAGTATGATAGTGTGACTACATAATGCTTGATGTGAAGTGTATATGCGAGTGAGTGTGTCTATCTTATGGGAAGATTTAAAATGCTTGAAGGGTTTTAACTGCAAAACCCGCGAAATGTGTGAATATGCTGAGAAAAACCCTGAAAAATGAAGCCTGTGTGTGCTTTATGTATGTGTATGTGAAGTAATGTGAGTGTGAGTGTCTGTGCTGTCTGTTGCCTGCAAGATTTAAAATGCTTGAAGTGTTTTGACTGCAAAAACCTATGAAATGGGTGAAAATTATGAAAAAACCCCAGAAAGATCAAAGCCTGTCTGTGTGTGCGTGTGTACTTGAAGTAATGTGAGTGTGAGTGTCTGTGCTGTCTGTTGCCTGAAAGATTTGAATTGCTTTAAGTGACTCAAAGATTCTGCTGTAAAACCATAAAAGTGTTTAAATGCTTGAAATGCTTAAAAAAAACCGTGAAAGAATGGAGCATGTAGGTCTAACAATGTGTGAATGATTTCTGTCCCTAAATGAGATAAACTCGCAAGCAGTTTGATTGACAGCTCAAGTCCTTTGAAGCTGTGACAAAAGGACAACAGTTGCCCAGAAAAAAAACAAAGAAAGATCAAAGCCTGTGTTCAAGGGTGTGTGTGTGCAGGAGAGGCAGGATAACCCTTGAATGGATTCTCTGTCTCTGTCTGAAAGTAGGAAGAAGTAAGAAGGTACATGAAGTGCCTGAAGAAAATGAAAAAAGATTTGAATGTGTTTTAATGAAAAATTTTCAGCTGGAAAATAATGAATATTTCAGAAGATATCAGAGAAATATCAGCCTTTCCAAATCCCACCACACCATTGCAGGTGATTTTATATACAGATGAAATATATTGATGGTTAATAATACTTTAGGAAACATAGACCCCAAGTTTAGGTTAAAGCTTGCTGCAATCAGACTTTTTGCTTTAGTAAAAGCTAAGGATATTGATGAGTGTGGTGTTGATGCTGTGTTACAAACAATTGATTATGACTTACAGTTGCTGTATAATGGTGTCCAAATCCAAACAAAGAATGGTGAAATTAATTTATTTGGTGCTGTAGTTTCAGTATGGGGTGACACAACATAAGCTTGCTGTATTCAAGGAAGGTGTTGTTTTTTACAGTTACATTGTGAATGTAATATGTCACTGAAAGGACAATGGAAAAATACACGAGACAGCGAGAAAGGGCCAGCACAGACTTCTTGAAATCTGTCCTCAAAACCACATATGGAATTTATAAAAGAAGCAGGTTGGTTGATTATCCAGACTTTGAGGGCTTGCACCCATGGAAATTAAACACCTTGTCCTCTGATGGAGTTAGATAGTTCAATTCAGTTTTGTTGAGCAGTATAGAGAAAAATATATATGTTCAGTTTGTTTTGTTTTGGACTGTTTTGGATTGGGATAGTTCAAACACGTTTTGATCCTGATTTATCTGTGGAATGTGTAGTAAGACTGCAAAAAATGATTGAAAAGCATTCAAGCTACTCTTTCCTGAGAATAATGTAATTGCTAAGCAACATTGCTTAGCAATGAGCTGCATCTCCCTGCTCAAATCCTTTCTCTGTGCCCTTTGGTAAGGCATATGTGCCTTACCAAATGTGAATGTGAATTGTGTAAGTGATTTGAGTCAGAGCAAAGGTCATCAAAATTGAACTTCAAAAATGTCAGTCAGTCACTGGTTGGACCAACTTTTGAAATGAAATGGGCACTGAGCATCCCATTTTTACCCATGAGAAGAAATTGGGTCCTTTCCCTGAAGTTCTTTTATCTACCTTTGTTGAACGCACTTATTGTAAGTCGCTTTGGATAAAAGCGTCTGCTAAATGACTGTAATGTAATGTAATGTAAGTGATAAATATGGAGTACATTACAGCAAAGATAAGGTGTTTGGGGGGGATTGATGCATACAACATGTAATGACAGTAAAGTGGCTTATTCTAGCAAGATGTGTTATGTACTTTGCAGGATGCTAAAATTGCTTAAAAGTTGAATTCATCATTTGAACTGACTGACACAGAGGCTGCTGTGTATAAGCAGGTCAAAGAAAACTGGTGGATGTGAATGTAACCGACTAACTAGTTTCCTTTCTCGGGGGGGGGGGGAGGACTCTGTATTCTGACTTAGAAAGTGGATCATTGCTCCACTTTCATCCATCATTGACAACCACCAAGTGAAGAAGGGGGAGGAGCTCATCCTGGACATGGCCAGGTTTGTCCCCAGCCTAAAACTGTGTAAAGATGTGTGAGTTTTCTAAAGGGGATTCTAAGTGAAGTTTTTGTTGTTGTAACCTGCCAGGTTTGTCTTTTTCCACGCTTCAATACCAATACTAAAAAAAGCCACTACCGACATCCCAGAGACAGGAAGGAAACTTTGTTTACTACTGGATAATCAAACCAGAACTGTCCTCGTCAGTTCTTCCTTTGGGTAAGAGCTCTGATCTAACCTGCTTCTTATTATTAATGCAGCGTGTGAACGATGACATTGAAAGGCCATGCTAGTAGACACGTCCTAGTCTTCACTCTGAACACTGAATAATAGATGCATATTAAGATGCATATTAATTCCAACCATATGTACAGTTTAATCACAGTCCGGGCACTAACTAAGGCCTGAAAACCTTTCTTTTTAAACAAGGATTTTTTTTAACACACTGTGTCATAGTTCTCTTTTTTAAACCTGTTTTAATTTTGCTGTACTCTGTAGCACTTTGGGATTGTTTTTAACTATGAAAAGTGCTCTACAAATAAAATGTATTATTATTATTATTAATGTGAGTTTGTGCTGTGACTCATTGATTTGTGCCTCTTGCAGACTCCTCCTATCCATGCACCACATGCCACTTACACAGGACTCTGCTGAATCTGAGGCCATTAGCCAAAGACTGGTGCTGGGTGTGACAGCTGACAGTACAATGTGGATCTACCACAAGGTCCAGTATGCTCAACTCTTTGCTTAGCCAGTCGAAGCATGTCCAGAGCACTCAACCCTTCGGCCTAGAGCAGAGACTAGGATGGGAAAGGTAGGTAAACACACACACACACACACACAGCTGAACAGAGTCACCAATGTTAATCATCGTACATCTGTGTCACTCCTCTCAGCATGCTGGAATCGGTGGCAAGTCTAAAGAAGAAGACAAAGAAATGCCCGGCTGCAGAGAGCAGCACTTTGCAAGCAGCTCTTCCCGTTGGAATGTTAATTCATCTCTCTAAGGTGGAGCATGTTCTGCTCTTCAGCAGCACTTCACACAAAGTGATGCTCATTTGATGAGTTTATAGTGATGGAGCTGGCATAACACCGGAACCATGTGTTCTTGTATATAATGTATACAGGCATGTTTGTGATGAAGGCCCCTGAAGAGCTGGTGGACATCGAGAAGGACCTCAAAACCTCTGTGGATAAAGCGCAGGAGAAGAAGGCCAAGAAGAAAAAGAAGAAACAAGGTGAAACTGCACTTATTTAAGAGTTTGGAGCAAATATTCACGTGAACCCAAAGTAAATATACGAAAATACAGATACAGAACTTAAAGTTAAATGAGTAGTGCAAGGATATATGAAATGCAAGTTTTTACAGTATATAAAGTACAAGGTTTTTTCACAGTATGTGCAGTAAAACAAAGATAAACAAAGTGACCAGTGAAAGTGCATTCATCAGTGCAGTGGTGAGTTCATTCCGGGAGGGGTTGGCCAGTGTGTGTGCGAGGGGGTGGGGGATGGGGTCTGGCGAGTATGTGTGAATGTTTGTGAAGGAGAGTGGGGTGACGGAGGGCAGAGTTCAGCAGGGAGACTGCTGTGGGGAAGAAACTGTTCCTGAACCTGGTGGTTCTTGTACAGACTCCTGTAGTGCCTCCTAGAGGGCAGGAGGGCAAACAGTCTGTTTGCCGGATGGCAGGAGTCTTTCTTTATTTTGGTAGCTCTCCTGAGACAACGCTTCCTGAAGGTGGTCTGAAGAGCAGGAAGGAAGTGAGGCGCCAGCCATGCGTTGGGTGGTTTTCACCACTTTCTGCAGCGCCTTCCGGTCAGCTACAGAGCAGTTCCCGTACCAAACTGTAATGCAGTTGGTCAGGATGCTCTCAACAGTGCAGCGGTAGAAGTTCATCAGGATCTCTGAAGATAGGCCGTTGCTGTGATGCCGATCTGCAAGTTTGGTGATCAGCTCAGAGGGGATGGCAGTGTCAAATGATGAACTGAAGTCTATGAACAGCATTCTTGCATATGTGTCCTGATTGTCCAGATGGCACTCTGTTAGGACCTGTTCACTCCGTCCTAACAGAGTGCAGCGCTATGGAGACTGCATCTTCTGTGCTCCTGTTCTTGCAATAAGTAAATTGTTGGGGGTCCAGGTTGGGGGGAAGACAGGATTGGAGATGTGCCAGAACCAGCTGCTCTAAGGACTTGGTGATGGTGGGGGTGAGTGCTACCGGGCGGTAGTCATTCAGACAGGTAGGGGAGGATTTTTGGGGAGCAGGTACGATGGAGGTGGACTTAAAGCAGGTTGGAACAACAGCATGAGCCAAGGACAGGTTGAATAAGTCCGACAGCTCCCCAGCACATGCTCTAAGTACACGTCCAGGGGTGCCATCGGGGCCTGCAGCTTTGTGCGCGTTGATTTTGCTCAACACTGCTCTGACATCCGTGGGGCAGAGTGATAGGGGTTGGTAGTCAGCGGTCAGCTCTGCTTTGGTTGCAGGCTGTAGGTTGTCCCTCTCAAAACAAGCGTAGAAGTTGTTCAACTCGTTGAGAAAGGAGATATCAGTGGAGGGGGGCGCTGATCCCTGGATGCCTTGCCACACATGGGGGTTGGAGTTTGAGAAGTATTCCTCAACCTTCAGCTTGCAGCAGTGCTTGGCTTCCTTGACGCCCCGCTTCAGGTCAGGCCTGGCTGTACTGTAGGCTCGTGTATCTCCCGATCTGAAGGCGATGCTGCGGGCCTTCAGCAGGAGACAGACATTCCTGTTCATCCAGGGCTGTTAGGGCACATGGTGATCTGCTTCTGGGTGGTAAACATATGGTATGTGGTCCAGTACAGAACTCTCAATATCAGTGTGGGAGTGACAGGTTGCCTGGGTGGAAAACATATTCCAGTCTGTGTGCCTGAACCGGTACTGCAACACATCTGTCCCCTCAGGCCACACTTTTATTGTCTTTACTGTGGGTTTCACACATTGGATGAGTGGTGAATACTTGGGGAAGAGAAAAGTAGCAAGGTGGTCTGTTTGTCCTATGTGGGGGAGGGGTTTAGCCCTAGGAGGTTTGTGGTACGAGTTTGCCACCTGGTGGTTGGACATGGCATTACATGAATGCGGTTTTATTTTTCAAAATCCGTTGGAATGATTAAAGTCCCCTGCTTTACAAGCTGACATCAAAAGCAGGAAACATGTTGATGAAATCTGGGGAGGACTGCACAACCACACAACCTTGTTTTTCACTGGACTTCTTAGGAAATTCCTAATGTTTACTATTGTTGTACATGAAGAAGACTTTGTTTGAAGAGGAACCACTTGTTTTTCCCGTTTCTGATCCGTTGAACAAAGTTGCGTGTCAATGTAAGAACTTTAAAAAAAAAAGAATGTAGAAATGGAAAATATGAAGGCATGTTGGTTTTATCTAGAGGTTTCTGGTACGAGTTTGCCACCTGGTGGTTGGACATGGCATTACATGAATGCGGTTTTATTTTTCAAAATCCGTTGGAATGATTAAAGTCCCCTGCATACAAGCCGACATCGAAAGCTTTTCATCCTAATTTACTCAAGCAGGTACAGGTTACTTCGGACAGGAGGTGATTTCAAGGAGGTCTTCCAAAAAATGTCATTTCATTTGTTTTGAATTGATAATGGAACATTTTTTCCTTTTTACAATCATTTAGGACTGTCCAGTCCAGACTTCCCAATCTGTGTCTGCTCAAAGAGCTCAGTTCGAGTCCACATGATGATGTGGACAGCAACTGACTGGCATTCCCTCCTGAAAATCCACAAATCATACTATGAGGTGATTTTGAATGAATCTACCATAAAATGTTATTTTAAGATGTACTTTGTTGATAACATAACGGTTTAAACATGTAGCTGTACATATATTGAGAAACAGCGATTGCAGCAGCTGGAAACGTCAAATACGGCTGTAACATGCTTTTTATTGTTATTTACACAAACAGTGACGTGGTTGTTTCATGGAAATGGAAATGGCAAAAAGGCATGTTGTTTGTATCTAGAGGTTTCTGGTACGAGTTTGCCACCTGGTGGTTGTACATGTCATTACATGAATGCGGTTTTATTTTTCAAAAACGTCACCAAATAAACAAAGTGGGTTTGGCATGGCGTGGTTGTTTCAGTAAGTCATATTATAATGTGATTTCTAGCATGGCTATCTTGAAATATAGTTGGAAAATGTTTTGAGTTGATAATCGATCAGTTTTCACTTTTTCATTCATTCAGGGCTGGAGAACAACACTACTCAATCTGTGCCTGCCTAAACTGCTGTACTCCTGGCCAAGTAAACAAAGTTGCTTTATTCCCTCCTGTAGGTCAACAAATCCTATAATAAGGTGATTTTGAATGAATCTACCATAAAATGTCATGTTAAGATGTGCTTTGTTGATAACTAAACAGTTTTCTCTTTGGAGTGAATATACAATAATCAATAGCAATGGGGCAGCTGTAAATGCCGAAAACCTAGCGTAATGCTTTTCATTGTAATTTTCACAAGCAGTTGATGGTTGCTTCATTAAATCCTATTATAATGTGATTTCAAGTAGTGGTACCTTGAAATGTAATTTGAATATGTTTTGAGTTGATTATGGAACATGTGTCACTTTTTCATCCATTTAGGACTGGACCCCAATCTGTGTCTGTCATAGCCTTTTGAAAATCCACAAATCCTATTATAAGGTGATTATGAATGAATCTACCATAAAATGTCATATGAAGATGTGCTTTGTTGATAACTGAACAGTTGTCTTATGTGAGTGAATATACAATAATAAACAGCAATGACAGAAGCTGGAAATGCCGACCACCTGGCGTTTAATGCTTTTTATTGTAATTTACAGAAGCAGTTGATGGTTGCTTTAGTAAATCCTATTATAATGTGATTTCAAGTGGAGATACCTTGAAATGCGACGTGTTTTGAATTGATTATGGAACATGTGTCTCTTTTTCATCCATTTAGGATTGACCCCGATCTGTGTCTGCCATAGCCTCCTGAAAATCCACAAATCCACCTCAAATTATGAGGTGATTTTGAATGAATCTGCATTACATTACATTACATTACAGTCATTTAGCAGACGCTTTCATCCAAAGCGACTTGCAATAAGTGCGTTCAACAAAGATAGATAAAAGCACTTCAGGTCACAAGAAATCGTGAGCGTATTTCCTTCCAAAACCAACAGCTAAGAGCAACATAAGAACAACATAACTAGAGCTGGAGTAAAAGTGCAATAAATTAGGTACCATGATGAATGAGAAAAAAGGACAAATTAGAAAGGACATATTAGAAAACAAAGTGAATCAGAAGAGCTAGGACAGAATAGGTGATGTCCTAGACCCTAACTCTAACAGGGCAGATCCGGGTAGTGTTTCTTGATGGGATGGGTTTTCAGCCTGCGGCGAACGATGGACAGCGACTCCGCTGTCCGGACATCAGTCGGGAGATCATTCCACCACTAAAGTGCCAGAACAGTGAAAAGCCGTGACCGCGTCGATCGCAAGCAGGGGCCGCTGAGCGCCGGGGCAGCCAGCCGCCTGGAGGCAGCAGAGCGAAGTGGTCGGCCGGGGGTGTAGGACTTGACCGAAGCCTGAAGGTATGAAGGAGCTGTTCCTTCCACTGCCCTGTAGGCTAGCACCAGAGTCTTAAACTGGATGCGAGCAGCTACAGGGAGAAAGGGAAAGTGGAAACTGATCGATTATCAACTCAAAGCATCTTCAAACTACATTTCAAGATAGCCCTGCTTGTTTCTAGCTGCTGCAATCGCTTTTTCTTAATGTATGTACAGCTACTGTTAAGTTATCAACAAAGTATATCCTAAACGACATTTTATGGTAGATTCATTCAAAATCAACTTAAAATAGGACTTGTGGACCTACAGGAGTGAATAAAGCCACTTTGTTTATTTGGCCAGCAGCACAGCAGTCCAAGCAGGCACAGATTGAGTAGTGTTGCTGTTTCGCCCTGAATGAATGTAAAAGTGAAAACTGATCGATTATCAACTCAAAACATTTTCAAAATTCATTGCAAGATAGCCCTGCTTGAAATCACATTATAATATGACTTACTTAAACAGCCACGCCACTGTTTGTGTAAATAACAATGAAAAGCATGTTTACAGTCGTTTTTGACGTTTCTAGCTGCTACAATCGCTTTTTCTAAATGTATGTACAGCTACTGTTAAGTTATCAACAAAGTATATCCTTAACGACATTTTATGGTAGATTCATTCAAAATCACCTTAAAATAGGATTTGTGGACCTACAGGAGTGAATAAAGCCACTTTGTTTATTTGGCCAGCAGCACAGCAGTCCAAGCAGGCACAGATTGAGTAGTGTTGCTGTTCAGCCCTGAATGAATGAAAAAGTGAAAACTGATCGATTATCAACTCAAAACATTTTCAAACTACATTTCAAGATAGCCCTGCTTGAAATCACATTATAATATGACTTACTTTAACAGCCACGCCACTGTTTGTGTAAATAACAATGAAAAGCATGTTTACAGTCGTTTTTGACGTTTCTAGCTGCTACAATCGCTTTTTCTTAATGTATGTACAGCTACTGTTAAGTTATCAACAAAGTATATCCTAAACGACATTTTATGGTAGAGTCATTCAAAATCAACTTATAATAGGATTTGTGGACCTACAGGAGTGAATAAAGCCACTTTGTTTATTTGGCCAGCAGCACAGCAGTCCAAGCAGGCACAGATTGAGTAGTGTTGCTGTTCAGCCCTGAATGAATGAAAAAGTGAAAACTGATCGATTATCAACTCAAAACATCTTCAAACTACATTTCAAGATAGCCCTGCTTGAAATCGCATTATAATATGACTTACTTTAACAGCCAGGCCACTGTTTGTGTAAATAACAATGAAAAGCATGTTACAGTCGTTTTTGACGTTTTCAGATGCTACAATCGCTGTTTCTCAATGTATGTATGTTTAATGTTTAAACTGTTAAGTTATCAACAAAGTACATCTTTAAACGACATTTATTGTAGATTCATTCAAAATCAACTTATAATAGGATTTGTGGAACTACAGGAGTGAATAAAGCCACTTTGTTTATTTGACAGCAGTCCAAGCAGGCACAGATTGAGTAGTGTTGCTGTTCAGCCCTGAATGAATGAAAAAGTGAAAACTGATCGATTATCAACTCAAAACATTTTCAAAATTCATTGCAAGATAGCCCTGCTTGAAATCACATTATAATATGACTTACTTAAACAGCCACGCCACTGTTTGTGTAAATAACAATGAAAAGCATGTTTACAGTCGTTTTTGACGTTTCTAGCTGCTACAATCGCTTTTTCTTAATGTATGTACAGCTACTGTTAAGTTATCAACAAAGTATATCCTAAACGACATTTTATGGTAGATTCATTCAAAATCACCTTAAAATAGGATTTGTGGACCTACAGGAGTGAATAAAGCCACTTTGTTTATTTGGCCAGCAGCACAGCAGTCCAAGCAGGCACAGATTGAGTAGTGTTGCTGTTCAGCCCTGAATGAATGAAAAAGTGAAAACTGATCGATTATCAACTCAAAACATTTTCAAACTACATTTCAAGATAGCCCTGCTTGAAATCACATTATAATATGACTTACTTTAACAGCCACGCCACTGTTTGTGTAAATAACAATGAAAAGCATGTTTACAGTCGTTTTTGACGTTTCTAGCTGCTACAATCGCTTTTTCTTAATGTATGTACAGCTACTGTTAAGTTATCAACAAAGTATATCCTAAACGACATTTTATGGTAGAGTCATTCAAAATCAACTTATAATAGGATTTGTGGACCTACAGGAGTGAATAAAGCCACTTTGTTTATTTGGCCAGCAGCACAGCAGTCCAAGCAGGCACAGATTGAGTAGTGTTGCTGTTCAGCCCTGAATGAATGAAAAAGTGAAAACTGATCGATTATCAACTCAAAACATCTTCAAACTACATTTCAAGATAGCCCTGCTTGAAATCGCATTATAATATGACTTACTTTAACAGCCAGGCCACTGTTTGTGTAAATAACAATGAAAAGCATGTTACAGTCGTTTTTGACGTTTTCAGATGCTACAATCGCTGTTTCTCAATGTATGTATGTTTAATGTTTAAACTGTTAAGTTATCAACAAAGTACATCTTTAAACGACATTTATTGTAGATTCATTCAAAATCAACTTATAATAGGATTTGTGGAACTACAGGAGTGAATAAAGCCACTTTGTTTATTTGACAGCAGTCCAAGCAGGCACAGATTGAGTAGTGTTGCTGTTCAGCCCTGAATGAATGAAAAAGTGAAAACTGATCGATTATCAACTCAAAACATTTTCAAACTTCATTGCAAGATAGCCCTGCTTGAAATCACATTATAATATGACTTACTTAAACAGCCACGCCACTGTTTGTGTAAATAACAATGAAAAGCATGTTTACAGTCGTTTTTGACGTTTCTAGCTGCTACAATCGCTTTTTCTTAATGTATGTACAGCTACTGTTAAGTTATCAACAAAGTATATCCTAAACGACATTTTATGGTAGATTCATTCAAAATCACCTTAAAATAGGATTTGTGGACCTACAGGAGGGAATAAAGCCACTTTGTTTATTCGGCCAGCAGCACAGCAGTCCAAGCAGGCACAGATTGAGCAGTGTTGCTGTTCAGCCCTGAATGAATGAAAAAGTGAAAACTGATCGATTATCAACTCAAAACATTTTCAAACTTCATTGCAAGATAGCCCTGCTTGAAATCACATTATAATATGACTTACTTAAACAGCCAGGCCACTGTTTGTGTAAATAACAATGAAAAGCATGTTTACAGTCGTTTTTGACGTTTCTAGCTGCTACAATCGCTTTTTCTTAATGTATGTACAGCTACTGTTAAGTTATCAACAAAGTATATCCTAAACGACATTTTATGGTAGGTTCATTCAAAATCACCTTAAAATAGGATTTGTGGACCTACAGGAGTGAATAAAGCCACTTTGTTTATTTGGCCAGCAGCACAGCAGTCCAAGCAGGCACAGATTGAGTAGTGTTGCTGTTCAGCCCTGAATGAATGAAAAAGTGAAAACTGATCGATTATCAACTCAAAACATTTTCAAACTTCATTGCAAGGTAGCCCTGCTTGAAATCACATTATAATATGACTAACTTTAACAGCCACGCCACTGTTTGTGTAAATAACAATGAAAAGCATGTTTACAGTCGTTTTTGACGTTTCTAGCTGCTACAATCGCTTTTTCTTAATGTATGTACAGCTACTGTTAGGTTATCAACAAAGTATATCCTAAACGACATTTTATGGTAGAGTCATTCAAAATCAACTTATAATAGGATTTGTGGACCTACAGGAGTGAATAAAGCCACTTTGTTTATTTGGCCAGCAGCACAGCAGTCCAAGCAGGCACAGATTGAGTAGTGTTGCTGTTCAGCCCTGAATGAATGAAAAAGTGAAAACTGATCGATTATCAACTCAAAACATTTTCAAACTTCATTGCAAGGTAGCCCTGCTTGAAATCACATTATAATATGACTTACTTAAACAGCCACGCCACTGTTTGTGTAAATAACAATGAAAAGCATGTTACAGTCGTTTTTAACGTTTTCAGATGCTGAAATCGCTGTTTCTCAATGTATGTACAGCTACTGTTATGTTATCAATAAAGTACATCCTAAACGACATTTTATGGTAGAGTCATTCAAAATCACCTTAAAATAGGATTTGTGGACCTACAGGAGTGAATAAAGCCACTTTGTTTATTTGGCCAGCAGCACAGCAGTTTAAGCAGGCACAGATTGAGTAGTGTTGCTGTTCAGCCCTGAGTGAATGAAAAAGTGAAAACTGATCGATTATCAACCCAAAACAATTTCAAACTACATTTCAAGATAGCCCTGCTTGAAATCACATTATAATATGACTAACTTTAACAGCCACGCCACTGTTTGTGTAAATAACAATGAAAAGCATGTTACAGTCGTTTTTAACGTTTTCAGATGCTGAAATCGCTGTTTCTCAATGTATGTACAGCTACTGTTATGTTATCAATAAAGTACATCCTAAACGACATTTTATGGTAGATTCATTCAAAATCACCTTAAAATAGGATTTGTGGACCTACAGGAGTGAATAAAGCCACTTTGTTTATCTGGCCAGCAGCACAGCAGTCCAAGCAGGCACAGATTGAGTAGTGTTGCTGTTCAGCCCTGAGTGAATGAAAAAGTGAAAACTGATCGATTATCAACTCAAAACATTTTCAAACTTCATTGCAAGGTAGCCCTGCTTGAAATCACATTATAATATGACTAACTGAAACAACCACGCCACTGTTTGTGTAAATTACAATGAAAAGAATGTTACAGTCGTTTTTGACGTTTTCAGATGCTGCAATCGCTGTTTCTCAATGTATGTATGTTTAATGTTTAAACTGTTAAGTTATCAACAAAGTATATCCTAAACGACATTTTATGGTAGATTCATTCAAAATCACCTTAAAATAGGATTTGTGGACCTACAGGAGTGAATAAAGCCACTTTGTTTATCTGGCCAGCAGCACAGCAGTCCAAGCAGGCACAGATTGAGTAGTGTTGCTGTTCAGCCCTGAGTGAATGAAAAAGTGAAAACTGATCGATTATCAACTCAAAACATTTTCAAACTTCATTGCAAGGTAGCCCTGCTTGAAATCACATTATAATATGACTTACTTAAACAGCCACGCCACTGTTTGTGTAAATAACAATGAAAAGCATGTTTACAGTCGTTTTTGACGTTTCTAGCTGCTACAATCGCTTTTTCTTAATGTATGTACAGCTACTGTTAGGTTATCAATAAAGTACATCCTAAACGACATTTTATGGTAGAGTCATTCAAAATCACCTTATAATAGGATTTGTGGACCTACAGGAGTGAATAAAGCCACTTCGTTTACTTGGCCAGGAGCACAGCAGTTTAAGCAGGCACAGATTGAGTAGTGTTGCTGTTCAGCCCTGAATGAATGAAAAAGTGAAAACTGATCGATTATCAACTCAAAACATTTTCAAACTTCATTGCAAGGTAGCCCTGCTTGAAATCACATTATAATATGACTTACTTAAACAGCCACGCTACTGTTTGTGTAAATAACAATGAAAAGCATGTTTACAGTCGTTTTTGACGTTTCTAGCTGCTACAATCGCTTTTTCATAATGTATGTACAGCTACTGTTATGTTATCAATAAAGTACATCCTAAACGACATTTTATGGTAGAGTCATTCAAAATCAACTTATAATAGGATTTGTGGACCTACAGGAGTGAATAAAGCCACTTTGTTTTTTTGGCCAGGAGCACAGCAGTTTAAGAAGGCACAGATTGAGCAGTGTTGCTGTTCAGCCCTGAATGAATGAAAAAGTGAAAACTGATCGATTATCAACTCAAAACATTTTCAAACTTCATTGCAAGATAGCCCTGCTTGAAATCACATTATAATATGACTACTTAAACAGCCACGCCACTGTTTGTGTAAATAACAATGAAAAGCATGTTACAGTCGTTTTTAACGTTTTCAGATGCTGCAATCGCTGTTTCTCAATGTATGTACAGCTACTGTCATGTTATCAATAAAGTACATCCTAAACGACATTTTATGGTAGATTCATTCAAAATCAACTTATAATAGGATTTGTGGACCTACAGGAGTGAATAAAGCCACTTCGTTTACTTGGCCAGGAGCACAGCAGTTTAAGCAGGCACAGATTGAGTAGTGTTGCTGTTCAGCCCTGAATGAATGAAAAAGTGAAAACTGATCGATTATCAACTCAAAACATTTTCAAACTTCATTGCAAGGTAGCCCTGCTTGAAATCACATTATAATATGACTTACTTAAACAGCCACGCCACTGTTTGTGTAAATAACAATGAAAAGCATGTTTACAGTCGTTTTTGACGTTTCTAGCTGCTACAATCGCTTTTTCTTAATGTATGTACAGCTACTGTTATGTTATCAATAAAGTACATCCTACACGACATTTTATGGTAGAGTCATTCAAAATCAACTTATAATAGGATTTGTGGACCTACAGGAGTGAATAAAGCCACTTTATTTTTTTGGCCAGGAGCACAGCAGTTTAAGCAGGCACAGATTGAGCAGTGTTGCTGTTCAGCCCTGAATGAATGAAAAAGTGAAAACTGATCGATTATCAACTCAAAACATTTTCAAACTTCATTGCAAGATAGCCCTGCTTGAAATCACATTATAATATGACTACTTAAACAGCCACGCCACTGTTTGTGTAAATAACAATGAAAAGCATGTTACAGTCGTTTTTAACGTTTTCAGATGCTGCAATCGCTGTTTCTCAATGTATGTATGTTTAATGTTTAAACTGTTAAGTTATCAACAAAGTACATCTTTAAACGACATTTATTGTAGATTCATTTAAAATCAACTTATAATAGGATTTGTGGACCTACAGGAGTGAATAAAGCCACTTTGTTTATTTGGCCAGCAGCACAGCAGTCCAAGCAGGCACAGATTGAGTAGTGTTGCTGTTCAGCCCTGAATGAATGAAAAAGTGAAAACTGATCGATTATCAACTCAAAACATCTTCAAACTACATTTCAAGATAGCCCTGCTTGAAATCACATTATAATATGACTTACTGAAACAACCACGCCATGCCAAACCCACTTTGTTTATTTGGTGACGTTTTTGAAAAATAAAACCGCATTCATGTAATGCCATGTCCAACCACCAGGTGGCAAACTCGTACCAGAATCCTCTAGATACAAACAACATGCCTTTTTCCATTTCCATTTCCATGAAACAACCACGCCACTGTTTGTGTAAATAACAATAAAAAGCATGTTACAGCCGTATTTGACGTTTCCAGCTGCTGCAATCGCTGTTTCTCAATGTATGTACAGCTACATGTTTAAACTGTTAAGTTATCAACATCTTAAAATAACATTTTATGGTAGATTCATTCAAAATCACCTCATAGTATGATTTGTGGATTTTCAGGAGGGAATGCCAGTCAGTTGCTGTCCACATCATCATGTGGACTCGAACTGAGCTCTTTGAGCAGACACAGATTGGGAAGTCTGGACTGGGCAGTCCTAAATGATTGTGAAAAGGAAAAAATGTTCCATAATCAATTCAAAACAAATTCAATGACGTTTTTTGGAAGACCTCCCTGAAATCACCTCCTGTCCGAAGCAACCTGTACCTGCTTGAGTAAATTAGGATGAAAAGCTTTCGATGTCGGCTTGTAAGCAGGGGACTTCAATCATTCCAACGGATTTTGAAAAATAAAACCGCATTCATGTAATGCCATGTCCAACCACCAGGTGGCCAACTCGTACCAGAAACAACATGCCTTCATATTTTCCATTTCTATTGTCTTTTTTTTTAAAGTTCTAACATTGACACGCAACTTTGTTTAACGGATCAGAAACGGGAAAAACAAGTGGTTCCTCTTCAAACAAAGTCTTCTTCATGTACAACAATAGTAAACATTAGGAATTTCCTAAGAAGTCCAGTGAAAAACAAGGTTGTGTGGTAGTGCAGTCCTCACCAGATTTCATCAACATGTTTCCTGCTTTCGATGTCGGCTTGTAAGCAGGGGACTTTAATCATTCCAACGGATTTCTGAAAAATAAAACCGCATTCATGTAATGCCATGTCCAACCACCAGGTGGCAAACTCGTACCAGAAACCTCTAGATAAAAACAACATGCCTTCATATTTTCCATTTCTATTTTCTATTCAACAATAGTAAACATTGGGAATTTCTTAAGAAGTCCAGTGAAAAACAAGGTTGTGTGGTAGTGCAGTCCTCCCCAGATTTCATCAACATGTTTCCTGCCACACTAGAGTAAACAAGACACTTGACCATGTTTACACCAATTTGGTTGGAGCCTACAAGGCTAAACCCCTCCCCCACATAGGACAAACAGACCACCTTGCTCTTTTTCTCTCCCCCAAGTATTCACCACTCATCCAATGTGTGAAACCCACAGTAAAGACAATAAAAGTGTGGCCTGAGGGGACAGATGTGTTGCAGTACCGGTTCAGGCACACAGACTGGAATATGTTTTCAACCCAGGCAACCTGTCACTCCCACACTGATATTGAGAGTTCTGTACTGGACCACATACCATATGTTTACCACCCAGAAGCAGATCACCATGTGCCCTAACAGCCCTGGATGAACAGGAATGTCTGTCTCCTGCTGAAGGCCCGCAGCATTGCCTTCAGATCGGGAGATACACGAGCCTACAGTACAGCCAGGCCTGACCTGAAGCGGGGCGTCAAGGAAGCCAAGCACTGCTGCAAGCTGAAGGTTGAGGAGTACTTCTCAAACTCCAACCCCCATGTGTGGCAAGGCATCCAGGGATCAGCGCCCCCCTCCTCTGATATCTCCTTTCTCAACGAGTTGAACAACTTCTACGCTTGTTTTGAGAGGGACAACCTACAGCCTGCAACCAAAGCAGAGCTGACCGCTGACTACCAACCCCTATCACTCTGCCCCACGGATGTCAGAGCAGTGTTGAGCAAAATCAACGCGCACAAAGCTGCAGGCCCCGATTGCACCCCTGGACGTGTACTTAGAGCATGTGCTGGGGAGCTGTCGGACTTATTCAACCTGTCCTTGGCCCATGCTGTTGTTCCAACCTGCTTTAAGTCCACCTCCATCGTACCTGCTCCCCAAAAATCCTCCCCTACCTGTCTGAATGACTACCGCCCGGTAGCACTCACCCCCACCATCACCAAGTGCTTAGAGCAGCTGGTTCTGGCACATCTCCAATCCTGTCTTCCCCCCAACCTGGACCCCCAACAATTTGCTTATTGCAAGAACAGGAGCACAGAAGATGCAGTCTCCATAGCGCTGCACTCTGTTAGGACGGAGTGAACAGGTCCTAACAGAGTGCCATCTGGACAATCAGGACACATATGCAAGAATGCTGTTCATAGACTTCAGTTCATCATTTGACACTGCCATCCCCTCTGAGCTGATCACCAAACTTGCAGATCGGCATCACAGCAACGGCCTATCTTCAGAGATCCTGGTGAACTTCTACCGCTGCACTGTTGAGAGCATCCTGACCAACTGCATTACAGTTTGGTACGGGAACTGCTCTGTAGCTGACCGGAAGGCGCTGCAGAAAGTGGTGAAAACCACCCAACGCATGGCTGGCGCCTCACTTCCTTCCTGCTCTTCAGACCACCTTCAGGAAGTGTTGTCTCAGGAGAGCTACCAAAATAAAGAAAGACTCCTGCCATCCGGCAAACAGACTGTTTGCCCTCCTGCCCTCTAGGAGGCACTACAGGAGTCTCTGTACAAGAACCACCAGGTTCAGGAACAGTTTCTTCCCCACAGCAGTCTCCCTGCTGAACTCTGCCCTCCGTCACCCCACTCTCCTTCACAAACATTCACACATACTCGCCAGACCCCATCCCCCACCCCCTCGCACACACACTGGCCAACCCCTCCCGGAATGAACTCACCACTGCACTGATGAATGCACTTTCACTGGTCACTTTGTTTATCTTTGTTTTACTGCACATACTGTGAAAAAACCTTGTACTTTATATACTGTAAAAACTTGCATTTCATATATCCTTGCACTACTCATTTAACTTTAAGTTCTGTATCTGTATTTTCGTATATTTACTTTGGGTTCACGTGAATATTTGCTCCAAACTCTTAAATAAGTGCAGTTTCACCTTGTTTCTTCTTTTTCTTCTTGGCCTTCTTCTCCTGCGCTTTATCCACAGAGGTTTTGAGGTCCTTCTCGATGTCCACCAGCTCTTCAGGGGCCTTCATCACAAACATGCCTGGTTTAGTGAGTTGTTGTTGTTCATTCCAACCAGGACTCTGCTGATTGATCTGGTTCTCATAGCAGTGGTAGGAATTTCAATGTACATTATATACAAGAACACATGGTTCCGGTGTTATGCCAGCTCCATCACTATAAACTCATCAAATGAGCATCACTTTGTGTGAAGTGCTGCTGAAGAGCAGAACATGCTCCACCTTAGAGAGATGAATTAACATTCCAACGGGAAGAGCTGCTTGCAAAGTGCTGCTCTCTGCAGCCGGGCCTTTCTTTGTCTTCTTCTTTAGACTTGCCACCGATTCCAGCATGCTGAGAGGAGTGACACAGATGTACGATGATTAACATTGGTGACTCTGTTCAGCTGTGTGTGTGTGTGTGTGTGTGTTTACCTACCTTTCCCATCCTAGTCTCTGCTCTAGGCCGAAGGGTTGAGTGCTCTGGACATGCTTCGACTGGCCTAGCAAAGAGTTGAGCATACTGGACCTTGTGGTAGATCCACATTGTACTGTCAGCTGTCACACCCAAGCACCAGTCTTTGGCTAATGGCCTCAGATTCAGCAGAGTCCTGTGTAAGTGGCATGTGGTGCATGGATAGGAGGAGTCTGCAAGAGGCACAAATCAATGAGTCACAGCAGAAACTCACATTAATAATAATAATAATAATAATACATTTGATTAGAAGAGCACTTTTCATAGTTAAAAACAATCCCAAAGTGCTACAGAGTACAGCAACATTAAAACAGGTTTCAAAACAAGAGAACTATGACACAGTGTGTTAAAAAAAATCCTTGTTTAAAAAGAAAGGTTTTCAGGCCTATGTTAGTGCCCGGACTGTGATTAAACTGTACATATGGTTGGAATTAATATGCATCTTAATATGCATCTATTATTCAGTGTTCAGAGTGAAGACTAGGACGTGTCTACTAGCATGGCCTTTCAATGTCATCGTTCACACGCTGCATTAATAATAAGAAGCAGGTTAGATCAGAGCTCTTACCCAAAGGAAGAACTGACGAGGACAGTTCTGGTTTGATTATCCAGTAGTAAACAAAGTTTCCTTCCTGTCTCTGGGATGTAGGTAGTGGCTTTTTTTAGTATTGGTATTGAAGAAAGCGTGGAAAAAGACAAACCTGGCAGGTTACAACAACAAAAACTACACTTAGAATCCCCTTTAGAAAACTCACACATCTTTACACAGTTTTAGGCTGGGGACAAACCTGGCCATGTCCAGGATGAGCTCCTCCCCCTTCTTCACTTGGTGGTTGTCAATGATGGATGAAAGTGGAGCAATGATCCCACAGCTTTTAAGCAATTTAAGCATCCTGCAAAGTACATAACACATCTTGCTAGAATAAGCCACTTTACTGTCATTACATGTTGTATGCATCAATCCCCCCCAAACACCTTATCTTTGCTGTAATGTACTCCATATTTATCACTTACATTACATTACATTACGGTCATTTAGCAGACGCTTTTATCCAAAGCGACTTACAATAAGTGCGTTCAACAAAGGTAGATAAAAGAACTTCAGGGACAGGACCCAATTTCTTCTCATGGGTAAAAATGGGATGCTCAGTGCCCACTTCATTTTGACAACATTCAAAAAGTTGGTCCAAACAGTGACTTACTGACATTTTTGAAGTTCAATTTTGATGACCTATGCTCTGACTCAAATCTCATGCACATATGCCTTACCAAAGGGCACAGAGAAAGGATTTGAGCAGGGAGATGCAGCTCATTGCTAAGCAATGTTGCAATTACATTATTCTCAGGAAAGAGTAGCTTAAATGCTTTTCAATCATTTTTTGCAGTCTTACTACACATTCCACAGATAAATCAGGATCAAAACGTGTTTGAACTATCTCAATCCAAAACAGTCCAAAACAAAACAAACTGAACATATATATTTTTCTCTATACTGCTCAACAAAACTGAATTGAACTATCTAACTCCATCAGAGGACAAGGTGTTTAATTTCCATGGGTGCAAGCCCTCAAAGTCTGGATAATCAACCAACCTGCTTCTTTTATAAATTCCATATGTGGTTTTAAGGACAGATTTCAAGAAGTCTGTGCTGGCCCTTTCTCGCTGTCTCGTGTATTTTTCCATTGTCCTTTCAGTGACATATTACATTCACAATGTAACTGTAAAAACACCTTCCTTGAATACAGCAAGCTTATGTTGTGTCACCCCATACTGAAACTACAGCACCAAATAAATTAATTTCACCATTCTTTGTTTGGATTTGGACACCATTATACAGCAACTGTAAGTCATAATCAATTGTTTGTAACACAACATCAACACCACACTCATCAATATCCTTAGCTTTTACTAAAGCAAAAAGTCTGATTGCAGCAAGCTTTAACCTAAACTTGGGGTCTATGTTTCCTAAAGTATTATTAACCATCAATATATTTCATCTGTATATAAAATCACCTGCAATGGTGTGGTGAGATTTGGAAAGGCTGATATTTCTCTGATATTTTCTGAAATATTCATTATTTTCCAGCTGAAAATTTTTCATTGAAACCCATTCAAATCTTTTTTCATTTTCTTCAGGCACTTCATGTGCCTTCTAACTTCTTCCTACTTTCAGACAGAGACAGAGAATCCATTCAAGGGTTATCCTGCCTCTCCTGCACACACACACCCTTGAACACAGGCTTTGATCTTTCTTTGTTTTTTTTCTGGACAACTGTTGTCCTTTTGTCACAGCTTCAAAGGACTTGAGCTGTCAATCAAACTGCTTGCGAGTTTATCTCATTTAGGGACAGAAATCATTCACACATTGTTAGACCTACATGCTCCATTCTTTCAGGGTTTTTTTTTAAGCATTTCAAGCATTTAAACACTTTTATGGTTTTACAGCAGAATCTTTGAGTCACTTAAAGCAATTCAAATCTTTCAGGCAACAGACAGCACAGACACTCACACTCACATTACTTCACGTACACGCACACACTGACAGGCTTTGATCTTTCTGGGTTTTTTTCATAATTTTCACCCATTTCATAGGTTTTTGCAGTTAAAACACTTCAAGCATTTTAAATCTTGCAGGCAACAGACAGCACAGACACTCACACTCACATTACTTCACATACACATACATAAAGCACACACAGGCTTCATCTTTCAGGGTTTTTCTCAGCATATTCACACATTTCGCGGGTTTTGCAGTTAAAACCCTTCAAGCATTTTAAATCTTCCCATAGATAGACACTCACTCGCATATACACTTCACATCAAGCATTATGTAGTCACACTATCATACTAGATAGCCAACATTGCATCTTACCTGATGAACAGGCCCTTGAATCTGATAATCCTCAATCACACGTACCACAAAAAACAGTCCAATGGTGCACACAGTCAGACGGTAAAATGGCTGCAAATGGACAACACCGCAACAAATGGTGTGACCAGGTCGGGCTATACCAAATGAGGAATTTGGTCGAGCCCATTAAGACTCGAAATAGCTTGCATAGTAATTACATAGTAATGCGATTCAAAAATGCTGAAAACTGGCTGAACAATTAACATTTACCTTGTAGTCGTTATATCTACAAATAACTATTTTTTATTCGCTATTTACACGTAGTCTGACGTGTTTCGCACATACTCCTCCCCCCCCCCCCTCACAGAACTTACGTGATTGGATGGTCGACTGGAGAACCATTTTGAACTGGATGTCATCAAGAGAAGTATGGTTTTCCTTAAGATGGCTCATCGGTAAGGTAATTAAACAGTATCGCTTCTGTCTTCGGTAATGCATTCGTATTTACAGCGGCGCATATGGAAAGAAGAAGATGGCCTCATCACAGACAGCTAAGTTATGGCTTTTGCACTCCGTCCACCCTGTTTAGCAGCTGCAAGTGTGCCGACATCATCGTGTTTGCACGTACATCCTTACTGCAGACAGATTGCAACAGCCCCGCCTCTTCGAGCAGCGAACAGAATGGGACGGGTAGGTACGCGCGCGCGCACACACACACACACACACACACACACACGAGTTGATTATAAAACATGTGTCACTTTTTCATCCATTTAGGACTGGACCCCAATCTGTATCTGACCAGAAAACTTAGTTCTCTCCTGAAAATCCACAAATCCTATTATAAGGTGATTTTGAATGAATCTATCATAAAATGTCATGTGAAGATGTGCTCTGCTGATAACTAAACAGTTTTCTCATTGGAGTGAATATACAATGATAAACAGCAATGTAAGCAGCTGTAAATGCCGAAAACCAGGCGTAAAATGCTTTTCATTGTAGTTGATGGTTGCTTCAATTAATCCTATTATAATGTGATTTCAAGTAGAGGTACCTTGAAATGTAATTTGAATATTTTTTGAGTTGAACATGTGTCACTTTTTCATCCAATTAGGACTGGACCCCAATCTGTGTCTGTCATAGCCTCCTGAAAATCCACAAATCCTATTATAAGGTGATTTTGAATGAATCTACCATAAAATTTCATATGAAGATGTGCTTTGTTGATAACTAAACAGTAGCTGTACATACATTGAGAAACAGTTATTGTACAGCTAGAAACGTCAAAAACGACTGTAAACATGCTTTTCATTGTCATTTACACAGACAGTGGCGTGGTTGTTTCAGTAAGTCATATTATAATGTTATTTCAAGCAGGGCTATCTTGAAATGTGGTTTGAAGATGTTTTGAGTTGATAATCGATCAGTTTCCACTTTTTTATTCATTCAGGGCTGGATAACAACACTACTCGATCTGTGCCTGCTTAAATTGCTGTGCCCCTGGCCAAATAAACAAAGTGGCTTTGACGCGTTCCTGCAGATTCCTCCTCTACAACATCCGGAGGATTGGTCCCTTCCTCACCAACAAGGCAGCGCAGGTGCTGATCCAGGCTCTTGTCATCTCCCGCCTGGACTATTGCAACTCCCTCCTTGCTGGCGCCCCGGCTTCCGCCATCAGACCTCTAGAGCTCGTCCAAGAAAGCTGCAGCTCGTGTGGTGTTCAACCTCCCCAAGTTGTCCCACACAACTTGCCTTCTCCGTTCTCTCTCACTATCTCCCTGTAGCTGCTCGCATCCAGTTTAAGACTCTGGTGCTAGCCTACAGGGCAGTGAAAGGAAACGCTCCTTCATACCTCCAGGCTACGGTCAAGCCCTACACCCCCGGCCGACTGTAATGTAATGTAATGTAATGTAGATTCATTCAAAATCACCTCATAATTTGAGGTGGATTTGTGGATTTTCAGGAGGCTATGGCAGACACAGATTGGGGTCCATCCTAAATGGATGAAAAAGAGACACATGTTCCATAATCAATTCAAAACACGTTGCATTTCAAGTGCCTCCACTTTAAATCACATTATAATAGGATTTACTAAAGCAATCATCAACTGCTTCTGTAAATTACAATAAAAAGCATTTAACGCCAGGTGGTCGGCATTTCCAGCTTCTGTCATTGCTGTTTATTATTGTATATTCACTCACATAACAAAACTGTTCAGTTATCAACAAAGTCAGATACAGATTGGGGTCCAGTCCTAAATGGATGGAAAAGTGACACACGTTCCAAAATCAACTCAAAACATATTCAAATTACATTTCCAGGTACCTCTACTTGAAATCACATTATAATAGGATTTACTGAAGCAACCTTCAACTACAATGAAAAGCATTTTACGCCTGGTTTTCGGGATTTACAGCTGCTTTCATTGCTGTTTATCATTGTATATTCACTCCCATGAGAAAACTGTTTAGTTATCAACAAAACACATCTTAACATGACATTTTATGGTAGATTCATTCAAAATCACCTTATAATAGGATTTGTGGATTTTCAAGAGGGAACTGAGTTTTCTGATCGGATACAGATTGGGGTCCAGTCCTAAATGGATGAAAAAGTGACAGATGTTCCATAATCAACTCAAAACATATTCAAATTACATTTCCAGGTACCTCTTCTTTAAATCACATTATAATAGGATTTACTGAAGCAACCATCAACTACAATGAAAAGCATTTTACGCTTGGTTTTCGTCATTTACAGCTTCTTTAATTACTGTTTATCATTGTATATCCACTCCAACGAGAAAACTGTTAAGATACTAACAAAGCACATCTTCACATGACATTTTATGGTAGATTCATTCAAAATCACCTAATAATAGGATTTGTGGATTTTCAGGAGGGAACTGAGTTTTCTGGTCAAATACAGATTGGGGTCCAGTCCTAAATGGGTGAAAAAGTGACAGATGTTCCATAATCAACTCAAAACATATTCAAATTACATTTCAAAGAACCTCTACTTAAATTCACATTATAATAGGATTTAATGAAGCAACCATCAACTGCTTGTGTAAATTACAATGAAAAGCATTTTACGCTAGGTTTTCGGCATTTACAGTTGCCCCATTGCTGTTAATTATTGTATATTCACTCCAATGAGAAAATGTTTTAGTTATCAGCAGAGCACATCTTTACATGAGATTTTATGGTAGGTTCATTCAAAATCACCTTCTTATAGGATTTGTGGATTTTCAGGAGGGAACTGAGTTTTCTGGTCAAATACAGATTGGGGTCCAGTCCTAAATGGATGAAAAAGTGACAGATGTTCCATAATCAACTCAAAACATATTCAAATTACATTTACAGGTACCTCTACTTGAAATCACATTATAATAGGATTTACTGAAGCAACCATCAACTACAATGAAAAGCATTTTACGCCTGGTTTTGGGGATTTACAGCTGCTTTCATTGCAGTTCATCATAGTATATTCACTCCAATGAGAAAACTGTTTAGTTATCAGCAGAGCACATCTTCACATGACATTTTATGGCAGATTCATTCAAAATCACCTTATGATAGGATTTGTGGATTTTCAGGAGGGAACTGAGTTTTCTGGTGGGATACAGATTGGCATCCAGGCCTAAATGAATGAAAAAGTGGCACATGTTCCATAATCAACTCAAAACATATTCAAATTACATTTCAAGGTACCTCTATTTGAAATCACATTATAATAGGATTTAATGAAGCAAAGATCAACTGCTTGTGTAAATTACATTGAAATGCATTTTACACTAGGTTTTCAGCATTTTCAGTTGCCCCATTGCTGTTGATTATTGTATATTCACTCCAATGAGAAAACTGTTTAGTTATCAGCAGAGCACATCTTTACATGACATTTTTTGGTAGATTCATTCAAAATCACCTTCTTATAGGATTTGTGGATTTTCAGGAGGGAACTGAGTTTTCTGGTCAAATACAGATTGGGGTCCAGTCCTAAATGGATGAAAAAGTGACAGATGTTCCATAATCAACTCAAAACATATTCAAATTACATTTCCAGGTACCTCTACTTGAAATCACATTATAATAGGATTTACTGAAGCAACCATCAACTGCTTGTGTAAATTACAATGAAAAGCATTTTACGCTAGGTTTTCAGCATTCACAGCTGCCCCATTGCTGTTGATTATTGTTTATTCACTCCAACGAGAAAACTGTTAAGATATCAACAAAGCACATCTTTACATGACATTTTATGGTAGATTCATTCAAAATCACCTAATAATAGGATTTGTGGATTTTCCTAAAAGAACTGAGTTTTCTGGTCGGATACAGATTGGGGTCCAGTCCTAAATGGATGAAAAAGTGACTGATGTTCCATAATCAACTCAAAACATATTCAAATTACATTTCAAGGTACCTCTACTTGAAATCACATTATAATAGGATTTACTGAAGCAACCATCAACTGCTTGTGTAAATTACAATGAAAAGCATTTTACGATAGGTTTTTGGCATTTACAGCTGCCCCATTGCTGTTGATTATTGTATATTCACTCCAATGAGAAAACTGTTTAGTTATCAACAAAGCACATCTTTGCATGACATTTTATGGTAGATTCATTCAAAATCACCTTCTTATAGGATTTGTGGATTTTCAGGAGGGAACTGAGTTTTCTGGTCAAATACAGATTGGGGTCCAGTCCTAAATGGATGAAAAAGTGACAGATGTTCCATAATCAACTCAAAACATATTCAAATTACATTTCCAGGTACCTCTACTTGAAATCACATTATAATAGGATTTACTGAAGCAACCATCAACTACAATGAAAAGCATTTTACGCCTGGTTTTGGGGATTTACAGCTGCTTTCATTGCAGTTCATCATAGTATATTCACTCCAATGAGAAAACTGTTTAGTTATCAGCAGAGCACATCTTCACATGACATTTTATGGCAGATTCATTCAAAATCACCTTATGATAGGATTTGTGGATTTTCAGGAGGGAACTGAGTTTTCTGGTGGGATACAGATTGGCATCCAGGCCTAAATGAATGAAAAAGTGGCACATGTTCCATAATCAACTCAAAACATATTCAAATTACATTTCAAGGTACCTCTATTTGAAATCACATTATAATAGGATTTAATGAAGCAAAGATCAACTGCTTGTGTAAATTACATTGAAAAGCATTTTACACTAGGTTTTCGGCATTTTCAGTTGCCCCATTGCTGTTGATTATTGTATATTCACTCCAATGAGAAAACTGTACAGTTATCAGCAGAGCACATCTTTACATGACATTTTTTGGTAGATTCATTCAAAATCACCTTCTTATAGGATTTGTGGATTTTCAGGAGGGAACTGAGTTTTCTGGTCAAATACAGATTGGGGTCCAGTCCTAAATGGATGAAAAAGTGACAGATGTTCCATAATCAACTCAAAACATATTCAAATTACATTTCCAGGTACCTCTACTTGAAATCACATTATAATAGGATTTACTGAAGCAACCATCAACTACAATGAAAAGCATTTTACGCCTGGTTTTGGGGATTTACAGCTGCTTTCATTGCAGTTCATCATAGTATATTCACTCCAATGAGAAAACTGTTTAGTTATCAGCAGAGCACATCTTCACATGACATTTTATGGCAGATTCATTCAAAATCACCTTATGATAGGATTTGTGGATTTTCAGGAGGGAACTGAGTTTTCTGGTGGGATACAGATTGGCATCCAGGCCTAAATGAATGAAAAAGTGGCACATGTTCCATAATCAACTCAAAACATATTCAAATTACATTTCAAGGTACCTCTATTTGAAATCACATTATAATAGGATTTACTGAAGCAACCATCAACTGCTTGTGTAAATTACAATGAAAAGCATTTTACGATAGGTTTTTGGCATTTACAGCTGCCCCATTGCTGTTGATTATTGTATATTCACTCCAATGAGAAAACTGTACAGTTATCAACAAAGCACATCTTTGCATGACATTTTATGGTTGATTCATTCATAATCACCTTGTAATAGGATTTGTGGATTTTCAGGAGGCTATGACAGACACAGACCGGGGTCCAGTCCTAAATGGATGAAAAAGTGACAGATGTTCCATAATCAACTCAAAAAATATTCAAATTACATTTCAAGGTACCTCTACTTGAAATCACATTATAATAGGATTTACTGAAGCAACCATCAACTACAATGAAAAGCATTTTACGCCTGGTTTTGGGGATTTACAGCTGCTTTCATCGCAGTTTATCATTGTATATTCACTCCAATGAGAAAACTGTTTAGTTATCAGCAGAGCACATCTTCACATGACATTTTATGGCAGATTCATTCAAAATCACCTTATAATAGGATTTGTGGATTTTCAGGAGGGAACTGAGTTTTCTGGTCAAATACAGATTGGGGTCCAGTCCTAAATGGGTGAAAAAGTGACAGATGTTCCATAATCAACTCAAAACATATTCAAATTACATTTCAAAGAACCTCTACTTAAATTCACATTATAATAGGATTCAATGAAGCAACCATCAACTGCTTGTGTAAATTACAATGAAAAGCATTTTCGGTAGGTTTTCGGCATTTACAGTTGCCCCATTGCTGTTAATTATTGTATATTCACTCCAATGAGAAATTTTTTTAGTTATCAGCAGAGCACATCTTTACATGAGATTTTATGGTAGATTCATTCAAAATCACCTTCTTATAGGATTTGTGGATTTTCAGGAGGGAACTGAGTTTTCTGGTCAAATACAGATTGGGGTCCAGTCCTAAATGGATGAAAAAGTGACAGATGTTCCATAATCAACTCAAAACATATTCAAATTACATTTCCAGGTACCTCTACTTGAAATCACATTATAATAGGATTTACTGAAGCAACCATCAACTACAATGAAAAGCATTTTACGCCTGGTTTTGGGGATTTACAGCTGCTTTCATTGCAGTTCATCATAGTATATTCACTCCAATGAGAAAACTGTTTAGTTATCAGCAGAGCACATCTTCACATGACATTTTATGGCAGATTCATTCAAAATCACCTTATGATAGGATTTGTGGATTTTCAGGAGGGAACTGAGTTTTCTGGTGGGATACAGATTGGCATCCAGGCCTAAATGAATGAAAAAGTGGCACATGTTCCATAATCAACTCAAAACATATTCAAATTACATTTCAAGGTACCTCTATTTGAAATCACATTATAATAGGATTTACTGAAGCAACCATCAACTGCTTGTGTAAATTACAATGAAAAGCATTTTACGATAGGTTTTTGGCATTTACAGCTGCCCCATTGCTGTTGATTATTGTATATTCACTCCAATGAGAAAACTGTACAGTTATCAACAAAGCACATCTTTGCATGACATTTTATGGTTGATTCATTCATAATCACCTTGTAATAGGATTTGTGGATTTTCAGGAGGCTATGACAGACACAGACCGGGGTCCAGTCCTAAATGGATGAAAAAGTGACAGATGTTCCATAATCAACTCAAAAAATATTCAAATTACATTTCAAGGTACCTCTACTTGAAATCACATTATAATAGGATTTACTGAAGCAACCATCAACTACAATGAAAAGCATTTTACGCCTGGTTTTGGGGATTTACAGCTGCTTTCATCGCAGTTTATCATTGTATATTCACTCCAATGAGAAAACTGTTTAGTTATCAGCAGAGCACATCTTCACATGACATTTTATGGCAGATTCATTCAAAATCACCTTATAATAGGATTTGTGGATTTTCAGGAGGGAACTGAGTTTTCTAGTCAAATACAGATTGGGGTCCAGTCCTAAATGGGTGAAAAAGTGACAGATGTTCCATAATCAACTCAAAACATATTCAAATTACATTTCAAAGAACCTCTACTTAAATTCACATTATAATAGGATTCAATGAAGCAACCATCAACTGCTTGTGTAAATTACAATGAAAAGCATTTTCGGTAGGTTTTCGGCATTTACAGTTGCCCCATTGCTGTTAATTATTGTATATTCACTCCAATGAGAAATTTTTTTAGTTATCAGCAGAGCACATCTTTACATGAGATTTTATGGTAGATTCATTCAAAATCACCTTCTTATAGGATTTGTGGATTTTCAGGAGGGAACTGAGTTTTCTGGTCAAATACAGATTGGGGTCCAGTCCTAAATGGATGAAAAAGTGACAGATGTTCCATAATCAACTCAAAACATATTCAAATTACATTTCCAGGTACCTCTACTTGAAATCACATTATAATAGGATTTACTGAAGCAACCATCAACTACAATGAAAAGCATTTTACGCCTGGTTTTGGGGATTTACAGCTGCTTTCATTGCAGTTCATCATAGTATATTCACTCCAATGAGAAAACTGTTTAGTTATCAGCAGAGCACATCTTCACATGACATTTTATGGCAGATTCATTCAAAATCACCTAATAATAGGATTTGTGGATTTTCAGGAGGGAACTGAGTTTTCTGGTGGGATACAGATTGGCATCCAGGCCTAAATGAATGAAAAAGTGGCACATGTTCCATAATCAACTCAAAACATATTCAAATTACATTTCAAGGTACCTCTATTTGAAATCACATTATAAAAGGATTTAATGAAGCAAAGATCAACTGCTTGTGTAAATTACATTGAAAAGCATTTTACACTAGGTTTTCGGCATTTTCAGTTGCCCCATTGCTGTTGATTATTGTATATTCACTGCAATGAGAAAACTGTTTAGTTATCAGCAGAGCACATCTTTACATGACATTTTTTGGCAGATTCATTCAAAATCACCTTCTTATAGGATTTGTGGATTTTCAGGAGGGAACTGAGTTTTCTGGTCAAATACAGATTGGGGTCCAGTCCTAAATGGATGAAAAAGTGACAGATGTTCCATAATCAACTCAAAACATATTCAAATTACATTTCCAGGTACCTCTACTTGAAATCACATTATAATAGGATTTAATGAAGCAACCATAAACTGCTTGTGTAAATTACAATGAAAAGCATTTTACGCTAGGTTTTCAGCATTCACAGCTGCCCCATTGCTGTTGATTATTGTTTATTCACTCCAACGAGAAAACTGTTAAGATATCAACAAAGCACATCTTTACATGACATTTTATGGTAGATTCATTCAAAATCACCTAATAATAGGATTTGTGGATTTTCCGAAAAGAACTGAGTTTTCTGGTCGGATACAGATTGGGGTCCAGTCCTAAATGGATGAAAAAGTGACTGATGTTCCATAATCAACTCAAAACATATTCAAATTACATTTCAAGGTACCTCTACTTGAAATCACATTATAATAGGATTTACTGAAGCAACCATCAACTACAATGAAAAGCATTTTACGCTTGGTTTTTGGCATTTACAGCTGCTTTCATTGCTGATATCATTGTATATTCACTCCAATGAGAAAACTGTTTAGTTATCAGCAGAGCACATCTTCACATGACATTTTATGGTAGATTCATTCAAAATCACCTTGTTATAGGATTTGTGGATTTTCAGGAGGGAACTGAGTTTTCTGGTCAAATACAGATTGGGGTCCAGTCCTAAATGGATAAAAAAGTGACAGATGTTCCATAATCAACTCAAAACATATTCAAATTACATTTCAAGGTACCTCTACTTGAAATCACATTATAATAGGATTTACTGAAGCAACCATCAACTACAATGAAAAGCATTTTACACTAGGTTTTCAGCATTTACAGTTGCCCCATTGCTGATATCATTGTTTATTTACTCCAATGAGAAAACTGTTTGGTTATCAGCAGAGCACATCTTTACATGACATTTTATGGTAGATTCATTCAAAATCACCTTATAATAGGATTGGTGGATTTTCAGGAGGGAACTGAGTTTTCTGGTCAAATACAGATTGGGGTCCAGTCCTAAATGGGTGAAAAAGTGACAGATGTTCGGTAATCAACTCAAAACATATTCAAATTACATTTCGAAGAACCTCTACTTGAAATCACATTATAATAGGATTCAATGAAGCAACCATCAACTGCTTGTGTAAATTACAATGAAAAGCATTTTACGCTAGGTTTTCGGCATTTACAGTTGCCCCATTGCTGTTGATTATTGTATATTCACTCCAATGAGAAAACTGTTTAGTAATAAACAAAGCACATCTTAACATGACATTTTATGGTAGATTCTTTCAAAATCACCTTGTAATAGGATTGGTGGATTTTCAGGAGGGAACTTAGTTTTCTGGTCAAATACAGATTGGGGTCCAGTCCTAAATGGATGAAAAAGTGCCACATGTTCCATAATCAACTCAAAAGATATTCAAATTACATTTCCAGGTACCTCTACTTGAAATCACATTATAATAGGATTTAATGAAGCAACCATAAACTGCTTGTGTAAATTACAATGAAAAGCATTTTACGCTAGGTTTTCAGCATTTACAGCTGCCCCATTGCTGTTGATTATTGTATATTCACTCCAACGAGAAAACTGTTAAGATATCAACAAAGCACATCTTTACATGACATTTTATGGTAGATTCATTCATTATCACCTTATAATAGGATTTGTGGATTTTCAGGAGGGATCTGAATTTTCTGGTCGGATACAGATTGGGGTCCAGTCCTAAATGGATAAAAAAGTGACAGATGTTCCATAATCAACTCGAAACATATTCAAATTACATTTCAAGGTACCTCTATCTGAAATCACATTATAATAGGATTTACTGAAGCAACCATCAACTACAATGAAAAGCATTTTACGCTTGGTTTTTGGCATTTACAGCTGCTTTCATTGCTGATATCATTGTATATTCACTCCAATGAGAAAACTGTTTGGTTATCAGCAGAGCACATCTTTACATGACATTTTATGGTAGATTCATTCAAAATCACCTTATAATAGGATTGGTGGATTTTCGGGAGGGAACTGAGTTTTCTGGTGAAATACAGATTGGGGTCCAGTCCTAAATGGATGAAAAAGTGACAGATGTTCCATAATCAACTCAAAACATATTCAAATTACATTTCAAAGAACCTCTACTTGAAATCACATTATAATAGGATTCAATGAAGCAACCATCAACTGCTTGTGTAAATTACAATGAAAAGCATTTTACGCTAGGTTTTCGGCATTTACAGTTGCCCCATTGCTGTTGATTATTGTATATTCACTCCAATGAGAAAACTTTTTAGTAATAAACAAAGCACATCTTAACATGACATTTTATGGTAGATTCTTTCAAAATCACCTTGTAATAGGATTGGTGGATTTTCAGGAGGGAACTGAGTTTTCTGGTCAAATACAGATTGGGGTCCAGTCCTAAATGAATGAAAAAGTGGCACATGTTCCATAATCAACTCAAAACATATTCAAATTACATTTCAAGGTACCTCTATTTGAAATCACATTATAAAAGGATTTAATGAAGCAAAGATCAACTGCTTGTGTAAATTACATTGAAAAGCATTTTACACTAGGTTTTCGGCATTTTCAGTTGCCCCATTGCTGTTGATTATTGTATATTCACTGCAATGAGAAAACTGTTTAGTTATCAGCAGAGCACATCTTTACATGACATTTTTTGGCAGATTCATTCAAAATCACCTTCTTATAGGATTTGTGGATTTTCAGGAGGGAACTGAGTTTTCTGGTCAAATACAGATTGGGGTCCAGTCCTAAATGGATGAAAAAGTGACAGATGTTCCATAATCAACTCAAAACATATTCAAATTACATTTCCAGGTACCTCTACTTGAAATCACATTATAATAGGATTTAATGAAGCAACCATAAACTGCTTGTGTAAATTACAATGAAAAGCATTTTTACGCTAGGTTTTTAGCATTCACAGCTGCCCCATTGCTGTTGATTATTGTTTATTCACTCCAACGAGAAAACTGTTAAGATATCAACAAAGCACATCTTTACATGACATTTTATGGTAGATTCATTCAAAATCACCTAATAATAGGATTTGTGGATTTTCCGAAAAGAACTGAGTTTTCTGGTCGGATACAGATTGGGGTCCAGTCCTAAATGGATGAAAAAGTGACTGATGTTCCATAATCAACTCAAAACATATTCAAATTACATTTCAAGGTACCTCTACTTGAAATCACATTATAATAGGATTTACTGAAGCAACCATCAACTACAATGAAAAGCATTTTACGCTTGGTTTTTGGCATTTACAGCTGCTTTCATTGCTGATATCATTGTATATTCACTCCAATGAGAAAACTGTTTAGTTATCAGCAGAGCACATCTTCACATGACATTTTATGGTAGATTCATTCAAAATCACCTTGTAATAGGATTTGTGGATTTTCAGGAGGGAACTGAGTTTTCTGGTCAAATACAGATTGGGGTCCAGTCCTAAATGGATAAAAAAGTGACAGATGTTCCATAATCAACTCAAAACATATTCAAATTACATTTCAAGGTACCTCTACTTGAAATCACATTATAATAGGATTTACTGAAGCAACCATCAACTACAATGAAAAGCATTTTACACTAGGTTTTCAGCATTTACAGTTGCCCCATTGCTGATATCATTGTATATTTACTCCAATGAGAAAACTGTTTGGTTATCAGCAGAGCACATCTTTACATGACATTTTATGGTAGATTCATTCAAAATCACCTTATAATAGGATTGGTGGATTTTCAGGAGGGAACTGAGTTTTCTGGTCAAATACAGATTGGGGTCCAGTCCTAAATGGGTGAAAAAGTGACAGATGTTCGGTAATCAACTCAAAACATATTCAAATTACATTTCAAAGAACCTCTACTTGAAATCACATTATAATAGGATTCAATGAAGCAACCATCAACTGCTTGTGTAAATTACAATGAAAAGCATTTTACGCTAGGTTTTCGGCATTTACAGTTGCCCCATTGCTGTTGATTATTGTATATTCACTCCAATGAGAAAACTGTTTAGTAATAAACAAAGCACATCTTAACATGACATTTTATGGTAGATTCTTTCAAAATCACCTTGTAATAGGATTGGTGGATTTTCAGGAGGGAACTTAGTTTTCTGGTCAAATACAGATTGGGGTCCAGTCCTAAATGGATGAAAAAGTGCCACATGTTCCATAATCAACTCAAAACATATTCAAATTACATTTCCAGGTACCTCTACTTGAAATCACATTATAATAGGATTTAATGAAGCAACCATAAACTGCTTGTGTAAATTAAAATGAAAAGCATTTCACGCTAGGTTTTCAGCATTTACAGCTGCCCCATTGCTGTTGATTATTGTATATTCACTCCAACGAGAAAACTGTTAAGATATCAACAAAGCACATCTTTACATGACATTTTATGGTAGATTCATTCATTATCACCTTATAATAGGATTTGTGGATTTTCAGGAGGGATCTGAATTTTCTGGTCGGATACAGATTGGGGTCCAGTCCTAAATGGATAAAAAAGTGACAGATGTTCCATAATCAACTCGAAACATATTCAAATTACATTTCAAGGTACCTCTATCTGAAATCACATTATAATAGGATTTACTGAAGCAACCATCAACTACAATGAAAAGCATTTTACGCTTGGTTTTTGGCATTTACAGCTGCTTTCATTGCTGATATCATTGTATATTCACTCCAATGAGAAAACTGTTTGGTTATCAGCAGAGCACATCTTTACATGACATTTTATGGTAGATTCATTCAAAATCACCTTATAATAGGATTGGTGGATTTTCAGGAGGGAACTGAGTTTTCTGGTGAAATACAGATTGGGGTCCAGTCCTAAATGGGTGAAAAAGTGACAGATGTTCCATAATCAACTCAAAACATATTCAAATTACATTTCAAAGAACCTCTACTTGAAATCACATTATAATAGGATTCAATGAAGCAACCATCAACTGCTTGTGTAAATTACAATGAAAAGCATTTTACGCTAGGTTTTCGGCATTTACAGTTGCCCCATTGCTGTTGATTATTGTATATTCACTCCAATGAGAAAACTTTTTAGTAATAAACAAAGCACATCTTAACATGACATTTTATGGTAGATTCTTTCAAAATCACCTTGTAATAGGATTGGTGGATTTTCAGGAGGGAACTGAGTTTTCTGGTCAAATACAGATTGGGGTCCAGTCCTAAATGGATGAAAAAGTGCCACATGTTCCATAATCAACTCAAAACATATTCAAATTACATTTCCAGGTACCTCTACTTGAAATCACATTATAATAGGATTTAATGAAGCAACCATAAACTGCTTGTGTAAATTAAAATGAAAAGCATTTCACGCTAGGTTTTCAGCATTTACAGCTGCCCCATTGCTGTTGATTATTGTATATTCACTCCAACGAGAAAACTGTTAAGATATCAACAAAGCACATCTTTACATGACATTTTATGGTAGATTCATTCATTATCACCTTATAATAGGATTTGTGGATTTTCAGGAGGGATCTGAATTTTCTGGTCGGATACAGATTGGGGTCCAGTCCTAAATGGATGAAAAAGTGCGACATGTTCCATAATCAACTCAAAACATATTCAAATTACATTTCCAGGTACCTCTACTTGAAATCACATTATAATAGGATTTACTGAAGCAACCATCAACTACAATGAAAAGCATTGTACGCTTGGTTTTTGGCATTTACAGCTGCTTTCATTGCTGATATCATTGTATATTCACTCCAATGAGAAAACTGTTTAGTTATCAGCAGAGCACATCTTCACATGACATTTTATGGTAGATTCATTCAAAATCACCTTGTAATAGGATTTGTGGATTTTCAGGAGGGAACTGAGTTTTCTGGTCAAATACAGATTGGGGTCCAGTCCTTAATGGATGAAAAAGTGCCACATTTTCCATAATCAACTCAAAATATATTCAAATTACATTTCAAGGTACCTCTACTTGAAATCACATTATAATAGGATTTACTGAAGCAACCATCAACTACAATGAAAAGCATTTTACGCTTGCTTTTCGGCATTTACAGCTGCTTTCATTGCTGTTTATCATTGTATATTCACTCCAATGAGAAAACTGTTAAGATATCAACAAAGCACATCTTAACATGACATTTTATGGTAGATTCATTCAAAATCACCTTATGATAGGATTTGTGGATTATTAGGAGGGAACTGAGTTTTCTGGTCAAATACAGATTGGGGTCCAGTCCTAAATGGATGAAAAAGTGACAGATGTTTTATAATTAACTCAAAACATATTCAAATTACATTTCAAGGTACCTCTACTTGAAATCACATTATAATAGGATTTAATGAAGCAACCATCAACTGCTTGTGTAAATTACAATGAAAAGCATTTTACGCTAGGTTTTCGTCATTTACAGCTGCCCCATTGCTGTTGATTATTGTATATTCACTCCAATGAGAAAACTGTTTAGTTATCAACAAAGCACATCTTTGCATGACATTTTATGGTAGATTCATTCATAATCACCTCATAATAGGATTTGTGGATTTTCAGGAGGCTATGACAGACACAGATTGGGGTCCAGTCCTAAATGGATGAAAAAGTGACACATGTTCCATAATCAACTCAAAATATATTCAAATTACATTTCCAGGTACCTCTACTTGAAATCACATTATAATAGGATTTAATGAAGCAACCATCAACTGCTTGTGTAAATTACACTAAAAAGCGTTTTACGCTAGGTTTTCGGCATTTACAGTTGCCCCAATGCTGTTGATTATTGTATATTCACTGCAATAAGAAAACTGTTTAGTTATCAACAAAGCCTATCTTAACATGACATTTTATGGTAGATTCATTCAAAATCACCTTATAATGGGATTTGTGGATTTTCAGGAGGGAACTGAGTTTTCTGGTCAAATACAGATTGGGGTCCAGTCCTAAATGGATGAAAAAGTGACACATGTTCCATAATCAACTCAAAATATATTCAAATTACATTTCCAGGTACCTCTACTTGAAATCACATTGTAATAGGATTTAATGAAGCAACCATCAACTGCTTGTGTAAATTACAATGAAAAGAATTTTACGCCTGGTTTGCGGGATTTACAGCTGCTTTCATTGCTGTTTATCATTGTATATTCACTCCCATGAGAAAACTGTTTAGTTATCAACAAAACACATCTTAACATGACATTTTATGGTAGATTCATTCATTATCACCTCATAATAGGATTTGTGGATTTTCAGGAGGGAACTGAGTTTTCTGGTCAGATACAGATTGGGGTCCAGTCCTAAATGGATGAAAAAGTGACAGATGTTCAATAAAAAGTGACAGATGTTCAATAATCAACTCAAAACATATTCAACTTACATTTCAAGGTACCTCTACTTGAAATCACATTATAATAGGATTTAATGAAGCAACCATCAACTGCTTGTGTAAATTACAATGAAAAGCGTTTTAAGCTAGGTTTTCGAAATTTACAGTTGCCCCAATGCTGTTGATTATTGTATATTCACTCCAATGAGAAAACTGTTTAGTTATCAACAAAGCCTATCTTAACATGACATTTTATGGCAGATTCATTCAAAATCACCTTATAATAGGATTTGTGGATTTTCAGGAGGGAACTGAGTTTTCTGGTCGGATACAGATTGGGGTCCAGTCCTATTTGGATGAAAAGGTGACAGATGTTCCATAATCAACTCAAAACATATTCAAATTACATTTCCAGGTACCTCTACTTGAAATCACATTATAATAGGATTTGCTGAAGCAACCATCAACTACAATGAAAAGCATTTTATGCCTGGTTTTCGGCATGTACAGCTGCTTTCATTGCTGTTTATCATTGTATATTCACTCAAATGAGAAAACTGTTCAGTTATCAGCAGAGCACATCTTCACATGACATTTTATGGTAGATTCATTCAAAATCACCTTGTAATAGGATTTGTGGATTTTCAGGAGGGAACTGAGTTTTCTGGTCCAATACAGATTGGGGTCCAGTCCTAAATGGATGAAAAAGTGCCACATGATCCATAATCAACTCAAAACATATTCAAATTACATTTCCAGGTACCTCTACTTGAAATCACATTATAATAGGATTTACTGAAGCAACCATCAACTACAATGAAAAGCATTGTACGCTTGGTTTTTGGCATTTACAGCTGCTTTCATTGCTGATATCATTGTATATTCACTCCAATGAGAAAACTGTTTAGTTATCAGCAGAGCACATCTTCACATGACATTTTATGGTAGATTCATTCAAAATCACCTTGTAATAGGATTTGTGGATTTTCAGGAGGGAACTGAGTTTTCTGGTCAAATACAGATTGGGGTCCAGTCCTAAATGGATGAAAAAGTGCCACATTTTCCATAATCAACTCAAAACATATTCAGATTACATTTCAAGGTACCTCTACTTGAAATCACATTATAATAGGATTTACTGAAGCAACCATCAACTACAATGAAAAGCATTTTACGCTTGCTTTCCGGCATTTACAGCTGCTTTCATTGCTGTTTATCATTGTATATTCACTCCAATGAGAAAACTGTTAAGATATCAACAAAGCACATCTTAACATGACATTTTATGGTAGATTCATTCAAAATCACCTTATGATAGGATTTGTGGATTATTAGGAGGGAACTGAGTTTTCTGGTCAAATACAGATTGGGGTCCAGTCCTAAATGGATGAAAAAGTGACAGATGTTTCATAATCAACACAAAACATATTCAAATTACATTTCAAGGTACCTCTACTTGAAATCACATTATAATAGGATTTACTGAAGCAACCATCAACTACAATGAAAAGCATTTTACGCTTGGTTTTTGGCATTTACAGCTGCTTTCATTGCTGATATCATTGTATATTCACTCCAATGAGAAAACTGTTTGGTTATCAGCAGAGCACATCTTTACATGACATTTTATGGTAGATTCATTCAAAATCACCTTATAATAGGATTGGTGGATTTTCAGGAGGGAACTGAGTTTTCTGGTCAAATACAGATTGGGGTCCAGTCCTAAATGGGTAAAAAAGTGACAGATGTTCAATAATCAACTCAAAACATATTCAAATTACATTTCAAAGAACCTCTACTTGAAAACACATTATAATAGGATTTAATGAAGCAACCATAAACTGCTTGTGTAAATTACAATGAAAAGCATTTTACGCTAGGTTTTCAGCATTTACAGCTGCCCCATTGCTGTTGATTATTGTATATTCACTCCAACGAGAAAACTGTTAAGATATCAGCAAAGCACATCTTTGCATGACATTTTATGGTAGATTCATTCATAATCACCTCATAACAGGATTTGTGGATTTTCAGGAGGCTATGACAGACACAGATTGGGGTCCAGTCCTAAATGGATGAAAAAGTGACAGATGTTCCATAATCAACTCAAAACATATTCAAATTACATTTACAGGTACCTCTACTTGAAATCACACCATAATAGGATTTACTGAAGCAACCATCAACTACAATGAAAAGCATTTTACGCTAGGTTTTCGGCATTTACAGTTGCCCCATTGCTGTTGATTATTGTATATTCACTCCAATGAGAAAACTGTTTAGTAATAAACAAAGCACATCTTAACATGACATTTTATGGTAGATTCTTTCAAAATCACCTTGTAATAGGATTTGTGGATTTTCAGGAGGGAACTGAGTTTTCTGGTCAAATACAGATTGGGGTCCAGTCCTAAATGGATGAAAAAGTGCCACATGTTCCATAATCAACTCAAAACATATTCAAATTACATTTCCAGGTACCTCTACTTGAAATCACATTATAATAGGATTTAATGAAGCAACCATAAACTGCTTGTGTAAATTACAATGAAAAGCATTTTACGCTAGGTTTTCAGCATTTACAGCTGCTTTCATTGCTGTTGATTATTGTATATTCACTCCAACGAGAAAACTGTTAAGATATCAACAAAGCACATCTTTACATGACATTTTATGGTAGATTCATTCATTATAACCTTATAATAGGATTTGTGGATTTTCAGGAGGGATCTGAATTTTCTGGTCGGATACAGATTGGGGTCCAGTCCTAAATGGATAAAAAAGTGACAGATGTTCCATAATCAACTCGAAACATATTCAAATTACATTCCAAGGTACCTCTATCTGAAATCACATTATAATAGGATTTACTGAAGCAACCATCAACTACAATGAAAAGCATTTTACGCTTGGTTTTTGGCATTTACAGCTGCTTTCATTGCTGATATCATTGTATATTCACTCCAATGAGAAAACTGTTTGGTTATCAGCAGAGCACATCTTTACATGACATTTTATGGTAGATTCATTCAAAATCACCTTGTAATAGGATTTGTGGATTTTCAGGAGGGAACTGAGTTTTCTGGTCAAATACAGATTGGGGTCCAGTCCTAAATGGATGAAAAAGTGCCACATTTTCCATAATCAACTCAAAACATATTCAAATTACATTTCCAGGTACCTCTACTTGAAATCACATTATAATAGGATTTAATGAAGCATCCATAAACTGCTTGTGTAAATTACAATGAAAGGCATTTTACGCTAGGTTTTCAGCATTTACAGCTGCCCCATTGCTGTTGATTATTGTATATTCACTCCAACGAGAAAACTGTTAAGATATCAACAAAGCACATCTTTACATGACATTTTATGGTAGATTCATTCAAAATCACCTTATGATAGGATTTGTGAATTTTCAGGAGGGATCTGAATTTTCTGGTCGGATTCAGATTGGGGTCCAGTCCTAAATGGATAAAAAAGTGACAGATGTTCCATAATCAACTCGAAACATATTCAAATTACATTTCAAGGTACCTCTATCTGAAATCACATTATAATAGGATTTACTGAAGCAACCATCAACTACAATGAAAAGCATTTTACGCTTGGTTTTTGGCATTTACAGCTGCTTTCATTGCTGATATCATTGTATATTCACTCCAATGAGAAAACTGTTTGGTTATCAGCAGAGCACATCTTTACATGACATTTTATGGTAGATTCATTCAAAATCACCTTATAATAGGATTGGTGGATTTTCAGGAGGGAACTGAGTTTTCTGGTCAAATACAGATTGGGGTCCAGTCCTAAATGGGTGAAAAAGTGACAGATGTTCCATAATCAACTCAAAACATATTCAAATTACATTTCAAAGAACCTCTACTTGAAATCACATTATAATAGGATTCAATGAAGCAACCATCAACTGCTTGTGTAAATTACAATGAAAAGCATTTTACGCTAGGTTTTCGGCATTTACAGTTGCCCCAATGCTGTTGATTATTGTATATTCACTCCAATGAGAAAACTTTTTAGTAATAAACAAAGCACATCTTAACATGACATTTTATGGTAGATTCTTTCAAAATCACCTTGTAATAGGATTGGTGGATTTTCAGGAGGGAACTGAGTTTTCTGGTCAAATACAGATTGGGGTCCAGTCCTAAATGGGTGAAAAAGTGACAGATGTTCCATAATCAACTCAAAACATATTCAAATTACATTTCAAAGAACCTCTACTTGAAATCACATTATAATAGGATTCAATGAGCAACCATCAACTGCTTGTGAAAATTACAATGAAAAGCATTTTACGCTAGGTCTTCGGCATTTACAGTTGCCCCATTGCTGTTGATTATTGTATATTCACTCCAATGAGAAAACTGTTTAGTAATAAACAAAGCACATCTTAACATGACATTTTATGGTAGATTCCTTCAAAATCACCTTGTAATAGGATTGGTGGATTTTCAGGAGGGAACTGAGTTTTCTGGTCAAATACAGATTGGGGTCCAGTCCTAAATGGATGAAAAAGTGCCACATGTTCCATAATCAACTCAAAACATATTCAAATTACATTTCCAGGTACCTCTACTTGAAATCACATTATAATAGGATTTAATGAAGCAACCATAAACTGCTTGTGTAAATTACAATGAAAAGCATTTTACGCTAGGTTTTCAGCATTTACAGCTGCCCCATTGCTGTTGATTATTGTATATTCACTCCAACGAGAAAACTGTTAAGATATCAACAAAGCACATCTTTACATGACATTTTATGGTAGATTCATTCAAAATCACCTTATGATAGGATTTGTGAATTTTCAGGAGGGATCTGAATTTTCTGGTCGGATTCAGATTGGGGTCCAGTCCTAAATGGATAAAAAAGTGACAGATGTTCCATAATCAACTCGAAACATATTCAAATTACATTTCAAGGTACCTCTATCTGAAATCACATTATAATAGGATTTACTGAAGCAACCATCAACTACAATGAAACGCATTTTACGCTTGGTTTTTGGCATTTACAGCTGCTTTCATTGCTGATATCATTGTATATTCACTCCAATGAGAAAACTGTTTGGTTATCAGCAGAGCACATCTTTACATGACATTTTATGGTAGATTCATTCAAAATCACCTTATAATAGGATTGGTGGATTTTCAGGAGGGAACTGAGTTTTCTGGTCAAATACAGATTGGGGTCCAGTCCTAAATGGGTGAAAAAGTGACAGATGTTCCATAATCAACTCAAAACATATTCAAATTACATTTCAAAGAACCTCTACTTGAAATCACATTATAATAGGATTCAATGAAGCAACCATCAACTGCTTGTGTAAATTACAATGAAAAGCATTTTACGCTAGGTTTTCGGCATTTACAGTTGCCCCAATGCTGTTGATTATTGTATATTCACTCCAATGAGAAAACTTTTTAGTAATAAACAAAGCACATCTTAACATGACATTTTATGGTAGATTCATTCAAAATCACCTTGTAATAGGATTGGTGGATTTTCAGGAGGGAACTGAGTTTTCTGGTCAAATACAGATTGGGGTCCAGTCCTAAATGGATGAAAAAGTGCCACATGTTCCATAATCAACTCAAAACATATTCAAATTACATTTCCAGGTACCTCTACTTGAAATCACATTATAATAGGATTTAATGAAGCAACCATAAACTGCTTGTGTAAATTACAATGAAAAGCATTTTACGCTAGGTTTTCAGCATTTACAGCTGCCCCATTGCTGTTGATTATTGTATATTCACTCCAACGAGAAAACTGTTAAGATATCAACAAAGCACATCTTTACATGACATTTTATGGTAGATTCATTCATTATAACCTTATAATAGGATTTGTGGATTTTCAGGAGGGATCTGAGTTTTCTGGTCGGATACAGATTGGGGTCCAGTCCTAAATGGATAAAAAAGTGACAGATGTTCCATAATCAACTCGAAACATATTCAAATTACATTTCAAGGTACCTCTATCTGAAATCACATTATAATAGGATTTACTGAAGCAACCATCAACTACAATGAAAAGCATTTTACGCTTGGTTTTTGGCATTTACAGCTGCTTTCATTGCTGATATCATTGTATATTCACTCCAATGAGAAAACTGTTTAGTTATCAGCAGAGCACATCTTCACATGACATTTTATGGTAGATTCATTCAAAATCACCTTGTAATAGGATTTGTGGATTTTCAGGAGGGAACTGAGTTTTCTGGTCAAATACAGATTGGGGTCCAGTCCGAAATGGATGAAAAAGTGCCACATGTTCCATAATCAACTCAAAACATATTCAAATTACATTTCAAGGTACCTCTACTTGAAATCACATTATAATAGGATATACTGAAGCAACCATCAACTACAATGAAAAGCATTTTACGCTAGGTTTTCAGCATTTACAGTTGCCCCATTGCTGTTGATTATTGTAAATTCACTCCAATGAGAAAACTGTTTGGTTATCAGCAGAGCACATCTTTACATGACATTTTATGGTAGATTCATTCAAAATCACCTTATAATAGGATTGGTGGATTTTCAGGAGGGAACTGAGTTTTCTGGTCAAATACAGATTGGGGTCCAGTCCTAAATGGGTGAAAAAGTGACAGATGTTCCATAATCAACTCAAAATATATTCAAATTACATTTCAAAGAACCTCTACTTGAAATCACATTATAATAGGATTCAATGAAGCAACCATCAACTGCTTGTGTAAATTACAATGAAAAGCATTTCACGCTAGGTTTTCGGCATTTACAGTTGCCCCATTGCTGTTGATTATTGTATATTCACTCCAATGAGAAAACTGTTTAGTAATAAACAAAGCACATCTTAACATGACATTTTATGGTAGATTCTTTCAAAATCACCTTGTAATAGGATTGGTGGATTTTCAGGAGGGAACTGAGTTTTCTGGTCAAATACAGATTGGGGTCCAGTCCTAAATGGATGAAAAAGTGCCACATGTTCCATAATCAACTCAAAAGATATTCAAATTACATTTCAAGGTACCTCTACTTGAAATCACATTATAATAGGATTTAATGAAGCAACCATAAACTGCTTGTGTAAATTACAATGAAAAGCATTTTACGCTAGGTTTTCAGCATTTACAGCTGCCCCATTGCTGTTGATTATTGTATATTCACTCCAACGAGAAAACTGTTAAGATATCAACAAAGCACATCTTTACATGACATTTTATGGTAGATTCATTCATTATCACCTTATAATAGGATTTGTGGATTTTCAGGAGGGATCTGAATTTTCTGGTCGGATACAGATTGGGGTCCAGTCCTAAATGGATAAAAAAGTGACAGATGTTCCATAATCAACTCGAAACATATTCAAATTACATTTCAAGGTACCTCTATCTGAAATCACATTATAATAGGATTTACTGAAGCAACCATCAACTACAATGAAAAGCATTTTACGCTTGGTTTTTGGCATTTACAGCTGCTTTCATTGCTGATATCATTGTATATTCACTCCAATGAGAAAACTGTTTGGTTATCAGCAGAGCACATCTTTACATGACATTTTATGGTAGATTCATTCAAAATCACCTTATAATAGGATTGGTGGATTTTCAGGAGGGAACTGAGTTTTCTGGTGAAATACAGATTGGGGTCCAGTCCTAAATGGGTGAAAAAGTGACAGATGTTCCATAATCAACTCAAAACATATTCAAATTACATTTCAAAGAACCTCTACTTGAAATCACATTATAATAGGATTCAATGAAGCAACCATCAACTGCTTGTGTAAATTACAATGAAAAGCATTTTACGCTAGGTTTTCGGCATTTACAGTTGCCCCATTGCTGTTGATTATTGTATATTCACTCCAATGAGAAAACTTTTTAGTAATAAACAAAGCACATCTTAACATGACATTTTATGGTAGATTCTTTCAAAATCACCTTGTAATAGGATTGGTGGATTTTCAGGAGGGAACTGAGTTTTCTGGTCAAATACAGATTGGGGTCCAGTCCTAAATGGATGAAAAAGTGCCACATGTTCCATAATCAACTCAAAACATATTCAAATTACATTTCCAGGTACCTCTACTTGAAATCACATTATAATAGGATTTAATGAAGCAACCATAAACTGCTTGTGTAAATTAAAATGAAAAGCATTTCACGCTAGGTTTTCAGCATTTACAGCTGCCCCATTGCTGTTGATTATTGTATATTCACTCCAACGAGAAAACTGTTAAGATATCAACAAAGCACATCTTTACATGACATTTTATGGTAGATTCATTCATTATCACCTTATAATAGGATTTGTGGATTTTCAGGAGGGATCTGAATTTTCTGGTCGGATACAGATTGGGGTCCAGTCCTAAATGGATGAAAAAGTGCCACATGTTCCATAATCAACTCAAAACATATTCAAATTACATTTCCAGGTACCTCTACTTGAAATCACATTATAATAGGATTTACTGAAGCAACCATCAACTACAATGAAAAGCATTGTACGCTTGGTTTTTGGCATTTACAGCTGCTTTCATTGCTGATATCATTGTATATTCACTCCAATGAGAAAACTGTTTAGTTATCAGCAGAGCACATCTTCACATGACATTTTATGGTAGATTCATTCAAAATCACCTTGTAATAGGATTTGTGGATTTTCAGGAGGGAACTGAGTTTTCTGGTCAAATACAGATTGGGGTCCAGTCCTTAATGGATGAAAAAGTGCCACATTTTCCATAATCAACTCAAAACATATTCAAATTACATTTCAAGGTACCTCTACTTGAAATCACATTATAATAGGATTTACTGAAGCAACCATCAACTACAATGAAAAGCATTTTACGCTTGCTTTTCGGCATTTACAGCTGCTTTCATTGCTGTTTATCATTGTATATTCACTCCAATGAGAAAACTGTTAAGATATCAACAAAGCACATCTTAACATGACATTTTATGGTAGATTCATTCAAAATCACCTTATGATAGGATTTGTGGATTATTAGGAGGGAACTGAGTTTTCTGGTCAAATACAGATTGGGGTCCAGTCCTAAATGGATGAAAAAGTGACAGATGTTTTATAATTAACTCAAAACATATTCAAATTACATTTCAAGGTACCTCTACTTGAAATCACATTATAATAGGATTTAATGAAGCAACCATCAACTGCTTGTGTAAATTACAATGAAAAGCATTTTACGCTAGGTTTTCGTCATTTACAGCTGCCCCATTGCTGTTGATTATTGTATATTCACTCCAATGAGAAAACTGTTTAGTTATCAACAAAGCACATCTTTGCATGACATTTTATGGTAGATTCATTCATAATCACCTCATAATAGGATTTGTGGATTTTCAGGAGGCTATGACAGACACAGATTGGGGTCCAGTCCTAAATGGATGAAAAAGTGACACATGTTCCATAATCAACTCAAAATATATTCAAATTACATTTCCAGGTACCTCTACTTGAAATCACATTATAATAGGATTTAATGAAGCAACCATCAACTGCTTGTGTAAATTACACTAAAAAGCGTTTTACGCTAGGTTTTCGGCATTTACAGTTGCCCCAATGCTGTTGATTATTGTATATTCACTGCAATGAGAAAACTGTTTAGTTATCAACAAAGCCTATCTTAACATGACATTTTATGGTAGATTCATTCAAAATCACCTTATAATGGGATTTGTGGATTTTCAGGAGGGAACTGAGTTTTCTGGTCAAATACAGATTGGGGTCCAGTCCTAAATGGATGAAAAAGTGACACATGTTCCATAATCAACTCAAAATATATTCAAATTACATTTCCAGGTACCTCTACTTGAAATCACATTGTAATAGGATTTAATGAAGCAACCATCAACTGCTTGTGTAAATTACAATGAAAAGAATTTTACGCCTGGTTTTCGGGATTTACAGCTGCTTTCATTGCTGTTTATCATTGTATATTCACTCCCATGAGAAAACTGTTTAGTTATCAACAAAACACATCTTAACATGACATTTTATGGTAGATTCATTCATTATCACCTCATAATAGGATTTGTGGATTTTCAGGAGGGAACTGAGTTTTCTGGTCAGATACAGATTGGGGTCCAGTCCTAAATGGATGAAAAAGTGACAGATGTTCAATAAAAAGTGACAGATGTTCAATAATCAACTCAAAACATATTCAACTTACATTTCAAGGTACCTCTACTTGAAATCACATTATAATAGGATTTAATGAAGCAACCATCAACTGCTTGTGTAAATTACAATGAAAAGCGTTTTAAGCTAGGTTTTCGAAATTTACAGTTGCCCCAATGCTGTTGATTATTGTATATTCACTCCAATGAGAAAACTGTTTAGTTATCAACAAAGCCTATCTTAACATGACATTTTATGGCAGATTCATTCAAAATCACCTTATAATAGGATTTGTGGATTTTCAGGAGGGAACTGAGTTTTCTGGTCGGATACAGATTGGGGTCCAGTCCTAAATGGATGAAAAGGTGACAGATGTTCCATAATCAACTCAAAACATATTCAAATTACATTTCCAGGTACCTCTACTTGAAATCACATTATAATAGGATTTGCTGAAGCAACCATCAACTACAATGAAAAGCATTTTATGCCTGGTTTTCGGCATGTACAGCTGCTTTCATTGCTGTTTATCATTGTATATTCACTCAAATGAGAAAACTGTTCAGTTATCAGCAGAGCACATCTTCACATGACATTTTATGGTAGATTCATTCAAAATCACCTTGTAATAGGATTTGTGGATTTTCAGGAGGGAACTGAGTTTTCTGGTCAAATACAGATTGGGGTCCAGTCCTAAATGGATGAAAAAGTGCCACATGATCCATAATCAACTCAAAACATATTCAAATTACATTTCCAGGTACCTCTACTTGAAATCACATTATAATAGGATTTACTGAAGCAACCATCAACTACAATGAAAAGCATTGTACGCTTGGTTTTTGGCATTTACAGCTGCTTTCATTGCTGATATCATTGTATATTCACTCCAATGAGAAAACTGTTTAGTTATCAGCAGAGCACATCTTCACATGACATTTTATGGTAGATTCATTCAAAAATCACCTTGTAATAGGATTTGTGGATTTTCAGGAGGGAACTGAGTTTTCTGGTCCAATACAGATTGGGGTCCAGTCCTAAATGGATGAAAAAGTGCCACATTTTCCATAATCAACTCAAAACATATTCAAATTACATTTCCAGGTACCTCTACTTGAAATCACATTATAATAGGATTTACTGAAGCAACCATCAACTACAATGAAAAGCATTGTACGCTTGTTTTTTGGCATTTACAGCTGCTTTCATTGCTGATATCATTGTATATTCACTCCAATGAGAAAACTGTTTAGTTATCAGCAGAGCACATCTTCACATGACATTTTATGGTAGATTCATTCAAAATCACCTTGTAATAGGATTTGTGGATTTTCAGGAGGGAACTGAGTTTTCTGGTCAAATACAGATTGGGGTCCAGTCCTAAATGGATGAAAAAGTGCCACATTTTCCATAATCAACTCAAAACATATTCAAATTACATTTCAAGGTACCTCTACTTGAAATCACATTATAATAGGATTTAATGAAGCAACCATAAACTGCTTGTGTAAATTACAATGAAAAGCATTTTACGCTAGGTTTTCAGCATTTACAGCTGCCCCATTGCTGTTGATTATTGTATATTCACTCCAACGAGAAAACTGCTAAGATATCAACAAAGCACATCTTTACATGACATTTTATGGTAGATTCATTCATTATAACCTTATAATAGGATTTGTGGATTTTCAGGAGGGATCTGAGTTTTCTGGTCGGATACAGATTGGGGTCCAGTCCTAAATGGATAAAAAAGTGACAGATGTTCCATAATCAACTCGAAACATATTCAAATTACATTTCAAGGTACCTCTATCTGAAATCACATTATAATAGGATTTACTGAAGCAACCATCAACTACAATGAAAAGCATTTTACGCTTGGTTTTTGGCATTTACAGCTGCTTTCATTGCTGATATCATTGTATATTCACTCCAATGAGAAAACTGTTTAGTTATCAGCAGAGCACATCTTCACATGACATTTTATGGTAGATTCATTCAAAATCACCTTGTAATAGGATTTGTGGATTTTCAGGAGGGAACTGAGTTTTCTGGTCAAATACAGATTGGGGTCCAGTCCTAAATGGATGAAAAAGTGCCACATGTTCCATAATCAACTCAAAACATATTCAAATTACATTTCAAGGTACCTCTACTTGAAATCACATTATAATAGGATATACTGAAGCAACCATCAACTACAATGAAAAGCATTTTACGCTAGGTTTTCAGCATTTACAGTTGCCCCATTGCTGTTGATTATTGTATATTCACTCCAATGAGAAAACTGTTTGGTTATCAGCAGAGCACATCTTTACATGACATTTTATGGTAGATTCATTCAAAATCACCTTATAATAGGATTGGTGGATTTTCAGGAGGGAACTGAGTTTTCTGGTCAAATACAGATTGGGGTCCAGTCCTAAATGGGTGAAAAAGTGACAGATGTTCCATAATCAACTCAAAATATATTCAAATTACATTTCAAAGAACCTCTACTTGAAATCACATTATAATAGGATTCAATGAAGCAACCATCAACTGCTTGTGTAAATTACAATGAAAAGCATTTTACGCTAGGTTTTCGGCATTTACAGTTGCCCCATTGCTGTTGATTATTGTATATTCACTCCAATGAGAAAACTGTTTAGTAATAAACAAAGCACATCTTAACATGACATTTTATGGTAGATTCTTTCAAAATCACCTTGTAATAGGATTGGTGGATTTTCAGGAGGGAACTGAGTTTTCTGGTCAAATACAGATTGGGGTCCAGTCCTAAATGGATGAAAAAGTGCCACATGTTCCATAATCAACTCAAAAGATATTCAAATTACATTTCCAGGTACCTCTACTTGAAATCACATTATAATAGGATTTAATGAAGCAACCATAAACTGCTTGTGTAAATTACAATGAAAAGCATTTTACGCTAGGTTTTCAGCATTTACAGCTGCCCCATTGCTGTTGATTATTGTATATTCACTCCAACGAGAAAACTGTTAAGATATCAACAAAGCACATCTTTACATGACATTTTATGGTAGATTCATTCATTATCACCTTATAATAGGATTTGTGGATTTTCAGGAGGGATCTGAATTTTCTGGTCGGATACAGATTGGGGTCCAGTCCTAAATGGATAAAAAAGTGACAGATGTTCCATAATCAACTCGAAACATATTCAAATTACATTTCAAGGTACCTCTACTTGAAATCACATTGTAATAGGATTCAATGAAGCAACCATCAACTGCTTGTGTAAATTACAATGAAAAGCATTTTACGCTAGGTTTTCGGCATTTACAGTTGCCCCATTGCTGTTGATTATTGTATATTCACTCCAATGAGAAAACTGTTTAGTAATAAACAAAGCACATCTTAACATGACATTTTATGGTAGATTCTTTCAAAATCACCTTGTAATAGGATTGGTGGATTTTCAGGAGGGAACTGAGTTTTCTGGTCAAATACAGATTGGGGTCCAGTCCTAAATGGATGAAAAAGTGCCACATGTTCCATAATCAACTCAAAAGATATTCAAATTACATTTCCAGGTACCTCTACTTGAAATCACATTATAATAGGATTTAATGAAGCAACCATAAACTGCTTGTGTAAATTACAATGAAAAGCATTTTAGGCTAGGTTTTCAGCATTTACAGCTGCCCCATTGCTGTTGATTATTGTATATTCACTCCAACGAGAAAACTGTTAAGATATCAACAAAGCACATCTTTACATGACATTTTATGGTAGATTCATTCATTATCACCTTATAATAGGATTTGTGGATTTTCAGGAGGGATCTGAATTTTCTGGTCGGATACAGATTGGGGTCCAGTCCTAAATGGATAAAAAAGTGACAGATGTTCCATAATCAACTCGAAACATATTCAAATTACATTTCAAGGTACCTCTATCTGAAATCACATTATAATAGGATTTACTGAAGCAACCATCAACTACAATGAAAAGCATTTTACGCTTGGTTTTTGGCATTTACAGCTGCTTTCATTGCTGATATCATTGTATATTCACTCCAATGAGAAAACTGTTTGGTTATCAGCAGAGCACATCTTTACATGACATTTTATGGTAGATTCATTCAAAATCACCTTATAATAGGATTGGTGGATTTTCAGGAGGGAACTGAGTTTTCTGGTGAAATACAGATTGGGGTCCAGTCCTAAATGGGTGAAAAAGTGACAGATGTTCCATAATCAACTCAAAACATATTCAAATTACATTTCAAAGAACCTCTACTTGAAATCACATTATAATAGGATTCAATGAAGCAACCATCAACTGCTTGTGTAAATTACAATGAAAAGCATTTTACGCTAGGTTTTCGGCATTTACAGTTGCCCCATTGCTGTTGATTATTGTATATTCACTCCAATGAGAAAACTTTTTAGTAATAAACAAAGCACATCTTAACATGACATTTTATGGTAGATTCTTTCAAAATCACCTTGTAATAGGATTGGTGGATTTTCAGGAGGGAACTGAGTTTTCTGGTCAAATACAGATTGGGGTCCAGTCCTAAATGGATGAAAAAGTGCCACATGTTCCATAATCAACTCAAAACATATTCAAATTACATTTCCAGGTACCTCTACTTGAAATCACATTATAATAGGATTTAATGAAGCAACCATAAACTGCTTGTGTAAATTAAAATGAAAAGCATTTTATGCCTGGTTTTCGGCATGTACAGCTGCTTTCATTGCTGTTTATCATTGTATATTCACTCAAATGAGAAAACTGTTCAGTTATCAGCAGAGCACATCTTCACATGACATTTTATGGTAGATTCATTCAAAATCACCTTGTAATAGGATTTGTGGATTTTCAGGAGGGAACTGAGTTTTCTGGTCCAATACAGATTGGGGTCCAGTCCTAAATGGATGAAAAAGTGCCACATGATCCATAATCAACTCAAAACATATTCAAATTACATTTCCAGGTACCTCTACTTGAAATCACATTATAATAGGATTTACTGAAGCAACCATCAACTACAATGAAAAGCATTGTACGCTTGGTTTTTGGCATTTACAGCTGCTTTCATTGCTGATATCATTGTATATTCACTCCAATGAGAAAACTGTTTAGTTATCAGCAGAGCACATCTTCACATGACATTTTATGGTAGATTCATTCAAAATCACCTTGTAATAGGATTTGTGGATTTTCAGGAGGGAACTGAGTTTTCTGGTCAAATACAGATTGGGGTCCAGTCCTAAATGGATGAAAAAGTGCCACATTTTCCATAATCAACTCAGAACATATTCAAATTACATTTCAAGGTACCTCTACTTGAAATCACATTATAATAGGATTTACTGAAGCAACCATCAACTACAATGAAAAGCATTTTACGCTTGCTTTCCGGCATTTACAGCTGCTTTCATTGCTGTTTATCATTGTATATTCACTCCAATGAGAAAACTGTTAAGATATCAACAAAGCACATCTTAACATGACATTTTATGGTAGATTCATTCAAAATCACCTTATGATAGGATTTGTGGATTATTAGGAGGGAACTGAGTTTTCTGGTCAAATACAGATTGGGGTCCAGTCCTAAATGGATGAAAAAGTGACAGATGTTTCATAATCAACACAAAACATATTCAAATTACATTTCAAGGTACCTCTACTTGAAATCACATTATAATAGGATTTACTGAAGCAACCATCAACTACAATGAAAAGCATTTTACGCTTGGTTTTTGGCATTTACAGCTGCTTTCATTGCTGATATCATTGTATATTCACTCCAATGAGAAAACTGTTTGGTTATCAGCAGAGCACATCTTTACATGACATTTTATGGTAGATTCATTCAAAATCACCTTATAATAGGATTGGTGGATTTTCAGGAGGGAACTGAGTTTTCTGGTCAAATACAGATTGGGGTCCAGTCCTAAATGGGTAAAAAAGTGACAGATGTTCAATAATCAACTCAAAACATATTCAAATTACATTTCAAAGAACCTCTACTTGAAAACACATTATAATAGGATTTAATGAAGCAACCATAAACTGCTTGTGTAAATTACAATGAAAAGCATTTTACGCTAGGTTTTCAGCATTTACAGCTGCCCCATTGCTGTTGATTATTGTATATTCACTCCAACGAGAAAACTGTTAAGATATCAGCAAAGCACATCTTTGCATGACATTTTATGGTAGATTCATTCATAATCACCTCATAACAGGATTTGTGGATTTTCAGGAGGCTATGACAGACACAGATTGGGGTCCAGTCCTAAATGGATGAAAAAGTGACAGATGTTCCATAATCAACTCAAAACATATTCAAATTACATTTACAGGTACCTCTACTTGAAATCACACCATAATAGGATTTACTGAAGCAACCATCAACTACAATGAAAAGCATTTTACGCTAGGTTTTCGGCATTTACAGTTGCCCCATTGCTGTTGATTATTGTATATTCACTCCAATGAGAAAACTGTTTAGTAATAAACAAAGCACATCTTAACATGACATTTTATGGTAGATTCTTTCAAAATCACCTTGTAATAGGATTTGTGGATTTTCAGGAGGGAACTGAGTTTTCTGGTCAAATACAGATTGGGGTCCAGTCCTAAATGGATGAAAAAGTGCCACATGTTCCATAATCAACTCAAAACATATTCAAATTACATTTCCAGGTACCTCTACTTGAAATCACATTATAATAGGATTTAATGAAGCAACCATAAACTGCTTGTGTAAATTACAATGAAAAGCATTTTACGCTAGGTTTTCAGCATTTACAGCTGCTTTCATTGCTGTTGATTATTGTATATTCACTCCAACGAGAAAACTGTTAAGATATCAACAAAGCACATCTTTACATGACATTTTATGGTAGATTCATTCATTATAACCTTATAATAGGATTTGTGGATTTTCAGGAGGGATCTGAATTTTCTGGTCGGATACAGATTGGGGTCCAGTCCTAAATGGATAAAAAAGTGACAGATGTTCCATAATCAACTCGAAACATATTCAAATTACATTCCAAGGTACCTCTATCTGCAATCACATTATAATAGGATTTACTGAAGCAACCATCAACTACAATGAAAACCATTTTACGCTTGGTTTTTGGCATTTACAGCTGCTTTCATTGCTGATATCATTGTATATTCACTCGAATGAGAAAACTGTTTAGTTATCAGCAGAGCACATCTTCACATGACATTTTATGGTAGATTCATTCAAAATCACCTTGTAATAGGATTTGTGGATTTTCAGGAGGGAACTGAGTTTTCTGGTCAAATACAGATTGGGGTCCAGTCCTAAATGGATGAAAAAGTGCCACATTTTCCATAATCAACTCAAAACATATTCAAATTACATTTCCAGGTACCTCTACTTGAAATCACATTATAATAGGATTTAATTAAGCAACCATAAACTGCTTGTGTAAATTACAATGAAAGGCATTTTACGCTAGGTTTTCAGCATTTACAGCTGCCCCATTGCTGTTGATTATTGTATATTCACTCCAACGAGAAAACTGTTAAGATATCAACAAAGCACATCTTTACATGACATTTTATGGTAGATTCATTCAAAATCACCTTATGATAGGATTTGTGAATTTTCAGGAGGGATCTGAATTTTCTGGTCGGATTCAGATTGGGGTCCAGTCCTAAATGGATAAAAAAGTGACAGATGTTCCATAATCAACTCGAAACATATTCAAATTACATTTCAAGGTACCTCTACTTGAAATCACATTATAATAGGATTTACTGAAGCAACCATCAACTACAATGAAAAGCATTTTACGCTTGCTTTTCGGCATTTACAGCTGCTTTCATTGCTGTTTATCATTGTATATTCACTCCAATGAGAAAACTGTTAAGATATCAACAAAGCACATCTTAACATGACATTTTATGGTAGATTCATTCAAAATCACCTTATGATAGGATTTGTGGATTATTAGGAGGGAACTGAGTTTTCTGGTCAAATACAGATTGGGGTCCAGTCCTAAATGGATGAAAAAGTGACAGATGTTTTATAATTAACTCAAAACATATTCAAATTACATTTCAAGGTACCTCTACTTGAAATCACATTATAATAGGATTTAATGAAGCAACCATCAACTGCTTGTGTAAATTACAATGAAAAGCATTTTACGCTAGGTTTTCGTCATTTACAGCTGCCCCATTGCTGTTGATTATTGTATATTCACTCCAATGAGAAAACTGTTTAGTTATCAACAAAGCACATCTTTGCATGACATTTTATGGTAGATTCATTCATAATCACCTCATAATAGGATTTGTGGATTTTCAGGAGGCTATGACAGACACAGATTGGGGTCCAGTCCTAAATGGATGAAAAAGTGACACATGTTCCATAATCAACTCAAAATATATTCAAATTACATTTCCAGGTACCTCTACTTGAAATCACATTATAATAGGATTTAATGAAGCAACCATCAACTGCTTGTGTAAATTACACTAAAAAGCGTTTTACGCTAGGTTTTCGGCATTTACAGTTGCCCCAATGCTGTTGATTATTGTATATTCACTGCAATGAGAAAACTGTTTAGTTATCAACAAAGCCTATCTTAACATGACATTTTATGGTAGATTCATTCAAAATCACCTTATAATGGGATTTGTGGATTTTCAGGAGGGAACTGAGTTTTCTGGTCAAATACAGATTGGGGTCCAGTCCTAAATGGATGAAAAAGTGACACATGTTCCATAATCAACTCAAAATATATTCAAATTACATTTCCAGGTACCTCTACTTGAAATCACATTGTAATAGGATTTAATGAAGCAACCATCAACTGCTTGTGTAAATTACAATGAAAAGAATTTTACGCCTGGTTTTCGGGATTTACAGCTGCTTTCATTGCTGTTTATCATTGTATATTCACTCCCATGAGAAAACTGTTTAGTTATCAACAAAACACATCTTAACATGACATTTTATGGTAGATTCATTCATTATCACCTCATAATAGGATTTGTGGATTTTCAGGAGGGAACTGAGTTTTCTGGTCAGATACAGATTGGGGTCCAGTCCTAAATGGATGAAAAAGTGACAGATGTTCAATAAAAAGTGACAGATGTTCAATAATCAACTCAAAACATATTCAACTTACATTTCAAGGTACCTCTACTTGAAATCACATTATAATAGGATTTAATGAAGCAACCATCAACTGCTTGTGTAAATTACAATGAAAAGCGTTTTAAGCTAGGTTTTCGAAATTTACAGTTGCCCCAATGCTGTTGATTATTGTATATTCACTCCAATGAGAAAACTGTTTAGTTATCAACAAAGCCTATCTTAACATGACATTTTATGGCAGATTCATTCAAAATCACCTTATAATAGGATTTGTGGATTTTCAGGAGGGAACTGAGTTTTCTGGTCGGATACAGATTGGGGTCCAGTCCTAAATGGATGAAAAGGTGACAGATGTTCCATAATCAACTCAAAACATATTCAAATTACATTTCCAGGTACCTCTACTTGAAATCACATTATAATAGGATTTGCTGAAGCAACCATCAACTACAATGAAAAGCATTTTATGCCTGGTTTTCGGCATGTACAGCTGCTTTCATTGCTGTTTATCATTGTATATTCACTCAAATGAGAAAACTGTTCAGTTATCAGCAGAGCACATCTTCACATGACATTTTATGGTAGATTCATTCAAAATCACCTTGTAATAGGATTTGTGGATTTTCAGGAGGGAACTGAGTTTTCTGGTCAAATACAGATTGGGGTCCAGTCCTAAATGGATGAAAAAGTGCCACATGATCCATAATCAACTCAAAACATATTCAAATTACATTTCCAGGTACCTCTACTTGAAATCACATTATAATAGGATTTACTGAAGCAACCATCAACTACAATGAAAAGCATTGTACGCTTGGTTTTTGGCATTTACAGCTGCTTTCATTGCTGATATCATTGTATATTCACTCCAATGAGAAAACTGTTTAGTTATCAGCAGAGCACATCTTCACATGACATTTTATGGTAGATTCATTCAAAATCACCTTGTAATAGGATTTGTGGATTTTCAGGAGGGAACTGAGTTTTCTGGTCCAATACAGATTGGGGTCCAGTCCTAAATGGATGAAAAAGTGCCACATTTTCCATAATCAACTCAAAACATATTCAAATTACATTTCCAGGTACCTCTACTTGAAATCACATTATAATAGGATTTACTGAAGCAACCATCAACTACAATGAAAAGCATTGTACGCTTGTTTTTTGGCATTTACAGCTGCTTTCATTGCTGATATCATTGTATATTCACTCCAATGAGAAAACTGTTTAGTTATCAGCAGAGCACATCTTCACATGACATTTTATGGTAGATTCATTCAAAATCACCTTGTAATAGGATTTGTGGATTTTCAGGAGGGAACTGAGTTTTCTGGTCAAATACAGATTGGGGTCCAGTCCTAAATGGATGAAAAAGTGCCACATTTTCCATAATCAACTCAAAACATATTCAAATTACATTTCAAGGTACCTCTACTTGAAATCACATTATAATAGGATTTAATGAAGCAACCATAAACTGCTTGTGTAAATTACAATGAAAAGCATTTTACGCTAGGTTTTCAGCATTTACAGCTGCCCCATTGCTGTTGATTATTGTATATTCACTCCAACGAGAAAACTGCTAAGATATCAACAAAGCACATCTTTACATGACATTTTATGGTAGATTCATTCATTATAACCTTATAATAGGATTTGTGGATTTTCAGGAGGGATCTGAGTTTTCTGGTCGGATACAGATTGGGGTCCAGTCCTAAATGGATAAAAAAGTGACAGATGTTCCATAATCAACTCGAAACATATTCAAATTACATTTCAAGGTACCTCTATCTGAAATCACATTATAATAGGATTTACTGAAGCAACCATCAACTACAATGAAAAGCATTTTACGCTTGGTTTTTGGCATTTACAGCTGCTTTCATTGCTGATATCATTGTATATTCACTCCAATGAGAAAACTGTTTAGTTATCAGCAGAGCACATCTTCACATGACATTTTATGGTAGATTCATTCAAAATCACCTTGTAATAGGATTTGTGGATTTTCAGGAGGGAACTGAGTTTTCTGGTCAAATACAGATTGGGGTCCAGTCCTAAATGGATGAAAAAGTGCCACATGTTCCATAATCAACTCAAAACATATTCAAATTACATTTCAAGGTACCTCTACTTGAAATCACATTATAATAGGATATACTGAAGCAACCATCAACTACAATGAAAAGCATTTTACGCTAGGTTTTCAGCATTTACAGTTGCCCCATTGCTGTTGATTATTGTATATTCACTCCAATGAGAAAACTGTTTGGTTATCAGCAGAGCACATCTTTACATGACATTTTATGGTAGATTCATTCAAAATCACCTTATAATAGGATTGGTGGATTTTCAGGAGGGAACTGAGTTTTCTGGTCAAATACAGATTGGGGTCCAGTCCTAAATGGGTGAAAAAGTGACAGATGTTCCATAATCAACTCAAAATATATTCAAATTACATTTCAAAGAACCTCTACTTGAAATCACATTATAATAGGATTCAATGAAGCAACCATCAACTGCTTGTGTAAATTACAATGAAAAGCATTTTACGCTAGGTTTTCGGCATTTACAGTTGCCCCATTGCTGTTGATTATTGTATATTCACTCCAATGAGAAAACTGTTTAGTAATAAACAAAGCACATCTTAACATGACATTTTATGGTAGATTCTTTCAAAATCACCTTGTAATAGGATTGGTGGATTTTCAGGAGGGAACTGAGTTTTCTGGTCAAATACAGATTGGGGTCCAGTCCTAAATGGATGAAAAAGTGCCACATGTTCCATAATCAACTCAAAAGATATTCAAATTACATTTCCAGGTACCTCTACTTGAAATCACATTATAATAGGATTTAATGAAGCAACCATAAACTGCTTGTGTAAATTACAATGAAAAGCATTTTACGCTAGGTTTTCAGCATTTACAGCTGCCCCATTGCTGTTGATTATTGTATATTCACTCCAACGAGAAAACTGTTAAGATATCAACAAAGCACATCTTTACATGACATTTTATGGTAGATTCATTCATTATCACCTTATAATAGGATTTGTGGATTTTCAGGAGGGAACTGAATTTTCTGGTCGGATACAGATTGGGGTCCAGTCCTAAATGGATAAAAAAGTGACAGATGTTCCATAATCAACTCGAAACATATTCAAATTACATTTCAAGGTACCTCTACTTGAAATCACATTGTAATAGGATTCAATGAAGCAACCATCAACTGCTTGTGTAAATTACAATGAAAAGCATTTTACGCTAGGTTTTCGGCATTTACAGTTGCCCCATTGCTGTTGATTATTGTATATTCACTCCAATGAGAAAACTGTTTAGTAATAAACAAAGCACATCTTAACATGACATTTTATGGTAGATTCTTTCAAAATCACCTTGTAATAGGATTGGTGGATTTTCAGGAGGGAACTGAGTTTTCTGGTCAAATACAGATTGGGGTCCAGTCCTAAATGGATGAAAAAGTGCCACATGTTCCATAATCAACTCAAAAGATATTCAAATTACATTTCCAGGTACCTCTACTTGAAATCACATTATAATAGGATTTAATGAAGCAACCATAAACTGCTTGTGTAAATTACAATGAAAAGCATTTTAGGCTAGGTTTTCAGCATTTACAGCTGCCCCATTGCTGTTGATTATTGTATATTCACTCCAACGAGAAAACTGTTAAGATATCAACAAAGCACATCTTTACATGACATTTTATGGTAGATTCATTCATTATCACCTTATAATAGGATTTGTGGATTTTCAGGAGGGATCTGAATTTTCTGGTCGGATACAGATTGGGGTCCAGTCCTAAATGGATAAAAAAGTGACAGATGTTCCATAATCAACTCGAAACATATTCAAATTACATTTCAAGGTACCTCTATCTGAAATCACATTATAATAGGATTTACTGAAGCAACCATCAACTACAATGAAAAGCATTTTACGCTTGGTTTTTGGCATTTACAGCTGCTTTCATTGCTGATATCATTGTATATTCACTCCAATGAGAAAACTGTTTGGTTATCAGCAGAGCACATCTTTACATGACATTTTATGGTAGATTCATTCAAAATCACCTTATAATAGGATTGGTGGATTTTCAGGAGGGAACTGAGTTTTCTGGTGAAATACAGATTGGGGTCCAGTCCTAAATGGGTGAAAAAGTGACAGATGTTCCATAATCAACTCAAAACATATTCAAATTACATTTCAAAGAACCTCTACTTGAAATCACATTATAATAGGATTCAATGAAGCAACCATCAACTGCTTGTGTAAATTACAATGAAAAGCATTTTACGCTAGGTTTTCGGCATTTACAGTTGCCCCATTGCTGTTGATTATTGTATATTCACTCCAATGAGAAAACTTTTTAGTAATAAACAAAGCACATCTTAACATGACATTTTATGGTAGATTCTTTCAAAATCACCTTGTAATAGGATTGGTGGATTTTCAGGAGGGAACTGAGTTTTCTGGTCAAATACAGATTGGGGTCCAGTCCTAAATGGATGAAAAAGTGCCACATGTTCCATAATCAACTCAAAACATATTCAAATTACATTTCCAGGTACCTCTACTTGAAATCACATTATAATAGGATTTAATGAAGCAACCATAAACTGCTTGTGTAAATTAAAATGAAAAGCATTTTATGCCTGGTTTTCGGCATGTACAGCTGCTTTCATTGCTGTTTATCATTGTATATTCACTCAAATGAGAAAACTGTTCAGTTATCAGCAGAGCACATCTTCACATGACATTTTATGGTAGATTCATTCAAAATCACCTTGTAATAGGATTTGTGGATTTTCAGGAGGGAACTGAGTTTTCTGGTCCAATACAGATTGGGGTCCAGTCCTAAATGGATGAAAAAGTGCCACATGATCCATAATCAACTCAAAACATATTCAAATTACATTTCCAGGTACCTCTACTTGAAATCACATTATAATAGGATTTACTGAAGCAACCATCAACTACAATGAAAAGCATTGTACGCTTGGTTTTTGGCATTTACAGCTGCTTTCATTGCTGATATCATTGTATATTCACTCCAATGAGAAAACTGTTTAGTTATCAGCAGAGCACATCTTCACATGACATTTTATGGTAGATTCATTCAAAATCACCTTGTAATAGGATTTGTGGATTTTCAGGAGGGAACTGAGTTTTCTGGTCAAATACAGATTGGGGTCCAGTCCTAAATGGATGAAAAAGTGCCACATTTTCCATAATCAACTCAGAACATATTCAAATTACATTTCAAGGTACCTCTACTTGAAATCACATTATAATAGGATTTACTGAAGCAACCATCAACTACAATGAAAAGCATTTTACGCTTGCTTTCCGGCATTTACAGCTGCTTTCATTGCTGTTTATCATTGTATATTCACTCCAATGAGAAAACTGTTAAGATATCAACAAAGCACATCTTAACATGACATTTTATGGTAGATTCATTCAAAATCACCTTATGATAGGATTTGTGGATTATTAGGAGGGAACTGAGTTTTCTGGTCAAATACAGATTGGGGTCCAGTCCTAAATGGATGAAAAAGTGACAGATGTTTCATAATCAACACAAAACATATTCAAATTACATTTCAAGGTACCTCTACTTGAAATCACATTATAATAGGATTTACTGAAGCAACCATCAACTACAATGAAAAGCATTTTACGCTTGGTTTTTGGCATTTACAGCTGCTTTCATTGCTGATATCATTGTATATTCACTCCAATGAGAAAACTGTTTGGTTATCAGCAGAGCACATCTTTACATGACATTTTATGGTAGATTCATTCAAAATCACCTTATAATAGGATTGGTGGATTTTCAGGAGGGAACTGAGTTTTCTGGTCAAATACAGATTGGGGTCCAGTCCTAAATGGGTAAAAAAGTGACAGATGTTCAATAATCAACTCAAAACATATTCAAATTACATTTCAAAGAACCTCTACTTGAAAACACATTATAATAGGATTTAATGAAGCAACCATAAACTGCTTGTGTAAATTACAATGAAAAGCATTTTACGCTAGGTTTTCAGCATTTACAGCTGCCCCATTGCTGTTGATTATTGTATATTCACTCCAACGAGAAAACTGTTAAGATATCAGCAAAGCACATCTTTGCATGACATTTTATGGTAGATTCATTCATAATCACCTCATAACAGGATTTGTGGATTTTCAGGAGGCTATGACAGACACAGATTGGGGTCCAGTCCTAAATGGATGAAAAAGTGACAGATGTTCCATAATCAACTCAAAACATATTCAAATTACATTTACAGGTACCTCTACTTGAAATCACACCATAATAGGATTTACTGAAGCAACCATCAACTACAATGAAAAGCATTTTACGCTAGGTTTTCGGCATTTACAGTTGCCCCATTGCTGTTGATTATTGTATATTCACTCCAATGAGAAAACTGTTTAGTAATAAACAAAGCACATCTTAACATGACATTTTATGGTAGATTCTTTCAAAATCACCTTGTAATAGGATTTGTGGATTTTCAGGAGGGAACTGAGTTTTCTGGTCAAATACAGATTGGGGTCCAGTCCTAAATGGATGAAAAAGTGCCACATGTTCCATAATCAACTCAAAACATATTCAAATTACATTTCCAGGTACCTCTACTTGAAATCACATTATAATAGGATTTAATGAAGCAACCATAAACTGCTTGTGTAAATTACAATGAAAAGCATTTTACGCTAGGTTTTCAGCATTTACAGCTGCTTTCATTGCTGTTGATTATTGTATATTCACTCCAACGAGAAAACTGTTAAGATATCAACAAAGCACATCTTTACATGACATTTTATGGTAGATTCATTCATTATAACCTTATAATAGGATTTGTGGATTTTCAGGAGGGATCTGAATTTTCTGGTCGGATACAGATTGGGGTCCAGTCCTAAATGGATAAAAAAGTGACAGATGTTCCATAATCAACTCGAAACATATTCAAATTACATTCCAAGGTACCTCTATCTGCAATCACATTATAATAGGATTTACTGAAGCAACCATCAACTACAATGAAAACCATTTTACGCTTGGTTTTTGGCATTTACAGCTGCTTTCATTGCTGATATCATTGTATATTCACTCGAATGAGAAAACTGTTTAGTTATCAGCAGAGCACATCTTCACATGACATTTTATGGTAGATTCATTCAAAATCACCTTGTAATAGGATTTGTGGATTTTCAGGAGGGAACTGAGTTTTCTGGTCAAATACAGATTGGGGTCCAGTCCTAAATGGATGAAAAAGTGCCACATTTTCCATAATCAACTCAAAACATATTCAAATTACATTTCCAGGTACCTCTACTTGAAATCACATTATAATAGGATTTAATGAAGCAACCATAAACTGCTTGTGTAAATTACAATGAAAGGCATTTTACGCTAGGTTTTCAGCATTTACAGCTGCCCCATTGCTGTTGATTATTGTATATTCACTCCAACGAGAAAACTGTTAAGATATCAACAAAGCACATCTTTACATGACATTTTATGGTAGATTCATTCAAAATCACCTTATGATAGGATTTGTGAATTTTCAGGAGGGATCTGAATTTTCTGGTCGGATTCAGATTGGGGTCCAGTCCTAAATGGATAAAAAAGTGACAGATGTTCCATAATCAACTCGAAACATATTCAAATTACATTTCAAGGTACCTCTACTTGAAATCACATTATAATAGGATTTACTGAAGCAACCATCAACTACAATGAAAAGCATTTTACGCTTGCTTTTCGGCATTTACAGCTGCTTTCATTGCTGTTTATCATTGTATATTCACTCCAATGAGAAAACTGTTAAGATATCAACAAAGCACATCTTAACATGACATTTTATGGTAGATTCATTCAAAATCACCTTATGATAGGATTTGTGGATTATTAGGAGGGAACTGAGTTTTCTGGTCAAATACAGATTGGGGTCCAGTCCTAAATGGATGAAAAAGTGACAGATGTTTTATAATTAACTCAAAACATATTCAAATTACATTTCAAGGTACCTCTACTTGAAATCACATTATAATAGGATTTAATGAAGCAACCATCAACTGCTTGTGTAAATTACAATGAAAAGCATTTTACGCTAGGTTTTCGTCATTTACAGCTGCCCCATTGCTGTTGATTATTGTATATTCACTCCAATGAGAAAACTGTTTAGTTATCAACAAAGCACATCTTTGCATGACATTTTATGGTAGATTCATTCATAATCACCTCATAATAGGATTTGTGGATTTTCAGGAGGCTATGACAGACACAGATTGGGGTCCAGTCCTAAATGGATGAAAAAGTGACACATGTTCCATAATCAACTCAAAATATATTCAAATTACATTTCCAGGTACCTCTACTTGAAATCACATTATAATAGGATTTAATGAAGCAACCATCAACTGCTTGTGTAAATTACACTAAAAAGCGTTTTACGCTAGGTTTTCGGCATTTACAGTTGCCCCAATGCTGTTGATTATTGTATATTCACTGCAATGAGAAAACTGTTTAGTTATCAACAAAGCCTATCTTAACATGACATTTTATGGTAGATTCATTCAAAATCACCTTATAATGGGATTTGTGGATTTTCAGGAGGGAACTGAGTTTTCTGGTCAAATACAGATTGGGGTCCAGTCCTAAATGGATGAAAAAGTGACACATGTTCCATAATCAACTCAAAATATATTCAAATTACATTTCCAGGTACCTCTACTTGAAATCACATTGTAATAGGATTCAATGAAGCAACCATCAACTGCTTGTGTAAATTACAATGAAAAGAATTTTACGCCTGGTTTTCGGGATTTACAGCTGCTTTCATTGCTGTTTATCATTGTATATTCACTCCCATGAGAAAACTGTTTAGTTATCAACAAAACACATCTTAACATGACATTTTATGGTAGATTCATTCATTATCGCCTCATAATAGGATTTGTGGATTTTCAGGAGGGAACTGAGTTTTCTGGTCAGATACAGATTGGGGTCCAGTCCTAAATGGATGAAAAAGTGACAGATGTTCAATAAAAAGTGACAGATGTTCAATAATCAACTCAAAACATATTCAACTTACATTTCAAGGTACCTCTACTTGAAATCACATTATAATAGGATTTAATGAAGCAACCATCAACTGCTTGTGTAAATTACAATGAAAAGCGTTTTAAGCTAGGTTTTCGAAATTTACAGTTGCCCCAATGCTGTTGATTATTGTATATTCACTCCAATGAGAAAACTGTTTAGTTATCAACAAAGCCTATCTTAACATGACATTTTATGGCAGATTCATTCAAAATCACCTTATAATAGGATTTGTGGATTTTCAGGAGGGAACTGAGTTTTCTGGTCGGATACAGATTGGGGTCCAGTCCTAAATGGATGAAAAGGTGACAGATGTTCCATAATCAACTCAAAACATATTCAAATTACATTTCCAGGTACCTCTACTTGAAATCACATTATAATAGGATTTGCTGAAGCAACCATCAACTACAATGAAAAGCATTTTATGCCTGGTTTTCGGCATGTACAGCTGCTTTCATTGCTGTTTATCATTGTATATTCACTCAAATGAGAAAACTGTTCAGTTATCAGCAGAGCACATCTTCACATGACATTTTATGGTAGATTCATTCAAAATCACCTTGTAATAGGATTTGTGGATTTTCAGGAGGGAACTGAGTTTTCTGGTCAAATACAGATTGGGGTCCAGTCCTAAATGGATGAAAAAGTGCCACATGATCCATAATCAACTCAAAACATATTCAAATTACATTTCCAGGTACCTCTACTTGAAATCACATTATAATAGGATTTACTGAAGCAACCATCAACTACAATGAAAAGCATTGTACGCTTGGTTTTTGGCATTTACAGCTGCTTTCATTGCTGATATCATTGTATATTCACTCCAATGAGAAAACTGTTTAGTTATCAGCAGAGCACATCTTCACATGACATTTTATGGTAGATTCATTCAAAATCACCTTGTAATAGGATTTGTGGATTTTCAGGAGGGAACTGAGTTTTCTGGTCCAATACAGATTGGGGTCCAGTCCTAAATGGATGAAAAAGTGCCACATTTTCCATAATCAACTCAAAACATATTCAAATTACATTTCCAGGTACCTCTACTTGAAATCACATTATAATAGGATTTACTGAAGCAACCATCAACTACAATGAAAAGCATTGTACGCTTGGTTTTTGGCATTTACAGCTGCTTTCATTGCTGATATCATTGTATATTCACTCCAATGAGAAAACTGTTTAGTTATCAGCAGAGCACATCTTCACATGACATTTTATGGTAGATTCATTCAAAATCACCTTGTAATAGGATTTGTGGATTTTCAGGAGGGAACTGAGTTTTCTGGTCAAATACAGATTGGGGTCCAGTCCTAAATGGATGAAAAAGTGCCACATTTTCCATAATCAACTCAAAACATATTCAAATTACATTTCAAGGTACCTCTACTTGAAATCACATTATAATAGGATTTAATGAAGCAACCATAAACTGCTTGTGTAAATTACAATGAAAAGCATTTTACGCTAGGTTTTCAGCATTTACAGCTGCCCCATTGCTGTTGATTATTGTATATTCACTCCAACGAGAAAACTGTTAAGATATCAACAAAGCACATCTTTACATGACATTTTATGGTAGATTCATTCATTATAACCTTATAATAGGATTTGTGGATTTTCAGGAGGGATCTGAGTTTTCTGGTCGGATACAGATTGGGGTCCAGTCCTAAATGGATAAAAAAGTGACAGATGTTCCATAATCAACTCGAAACATATTCAAATTACATTTCAAGGTACCTCTATCTGAAATCACATTATAATAGGATTTACTGAAGCAACCATCAACTACAATGAAAAGCATTTTACGCTTGGTTTTTGGCATTTACAGCTGCTTTCATTGCTGATATCATTGTATATTCACTCCAATGAGAAAACTGTTTAGTTATCAGCAGAGCACATCTTCACATGACATTTTATGGTAGATTCATTCAAAATCACCTTGTAATAGGATTTGTGGATTTTCAGGAGGGAACTGAGTTTTCTGGTCAAATACAGATTGGGGTCCAGTCCTAAATGGATGAAAAAGTGCCACATGTTCCATAATCAACTCAAAACATATTCAAATTACATTTCAAGGTACCTCTACTTGAAATCACATTATAATAGGATATACTGAAGCAACCATCAACTACAATGAAAAGCATTTTACGCTAGGTTTTCAGCATTTACAGTTGCCCCATTGCTGTTGATTATTGTATATTCACTCCAATGAGAAAACTGTTTGGTTATCAGCAGAGCACATCTTTACATGACATTTTATGGTAGATTCATTCAAAATCACCTCATAATAGGATTGGTGGATTTTCAGGAGGGAACTGAGTTTTCTGGTCAAATACAGATTGGGGTCCAGTCCTAAATGGGTGAAAAAGTGACAGATGTTCCATAATCAACTCAAAATATATTCAAATTACATTTCAAAGAACCTCTACTTGAAATCACATTATAATAGGATTCAATGAAGCAACCATCAACTGCTTGTGTAAATTACAATGAAAAGCATTTTACGCTAGGTTTTCGGCATTTACAGTTGCCCCATTGCTGTTGATTATTGTATATTCACTCCAATGAGAAAACTGTTTAGTAATAAACAAAGCACATCTTAACATGACATTTTATGGTAGATTCTTTCAAAATCACCTTGTAATAGGATTGGTGGATTTTCAGGAGGGAACTGAGTTTTCTGGTCAAATACAGATTGGGGTCCAGTCCTAAATGGATGAAAAAGTGCCACATGTTCCATAATCAACTCAAAAGATATTCAAATTACATTTCCAGGTACCTCTACTTGAAATCACATTATAATAGGATTTAATGAAGCAACCATAAACTGCTTGTGTAAATTACAATGAAAAGCATTTTACGCTAGGTTTTCAGCATTTACAGCTGCCCCATTGCTGTTGATTATTGTATATTCACTCCAACGAGAAAACTGTTAAGATATCAACAAAGCACATCTTTACATGACATTTTATGGTAGATTCATTCATTATCACCTTATAATAGGATTTGTGGATTTTCAGGAGGGATCTGAATTTTCTGGTCGGATACAGATTGGGGTCCAGTCCTAAATGGATAAAAAAGTGACAGATGTTCCGTAATCAACTCGAAACATATTCAAATTACATTTCAAGGTACCTCTATCTGAAATCACATTATAATAGGATTTACTGAAGCAACCATCAACTACAATGAAAAGCATTTTACGCTTGGTTTTTGGCATTTACAGCTGCTTTCATTGCTGATATCATTGTATATTCACTCCAATGAGAAAACTGTTTGGTTATCAGCAGAGCACATCTTTACATGACATTTTATGGTAGATTCATTCAAAATCACCTTATAATAGGATTGGTGGATTTTCAGGAGGGAACTGAGTTTTCTGGTGAAATACAGATTGGGGTCCAGTCCTAAATGGGTGAAAAAGTGACAGATGTTCCATAATCAACTCAAAACATATTCAAATTACATTTCAAAGAACCTCTACTTGAAATCACATTATAATAGGATTCAATGAAGCAACCATCAACTGCTTGTGTAAATTACAATGAAAAGCATTTTACGCTAGGTTTTCGGCATTTACAGTTGCCCCATTGCTGTTGATTATTGTATATTCACTCCAATGAGAAAACTTTTTAGTAATAAACAAAGCACATCTTAACATGACATTTTATGGTAGATTCTTTCAAAATCACCTTGTAATAGGATTGGTGGATTTTCAGGAGGGAACTGAGTTTTCTGGTCAAATACAGATTGGGGTCCAGTCCTTAATGGATGAAAAAGTGCCACATTTTCCATAATCAACTCAAAATATATTCAAATTACATTTCAAGGTACCTCTACTTGAAATCACATTATAATAGGATTTACTGAAGCAACCATCAACTACAATGAAAAGCATTTTACGCTTGCTTTTCGGCATTTACAGCTGCTTTCATTGCTGTTTATCATTGTATATTCACTCCAATGAGAAAACTGATAAGATATCAACAAAGCACATCTTAACATGACATTTTATGGTAGATTCATTCAAAATCACCTTATGATAGGATTTGTGGATTATTAGGAGGGAACTGAGTTTTCTGGTCAAATACAGATTGGGGTCCAGTCCTAAATGGATGAAAAAGTGACAGATGTTTCATAATCAACACAAAACATATTCAAATTACATTTCAAGGTACCTCTACTTGAAATCACATTATAATAGGATTTACTGAAGCAACCATCAACTACAATGAAAAGCATTTTACGCTTGGTTTTTGGCATTTACAGCTGCTTTCATTGCTGATATCATTGTATATTCACTCCAATGAGAAAACTGTTTGGTTATCAGCAGAGCACATCTTTACATGACATTTTATGGTAGATTCATTCAAAATCACCTTATAATAGGATTGGTGGATTTTCAGGAGGGAACTGAGTTTTCTGGTCAAATACAGATTGGGGTCCAGTCCTAAATGGGTAAAAAAGTGACAGATGTTCAATAATCAACTCAAAACATATTCAAATTACATTTCAAAGAACCTCTACTTGAAAACACATTATAATAGGATTTAATGAAGCAACCATAAACTGCTTGTGTAAATTACAATGAAAAGCATTTTACGCTAGGTTTTCAGCATTTACAGCTGCCCCATTGCTGTTGATTATTGTATATTCACTCCAACGAGAAAACTGTTAAGATATCAGCAAAGCACATCTTTGCATGACATTTTATGGTAGATTCATTCATAATCACCTCATAACAGGATTTGTGGATTTTCAGGAGGCTATGACAGACACAGATTGGGGTCCAGTCCTAAATGGATGAAAAAGTGACAGATGTTCCATAATCAACTCAAAACATATTCAAATTACATTTACAGGTACCTCTACTTGAAATCACACCATAATAGGATTTACTGAAGCAACCATCAACTACAATGAAAAGCATTTTACGCTAGGTTTTCGGCATTTACAGTTGCCCCATTGCTGTTGATTATTGTATATTCACTCCAATGAGAAAACTGTTTAGTAATAAACAAAGCACATCTTAACATGACATTTTATGGTAGATTCTTTCAAAATCACCTTGTAATAGGATTTGTGGATTTTCAGGAGGGAACTGAGTTTTCTGGTCAAATACAGATTGGGGTCCAGTCCTAAATGGATGAAAAAGTGCCACATGTTCCATAATCAACTCAAAACATATTCAAATTACATTTCCAGGTACCTCTACTTGAAATCACATTATAATAGGATTTAATGAAGCAACCATAAACTGCTTGTGTAAATTACAATGAAAAGCATTTTACGCTAGGTTTTCAGCATTTACAGCTGCTTTCATTGCTGTTGATTATTGTATATTCACTCCAACGAGAAAACTGTTAAGATATCAACAAAGCACATCTTTACATGACATTTTATGGTAGATTCATTCATTATAACCTTATAATAGGATTTGTGGATTTTCAGGAGGGATCTGAATTTTCTGGTCGGATACAGATTGGGGTCCAGTCCTAAATGGATAAAAAAGTGACAGATGTTCCATAATCAACTCGAAACATATTCAAATTACATTCCAAGGTACCTCTATCTGAAATCACATTATAATAGGATTTACTGAAGCAACCATCAACTACAATGAAAAGCATTTTACGCTTGGTTTTTGGCATTTACAGCTGCTTTCATTGCTGATATCATTGTATATTCACTCCAATGAGAAAACTGTTTAGTTATCAGCAGAGCACATCTTCACATGACATTTTATGGTAGATTCATTCAAAATCACCTTGTAATAGGATTTGTGGATTTTCAGGAGGGAACTGAGTTTTCTGGTCAAATACAGATTGGGGTCCAGTCCTAAATGGATGAAAAAGTGCCACATTTTCCATAATCAACTCAAAACATATTCAAATTACATTTCCAGGTACCTCTACTTGAAATCACATTATAATAGGATTTAATGAAGCAACCATAAACTGCTTGTGTAAATTACAATGAAAGGCATTTTACGCTAGGTTTTCAGCATTTACAGCTGCCCCATTGCTGTTGATTATTGTATATTCACTCCAACGAGAAAACTGTTAAGATATCAACAAAGCACATCTTTACATGACATTTTATGGTAGATTCATTCAAAATCACCTTATGATAGGATTTGTGAATTTTCAGGAGGGATCTGAATTTTCTGGTCGGATTCAGATTGGGGTCCAGTCCTAAATGGATAAAAAAGTGACAGATGTTCCATAATCAACTCGAAACATATTCAAATTACATTTCAAGGTACCTCTATCTGAAATCACATTATAATAGGATTTACTGAAGCAACCATCAACTACAATGAAAAGCATTTTACGCTTGGTTTTTGGCATTTACAGCTGCTTTCATTGCTGATATCATTGTATATTCACTCCAATGAGAAAACTGTTTGGTTATCAGCAGAGCACATCTTTACATGACATTTTATGGTAGATTCATTCAAAATCACCTTATAATAGGATTGGTGGATTTTCAGGAGGGAACTGAGTTTTCTGGTGAAATACAGATTGGGGTCCAGTCCTAAATGGGTGAAAAAGTGACAGATGTTCCATAATCAACTCAAAACATATTCAAATTACATTTCAAAGAACCTCTACTTGAAATCACATTATAATAGGATTCAATGAAGCAACCATCAACTGCTTGTGTAAATTACAATGAAAAGCATTTTACGCTAGGTTTTCGGCATTTACAGTTGCCCCAATGCTGTTGATTATTGTATATTCACTCCAATGAGCAAACTTTTTAGTAATAAACAAAGCACATCTTAACATGACATTTTATGGTAGATTCTTTCAAAATCACCTTGTAATAGGATTGGTGGATTTTCAGGAGGGAACTGAGTTTTCTGGTCAAATACAGATTGGGGTCCAGTCCTAAATGGGTGAAAAAGTGACAGATGTTCCATAATCAACTCAAAACATATTCAAATTACATTTCAAAGAACCTCTACTTGAAATCACATTATAATAGGATTCAATGAGCAACCATCAACTGCTTGTGTAAATTACAATGAAAAGCATTTTACGCTAGGTCTTCGGCATTTACAGTTGCCCCATTGCTGTTGATTATTGTATATTCACTCCAATGAGAAAACTGTTTAGTAATAAACAAAGCACATCTTAACATGACATTTTATGGTAGATTCCTTCAAAATCACCTTGTAATAGGATTGGTGGATTTTCAGGAGGGAACTGAGTTTTCTGGTCAAATACAGATTGGGGTCCAGTCCTAAATGGATGAAAAAGTGCCACATGTTCCATAATCAACTCAAAACATATTCAAATTACATTTCCAGGTACCTCTACTTGAAATCACATTATAATAGGATTTAATGAAGCAACCATAAACTGCTTGTGTAAATTACAATGAAAAGCATTTTACGCTAGGTTTTCAGCATTTACAGCTGCCCCATTGCTGTTGATTATTGTATATTCACTCCAACGAGAAAACTGTTAAGATATCAACAAAGCACATCTTTACATGACATTTTATGGTAGATTCATTCAAAATCACCTTATGATAGGATTTGTGAATTTTCAGGAGGGATCTGAATTTTCTGGTCGGATTCAGATTGGGGTCCAGTCCTAAATGGATAAAAAAGTGACAGATGTTCCATAATCAACTCGAAACATATTCAAATTACATTTCAAGGTACCTCTATCTGAAATCACATTATAATAGGATTTACTGAAGCAACCATCAACTACAATGAAACGCATTTTACGCTTGGTTTTTGGCATTTACAGCTGCTTTCATTGCTGATATCATTGTATATTCACTCCAATGAGAAAACTGTTTGGTTATCAGCAGAGCACATCTTTACATGACATTTTATGGTAGATTAATTCAAAATCACCTTATAATAGGATTGGTGGATTTTCAGGAGGGAACTGAGTTTTCTGGTCAAATACAGATTGGGGTCCAGTCCTAAATGGGTGAAAAAGTGACAGATGTTCCATAATCAACTCAAAACATATTCAAATTACATTTCAAAGAACCTCTACTTGAAATCACATTATAATAGGATTCAATGAAGCAACCATCAACTGCTTGTGTAAATTACAATGAAAAGCATTTTACGCTAGGTTTTCGGCATTTACAGTTGCCCCAATGCTGTTGATTATTGTACATTCACTCCAATGAGAAAACTTTTTAGTAATAAACAAAGCACATCTTAACATGACATTTTATGGTAGATTCTTTCAAAATCACCTTGTAATAGGATTGGTGGATTTTCAGGAGGGAACTGAGTTTTCTGGTCAAATACAGATTGGGGTCCAGTCCTAAATGGATGAAAAAGTGCCACATGTTCCATAATCAACTCAAAACATATTCAAATTACATTTCCAGGTACCTCTACTTGAAATCACATTATAATAGGATTTAATGAAGCAACCATAAACTGCTTGTGTAAATTACAATGAAAAGCATTTTACGCTAGGTTTTCAGCATTTACAGCTGCCCCATTGCTGTTGATTATTGTATATTCACTCCAACGAGAAAACTGTTAAGATATCAACAAAGCACATCTTTACATGACATTTTATGGTAGATTCATTCATTATAACCTTATAATAGGATTTGTGGATTTTCAGGAGGGATCTGAGTTTTCTGGTCGGATACAGATTGGGGTCCAGTCCTAAATGGATAAAAAAGTGACAGATGTTCCATAATCAACTCGAAACATATTCAAATTACATTTCAAGGTACCTCTATCTGAAATCACATTATAATAGGATTTACTGAAGCAACCATCAACTACAATGAAAAGCATTTTACGCTTGGTTTTTGGCATTTACAGCTGCTTTCATTGCTGATATCATTGTATATTCACTCCAATGAGAAAACTGTTTAGTTATCAGCAGAGCACATCTTCACATGACATTTTATGGTAGATTCATTCAAAATCACCTTGTAATAGGATTTGTGGATTTTCAGGAGGGAACTGAGTTTTCTGGTCAAATACAGATTGGGGTCCAGTCCTAAATGGATGAAAAAGTGCCACATGTTCCATAATCAACTCAAAACATATTCAAATTACATTTCAAGGTACCTCTACTTGAAATCACATTATAATAGGATATACTGAAGCAACCATCAACTACAATGAAAAGCATTTTACGCTAGGTTTTCAGCATTTACAGTTGCCCCATTGCTGTTGATTATTGTATATTCACTCCAATGAGAAAACTGTTTGGTTATCAGCAGAGCACATCTTTACATGACATTTTATGGTAGATTCATTCAAAATCACCTTATAATAGGATTGGTGGATTTTCAGGAGGGAACTGAGTTTTCTGGTCAAATACAGATTGGGGTCCAGTCCTAAATGGGTGAAAAAGTGACAGATGTTCCATAATCAACTCAAAATATATTCAAATTACATTTCAAAGAACCTCTACTTGAAATCACATTATAATAGGATTCAATGAACCAACCATCAACTGCTTGTGTAAATTACAATGAAAAGCATTTTACGCTAGGTTTTCGGCATTTACAGTTGCCCCATTGCTGTTGATTATTGTATATTCACTCCAATGAGAAAACTGTTTAGTAATGACAAAGCACATCTTAACATGACAATTTATGGTAGATTCCTTCAAAATCACCTTGTAATAGGATTGGTGGATTTTCAGGAGGGAACTGAGTTTTCTGGTCAAATACAGATTGGGGTCCAGTCCTAAATGGATGAAAAAGTGCCACATGTTCCATAATCAACTCAAAACATATTCAAATTACATTTCCAGGTACCTCTACTTGAAATCACATTATAATAGGATTTAATGAAGCAACCATAAACTGCTTGTGTAAATTACAATGAAAAGCATTTTACGCTAGGTTTTCAGCATTTACAGCTGCCCCATTGCTGTTGATTATTGTATATTCACTCCAACGAGAAAACTGTTAAGATATCAACAAAGCACATCTTTACATGACATTTTATGGTAGATTCATTCATTATCACCTTATAATAGGATTTGTGGATTTTCAGGAGGGATCTGAATTTTCTGGTCGGATACAGATTGGGGTCCAGTCCTAAATGGATAAAAAAGTGACAGATGTTCCATAATCAACTCGAAACATATTCAAATTACATTTCAAGGTACCTCTATCTGAAATCACATTATAATAGGATTTACTGAAGCAACCATCAACTACAATGAAAAGCATTTTACGCTTGGTTTTTGGCATTTACAGCTGCTTTCATTGCTGATATCATTGTATATTCACTCCAATGAGAAAACTGTTTAGTTATCAGCAGAGCACATCTTCACATGACATTTTATGGTAGATTCATTCAAAATCACCTTGTAATAGGATTTGTGGAATTTCAGGAGGGAACTGAGTTTTCTGGTCAAATACAGATTGGGGTCCAGTCCTAAATGGATGAAAAAGTGCCACATGTTCCATAATCAACTCAAAACATATTCAAATTACATTTCAAGGTACCTCTACTTGAAATCACATTATAATAGGATTTACTGAAGCAACCATCAACTACAATGAAAAGCATTTTACGCTAGGTTTTCAGCATTTACAGTTGCCCCATTGCTGTTGATTATTGTATATTCACTCCAATGAGAAAACTGTTTGGTTATCAGCAGAGCACATCTTTACATGACATTTTATGGTAGATTCATTCAAAATCACCTTATAATAGGATTTGTGGAGTTTCAGGAGGGAACTGAGTTTTCTGGTCAAATACACATTGGGGTCCAGTCCTAAATGGGTGAAAAAGTGACAGATGTTCCATAATCAACTCAAAACATATTCAAATTACATTTCCCGGTACCTCTACTTGAAATCACATTATAATAGGATTTAATGAAGCAACCATCAACTGCTTGTGTAAATTACAATGAAAAGCATTTTACGCTAGGTTTTCGGCATTTACAGCTGCCCCATTGCTGTTGATTATCGTATATTCACTCCAATGAGAAAACTGTTTAGTTATCAACAAAGCACATCTTTGCATGACATTTTATGGTAGATTCATTCATAATCACCTTATAAAAGGATTTGTGGATTTTCAGGAGGGAACTGAGTTTTCTAGTCAAATACAGATTGGGGTCCAGTCCTAAATGGATGAAAAAGTGACAGATGTTCCATTATCAACTCAAAACATATTCAAATAACATTTCAAAGTACCTCTACTTGAAATCACATTGTAATAGGATTTAATGAAGCAACCATCAACTGCTTGTGTAAATTACAATGAAAAGCATTTTACACTAGGTTTTCGGCATTTACACCTGCCCCATTGCTGTTGATTATTGTATATTCACTCCAATGGGAAAACTGTTTAGTTATCAACAAAACACATCTTTGCATGACATTTTATGGTAGATTCATTCATAATCACCTCATAATAGGATTTGTGAATTTTCAGGAGGCTATGACAGACACAGATTGGGGTCCAGTCCTAAATGGATGAAAAAGTGACAGATGTTCCATAATCAACTCAAAACATATTCAAATTACATTTACAGGTACCTCTACTTGAAATCACACCATAATAGGATTTACTGAAGCAACCATCAACTACAATGAAAAGCATTTTACGCTAGGTTTTCGGCATTTACAGCCGCTTTCATTGCTGTTTATCATTGTATATTCACTCCAATGAGAAAACCGTTTAGTTATCAGCAGAGCACATCTTCACATGACATTTTATAGTAGATTCATTCAGAATCACCTTATAATAGGATTTGTGGATTTTCAGGAGGGAACTGAGTTTTTTGGTCAAATACAGATTGGGGTCCAGTCCTAAATTGATGAAAAAGTGACAGATGTTCCATAATCAATTTAAAACATGTTCAAATTACATTTCAAGGTACCTCTACTTGAAATCACATTATAATAGAATTTAATGAAGCAACCATCAACTGCTTGTGTAAATTACAATGAAAAGCATTTTACGCTAGATTTTCGGCATCTACAGTTGCCCCATTGCTGTTGATTATTGTATATTCACTCCAATGAGAAAACTGTTTAGTTATCAACAAAGCACATCTTTGCATGACATTTAATGGTAGATTCATTCATAATCACCTTATAAAAGGATTTGTGGATTTTCAGGAGGGAACTGAGTTTTCTAGTCAAATACAGATTGGGGTCCAGTCCTAAATGGATGAAAAAGTGACAGATGTTCCATTATCAACTCAAAACATATTCAAATAACATTTCAAAGTACCTCTACTTGAAATCACATTGTAATAGGATTTAATGAAGCAACCATCAACTGCTTGTGTAAATTACAATGAAAAGCATTTTACACTAGGTTTTCGGCATTTACAGCTGCCCCAATGCTGTTGATTATTGTATATTCACTCCAATGGGAAAACTGTTTAGTTATCAACAAAGCACATCTTTGCATGACATTTTATGGTAGATTCATTCATAATCACCTCATAATAGGATTTGTGGATTTTCAGGAGGCTATGACAGACACAGATTGGGGTCCAGTCCTAAATGGATGAAAAAGTGACAGATGTTCCATAATAAACTCAAAACATATTCAAATTACATTTCAAGGTACCTCTACTTGAAATCACATTATAATAGGATTTACTGAAGCAACCATCAACTACAATGAAAAGCATTTTACGCTAGGTTTTCAGCATTTACAGCTGCCCCATTGCTGTTGATTATTGTATATTCACTCCCATGAGAAAACTGTTTAGTTATCAACAAAACACATCTTAACATGACATTTTATGGTAGATTCATTCAAAATCACCTTATAATAGGATTTGTGGATTTTCAAGAGGGAACTGAGTTTTCTGGTCAAATACAGATTGGGGTCCAGTCCTAAATGGATGAAAAAGTGCCACATGTTCCATAATCAACTCAAAACATATTCAAATTACATTTCCAGGTACCTCTTCGTTCAATCACATTATAATAGGATTTACTGAAGCAACCATCAACTACAATGAAAAGCATTTTACGCTTGGTTTTCGTCATTTACAGCTTCTTTAATTACTGTTTATCATTGTATATCCACTCCAACGAGAAAACTGTTAAGATACTAACAAAGCACATCTTTACATGACATTTTATGGTAGATTCATTCAAAATCACCTAATAATAGGATTTGTTGATTTTCAGGAGGGAACTGAGTTTTCTGGTCAAATACAGATTGGGGTCCAGTCCTAAATGGGTGAAAAAGTGACAGATGTTCCATAATCAACTCAAAACATATTCAAATTACATTTCAAAGAACCTCTACTTAAATTCACATTATAATAGGATTCAATGAAGCAACCATCAACTGCTTGTGTAAATTACAATGAAAAGCATTTTACGCTAGGTTTTCGGCATTTACAGTTGCCCCATTGCTGTTAATTATTGTATATTCACTCCAATGAGAAAACTGTTTAGTTATCAGCAGAGCACATCTTTACATGAGATTTTATGGTAGATTTATTCAAAATCACCTTCTTATAGGATTTGTGGATTTTCAGGAGGGAACTGAGTTTTCTGGTCAAATACAGATTGGGGTCCAGTCCTAAATGGATGAAAAAGTGCCACATGTTCCATAATCAACTCAAAACATATTCAAATTACATTTCCAGGTACCTCTTCCTTCAATCACATTATAATAGGATTTACTGAAGCAACCATCAACTACAATGAAAAGCATTTTACGCTTGGTTTTCGTCATTTACAGCTTCTTTAATTACTGTTTATCATTGTATATCCACTCCAACGAGAAAACTGTTAAGATACTAACAAAGCACATCTTTACATGACATTTTATGGTAGATTCATTCAAAATCACCTAATAATAGGATTTGTTGATTTTCAGGAGGGAACTGAGTTTTCTGGTCAAATACAGATTGGGGTCCAGTCCTAAATGGGTGAAAAAGTGACAGATGTTCCATAATCAACTCAAAACATATTCAAATTACATTTCAAAGAACCTCTACTTAAATTCACATTATAATAGGATTCAATGAAGCAACCATCAACTGCTTGTGTAAATTACAATGAAAAGCATTTTACGCTAGGTTTTCGGCATTTACAGTTGCCCCATTGCTGTTAATTATTGTATATTCACTCCAATGAGAAAACTTTTTAGTTATCAGCAGAGCACATCTTTACATGAGATTTTATGGTAGATTTATTCAAAATCACCTTCTTATAGGATTTGTGGATTTTCAGGAGGGAACTGAGTTTTCTGGTCAAATACAGATTGGGGTCCAGTCCTAAATGGATGAAAAAGTGCCACATGTTCCATAATCAACTCAAAACATATTCAAATTACATTTCCAGGTACCTCTACTTGAAATCACATTATAATAGGATTTACTGAAGCAACCATCAACTACAATGAAAAGCATTTTACGCCTGGTTTTGGGGATTTACAGCTGCTTTCATTGCAGTTCATCATAGTATATTCACTCCAATGAGAAAACTGTTTAGTTATCAGCAGAGCACATCTTCACATGACATTTTATGGCAGATTCATTCAAAATCACCTTATGATAGGATTTGTGGATTTTCAGGAGGGAACTGAGTTTTCTGGTCCAAGACAGATTGGGGTCAAGTCCTAAATGGATGAAAAAGTGCCACATGTTCCATAATCAACTCAAAACATATTCAAATTACATTTCCAGGTACCTCTACTTGAAATCACATTATAATAGGATTTACTGAAGCAACCATCAACTACAATGAAAAGCATTGTACGCTTGGTTTTTGGCATTTACAGCTGCTTTCATCGCTGATATCATTGTATATTCACTCCAATGAGAAAACTGTTTAGTTATCAGCAGAGCACATCTTCACATGACATTTTATGGTAGATTCATTCAAAATCACCTTGTAATAGGATTTGTGGATTTTCAGGAGGGAACTGAGTTTTCTGGTCAAATACAGATTGGGGTCCAGTCCTAAATGGATGAAAAAGTGCCACATGTTCCATAATCAACTCAAAACATATTCAAATTACATTTCCAGGTACTTCTACTTAAAATCACAATATAATAGGATTTACTGAAGCAACCATCAACTACAATGAAAAGCATTGTACGCTTGGTTTTTGGCATTTACAGCTGCTTTCATTGCTGATATCATTCTATATTCACTCCAATGAGAAAACTGTTTAGTTATCAGCAGAGCACATCTTCACATGACATTTTATGGTAGATTCATTCAAAATCACCTTGTAATAGGATTTGTGGATTTTCAGGAGGGAACTGAGTTTTCTGGTCCAATACAGATTGGGGTCCAGTCCTAAATGGATGAAAAAGTGCCACATGTTTCATAATCAACTCAAAACATATTCAAATTACATTTCCAGGTACCTCTACTTGAAATCACATTATAATAGGATTTAATGAAGCAACCATCAACTGCTTGTGTAAATTACAAAGAAAAGCATTTTACGCTAGGTTTTCGAAATTTACAGTTGCCCCATTGCTGTTGATTATTGTATATTCACTCCAATGAGAAAACTGTTTAGTTATCAACAAAGCACATCTTAACATGACATTTTATGGAAGATTCATTCAAAATCACCTTATAATAGGATTTGTGGATTTTCAGGAGGGAACTGAGTTTTCTGGTCAAATACAGATTGGGGTCCAGTCCTAAATGCATGAAAAAGTGACAGATGTTCAATAAAAAGTGACAAATGTTCAATAATCAACTCAAAACATATTCAACTTACATTTCAAGGTACCTCTACTTGAAATCACATTATAATAGGATTTAATGAAGCAACCATCAACTGCTTGTCTAAATTACAATGAAAAGCGTTTTAAGCTAGGTTTTCGAAATTTACAGTTGCCCCAATGCTGTTGATTATTGTATATTCACTCCAATGAGAAAAATGTTTAGTTATCAGCAGAGCACATCTTCACATGACATTTTATGGCAGATTCATTCAAAATCACCTTATAATAGGATTTGTGGATTTTCAGGAGGGAACTGAGTTTTCTGGTCGGATACAGATTGGGGTCCAGTCCTAAATGGATGAAAAGGTGACAGATGTTCCATAATCAACTCAAAACATATTCAAATTACATTTCCAGGTACCTCTACTTGAAATCACATTATAATAGGATTTGCTGAAGCAACCATCAACTACAATGAAAAGCATTTTATGCCTGGTTTTCGGCATGTACAGCTGCTTTCATTGCTGTTTATCATTGTATATTCACTCAAATGAGAAAACTGTTCAGTTATCAGCAGAGCACATCTTCACATGACATTTTATAGTAGATTCATTCAAAATCACCTTATGATAGGATTTGTGGATTTTCAGGAGGGAACTGGGTTTTCTGGTGAAAAACAGATTGGGGTCCAGTCCTAAATGGATGAAAAAGTGACACATGTTCCATAATCAACTCAAAACATATTCAAATTACATTTCAAGGTACCTCTACTTGAAATCACATTATAATAGGATTTAATGAAGCGACCGTCAACTACAATGAAAAGCATTTTACGCCTGGATTTTGGCATTTACAGCTGCTTTCATTGCTGTTTATCATTGTATATTCACTCCAATGAGAACACTGATAAGATATCAACAGAGCACATCTTAACATGACATTTTGTAATAGATTCATTCAAAATCACCTTATAATAGGATTTGTGGAGTTTCAGGAGGGAACTGAGTTTTCTGGTCAAATACAGATTGGGGTCCAGTCCTAAATGGGTGAAAAAGTGACAGATGTTCCATAATCAACTCAAAACATATTCAAATTACATGTCAAAGTACCTCTACTTGAAATCACATTATAATAGGATTTAATGAAGCAACCGTCAACTGCTTGTGTAAATTACAATGAAAAGCATTTTACACTAGGTTTTCGGCATTTACAGCTGCCCCATTGCTGTTGATTATTGTATATTCACTCCAATGGGAAAACTGTTTAGTTATCAACAAAGCACATCTTTGCATGACATTTTATGGTAGATTCATTCATAATCACCTCATAATAGGATTTGTGGATTTTCAGGAGGCTATGACAGACACAGATTGGGGTCCAGTCCTAAATGGATGAAAAGGTGACAGATGTTCCATAATCAACTCAAAACATATTCAAATTACATTTCCAGGTACCTCTACTTGAAATCACATTATAATAGGATTTAATGAAGCAACCATCAACTGCTTGTGTAAATTACACTAAAAAGCGTTTTACGCTAGGTTTTCGGCATTTACAGTTGCCCCAATGCTGTTGATTATTGTATATTCACTCCAATGAGAAAACTGTTTAGTTATCAACAAAGCCTATCTTAACATGACATTTTATGGTAGATTCATTCAAAATCACCTTATAATAGGATTGGTGGATTTTCAGGAGGGAACTGAGTTTTCTGGTCAAATACAGATTGGGGTCCAGTCCTAAATGGATGAAAAAGTGACAGATGTTCAATAATCAACTCAAAATATATACAAATTACATTTCCAGGTACCTCTACTTGAAATCACATTATAATAGGATTTAATGAAGCAACCATCAACTGCTTGTGTAAATTACAATGAAAAGCATTTTACGCTAGGTTTTCGAAATTTACAGTTGCCCCATTGCTGTTGATTATTGTATATTCACTCCAATGAGAAAACTGTTTAGTTATCAACAAAGCACATCTTAACATGACATTTTATGGTAGATTCATTCAAAATCACCTTATAATAGGATTTGTGGATTTTCAGGAGGGAACTGAGTTTTCTGGTCAGATACAGATTGGGGTCCAGTCCTAAATGGATGAAAAAGTGACAGATGTTCAATAAAAAGTGACAAATGTTCAATAATCAACTCAAAACATATTCAACTTACATTTCAAGGTACCTCTACTTGAAATCACATTATAATAGGATTTAATGAAGCAACCATCAACTGCTTGTGTAAATTACAATGAAAAGCGTTTTAAGCTAGGTTTTCGAAATTTACAGTTGCCCCAATGCTGTTGATTATTGTATATTCACTCCAATGAGAAAAATGTTTAGTTATCAGCAGAGCACATCTTCACATGACATTTTATGGCAGATTCATTCAAAATCACCTTATAATAGGATTTGTGGATTTTCAGGAGGGAACTGAGTTTTCTGGTCGGATACAGATTGGGGTCCAGTCCTAAATGGATGAAAAGGTGACAGATGTTCCATAATCAACTCAAAACATATTCAAATTACATTTCCAGGTACCTCTACTTGAAATCACATTATAATAGGATTTGCTGAAGCAACCATCAACTACAATGAAAAGCATTTTATGCCTGGTTTTCGGCATGTACAGCTGCTTTCATTGCTGTTTATCATTGTATATTCACTCAAATGAGAAAACTGTTCAGTTATCAGCAGAGCACATCTTCACATGACATTTTATAGTAGATTCATTCAAAATCACCTTATAATAGGATTTGTGGATTTTCAGGAGGGAACTGGGTTTTCTGGTGAAAAACAGATTGGGGTCCAGTCCTAAATGGATGAAAAAGTGACACATGTTCCATAATCAACTCAAAACATATTCAAATTACATTTCAAGGTACCTCTACTTGAAATCACATTATAATAGGATTTAATGAAGCGACCGTCAACTACAATGAAAAGCATTTTACGCTTGGATTTTGGCATTTACAGCTGCTTTCATTGCTGTTTATCATTGTATATTCACTCCAATGAGAACACTGATAAGATATCAACGGAGCACATCTTAACATGACATTTTGTAATAGATTCATTCAAAATCACCTTATAATAGGATTTGTGGAGTTTCAGGAGGGAACTGAGTTTTCTGGTCAAATACAGATTGGGGTCCAGTCCTAAATGGGTGAAAAAGTGACAGATGTTCCATAATCAACTCAAAACATATTCAAATTACATGTCAAAGTACCTCTACTTGAAATCACATTATAATAGGATTTAATGAAGCAACCATCAACTGCTTGTGTAAATTACAATGAAAAGCATTTTACGCTAGATTTTCGGCATTTACAGCTGCCCCATTGCTGTTGATTATTGTATATTCACTCCAATGAGAAAACTGTTTAGTTATCAACAAAGCACATCTTTGCATGACATTTTATGGTAGATTCATTCATAATCACCTTATAAAAGGATTTGTGGATTTTCAGGAGGGAACTGAGTTTTCTAGTCAAATACAGATTTGGGTCCAGTCCTAAATGGATGAAAAAGTGACAGATGTTCCATTATCAACTCAAAACATATTCAAATTACATTTCAAAGTACCTCTACTTGAAATCACATTATAATAGGATTTAATGAAGCAACCATCAACTGCTTGTGTAAATTACAATGAAAAGCATTTTACACTAGGTTTTCGGCATTTACAGCTGCCCCATTGCTGTTGATTATTGTATATTCACTCCAATGGGAAAACTGTTTAGTTATCAACAAAGCACATCTTTGCATGACATTTTATGGTAGATTCATTCATAATCACCTCATAATAGGATTTGTGGATTTTCAGGAGGCTATGACAGACACAGATTGGGGTCCAGTCCTAAATGGATGAAAAAGTGACAGATGTTCCATAATCAACTCAAAACATATTCAAATTACATTTCCAGGTACCTCTACTTGAAATCACATTATAATAGGATTTACTGAAGCAACCATCAACTACAATGAAAAGCATTGTACGCTTGGTTTTTGGCATTTACAGCTGCTTTCATCGCTGATATCATTGTATATTCACTCCAATGAGAAAACTGTTTAGTTATCAGCAGAGCACATCTTCACATGACATTTTATGGTAGATTCATTCAAAATCACCTTGTAATAGGATTTGTGGATTTTCAGGAGGGAACTGAGTTTTCTGGTCAAATACAGATTGGGGTCCAGTCCTAAATGGATGAAAAAGTGCCACATGTTCCATAATCAACTCAAAACATATTCAAATTACATTTCCAGGTACTTCTACTTAAAATCACAATATAATAGGATTTACTGAAGCAACCATCAACTACAATGAAAAGCATTGTACGCTTGGTTTTTGGCATTTACAGCTGCTTTCATTGCTGATATCATTGTATATTCACTCCAATGAGAAAACTGTTTAGTTATCAGCAGAGCACATCTTCACATGACATTTTATGGTAGATTCATTCAAAATCACCTTGTAATAGGATTTGTGGATTTTCAGGAGGGAACTGAGTTTTCTGGTCCAATACAGATTGGGGTCCAGTCCTAAATGGATGAAAAAGTGCCACATGTTTCATAATCAACTCAAAACATATTCAAATTACATTTCCAGGTACCTCTACTTGAAATCACATTATAATAGGATTTAATGAAGCAACCATCAACTGCTTGTGTAAATTACAAAGAAAAGCATTTTACGCTAGGTTTTCGAAATTTACAGTTGCCCCATTGCTGTTGATTATTGTATATTCACTCCAATGAGAAAACTGTTTAGTTATCAACAAAGCACATCTTAACATGACATTTTATGGAAGATTCATTCAAAATCACCTTATAATAGGATTTGTGGATTTTCAGGAGGGAACTGAGTTTTCTGGTCAAATACAGATTGGGGTCCAGTCCTAAATGCATGAAAAAGTGACAGATGTTCAATAAAAAGTGACAAATGTTCAATAATCAACTCAAAACATATTCAACTTACATTTCAAGGTACCTCTACTTGAAATCACATTATAATAGGATTTAATGAAGCAACCATCAACTGCTTGTCTAAATTACAATGAAAAGCGTTTTAAGCTAGGTTTTCGAAATTTACAGTTGCCCCAATGCTGTTGATTATTGTATATTCACTCCAATGAGAAAAATGTTTAGTTATCAGCAGAGCACATCTTCACATGACATTTTATGGCAGATTCATTCAAAATCACCTTATAATAGGATTTGTGGATTTTCAGGAGGGAACTGAGTTTTCTGGTCGGATACAGATTGGGGTCCAGTCCTAAATGGATGAAAAGGTGACAGATGTTCCATAATCAACTCAAAACATATTCAAATTACATTTCCAGGTACCTCTACTTGAAATCACATTATAATAGGATTTGCTGAAGCAACCATCAACTACAATGAAAAGCATTTTATGCCTGGTTTTCGGCATGTACAGCTGCTTTCATTGCTGTTTATCATTGTATATTCACTCAAATGAGAAAACTGTTCAGTTATCAGCAGAGCACATCTTCACATGACATTTTATAGTAGATTCATTCAAAATCACCTTATGATAGGATTTGTGGATTTTCAGGAGGGAACTGGGTTTTCTGGTGAAAAACAGATTGGGGTCCAGTCCTAAATGGATGAAAAAGTGACACATGTTCCATAATCAACTCAAAACATATTCAAATTACATTTCAAGGTACCTCTACTTGAAATCACATTATAATAGGATTTAATGAAGCGACCGTCAACTACAATGAAAAGCATTTTACGCCTGGATTTTGGCATTTACAGCTGCTTTCATTGCTGTTTATCATTGTATATTCACTCCAATGAGAACACTGATAAGATATCAACAGAGCACATCTTAACATGACATTTTGTAATAGATTCATTCAAAATCACCTTATAATAGGATTTGTGGAGTTTCAGGAGGGAACTGAGTTTTCTGGTCAAATACAGATTGGGGTCCAGTCCTAAATGGGTGAAAAAGTGACAGATGTTCCATAATCAACTCAAAACATATTCAAATTACATGTCAAAGTACCTCTACTTGAAATCACATTATAATAGGATTTAATGAAGCAACCGTCAACTGCTTGTGTAAATTACAATGAAAAGCATTTTACACTAGGTTTTCGGCATTTACAGCTGCCCCATTGCTGTTGATTATTGTATATTCACTCCAATGGGAAAACTGTTTAGTTATCAACAAAGCACATCTTTGCATGACATTTTATGGTAGATTCATTCATAATCACCTCATAATAGGATTTGTGGATTTTCAGGAGGCTATGACAGACACAGATTGGGGTCCAGTCCTAAATGGATGAAAAGGTGACAGATGTTCCATAATCAACTCAAAACATATTCAAATTACATTTCCAGGTACCTCTACTTGAAATCACATTATAATAGGATTTAATGAAGCAACCATCAACTGCTTGTGTAAATTACACTAAAAAGCGTTTTACGCTAGGTTTTCGGCATTTACAGTTGCCCCAATGCTGTTGATTATTGTATATTCACTCCAATGAGAAAACTGTTTAGTTATCAACAAAGCCTATCTTAACATGACATTTTATGGTAGATTCATTCAAAATCACCTTATAATAGGATTGGTGGATTTTCAGGAGGGAACTGAGTTTTCTGGTCAAATACAGATTGGGGTCCAGTCCTAAATGGATGAAAAAGTGACAGATGTTCAATAATCAACTCAAAATATATACAAATTACATTTCCAGGTACCTCTACTTGAAATCACATTATAATAGGATTTAATGAAGCAACCATCAACTGCTTGTGTAAATTACAATGAAAAGCATTTTACGCTAGGTTTTCGAAATTTACAGTTGCCCCATTGCTGTTGATTATTGTATATTCACTCCAATGAGAAAACTGTTTAGTTATCAACAAAGCACATCTTAACATGACATTTTATGGTAGATTCATTCAAAATCACCTTATAATAGGATTTGTGGATTTTCAGGAGGGAACTGAGTTTTCTGGTCAGATACAGATTGGGGTCCAGTCCTAAATGGATGAAAAAGTGACAGATGTTCAATAAAAAGTGACAAATGTTCAATAATCAACTCAAAACATATTCAACTTACATTTCAAGGTACCTCTACTTGAAATCACATTATAATAGGATTTAATGAAGCAACCATCAACTGCTTGTGTAAATTACAATGAAAAGCGTTTTAAGCTAGGTTTTCGAAATTTACAGTTGCCCCAATGCTGTTGATTATTGTATATTCACTCCAATGAGAAAAATGTTTAGTTATCAGCAGAGCACATCTTCACATGACATTTTATGGCAGATTCATTCAAAATCACCTTATAATAGGATTTGTGGATTTTCAGGAGGGAACTGAGTTTTCTGGTCGGATACAGATTGGGGTCCAGTCCTAAATGGATGAAAAGGTGACAGATGTTCCATAATCAACTCAAAACATATTCAAATTACATTTCCAGGTACCTCTACTTGAAATCACATTATAATAGGATTTGCTGAAGCAACCATCAACTACAATGAAAAGCATTTTATGCCTGGTTTTCGGCATGTACAGCTGCTTTCATTGCTGTTTATCATTGTATATTCACTCAAATGAGAAAACTGTTCAGTTATCAGCAGAGCACATCTTCACATGACATTTTATAGTAGATTCATTCAAAATCACCTTATAATAGGATTTGTGGATTTTCAGGAGGGAACTGGGTTTTCTGGTGAAAAACAGATTGGGGTCCAGTCCTAAATGGATGAAAAAGTGACACATGTTCCATAATCAACTCAAAACATATTCAAATTACATTTCAAGGTACCTCTACTTGAAATCACATTATAATAGGATTTAATGAAGCGACCGTCAACTACAATGAAAAGCATTTTACGCTTGGATTTTGGCATTTACAGCTGCTTTCATTGCTGTTTATCATTGTATATTCACTCCAATGAGAACACTGATAAGATATCAACGGAGCACATCTTAACATGACATTTTGTAATAGATTCATTCAAAATCACCTTATAATAGGATTTGTGGAGTTTCAGGAGGGAACTGAGTTTTCTGGTCAAATACAGATTGGGGTCCAGTCCTAAATGGGTGAAAAAGTGACAGATGTTCCATAATCAACTCAAAACATATTCAAATTACATGTCAAAGTACCTCTACTTGAAATCACATTATAATAGGATTTAATGAAGCAACCATCAACTGCTTGTGTAAATTACAATGAAAAGCATTTTACGCTAGATTTTCGGCATTTACAGCTGCCCCATTGCTGTTGATTATTGTATATTCACTCCAATGAGAAAACTGTTTAGTTATCAACAAAGCACATCTTTGCATGACATTTTATGGTAGATTCATTCATAATCACCTTATAAAAGGATTTGTGGATTTTCAGGAGGGAACTGAGTTTTCTAGTCAAATACAGATTTGGGTCCAGTCCTAAATGGATGAAAAAGTGACAGATGTTCCATTATCAACTCAAAACATATTCAAATTACATTTCAAAGTACCTCTACTTGAAATCACATTATAATAGGATTTAATGAAGCAACCATCAACTGCTTGTGTAAATTACAATGAAAAGCATTTTACACTAGGTTTTCGGCATTTACAGCTGCCCCATTGCTGTTGATTATTGTATATTCACTCCAATGGGAAAACTGTTTAGTTATCAACAAAGCACATCTTTGCATGACATTTTATGGTAGATTCATTCATAATCACCTCATAATAGGATTTGTGGATTTTCAGGAGGCTATGACAGACACAGATTGGGGTCCAGTCCTAAATGGATGAAAAAGTGACAGATGTTCCATAATCAACTCAAAACATATTCAAATTACATTTACAGGTACCTCTACTTGAAATCACACCATAATAGGATTTACTGAAGCAACCATCAACTACAATGAAAAGCATTTTACGCTTGGTTTTCGGCATTTACAGCCGCTTTCATTGCTGTTTATCATTGTATATTCACTCCAATGAGAAAACCGTTTAGTTATCAGCAGAGCACATCTTCACATGACATTTTATAGTAGATTCATTCAAAATCACCTTATAATAGGATTTGTGGATTTTCAGGAGGGAACTGAGTTTTTTGGTCAAATACAGATTGGGGTCCAGTCCTAAATTGATGAAAAAGTGACAGATGTTCCATAATCAATTTAAAACATATTCAAATTACATTTCAAGGTACCTCTACTTGGAATCACATTATAATAGGATTTAATGAAGCAACCATCAACTGCTTGTGTAAATTACAATGAAAAGCATTTTACGCTAGATTTTCGGCATCTACAGTTGCCCCATTGCTGTTGATTATTGTATATTCACTCCAATGAGAAAACTGTTTAGTTATCAACAAAGCAAACTTTGCATGACATTTTATGGTAGATTCATTCATTATCACCTCATAATAGGATTTGTGGATTTTCAGGAGGCTATGACAGACACAGATTTGGGTCCAGTCCTAAATGGATGAAAAAGTGACAGATGTTCCATAATCAACTCAAAACATATTCAAATTACATTTCAAGGTACCTCTACTTGAAATCACATTATAATAGGATTTAATGAAGCAAACATCAACTACAATGAAAAGCATTTTACGCTAGGTTTTCGGCATTTACAGCTGCCCCATTGCTGTTGATTATTGTATATTCACTCCAATGAGAAAACTGTTTGGTTATCAGCAGAGCACATCTTTACATGACATTTTATGGTAGATTCATTCAAAATCACCTTATAATAGGATTGGTGGATTTTCAGGAGGGAACTGAGTTTTCTGGTCAAATACAGATTGGGGTCCAGTCCTAAATGGGTGAAAAAGTGACAGATGTTCCATAATCAACTCAAAACATATTCAAATTACATTTCAAAGAACCTCTACTTGAAATCACATTATAATAGGATTCAATGAAGCAACCATCAACTGCTTGTGTAAATTACAATGAAAAGCATTTTACGCTAGGTTTTCGGCATTTACAGTTGCCCCATTGCTGTTGATTATTGTATATTCACTCCAATGAGAAAACTGTTTAGTAATAAACAAAGCACATCTTAACATGACATTTTATGGTAGATTCTTTCAAAATCACCTTGTAATAGGATTGGTGGATTTTCAGGAGGGAACTGAGTTTTCTGGTCAAATACAGATTGGGGTCCAGTCCTAAATGGATGAAAAAGTGACACATGTTCCATAATCAACTCAAAACATATTCAAATTACATTTCCAGGTACCTCTACTTGAAATCACATTATAATAGGATTTAATGAAGCAACCATAAACTGCTTGTGTAAATTACAATGAAAAGCATTTTACGCTAGGTTTTCAGCATTTACAGCTGCCCCATTGCTGTTGATTATTGTATATTCACTCCAACGAGAAAACTGTTAAGATATCAACAAAGCACATCTTTACATGACATTTTATGGTAGATTCATTAATTATCACCTTATAATAGGATTTGTGGATTTTCAGGAGGGATCTGAATTTTCTGGTCGGATACAGATTGGGGTCCAGTCCTAAATGGATAAAAAAGTGACAGATGTTCCATCATCAACTCGAAACATATTCAAATTACATTTCAAGGTACCTCTATCTGAAATCACATTATAATAGGATTTACTGAAGCAACCATCAACTACAATGAAAAGCATTTTACGCTTGGTTTTTGGCATTTACAGCTGCTTTCATTGCTGATATCATTGTATATTCACTCCAATGAGGAAACTGTTTGGTTATCAGCAGAGCACAGCTTTACATGACATTTTATGGTAGATTCATTCAAAATCACCTTATAATAGGATTGGTGGATTTTCAGGAGGGAAACTGAGTTTTCTGGTCAAATACAGATTGGGGTCCAGTCCTAAATGGGTGAAAAAGTGACAGATGTTCCATAATCAACTCAAAACATATTCAAATTACATTTCAAAGAACCTCTACTTGAAATCACATTATAATAGGATTCAATGAAGCAACCATCAACTGCTTGTGTAAATTACAATGAAAAGCATTTTACGCTAGGTTTTCGGCATTTACAGTTGCCCCATTGCTGTTGATTATTGTATATTCACTCCAATGAGAAAACTTTTTAGTAATAAACAAAGCACATCTTAACATGACATTTTATGGTAGATTCTTTCAAAATCACCTTGTAATAGGATTGGTGGATTTTCAGGAGGGAAACTGAGTTTTCTGGTCAGATACAGATTGGGGTCCAGTCCTAAATGGATGAAAAAGTGACAGATGTTCAATAAAAAGTGACAAATGTTCAATAATCAACTCAAAACATATTCAACTTACATTTCAAGGTACCTCTACTTGAAATCACATTATAATAGGATTTAATGAAGCAACCATCAACTGCTTGTGTAAATTACAATGAAAAGCGTTTTAAGCTAGGTTTTCGAAATTTACAGTTGCCCCAATGCTGTTGATTATTGTATATTCACTCCAATGAGAAAACTGTTTAGTTATCAGCAGAGCACATCTTCACATGACATTTTATGGCAGATTCATTCAAAATCACCTTATAATAGGATTTGTGGATTTTCAGGAGGGAACTGGGTTTTCTGGTGAAAAATAGATTGGGGTCCAGTTCTAAATGGATGAAAAAGTGACACATGTTCCATAATCAACTCAAAACATATTCAAATTACATTTCAAGGTACCTCTACTTGAAATCACATTATAATAGGATTTAATGAAGCGACCGTCAACTACAATGAAAAGCATTTTACGCTTGGATTTTGGCATTTACAGCTGCTTTCATTGCTGTTTATCATTGTATATTCACTCCAATGAGAACACTGATAAGATATCAACAGAGCACATCTTAACATGACATTTTGTAATAGATTCATTCAAAATCACCTTATAATAGGATTTGTGGAGTTTCAGGAGGGAACTGAGTTTTCTGGTCAAATACAGATTGGGGTCCAGTCCTAAATGGATGAAAAAGTGACAGATGTTCCATAATCAACTCAAAACATATTCAAATTACATTTCAAGGTACCTCTACTTGAAAACACATTATAATAGGATTTACTGAAGCAACCATCAACTACAATGAAAAGCATTTTACGCCTGGTTTTGGGGATTTACAGCTGCTTTCATTGCTGATATCATTGTATATTCACTCCAATGAGAAAACTGTTTAGTTATCAACAAAGCACATATTAACATGACATTTTATGGCAGATTCATTCAAAATCACCTTATAGTAGGATTTGTGGATTTTCAGGAGGGAACTGAGTTTTCTGGTCAAATACAGATTGGGGTCCAGTCCTAAATGGGTGAAAAAGTGACAGATGTTCCATAATCAACTCAAAACATATTCAAATTACATTTGAAAGAACCTCTACTTGAAATCACATTATAATAGGATTCAATGAAGCAACCATCAACTGCTTGTGTAAATTACAATGAAAAGCATTTTACGCTAGGTTTTCGGCATTTACAGTTGCCCCATTGCTGTTGATTATTGTATATTCACTCCAATGAGAAAACTGTTTAGTAATAAACAAAGCACATCTTAACATGACATTTTATGGTAGATTCTTTCAAAATCACCTTGTAATAGGCTTTGTGGATTTTCAGGAGGGAACTGAGTTTTCTGGTCAAGTACAGATTGGGGTCCAGTCCTAAATGGATGAAAAAGTGCCACATGTTCCATAATCAACTCAAAACATATTCAAATTACATTTCCAGGTACCGCTACTTGAAATCACATTATAATAGGATTTAATGAAGCAACCATCAACTGCTTGTGTAAATTACAATGAAAAGCATTTTACACTAGGTTTTCGGCATTTACAGTTGCCCTGATGCTGTTGATTATTGTATATTCACTCCAATGAGAAAACAGTTTAGTTATCAACAAAGCCTATCTTAACATGACATTTTATGGTAGATTCATTCAAAATCACCCTATAATAGGATTTGTGGATTTTCAGGAGGGAACTGAGTTTTCTGGTCAGATACAGATTGGGGTCCAGTCCTAAATGGATGAAAAAGTGACAGATGTTCAATAAAAAGTGACAAATGTTCAATAATCAACTCAAAACATATTCAACTTACATTTCAAGGTACCTCTACTTGAAATCACATTATAATAGGATTTAATGAAGCAACCATCAACTGCTTGTGTAAATTACAATGAAAAGCGTTTTAAGCTAGGTTTTCGAAATTTACAGTTGCCCCAATGCTGTTGATTATTGTATATTCACTCCAATGAGAAAACTGTTTAGTTATCAGCAGAGCACATCTTCACATGACATTTTATGGCAGATTCATTCAAAATCACCTTATAATAGGATTTGTGGATTTTCAGGAGGGAACTGGGTTTTCTGGTGAAAAATAGATTGGGGTCCAGTTCTAAATGGATGAAAAAGTGACAGATGTTCCATAATCAACTCAAAACATATTCAAATTACATTTCAAGGTACCTCTACTTGAAATCACATTATAATAGGATTTAATGAAGCAACCATCAACTGCTTGTGTAAATTACAATGAAAAGCATTTTACGCTAGGTTTTCGGCATTTACAGCTGCCCCATTGCTGTTGATTATTGTATATTCACTCCAATGAGAAAACTGTTTAGTTATCAACAAAGCACATCTTTGCATGACATTTTATGGTAGATTCATTCATAATCACCTTATAAAAGGATTTGTGGATTTTCAGGAGGGAACTGAGTTTTCTAGTAAAATACAGATTTGGGTCCAGTCCTAAATGGATGAAAAAGTGACAGATGTTCCATTATCAACTCAAAACATATTCAAATTACATTTCAAGGTACCTCTACTTGAAATCACATTATAATAGGATTTACTGAAGCAACCATCAACTACAATGAAAAGCATTTTACGCTAGGTTTTCGGCATTTACAGTTGCCCCATTGCTGTTGATTATTGTATATTCACTCCAATGAGAAAACTGTTTAGTAATAAACAAAGCACATCTTAACATGACATTTTATGGTAGATTCTTTCAAAATCACCTTGTAATAGGCTTTGTGGATTTTCAGGAGGGAACTGAGTTTTCTGGTCAAATACAGATTGGGGTCCAGTCCTAAATGGATGAAAAAGTGCCACATGCTCCATAATCAACTCAAAACATATTCAAATTACATTTCCAGGTACCGCTACTTGAAATCACATTATAATAGGATTTAATGAAGCAACCATAAACTGCTTGTGTAAATTACACTGAAAAGCATTTTACGCTAGGTTTTCAGCATTTACAGCTGCCCCATTGCTGTTGATTATTGTATATTCACTCCAACGAGAAAACTGTTAAGATATCAACAAAGCACATCTTAACATGACATTTTGTAATAAGTTCATTCAAAATCACCTTATAATAGGATTTGTGGAGTTTCAGGAGGGAACTGAGTTTTCTGGTCAAATACAGATTTGGGTCCAGTCCTAAATGGGTGAAAAAGTGACAGATGTTCCATAATCAACTCAAAACATATTCAAATTACATGTCAAAGTACCTCTACTTGAAATCACATTATAATAGGATTTAATGAAGCAACCATCAACTGCTTGTGTAAATTACAATGAAAAGCATTTTACGCTAGGTTTTTGGCATTTACAGCTGCCCCATTGCTGTTGATTATTGTATATTCACTCCAATTAGAAAACTGTTTAGTTATCAACAAAGCACATCTTTGCATGACATTTTATGGTAGATTCATTCATAATCACCTTATAAAAGGATTTGTGGATTTTCAGGAGGGAACTGAGTTTTCTAGTCAAATACAGATTTGGGTCCAGTCCTAAATGGACGAAAAAGTGACAGATGTTCCATTATCAACTCAAAACATATTCAAATTACATTTCAAAGTACCTCTACTTGAAATCACATTATAATAGGATTTAATGAAGCAACCATCAACTGCTTGTGTAAATTACAATGAAAAGCATTTTACACTAGGTTTTCGGCATTTACAGCTGCCCCATTGCTGTTGATTATTGTATATTCACTCCAATGGGAAAACTGTTTAGTTATCAACAAAGCACATCTTTGCATGACATTTTATGGTAGATTCATTCATAATCACCTCATAATAGGATTTGTGGATTTTCAGGAGGCTATGACAGACACAGATTGGGGTCCAGTCCTAAATGGATGAAAAAGTGACAGATGTTCCATAATCAACTCAAAACATATTCAAATTACATTTACAGGTACCTCTACTTGAAATCACACCATAATAGGATTTACTGAAGCAACCATCAACTACAATGAAAAGCATTTTACGCTTGGTTTTCGGCATTTACAGCCGCTTTCATTGCTGTTTATCATTGTATATTCACTCCAATGAGAAAACCGTTAAGTTATCAGCAGAGCACATCTTCACATGACATTTTATAGTAGATTCATTCAAAATCACCTTATAATAGGATTTGTGGATTTTCAGGAGGGAACTGAGTTTTTTGGTCAAATACAGATTGGGGTCCAGTCCTAAATTGATGAAAAAGTGACAGATGTTCCATAATCAATTTAAAACATATTCAAATTACATTTCAAGGTACCTCTACTTGGAATCACATTATAATAGGATTTAATGAAGCAACCATCAACTGCTTGTGTAAATTACAATGAAAAGCTTTTTACGCTAGGTTTTCAGCATTCACAGCTGCCCCATTGCTGTTGATTATTGTATATTCACTCCAATGAGAAAACTGTTTAGTTATCAACAAAGCACATCTTTGCATGACATTTTATGGTAGATTCATTCATTATCACCTCATAATAGGATTTGTGGATTTTCAGGAGGCTATGACAGACACAGATTTGGGTCCAGTCCTAAATGGATGAAAAAGTGACAGATGTTCCATAATCAACTCAAAACATATTCAAATTACATTTCAAGGTACCTCTACTTGAAAACACATTATAATAGGATTTACTGAAGCAACCATCAACTACAATGAAAAGCATTTTACGCCTGGTTTTGGGGATTTACAGCTGCTTTCATTGCTGATATCATTGTATATTCACTCCAATGAGAAAACTGTTTAGTTATCAACAAAGCACATATTAACATGACATTTTATGGCAGATTCATTCAAAATCACCTTATAGTAGGATTGGTGGATTTTCAGGAGGGAACTGAGTTTTCTGGTCAAATACAGATTGGGGTCCAGTCCTAAATGGGTGAAAAAGTGACAGATGTTCCATAATCAACTCAAAACATATTCAAATTACATTTGAAAGAACCTCTACTTGAAATCACATTATAATAGGATTCAATGAAGCAACCATCAACTGCTTGTGTAAATTACAATGAAAAGCATTTTACGCTAGGTTTTCGGCATTTACAGTTGCCCCATTGCTGTTGATTATTGTATATTCACTCCAATGAGAAAACTGTTTAGTAATAAACAAAGCACATCTTAACATGACATTTTATGGTAGATTCTTTCAAAATCACCTTGTAATAGGCTTTGTGGATTTTCAGGAGGGAACTGAGTTTTCTGGTCAAATACAGATTGGGGTCCAGTCCTAAATGGATGAAAAAGTGCCACATGTTCCATAATCAACTCAAAACATATTCAAATTACATTTCCAGGTACCGCTACTTGAAATCACATTATAATAGGATTTAATGAAGCAACCATCAACTGCTTGTGTAAATTACAATGAAAAGCATTTTACACTAGGTTTTCGGCATTTACAGTTGCCCTGATGCTGTTGATTATTGTATATTCACTCCAATGAGAAAACAGTTTAGTTATCAACAAAGCCTATCTTAACATGACATTTTATGGTAGATTCATTCAAAATCACCCTATAATAGGATTTGTGGATTTTCAGGAGGGAACTGAGTTTTCTGGTCAGATACAGATTGGGGTCCAGTCCTAAATGGATGAAAAAGTGACAGATGTTCAATAAAAAGTGACAAATGTTCAATAATCAACTCAAAACATATTCAACTTACATTTCAAGGTACCTCTACTTGAAATCACATTATAATAGGATTTAATGAAGCAACCATCAACTGCTTGTGTAAATTACAATGAAAAGCGTTTTAAGCTAGGTTTTCGAAATTTACAGTTGCCCCAATGCTGTTGATTATTGTATATTCACTCCAATGAGAAAACTGTTTAGTTATCAGCAGAGCACATCTTCACATGACATTTTATGGCAGATTCATTCAAAATCACCTTATAATAGGATTTGTGGATTTTCAGGAGGGAACTGGGTTTTCTGGTGAAAAATAGATTGGGGTCCAGTTCTAAATGGATGAAAAAGTGACAGATGTTCCATAATCAACTCAAAACATATTCAAATTACATTTCAAGGTACCTCTACTTGAAATCACATTATAATAGGATTTAATGAAGCAACCATCAACTGCTTGTGTAAATTACAATGAAAAGCATTTTACGCTAGGTTTTCGGCATTTACAGCTGCCCCATTGCTGTTGATTATTGTATATTCACTCCAATGAGAAAACTGTTTAGTTATCAACAAAGCACATCTTTGCATGACATTTTATGGTAGATTCATTCATAATCACCTTATAAAAGGATTTGTGGATTTTCAGGAGGGAACTGAGTTTTCTAGTAAAATACAGATTTGGGTCCAGTCCTAAATGGATGAAAAAGTGACAGATGTTCCATTATCAACTCAAAACATATTCAAATTACATTTCAAGGTACCTCTACTTGAAAACACATTATAATAGGATTTACTGAAGCAACCATCAACTACAATGAAAAGCATTTTACGCTAGGTTTTCGGCATTTACAGTTGCCCCATTGCTGTTGATTATTGTATATTCACTCCAATGAGAAAACTGTTTAGTAATAAACAAAGCACATCTTAACATGACATTTTATGGTAGATTCTTTCAAAATCACCTTGTAATAGGCTTTGTGGATTTTCAGGAGGGAACTGAGTTTTCTGGTCAAATACAGATTGGGGTCCAGTCCTAAATGGATGAAAAAGTGCCACATGCTCCATAATCAACTCAAAACATATTCAAATTACATTTCCAGGTACCGCTACTTGAAATCACATTATAATAGGATTTAATGAAGCAACCATAAACTGCTTGTGTAAATTACACTGAAAAGCATTTTACGCTAGGTTTTCAGCATTTACAGCTGCCCCATTGCTGTTGATTATTGTATATTCACTCCAACGAGAAAACTGTTAAGATATCAACAAAGCACATCTTAACATGACATTTTGTAATAAGTTCATTCAAAATCACCTTATAATAGGATTTGTGGAGTTTCAGGAGGGAACTGAGTTTTCTGGTCAAATACAGATTTGGGTCCAGTCCTAAATGGGTGAAAAAGTGACAGATGTTCCATAATCAACTCAAAACATATTCAAATTACATGTCAAAGTACCTCTACTTGAAATCACATTATAATAGGATTTAATGAAGCAACCATCAACTGCTTGTGTAAATTACAATGAAAAGCATTTTACGCTAGGTTTTTGGCATTTACAGCTGCCCCATTGCTGTTGATTATTGTATATTCACTCCAATTAGAAAACTGTTTAGTTATCAACAAAGCACATCTTTGCATGACATTTTATGGTAGATTCATTCATAATCACCTTATAAAAGGATTTGTGGATTTTCAGGAGGGAACTGAGTTTTCTAGTCAAATACAGATTTGGGTCCAGTCCTAAATGGACGAAAAAGTGACAGATGTTCCATTATCAACTCAAAACATATTCAAATTACATTTCAAAGTACCTCTACTTGAAATCACATTATAATAGGATTTAATGAAGCAACCATCAACTGCTTGTGTAAATTACAATGAAAAGCATTTTACACTAGGTTTTCGGCATTTACAGCTGCCCCATTGCTGTTGATTATTGTATATTCACTCCAATGGGAAAACTGTTTAGTTATCAACAAAGCACATCTTTGCATGACATTTTATGGTAGATTCATTCATAATCACCTCATAATAGGATTTGTGGATTTTCAGGAGGCTATGACAGACACAGATTGGGGTCCAGTCCTAAATGGATGAAAAAGTGACAGATGTTCCATAATCAACTCAAAACATATTCAAATTACATTTACAGGTACCTCTACTTGAAATCACACCATAATAGGATTTACTGAAGCAACCATCAACTACAATGAAAAGCATTTTACGCTTGGTTTTCGGCATTTACAGCCGCTTTCATTGCTGTTTATCATTGTATATTCACTCCAATGAGAAAACCGTTAAGTTATCAGCAGAGCACATCTTCACATGACATTTTATAGTAGATTCATTCAAAATCACCTTATAATACGATTTGTGGATTTTCAGGAGGGAACTGAGTTTTTTGGTCAAATACAGATTGGGGTCCAGTCCTAAATTGATGAAAAAGTGACAGATGTTCCATAATCAATTTAAAACATATTCAAATTACATTTCAAGGTACCTCTACTTGGAATCACATTATAATAGGATTTAATGAAGCAACCATCAACTGCTTGTGTAAATTACAATGAAAAGCATTTTACGCTAGGTTTTCAGCATTCACAGCTGCCCCATTGCTGTTGATTATTGTATATTCACTCCAATGAGAAAACTGTTTAGTTATCAACAAAGCACATCTTTGCATGACATTTTATGGTAGATTCATTCATTATCACCTCATAATAGGATTTGTGGATTTTCAGGAGGCTATGACAGACACAGATTTGGGTCCAGTCCTAAATGGATGAAAAAGTGACAGATGTTCCATAATCAACTCAAAACATATTCAAATTACATTTCAAGGTACCTCTACTTGAAATCACATTATAATAGGATTTACTGAAGCAACCATCAACTACAATGAAAAGCATTTTACGCCTGGTTTTGGGGATTTACAGCTGCTTTCATTGCTGATATCATTGTATATTCACTCCAATGAGAAAACTGTTTAGTTATCAACAAAGCACATATTAACATGACATTTTATGGCAGATTCATTCAAAATCACCTTATAGTAGGATTGGTGGATTTTCAGGAGGGAACTGAGTTTTCTGGTCAAATACAGATTGGGGTCCAGTCCTAAATGGGTGAAAAAGTGACAGATGTTCCATAATCAACTCAAAACATATTCAAATTACATTTGAAAGAACCTCTACTTGAAATCACATTATAATAGGATTCAATGAAGCAACCATCAACTGCTTGTGTAAATTACAATGAAAAGCATTTTACGCTAGGTTTTCGGCATTTACAGTTGCCCCATTGCTGTTGATTATTGTATATTCACTCCAATGAGAAAACTGTTTAGTAATAAACAAAGCACATCTTAACATGACATTTTATGGTAGATTCTTTCAAAATCACCTTGTAATAGGCTTTGTGGATTTTCAGGAGGGAACTGAGTTTTCTGGTCAAATACAGATTGGGGTCCAGTCCTAAATGGATGAAAAAGTGCCACATGTTCCATAATCAACTCAAAACATATTCAAATTACATTTCCAGGTACCGCTACTTGAAATCACATTATAATAGGATTTAATGAAGCAACCATCAACTGCTTGTGTAAATTACAATGAAAAGCATTTTACACTAGGTTTTCGGCATTTACAGTTGCCCTGATGCTGTTGATTATTGTATATTCACTCCAATGAGAAAACAGTTTAGTTATCAACAAAGCCTATCTTAACATGACATTTTATGGTAGATTCATTCAAAATCACCCTATAATAGGATTTGTGGATTTTCAGGAGGGAACTGAGTTTTCTGGTCAGATACAGATTGGGGTCCAGTCCTAAATGGATGAAAAAGTGACAGATGTTCAATAAAAAGTGACAAATGTTCAATAATCAACTCAAAACATATTCAACTTACATTTCAAGGTACCTCTACTTGAAATCACATTATAATAGGATTTAATGAAGCAACCATCAACTGCTTGTGTAAATTACAATGAAAAGCGTTTTAAGCTAGGTTTTCGAAATTTACAGTTGCCCCAATGCTGTTGATTATTGTATATTCACTCCAATGAGAAAACTGTTTAGTTATCAGCAGAGCACATCTTCACATGACATTTTATGGCAGATTCATTCAAAATCACCTTATAATAGGATTTGTGGATTTTCAGGAGGGAACTGGGTTTTCTGGTGAAAAATAGATTGGGGTCCAGTTCTAAATGGATGAAAAAGTGACAGATGTTCCATAATCAACTCAAAACATATTCAAATTACATTTCAAGGTACCTCTACTTGAAATCACATTATAATAGGATTTAATGAAGCAACCATCAACTGCTTGTGTAAATTACAATGAAAAGCATTTTACGCTAGGTTTTCGGCATTTACAGCTGCCCCATTGCTGTTGATTATTGTATATTCACTCCAATGAGAAAACTGTTTAGTTATCAACAAAGCACATCTTTGCATGACATTTTATGGTAGATTCATTCATAATCACCTTATAAAAGGATTTGTGGATTTTCAGGAGGGAACTGAGTTTTCTAGTAAAATACAGATTTGGGTCCAGTCCTAAATGGATGAAAAAGTGACAGATGTTCCATTATCAACTCAAAACATATTCAAATTACATTTCAAGGTACCTCTACTTGAAAACACATTATAATAGGATTTACTGAAGCAACCATCAACTACAATGAAAAGCATTTTACGCTAGGTTTTCGGCATTTACAGTTGCCCCATTGCTGTTGATTATTGTATATTCACTCCAATGAGAAAACTGTTTAGTAATAAACAAAGCACATCTTAACATGACATTTTATGGTAGATTCTTTCAAAATCACCTTGTAATAGGCTTTGTGGATTTTCAGGAGGGAACTGAGTTTTCTGGTCAAATACAGATTGGGGTCCAGTCCTAAATGGATGAAAAAGTGCCACATGCTCCATAATCAACTCAAAACATATTCAAATTACATTTCCAGGTACCGCTACTTGAAATCACATTATAATAGGATTTAATGAAGCAACCATAAACTGCTTGTGTAAATTACACTGAAAAGCATTTTACGCTAGGTTTTCAGCATTTACAGCTGCCCCATTGCTGTTGATTATTGTATATTCACTCCAACGAGAAAACTGTTAAGATATCAACAAAGCACATCTTAACATGACATTTTGTAATAAGTTCATTCAAAATCACCTTATAATAGGATTTGTGGAGTTTCAGGAGGGAACTGAGTTTTCTGGTCAAATACAGATTTGGGTCCAGTCCTAAATGGGTGAAAAAGTGACAGATGTTCCATAATCAACTCAAAACATATTCAAATTACATGTCAAAGTACCTCTACTTGAAATCACATTATAATAGGATTTAATGAAGCAACCATCAACTGCTTGTGTAAATTACAATGAAAAGCATTTTACGCTAGGTTTTTGGCATTTACAGCTGCCCCATTGCTGTTGATTATTGTATATTCACTCCAATTAGAAAACTGTTTAGTTATCAACAAAGCACATCTTTGCATGACATTTTATGGTAGATTCATTCATAATCACCTTATAAAAGGATTTGTGGATTTTCAGGAGGGAACTGAGTTTTCTAGTCAAATACAGATTTGGGTCCAGTCCTAAATGGACGAAAAAGTGACAGATGTTCCATTATCAACTCAAAACATATTCAAATTACATTTCAAAGTACCTCTACTTGAAATCACATTATAATAGGATTTAATGAAGCAACCATCAACTGCTTGTGTAAATTACAATGAAAAGCATTTTACACTAGGTTTTCGGCATTTACAGCTGCCCCATTGCTGTTGATTATTGTATATTCACTCCAATGGGAAAACTGTTTAGTTATCAACAAAGCACATCTTTGCATGACATTTTATGGTAGATTCATTCATAATCACCTCATAATAGGATTTGTGGATTTTCAGGAGGCTATGACAGACACAGATTGGGGTCCAGTCCTAAATGGATGAAAAAGTGACAGATGTTCCATAATCAACTCAAAACATATTCAAATTACATTTACAGGTACCTCTACTTGAAATCACACCATAATAGGATTTACTGAAGCAACCATCAACTACAATGAAAAGCATTTTACGCTTGGTTTTCGGCATTTACAGCCGCTTTCATTGCTGTTTATCATTGTATATTCACTCCAATGAGAAAACCGTTAAGTTATCAGCAGAGCACATCTTCACATGACATTTTATAGTAGATTCATTCAAAATCACCTTATAATAGGATTTGTGGATTTTCAGGAGGGAACTGAGTTTTTTGGTCAAATACAGATTGGGGTCCAGTCCTAAATTGATGAAAAAGTGACAGATGTTCCATAATCAATTTAAAACATATTCAAATTACATTTCAAGGTACCTCTACTTGGAATCACATTATAATAGGATTTAATGAAGCAACCATCAACTGCTTGTGTAAATTACAATGAAAAGCATTTTACGCTAGGTTTTCAGCATTCACAGCTGCCCCATTGCTGTTGATTATTGTATATTCACTCCAATGAGAAAACTGTTTAGTTATCAACAAAGCACATCTTTGCATGACATTTTATGGTAGATTCATTCATTATCACCTCATAATAGGATTTGTGGATTTTCAGGAGGCTATGACAGACACAGATTTGGGTCCAGTCCTAAATGGATGAAAAAGTGACAGATGTTCCATAATCAACTCAAAACATATTCAAATTACATTTCAAGGTACCTCTACTTGAAATCACATTATAATAGGATTTACTGAAGCAACCATCAACTACAATGAAAAGCATTTTACGCCTGGTTTTGGGGATTTACAGCTGCTTTCATTGCTGATATCATTGTATATTCACTCCAATGAGAAAACTGTTTAGTTATCAACAAAGCACATATTAACATGACATTTTATGGCAGATTCATTCAAAATCACCTTATAGTAGGATTGGTGGATTTTCAGGAGGGAACTGAGTTTTCTGGTCAAATACAGATTGGGGTCCAGTCCTAAATGGGTGAAAAAGTGACAGATGTTCCATAATCAACTCAAAACATATTCAAATTACATTTGAAAGAACCTCTACTTGAAATCACATTATAATAGGATTCAATGAAGCAACCATCAACTGCTTGTGTAAATTACAATGAAAAGCATTTTACGCTAGGTTTTCGGCATTTACAGTTGCCCCATTGCTGTTGATTATTGTATATTCACTCCAATGAGAAAACTGTTTAGTAATAAACAAAGCGCATCTTAACATGACATTTTATGGTAGATTCTTTCAAAATCACCTTGTAATAGGCTTTGTGGATTTTCAGGAGGGAACTGAGTTTTCTGGTCAAATACAGATTGGGGTCCAGTCCTAAATGGATGAAAAAGTGCCACATGTTCCATAATCAACTCAAAACATATTCAAATTACATTTCCAGGTACCTCTACTTGAAATCACATTATAATAGGATTTAATGAAGCAACCATCAACTGCTTGTGTAAATTACAATGAAAATCATTTTACGCTATGTTTTCAGCATTTACAGCTGCCCCATTGCTGTTGATTATTGTATATTCACTCCAACGAGAAAACTGTTTAGTTATCAACAAAGCACATCTTTGCATGACATTTTATGGTAGATTCATTCATAATCACCTCATAATAGGATTTGTGGATTTTCAGGAGGCTATGACAGACACAGATTGGGGTCCAGTCCTAAATGGATGAAAAAGTGACAGATGTTCCATAATCAACTCAAAACATATTCAAATTACATTTCAAGGTACCTCTACTTGAAATCACATTATAATAGGATTTACTGAAACAACCATCAACTACAATGAAAAGCATTTTACGCTAGGTTTTCAGCATTTACAGCTGCCTGATTGCTGTTCATTATTGTATATTCACTCCAATGAGAAAACTGTTTAGTTATCAACAAAGCACATCTTTGCATGACATTTAATGGTAGATTCATTCATAATCACCTCATAATAGGATTTGTGGATTTTCAGGAGGCTATGACAGACACAGATCGGGGTCCAGTCCTAAATGGATGAAAAAGTGACAGATGTTCCATAATCAACTCAAAACATATTCAAATTACATTTCAAGGTACCTCTACTTGAAATCACATTATAATAGGATTTACTGAAGCAACCATCAATACAATGAAAAGCATTTTACGCTTGGTTTTCAGCATTTACAGCTTATTTCATTGCTGTTTATCATTGTATATACACTCCAATGAGAAAACTGTTAAGTTATCAGCAGAGCACATCTTCACATGACATTATATAATAGATTCATTCAAAATCACCTTATAATAGGATTTGTGGATTTTCAGGAGGGAACTGAGTTTTCTGGTGAAATACAGTTTGGGGTCCAGTCCTAAATGGATGAAAAAGTGACAGATGTTCCATAATCAACTCAAAACATGTTCAAATTACATTTCAAGGTACCTCTACTTGAAATCACATTATAATAGGATTTAATGAAGCAACCATCAACTGCTTGTGTAAATTACGATGAAAAGCATTTTATGCCTGGTTTTCGGCATGTACAGCTGCTTTCATTGCTGTTTATCATTGTATATTCACTCCAATGAGAAAACTGTTAAGTTATCAGCAGAGCACATCTTCACATGACATTTTATGGCAGATTCATTCAAAATCACCTTATAATAGGATTTGTGGATTTTCAGGAGGGAACTGAGTTTTCTGGTGAGATACAGATTGGGGTCCAGTCCTAAATGGATGAATAAGTGGCACATGTTCCATAATCAACTCAAAACATATTCAAATTACATTTCAAGGTACCTCTACTTGAAATCACATTATAATAGGATTTAATGAAGCAACCATCAACTGCTTGTGTAAATTACAATGAAAATCATTTTACGCTATGTTTTCAGCATTTACAGCTGCCCCATTGCTGTTGATTATTGTATATTCACTCCAACGAGAAAACTGTTTAGTTATCAACAAAGCACATCTTTGCATGACATTTTATGGTAGATTCATTCATAATCACCTCATAATAGGATTTGTGGATTTTCAGGAGGCTATGACAGACACAGATTGGGGTCCAGTCCTAAATGGATGAAAAAGTGACAGATGTTCCATAATCAACTCAAAACATATTCAAATTACATTTCAAGGTACCTCTACTTGAAATCACATTATAATAGGATTTACTGAAGCAACCATCAACTACAATGAAAAGCATTTTACGCTTGGTTTTCAGCATTTACAGCTGCCCCATTGCTGTTGATTATTGTATATTCACTCCAACGAGAAAACTGTTAAGATATCAACAAAGCACATATTAACATGACATTTTATGGTAGATTCATTCAAAATCACCTTATAATAGGATTTGTGGATTTTCAGGAGGGAACTGAGTTTTTTGGTCAAATACAGATTAAGGTCCAGTCCTAAATGGATGAAAAAGTGACAGATGTTCCATAATCAACTCAAAACATATTCAAATTACATTTCAAGGTACCTCTACTTGAAATCACATTATAATAGGATTTAATGAAGCAACCTTCAACTGCTTGTGTAAATTACAATGAAAAGCATTTTACGCTAGGTTTTCAGCATTTACAGCTGCCCCATTGCTGTTGATTATTGTATATTCACTCCAATGAGAAAACTGTTTAGTTATCAACAAAGCACATCTTTACATGACATTTTATGGCAGATTCATTCAAAATCACCTTATTATAGGATTTGTGGATTTTCAGGAGGGAACTGAGTTTTCTGGTCGGATACAGATTGGGGTCCAGTCCTAAATGGATGAAAAAGTGACAGATGTTCCATATTAAACTCAAAACATATTCAAATTACATTTCAAGGTACCTCTACTTGAAATCACATTATAATAGGATTTAATGAAGCAACCATCAACTACAATGAAAAGCATTTTACGCTTGGTTTTTGGCATTTACAGATGCTTTCATTGCTGTTTATCATTGTATATTCACTCCAATGAGAAAACTGTTTAGTTATCAGCAGAGCACATCTTTGCATGACATTTTATGGTAGATTCATTCATAATCACCTCATAATAGGATTTGTGGATTTTCAGGAGGCTATGACAGACACAGATTGGGGTCCAGTCCTAAATGGATGAAAAAGTGACAGATGTTCCATAATCAACTCAAAACATATTCAAATTACATTTCAAGGTACCTCTACTTGAAATCACATTATAATAGGATTTAATGAAGCAACCATCAACTGCTTGTGTAAATTACAATGACAAGCATTTTACGCTAGGTTTTCAGCACTTACAGTTGCCCCAATGCTGTTGATTATTGTATATTCACTCCAATGAGAAAACTGTTTAGTTATCAACAAAGCCTATCTTAACATGACATTTTATGGTAGATTCATTCAAAATCACCTTATAATAGGATTTGAGGATTTTCAGGAGGGAACTGAGTTTTCTGGTCAGATACAGATTGGGGTTCAGTCCTAAATGGATGAAAAAGTGACACATGTTTTATAATCAACTCATGTGTGTGTGTGTGTGTGTGTGTGTGTGTGTGTGTGTGTGTGTTCGCACCTACCTGTCCCATTCTGTTCGCTGCTCGAAGAGGCGGGGCTGTTGCAATCTGTCTGCAGTAAGGATTGTACGTGCAAACACGATGATGTCGGCACACTTGCAGCTGCTAAACAGGGTGGACGGAGTGCAAAAGCCATAACTTAGCTGTCTGTGATGGGGCCATCTTCCTCTTTCCATATGCGCCGCTGTAAATACGAATGCATTACCGAAGACAGAAGCGATACTGTTAAACTACCTTACCGATGAGCCAACTTAAGGAAAACCATACTTCTCTTGATGACATCCAGTTCAAAATGGTTCTCCAGTCGACCATCCAATCACGTAAGTTCTGTGAGGGGGGGGAGGAGTATGTGCGAAACATGTCAGACTACGTGTAAATAGCGAATAAAAAATAATTATTTGTAGATACAACGACTACAAGGTAAATGTTAATTGTTCAGCCAGTTTTCAGCATTTTTGAATTTCATTACTATGTAATTACTATGCAAGCTATTTCGAGTCTTAATGGGCTCGACCAAATTCCTCATTTGGTATAGCCCGACCTGGTCACACCATTTGTTGCCGTGTTGTCCATTTGCAGCCATTTTACCGTCTGACTGTGTGCACCATTGGACTGTTTTTTTGTGGTACGTGTGATTGAGGATTATCAGATTCAAGGGCCTGTTCATCAGGTAAGATGCAATGTTGGCTATCTAGTATGATAGTGTGACTACATAATGCTTGATGTGAAGTGTATATGCGAGTGAGTGTGTCTATCTATGGGAAGATTTAAAATGCTTGAAGGGTTTTAACTGCAAAACCCGCGAAATGTGTGAATATGCTGAGAAAAACCCTGAAAAATGAAGCCTGTGTGCTTTATGTATGTGTATGTGAAGTAATGTGAGTGTGAGTGTCTGTGCTGTCTGTTGCCTGCAAGATTTAAAATGCTTGAAGTGTTTTGACTGCAAAAACCTATGAAATGGGTGAAAATTATGAAAAAAACCCAGAAAGATCAAAGCCTGTCTGTGTGTGCGTGTGTACTTGAAGTAATGTGAGTGTGAGTGTCTGTGCTGTCTGTTGCCTGAAAGATTTGAATTGCTTTAAGTGACTCAAAGATTCTGCTGTAAAACCATAAAAGTGTTTAAATGCTTGAAATGCTTAAAAAAAACCGTGAAAGAATGGAGCATGTAGGTCTAACAATGTGTGAATGATTTCTGTCCCTAAATGAGATAAACTCGCAAGCAGTTTGATTGACAGCTCAAGTCCTTTGAAGCTGTGACAAAAGGACAACAGTTGCCCAGAAAAAAAACAAAGAAAGATCAAAGCCTGTGTTCAAGGGTGTGTGTGTGCAGGAGAGGCAGGATAACCCTTGAATGGATTCTCTGTCTCTGTCTGAAAGTAGGAAGAAGTAAGAAGGCACATGAAGTGCCTGAAGAAAATGAAAAAAGATTTGAATGTGTTTTAATGAAAAATTTTCAGCTGGAAAATAATGAATATTTCAGAAAATATCAGAGAAATATCAGCCTTTCCAAATCCCACCACACCATTGCAGGTGATTTTATATACAGATGAAATATATTGATGGTTAATAATACTTTAGGAAACATAGACCCCAAGTTTAGGTTAAAGCTTGCTGCAATCAGACTTTTTGCTTTAGTAAAAGCTAAGGATATTGATGAGTGTGGTGTTGATGCTGTGTTACAAACAATTGATTATGACTTACAGTTGCTGTATAATGGTGTCCAAATCCAAACAAAGAATGGTGAAATTAATTTATTTGGTGCTGTAGTTTCAGTATGGGGTGACACAACATAAGCTTGCTGTATTCAAGGAAGGTGTTGTTTTTTACAGTTACATTGTGAATGTAATATGTCACTGAAAGGACAATGGAAAAATACACGAGACAGCGAGAAAGGGCCAGCACAGACTTCTTGAAATCTGTCCTCAAAACCACATATGGAATTTATAAAAGAAGCAGGTTGGTTGATTATCCAGACTTTGAGGGCTTGCACCCATGGAAATTAAACACCTTGTCCTCTGATGGAGTTAGATAGTTCAATTCAGTTTTGTTGAGCAGTATAGAGAAAAATATATATGTTCAGTTTGTTTTGTTTTGGACTGTTTTGGATTGGGATAGTTCAAACACGTTTTGATCCTGATTTATCTGTGGAATGTGTAGTAAGACTGCAAAAAATGATTGAAAAGCATTCAAGCTACTCTTTCCTGAGAATAATGTAATTGCTAAGCAACATTGCTTAGCAATGAGCTGCATCTCCCTGCTCAAATCCTTTCTCTGTGCCCTTTGGTAAGGCATATGTGCCTTACCAAATGTGAATGTGAATTGTGTAAGTGATTTGAGTCAGAGCAAAGGTCATCAAAATTGAACTTCAAAAATGTCAGTCAGTCACTGTTTGGACCAACTTTTTGAATGTTGTCAAAATGAAATGGGCACTGAGCACCCCATTTTTACCCATGAGAAGAAATTGGGTCCTTTCCCTGAAGTTCTTTTATCTACCTTTGTTGAACGCACTTATTGTAAGTCGCTTTGGATAAAAGCGTCTGCTAAATGACTGTAATGTAATGTAATGTAAGTGATAAATATGGAGTACATTACAGCAAAGATAAGGTGTTTGGGGGGGATTGATGCATACAACATGTAATGACAGTAAAGTGGCTTATTCTAGCAAGATGTGTTATGTACTTTGCAGGATGCTTAAATTGCTTAAAAGTTGAATTCATCATTTGAACTGACTGACACAGAGGCTGCTGTGTATAAGCAGGTCAAAGAAAACTGGTGGATGTGAATGTAACCGACTAACTAGTTTCCTTTCTCGGGGGGGGGGGGGAGGACTCTGTATTCTGACTTAGAAAGTGGATCATTGCTCCACTTTCATCCATCATTGACAACCACCAAGTGAAGAAGGGGGAGGAGCTCATCCTGGACATGGCCAGGTTTGTCCCCAGCCTAAAACTGTGTAAAGATGTGTGAGTTTTCTAAAGGGGATTCTAAGTGAAGTTTTTGTTGTTGTAACCTGCCAGGTTTGTCTTTTTCCACGCTTCAATACCAATACTAAAAAAAGCCACTACCGACATCCCAGAGACAGGAAGGAAACTTTGTTTACTACTGGATAATCAAACCAGAACTGTCCTCGTCAGTTCTTCCTTTGGGTAAGAGCTCTGATCTAACCTGCTTCTTATTATTAATGCAGCGTGTGAACGATGACATTGAAAGGCCATGCTAGTAGACACGTCCTAGTCTTCACTCTGAACACTGAATAATAGATGCATATTAAGATGCATATTAATTCCAACCATATGTACAGTTTAATCACAGTCCGGGCACTAACTAAGGCCTGAAAACCTTTCTTTTTAAACAAGGATTTTTTTTAACACACTGTGTCATAGTTCTCTTGTTTAAACCTGTTTTAATTTTGCTGTACTCTGTAGCACTTTGGGATTGTTTTTAACTATGAAAAGTGCTCTACAAATAAAATGTATTATTATTATTATTAATGTGAGTTTGTGCTGTGACTCATTGATTTGTGCCTCTTGCAGACTCCATGCACCACATGCCACTTACACAGGACTCTGCTGAATCTGAGGCCATTAGCCAAAGACTGGTGCTGGGTGTGACAGCTGACAGTACAATGTGGATCTACCACAAGGTCCAGTATGCTCAACTCTTTGCTTAGCCAGTCGAAGCATGTCCAGAGCACTCAACCCTTCGGCCTAGAGCAGAGACTAGGATGGGAAAGGTAGGTAAACACACACACACACACACAGCTGAACAGAGTCACCAATGTTAATCATCGTACATCTGTGTCACTCCTCTCAGCATGCTGGAATCGGTGGCAAGTCTAAAGAAGAAGACAAAGAAATGCCCGGCTGCAGAGAGCAGCACTTTGCAAGCAGCTCTTCCCGTTGGAATGTTAATTCATCTCTCTAAGGTGGAGCATGTTCTGCTCTTCAGCAGCACTTCACACAAAGTGATGCTCATTTGATGAGTTTATAGTGATGGAGCTGGCATAACACCGGAACCATGTGTTCTTGTATATAATGTATACAGGCATGTTTGTGATGAAGGCCCCTGAAGAGCTGGTGGACATCGAGAAGGACCTCAAAACCTCTGTGGATAAAGCGCAGGAGAAGAAGGCCAAGAAGAAAAAGAAGAAACAAGGTGAAACTGCACTTATTTAAGAGTTTGGAGCAAATATTCACGTGAACCCAAAGTAAATATACGAAAATACAGATACAGAACTTAAAGTTAAATGAGTAGTGCAAGGATATATGAAATGCAAGTTTTTACAGTATATAAAGTACAAGGTTTTTTCACAGTATGTGCAGTAAAACAAAGATAAACAAAGTGACCAGTGAAAGTGCATTCATCAGTGCAGTGGTGAGTTCATTCCGGGAGGGGTTGGCCAGTGTGTGTGCGAGGGGGTGGGGGATGGGGTCTGGCGAGTATGTGTGAATGTTTGTGAAGGAGAGTGGGGTGACGGAGGGCAGAGTTCAGCAGGGAGACTGCTGTGGGGAAGAAACTGTTCCTGAACCTGGTGGTTCTTGTACAGACTCCTGTAGTGCCTCCTAGAGGGCAGGAGGGCAAACAGTCTGTTTTGCCGGATGGCAGGAGTCTTTCTTTATTTTGGTAGCTCTCCTGAGACAACGCTTCCTGAAGGTGGTCTGAAGAGCAGGAAGGAAGTGAGGCGCCAGCCATGCGTTGGGTGGTTTTCACCACTTTCTGCAGCGCCTTCCGGTCAGCTACAGAGCAGTTCCCGTACCAAACTGTAATGCAGTTGGTCAGGATGCTCTCAACAGTGCAGCGGTAGAAGTTCATCAGGATCTCTGAAGATAGGCCGTTGCTGTGATGCCGATCTGCAAGTTTGGTGATCAGCTCAGAGGGGATGGCAGTGTCAAATGATGAACTGAAGTCTATGAACAGCATTCTTGCATATGTGTCCTGATTGTCCAGATGGCACTCTGTTAGGACCTGTTCACTCCGTCCTAACAGAGTGCAGCGCTATGGAGACTGCATCTTCTGTGCTCCTGTTCTTGCAATAAGTAAATTGTTGGGGGTCCAGGTTGGGGGGAAGACAGGATTGGAGATGTGCCAGAACCAGCTGCTCTAAGGACTTGGTGATGGTGGGGGTGAGTGCTACCGGGCGGTAGTCATTCAGACAGGTAGGGGAGGATTTTTGGGGAGCAGGTACGATGGAGGTGGACTTAAAGCAGGTTGGAACAACAGCATGGGCCAAGGACAGGTTGAATAAGTCCGACAGCTCCCCAGCACATGCTCTAAGTACACGTCCAGGGGTGCCATCGGGGCCTGCAGCTTTGTGCGCGTTGATTTTGCTCAACACTGCTCTGACATCCGTGGGGCAGAGTGATAGGGGTTGGTAGTCAGCGGTCAGCTCTGCTTTGGTTGCAGGCTGTAGGTTGTCCCTCTCAAAACAAGCGTAGAAGTTGTTCAACTCGTTGAGAAAGGAGATATCAGAGGAGGGGGGCGCTGATCCCTGGATGCCTTGCCACACATGGGGGTTGGAGTTTGAGAAGTATTCCTCAACCTTCAGCTTGCAGCAGTGCTTGGCTTCCTTGACGCCCCGCTTCAGGTCAGGCCTGGCTGTACTGTAGGCTCGTGTATCTCCCGATCTGAAGGCGATGCTGCGGGCCTTCAGCAGGAGACAGACATTCCTGTTCATCCAGGGCTGTTAGGGCACATGGTGATCTGCTTCTGGGTGGTAAACATATGGTATGTGGTCCAGTACAGAACTCTCAATATCAGTGTGGGAGTGACAGGTTGCCTGGGTGGAAAACATATTCCAGTCTGTGTGCCTGAACCGGTACTGCAACACATCTGTCCCCTCAGGCCACACTTTTATTGTCTTTACTGTGGGTTTCACACATTGGATGAGTGGTGAATACTTGGGGAAGAGAAAAGTAGCAAGGTGGTCTGTTTGTCCTATGTGGGGGAGGGGTTTAGCCCTGTAGGCTCCAACCAAATTGGTGTAAACATGGTCCAGTGTCTTGTTTACTCTAGTGTGGCAGGAAACATGTTGATGAAATCTGGGGAGGACTGCACTACCACACAACCTTGTTTTTCACTGGACTTCTTAGGAAATTCCCAATGTTTACTATTGTTGTACATGAAGAAGACTTTGTTTGAAGAGGAACCACTTGTTTTACCCGTTTCTGATCCGTTGAACAAAGTTGCGTGTCAATGTTAGAACTTAAAAAAAAAAGAAAATAGAAATGGAAAATATGAAGGCATGTTGTTTTTATCTAGAGGTTTGTGGTACGAGTTTGCCACCTGGTGGTTGGACATGGCATTACATGAATGCGGTTTTATTTTTCAAAATCCGTTGGAATGATTAAAGTCCCCTGCTTTACAAGCTGACATCAAAAGCAGGAAACATGTTGATGAAATCTGGGGAGGACTGTACAACCACACAACCTTGTTTTTCACTGGACTTCTTAGGAAATTCCTAATGTTTACTATTGTTGTACATGAAGAAGACTTTGTTTGAAGAGGAACCACTTGTTTTACCCGTTTCTGATCCGTTGAACAAAGTTGCGTGTCAATGTTAGAACTTAAAAAAAAAAGAAAATAGAAATGGAAAATATGAAGGCATGTTGTTTTTATCTAGAGGTTTGTGGTACGAGTTTGCCACCTGGTGGTTGGACATGGCATTACATGAATGCGGTTTTATTTTTCAAAATCCGTTGGAATGATTAAAGTCCCCTGCTTTACAAGCTGACATCAAAAGCAGGAAACATGTTGATGAAATCTGGGGAGGACTGTACAACCACACAACCTTGTTTTTCACTGGACTTCTTAGGAAATTCCTAATGTTTACTATTGTTGTACATGAAGAAGACTTTGTTTGAAGAGGAACCACTTGTTTTTCCCGTTTCTGATCCGTTGAACAAAGTTGCGTGTCAATGTAAGAACTTTAAAAAAAAAAGAAAATAGAAATGGAAAATATGAAGGCATGTTGGTTTTATCTAGAGGTTTGTGGTACGAGTTTGCCACCTGGTGGTTGGACATGGCATTACATGAATGCGGTTTTATTTTTCAAAATCCGTTGGAATGATTAAAGTCCCCTGCTTACAAGCTGACATCAAAAGCAGGAAACATGTTGATGAAATCTGGGGAGGACTGCACAACCACACAACCTTGTTTTTCACTGGACTTCGTAGGAAATTCCTAATGTTTACTATTGTTGTACATGAAGAAGACTTTGTTTGAAGAGGAACCACTTGTTTTTCCCGTTTCTGATCCGTTGAACAAAGTTGCGTGTCAATGTAAGAACTTTAAAAAAAAAAGAAAGTAGAAATGGAAAATATGAAGGCATGTTGGTTTTATCTAGAGGTTTCTGGTACGAGTTTGCCACCTGGTGGTTGGACATGGCATTACATGAATGCGGTTTTATTTTTCAAAATCCGTTGGAATGATTAAAGTCCCCTGCATACAAGCCGACATCGAAAGCTTTTCATCCTAATTTACTCAAGCAGGTACAGGTTACTTCGGACAGGAGGTGATTTCAAGGAGGTCTTCCAAAAAATGTCATTTCATTTGTTTTGAATTGATAATGGAACATTTTTTCCTTTTTACAATCATTTAGGACTGTCCAGTCCAGACTTCCCAATCTGTGTCTGCTCAAAGAGCTCAGTTCGAGTCCACATGATGATGTGGACAGCAACTGACTGGCATTCCCTCCTGAAAATCCACAAATCATACTATGAGGTGATTTTGAATGAATCTACCATAAAATGTTATTTTAAGATGTACTTTGTTGATAACATAACGGTTTAAACATGTAGCTGTACATATATTGAGAAACAGCGATTGCAGCAGCTGGAAACGTCAAATACGGCTGTAACATGCTTTTTATTGTTATTTACACAAACAGTGACGTGGTTGTTTCATGGAAATGGAAATGGCAAAAAGGCATGTTGTTTGTATCTAGAGGTTTCTGGTACGAGTTTGCCACCTGGTGGTTGTACATGTCATTACATGAATGCGGTTTTATTTTTCAAAAACGTCACCAAATAAACAAAGTGGGTTTGGCATGGCGTGGTTGTTTCAGTAAGTCATATTATAATGTGATTTCTAGCATGGCTATCTTGAAATATAGTTGGAAAATGTTTTGAGTTGATAATCGATCAGTTTTCACTTTTTCATTCATTCAGGGCTGGAGAACAACACTACTCAATCTGTGCCTGCCTAAACTGCTGTACTCCTGGCCAAGTAAACAAAGTTGCTTTATTCCCTCCTGTAGGTCAACAAATCCTATAATAAGGTGATTTTGAATGAATCTACCATAAAATGTCATGTGAAGATGTGCTTTGTTGATAACTAAACAGTTTTCTCTTTGGAGTGAATATACAATAATCAATAGCAATGGGGCAGCTGTAAATGCCGAAAACCTAGCGTAATGCTTTTCATTGTAATTTTCACAAGCAGTTGATGGTTGCTTCATTAAATCCTATTATAATGTGATTTCAAGTAGTGGTACCTTGAAATGTAATTTGAATATGTTTTGAGTTGATTATGGAACATGTGTCACTTTTTCATCCATTTAGGACTGGACCCCAATCTGTGTCTGTCATAGCCTTTTGAAAATCCACAAATCCTATTATAAGGTGATTATGAATGAATCTACCATAAAATGTCATATGAAGATGTGCTTTGTTGATAACTGAACAGTTGTCTTATGTGAGTGAATATACAATAATAAACAGCAATGACAGAAGCTGGAAATGCCGACCACCTGGCGTTAAATGCTTTTTATTGTAATTTACAGAAGCAGTTGATGGTTGCTTTAGTAAATCCTATTATAATGTGATTTCAAGTGGAGATACCTTGAAATGCGACGTGTTTTGAATTGATTATGGAACATGTGTCTCTTTTTCATCCATTTAGGATTGACCCCGATCTGTGTCTGCCATAGCCTCCTGAAAATCCACAAATCCACCTCAAATTATGAGGTGATTTTGAATGAATCTGCATTACATTACATTACATTACAGTCATTTAGCAGACGCTTTCATCCAAAGCGACTTGCAATAAGTGCGTTCAACAAAGATAGATAAAAGCACTTCAGGTCACAAGAAATCGTGAGCGTATTTCCTTCCAAAACCAACAGCTAAGAGCAACATAAGAACAACAAAACTAGAGCTGGAGTAAAAGTGCAATTAATTAGGTACCATGATGAATGAGAAAAAAGGACAAATTAGAAAGGACATATTAGAAAACAAAGTGAATCAGAAGAGCTAGGACAGAATAGGTGATGTCCTAGACCCTAACTCTAACAGGGCAGATCCGGGTAGTGTCTCTTGATGGGATGGGTTTTCAGCCTGCGGCGAACGATGGACAGCGACTCCGCTGTCCGGACATCAGTCGGGAGATCATTCCACCACAAAAGTGCCAGAACAGTGAAAAGCCGTGACCGCGTCGATCGCAAGCAGGGGCCGCTGAGCGCCGGGGCAGCCAGCCGCCTGGAGGCAGCAGAGCGAAGTGGTCGGCCGGGGGTGTAGGACTTGACCGAAGCCTGAAGGTATGAAGGAGCTGTTCCTTCCACTGCCCTGTAGGCTAGCACCAGAGTCTTAAACTGGATGCGAGCAGCTACAGGGAGAAAGGGAAAGTGGAAACTGATCGATTATCAACTCAAAACATCTTCAAACTACATTTCAAGATAGCCCTGCTTGTTTCTAGCTGCTACAATCGCTTTTTCTTAATGTATGTACAGCTACTGTTAAGTTATCAACAAAGTATATCCTTAACGACATTTTATGGTAGATTCATTCAAAATCACCTTAAAATAGGATTTGTGGACCTACAGGAGTGAATAAAGCCACTTTGTTTATTTGGCCAGCAGCACAGCAGTCCAAGCAGGCACAGATTGAGTAGTGTTGCTGTTCAGCCCTGAATGAATGAAAAAGTGAAAAGTGATCGATTATCAACTCAAAACATTTTCAAACTACATTTCAAGATAGCCCTGCTTGAAATCACATTATAATATGACTTACTTTAACAGCCACGCCACTGTTTGTGTAAATAACAATGAAAAGCATGTTTACAGTCGTTTTTGACGTTTCTAGCTGCTACAATCGCTTTTTCTTAATGTATGTACAGCTACTGTTAAGTTATCAACAAAGTATATCCTAAACGACATTTTATGGTAGAGTCATTCAAAATCAACTTATAATAGGATTTGTGGACCTACAGGAGTGAATAAAGCCACTTTGTTTATTTGGCCAGCAGCACAGCAGTCCAAGCAGGCACAGATTGAGTAGTGTTGCTGTTCAGCCCTGAATGAATGAAAAAGTGAAAACTGATCGATTATCAACTCAAAACATCTTCAAACTACATTTCAAGATAGCCCTGCTTGAAATCACATTATAATATGACTTACTTTAACAGCCAGGCCACTGTTTGTGTAAATAACAATGAAAAGCATGTTACAGTCGTTTTTGACGTTTTCAGATGCTACAATCGCTGTTTCTCAATGTATGTATGTTTAATGTTTAAACTGTTAAGTTATCAACAAAGTACATCTTTAAACGACATTTATTGTAGATTCATTCAAAATCAACTTATAATAGGATTTGTGGAACTACAGGAGTGAATAAAGCCACTTTGTTTATTTGACAGCAGTCCAAGCAGGCACAGATTGAGTAGTGTTGCTGTTCAGCCCTGAATGAATGAAAAAGTGAAAACTGATCGATTATCAACTCAAAACTTTTTCAAACTTCATTGCAAGATAGCCCTGCTTGAAATCACATTATAATATGACTTACTTAAACAGCCACGCCACTGTTTGTGTAAATAACAATGAAAAGCATGTTTACAGTCGTTTTTGACGTTTCTAGCTGCTACAATCGCTTTTTCTTAATGTATGTACAGCTACTGTTAAGTTATCAACAAAGTATATCCTAAACGACATTTTATGGTAGATTCATTCAAAATCACCTTAAAATAGGATTTGTGGACCTACAGGAGGGAATAAAGCCACTTTGTTTATTCGGCCAGCAGCACAGCAGTCCAAGCAGGCACAGATTGAGCAGTGTTGCTGTTCAGCCCTGAATGAATGAAAAAGTGAAAACTGATCGATTATCAACTCAAAACATTTTCAAACTTCATTGCAAGATAGCCCTGCTTGAAATCACATTATAATATGACTTACTTAAACAGCCAGGCCACTGTTTGTGTAAATAACAATGAAAAGCATGTTTACAGTCGTTTTTGACGTTTCTAGCTGCTACAATCGCTTTTTCATAATGTATGTACAGCTACTGTTAAGTTATCAACAAAGTATATCCTTAACGACATTTTGTGGTAGATTCATTCAAAATCACCTTAAAATAGGATTTGTGGACCTACAGGAGTGAATAAAGCCACTTTGTTTATTTGGCCAGCAGCACAGCAGTCCAAGCAGGCACAGATTGAGTAGTGTTGCTGTTCAGCCCTGAATGAATGAAAAAGTGAAAACTGATCGATTATCAACTCAAAACATTTTCAAACTACATTTCAAGATAGCCCTGCTTGAAATCACATTATAATATGACTTACTTTAACAGCCACGCCACTGTTTGTGTAAATAACAATGAAAAGCATGTTACAGTCGTTTTTGACGTTTTCAGATGCTACAATCGCTGTTTCTCAATGTATGTATGTTTAATGTTTAAACTGTTAAGTTATCAACAAAGTACATCTTTAAACGACATTTATTGTAGAGTCATTCAAAATCAACTTATAATAGGATTTGTGGAACTACAGGAGTGAATAAAGCCACTTTGTTTATTTGACAGCAGTCCAAGCAGGCACAGATTGAGTAGTGTTGCTGTTCAGCCCTGAATGAATGAAAAAGTGAAAACTGATCGATTATCAACTCAAAACATTTTCAAACTTCATTGCAAGGTAGCCCTGCTTGAAATCACATTATAATATGACTAACTTTAACAGCCACGCCACTGTTTGTGTAAATAACAATGAAAAGCATGTTTACAGTCGTTTTTGACGTTTCTAGCTGCTACAATCGCTTTTTCTTAATGTATGTACAGCTACTGTTAGGTTATCAACAAAGTATATCCTAAACGACATTTTATGGTAGAGTCATTCAAAATCAACTTATAATAGGATTTGTGGACCTACAGGAGTGAATAAAGCCACTTTGTTTATTTGGCCAGCAGCACAGCAGTCCAAGCAGGCACAGATTGAGTAGTGTTGCTGTTCAGCCCTGAGTGAATGAAAAAGTGAAAACTGATCGATTATCAACTCAAAACAATTTCAAACTACATTTCAAGATAGCCCTGCTTGAAATCACATTATAATATGACTAACTTTAACAGCCACGCCACTGTTTGTGTAAATAACAATGAAAAGCATGTTACAGTCGTTTTTAACGTTTTCAGATGCTGAAATCGCTGTTTCTCAATGTATGTACAGCTACTGTTATGTTATCAATAAAGTATATCCTAAACGACATTTTATGGTAGATTCATTTAAAATCACCTTAGATAGGAATTGTGGACCTACAGGAGGGAATAAAGCCACTTTGTTTATTTGGCCAGCAGCACAGCAGTCCAAGCAGGCACAGATGAAGTAGTGTTGCTGTTCAGCCCTGAATGAATGAAAAAGTGAAAACTGATCGATTATCAACTCAAAACTTTTTCAAACTTCATTGCAAGATAGCCCTGCTTGAAATCACATTATAATATCACTAACTTTAACAGCCACGCCACTGTTTGTGTAAATAACAATGAAAAGCATGTTACAGTCGTTTTTGACGTTTTCAGATGCTGCAATCGCTGTTTCTCAATGTATGTATGTTTAATGTTTAAACTGTTAAGTTATCAACAAAGTACATCTTTAAACGACATTTATTGTAGATTAATTCAAAATCACCTTATAATAGGATTTGTGGACCTACAGGAGTGAATAAAGCCACTTTGTTTATTTGGCCAGCAGCACAGCAGTCCAAGCAGGCACAGATCAAGTAGTGTTGCTGTTCAGCCCTGAATGAATGAAAAAGTGAAAACTGATCGATTATCAACTCAAAACTTTTTCAAACTTCATTGCAAGATAGCCCTGCTTGAAATCACATTATAATATGACTTACTTAAACAGCCACGCCACTGTTTGTGTAAATAACAATGAAAAGCATGTTTACAGTCGTTTTTGACGTTTCTAGCTGCTACAATCGCTTTTTCATAATGTATGTACAGCTACTGTTATGTTATCAATAAAGTACATCCTAAACGACATTTTATGGTAGATTCATTTAAAATCACCTTAGATAGGAATTGTGGACCTACAGGAGGGAATAAAGCCACTTTGTTTATTTGGCCAGGAGCACAGCAGTTTAAGCAGGCACAGATTGAGAAGTGTTGCTGTTCAGCCCTGAATGAATGAAAAAGTGAAAACTGATCGATTATCAACTCAAAACATTTTCAAACTACATTTCAAGATAGCCCTGCTTGAAATCACATTATAATATCACTAACTTTAACAGCCACGCCACTGTTTGTGTAAATAACAATGAAAAGCATGTTACAGTCGTTTTTGACGTTTTCAGATGCTGCAATCGCTGTTTCTCAATGTATGTATGTTTAATGTTTAAACTGTTAAGTTATCAACAAAGTACATCTTTAAACGACATTTATTGTAGATTAATTCAAAATCACCTTATAATAGGATTTGTGGACCTACAGGAGTGAATAAAGCAACTTTGTTTATTTGGCCAGCAGCACAGCAGTCCAAGCAGGCACAGATCAAGTAGTGTTGCTGTTCAGCCCTGAATGAATGAAAAAGTGAAAACTGATCGATTATCAACTCAAAACTTTTTCAAACTTCATTGCAAGATAGCCCCGCTTGAAATCACATTATAATATGACTTACTTAAACAGCCACGCCAATGTTTGTGTAAATAACAATGAAAAGCATGTTTACAGTCGTTTTTGACGTTTCTAGCTGCTACAATCGCTTTTTCATAATGTATGTACAGCTACTGTTATGTTATCAATAAAGTACATCCTAAACGACATTTTATGGTAGATTCATTTAAAATCACCTTAGATAGGATTTGTGGACCTACAGGAGGGAATAAAGCCACTTTGTTTACTTGGCCAGGAGCACAGCAGTTTAAGCAGGCACAGTTTGAGTAGTGTTGCTGTTCAGCCCTGAATGAATGAAAAAGTGAAGACTGATCGATTATCAACTCAAAACATTTTCAAACTACATTTCAAGATAGCCCTGCTTGAAATCACATTATAATATGACTAACTGAAACAACCACGCCACTGTTTGTGTAAATAACAATGAAAAGCATGTTTACAGTCGTTTTTGACGTCTCTAGCTGCTACAATCGCTTTTCTCAATGTATGTACAGCTACTGTTATGTTATCAATAAAGTACATCCTAAACGACATTTTATGGTAGATTAATTCACAATTACCTTATAATAGGATTTGTGGACCTACAGGAGGGAATCAAGCAACTCTGTTTATTTGGCCAGCAGCACAGCAGTCCAAGCAGGCACATATCAAGTAGTGTTGCTGTTCAGCCCTGAATGAATGAAAAAGTGAAAACTGATCGATTATCAACTCAAAACTTTTTCAAACTTCATTGCAAGATAGCCCTGCTTGAAATCACATTATAATATGACTTACTTAAACAGCCACGCCACTGTTTGTGTAAATAACAATGAAAAGCATGTTTACAGTCGTTTTTGACGTTTCTAGCTGCTACAATCGCTTTTTCATAATGTATGTACAGCTACTGTTATGTTATCAATAAAGTACATCCTAAACGACATTTTATGGTAGATTCATTTAAAATCACCTTAGATAGGATTTGTGGACCTACAGGAGGGAATAAAGCCACTTTGTTTACTTGGCCAGGAGCACAGCAGTTTAAGCAGGCACAGTTTGAGTAGTGTTGCTGTTCAGCCCTGAATGAATGAAAAAGTGAAGACTGATCGATTATCAACTCAAAACATTTTCAAACTACATTTCAAGATAGCCCTGCTTGAAATCACATTATAATATGACTAACTGAAACAACCACGCCACTGTTTGTGTAAATAACAATGAAAAGCATGTTTACAGTCGTTTTTGACGTCTCTAGCTGCTACAATCGCTTTTCTCAATGTATGTACAGCTACTGTTATGTTATCAATAAAGTACATCCTAAACGACATTTTATGGTAGATTCATTCACAATTACCTTATAATAGGATTTGTGGACCTACAGGAGGGAATCAAGCAACTCTGTTTATTTGGCCAGCAGCACAGCAGTCCAAGCAGGCACAGATCAAGTAGTGTTGCTGTTCAGCCCTGAATGAATGAAAAAGTGAAAACTGATCGATTATCAATTCAAAACTTTTTCCAAACTTCATTGCAAGATAGCCCTGCTTGAAATCACATTATAATATGACTTACTTAAACAGCCACGCCACTGTTTGTGTAAATAACAATGAAAAGCATGTTTACAGTCGTTTTTGACGTTTCTAGCTGCTACAATCGCTTTTTCATAATGTATGTACAGCTACTGTTATGTTATCAATAAAGTACATCGTAAATGACATTTTATGGTAGATTCATTTAAAATCACCTTAGATAGGAATTGTGGACCTACAGGAGGGAATAAAGCCACTTTGTTTATTTGGCCAGGAGCACAGCAGTTTAAGCAGGCACAGATTGAGAAGTGTTGCTGTTCAGCCCTGAATGAATGAAAAAGTGAAAACTGATCGATTATCAACTCAAAACATTTTCAAACTACATTTCAAGATAGCCCTGCTTGAAATCACATTATAATATCACTAACTTTAACAGCCACGCCACTGTTTGTGTAAATAACAATGAAAAGCATGTTACAGTCGTTTTTGACGTTTTCAGATGCTGCAATCGCTGTTTCTCAATGTATGTATGTTTAATGTTTAAACTGTTAAATTATCAACAAAGTACATCTTTAAACGACATTTATTGTAGATTAATTCAAAATCACCTTATAATAGGATTTGTGGACCTACAGGAGTGAATAAAGCAACTTTGTTTATTTGGCCAGCAGCACAGCAGTCCAAGCAGGCACAGATTGAGTAATGTTGCTGTTCGGCCCTGAATGAATGAAAAAGTGAAGACTGATCGATTATCAACTCAAAACATTTTCAAACTACATTTCAAGATAGCCCTGCTTGAAATCACATTATAATATGACTTACTGAAACAACCACGCCATGCCAAACCCACTTTGTTTATTTGGTGACGTTTTTGAAAAATAAAACCGCATTCATGTAATGCCATGTCCAACCACCAGGTGGCAAACTCGTACCAGAAACCTCAAGATACAAACAACATGCCTTTTTCCATTTCCATTTCCATGAAACAACCACGCCACTGTTTGTGTAAATAACAATTAAAAGCATGTTTACATTCGTTTTTGACGTCTCTAGCTGCTACAATCGCTTTTCTCAATGTATGTACAGCTACTGTTATGTTATCAATAAAGTACATCCTAAACGACATTTTATGGTAGATTCATTCACAATTACCTTATAATAGGATTTGTGGACCTACAGGAGGGAATAAAGCAACTTTGTTTACTTGGCCAGCAGCACAGCAGTCCAAGCAGGCACAGATTGAGTAATGTTGCTGTTCGGCCCTGAATGAATGAAAAAGTGAAAACTAATCGATTATCAACTCAAAACATTTTCAAACTACATTTCAAGATAGCCCTGCTTGAAATCACATTATAATATGACTTACTGAAACAACCACGCCATGCCAAACCCACTTTGTTTATTTGGTGACGTTTTTGAAAAATAAAACCGCATTCATGTAATGCCATGTCCAACCACCAGGTGGCAAACTCGTACAAGAAACCTCAAGATACAAACAACATGCCTTTTTCCATTTCCATTTCCATGAAACAACCACGCCACTGTTTGTGTAAATAACAATAAAAAGCATGTTACAGCCGTATTTGACGTTTCCAGCTGCTGCAATCGCTGTTTCTCAATGTATGTACAGCTACATGTTTAAACTGTTAAGTTATCAACAAAGTACATTTTAAAATAACATTTTATGGTAGATTCATTCAAAATCACCTCATAGTATGATTTGTGGATTTTCAGGAGGGAATGCCAGTCAGTTGCTGTCCACATCATCATGTGGACTCGAACGGAGCTCTTTGAGCAGACACAGATTGGGAAATCTGGACTGGGCAGTCCTAAATGATTGTGAAAAGGAAAAAATGTTCCATAATCAATTCAAAACAAATTCAATGACTTTTTTGGAAGACCTCCTTGAAATCACCTCCTGTCCAAAGCAACTGTACCTGCTTGAGTAAATAAGGATGAAAAGCTTTCGATGTCGGCTTGTAAAGCAGGGGACTTCAATCATTCCAACGGATTTTGAAAAATAAAACCGCATTCATGTAATGCCTTGTCCAACCACCAGGTGGCCAACTCGTACCAGAAACAACATGCCTTCATATTTTCCATTTCTATTTTCTTTTTTTTTAAAGTTCTAACATTGACACGCAACTTTGGTTAACGGATCAGAAACGGGAAAAACAAGTGGTTCCTCTTCAAACAAAGTCTTCTTCATGTACAACAATAGTAAACATTAGGAATTTCCTAAGAAGTCCAGTGAAAAACAAGGTTGTGTGGTAGTGCAGTCCTCACCAGATTTCATCAACATGTTTCCTGCTTTCGATGTCGGCTTGTAAGCAGGGGACTTTAATCATTCCAACGGATTTTTGAAAAATAAAACCGCATTCATGTAATGCCATGTCCAACCACCAGGTGGCAAACTCGTACTAGAAACCTCTAGATAAAAACAACATGCCTTCATATTTTCCATTTCTATTTTCTATTCAACAATAGTAAACATTAGGAATTTCCTAAGAAGTCCAGTGAAAAACAAGGTTGTGTGGTAGTGCAGTCCTCCCCAGATTTCATCAACATGTTTCCTGCCACACTAGAGTAAACAAGACACTGGACCATGTTTACACCAATTTGGTTGGAGCCTACAAGGCTAAACCCCTCCCCCACATAGGACAAACAGACCACCTTGCTCTTTTTCTCTTCCTCAAGTATTCACCACTCATCCAATGTGTGAAACCCACAGTAAAGACAATAAAAGTGTGGCCTGAGGGGACAGATGTGTTGCAGTTCCGGTTCAGGCACACAGACTGGAATGTGTTTTCCACCCAGGCGACCTGTCACTCCCACACTGATATTGAGAGCTCTGTACTGAACCACATATCCACCACCATATATACCATATGTTTACCACCCAGAAGCAGATCACCATGTGCCCTAACAGCCCTGGATGAACAGGAACGTCTGTCTCCTGCTGAAGGCCCACAGCATCGCCTTCAGATCGGGAGATACACGAGCCTACAGTACAGCCAGGCCTGACCTGAAGCGGGGCGTCAAGGAAGCCAAGCACTGCTGCAAGCTGAAGGTTGAGGAGTACTTCTCAAACTCCAACCCCCATGTGTGGCAAGGCATCCAGGGATCAGCGCCCCCCTCCTCTGATATCTCCTTTCTCAACGAGTTGAACAACTTCTACGCTTGTTTTGAGAGGGACAACCTACAGCCTGCAACCAAAGCAGAGCTGACCGCTGACTACCAACCCCTATCACTCTGCCCCACGGATGTCAGAGCAGTGTTGAGCAAAATCAACGCGCACAAAGCTGCAGGCCCCGATGGCACCCCTGGACTCAAAGCATGTGCTGGGGAGCTGTCGGACTTATTCAACCTGTCCTTGGCCCATGCTGTTGTTCCTACCTGCTTTAAGTCCACCTCCATCGTACCTGCTCCCCAAAAATCCTCCCCTACCTGTCTATTCAGACTACCGCCCGGTAGCACTCACCCCCACCATCACCAAGTCCTTAGAGCAGCTGGTTCTGGCACATCTCCAATCCTGTCTTCCCCCCAACCTGGACCCCCAACAATTTGCTTATTGCAAGAACAGGAGCACAGAAGATGCAGTCTCCATAGCGCTGCACTCTGTTAGGACGGAGTGAACAGGTCCTAACAGAGTGCCATCTGGACAATCAGGACACATATGCAAGAATGCTGTTCATAGACTTCAGTTCATCATTTGACACTGCCATCCCCTCTGAGCTGATCACCAAATTTGCAGATCGGCATCACAGCAACGGCCTATCTTCAGAGATCCTGGTGAACTTCTACCGCTGCACTGTTGAGAGCATCCTGACCAACTGCATTACAGTTTGGTACGGGAACTGCTCAGTCGCTGACCGGAAGGCGCTGCAGAAAGTGGTGAAAACCACCCAACGCATGGCTGGCACCTCACTTCCTTCCTGCTCTTCAGACCACCTTCAGGAAGCGTTGTCTCAGGAGAGCTACCAAAATAAAGAAAGACTCCTGCCATCCGGCAAACAGACTGTTTGCCCTCCTGCCCTCTAGGAGGCACTACAGGAGTCTGTACAAGAACCACCAGGTTCAGGAACAGTTTCTTCCCCACAGCAGTCTCCCTGCTGAACTCTGCCCTCCGTCACCCCACTCTCCTTCACAAACATTCACACATACTCGCCAGACCCCATCCCCCACCCCCTCGCACACACACTGGCCAACCCCTCCCGGAATGAACTCACCACTGCACTGATGAATGCACTTTCACTGGTCACTTTGTTTATCTTTGTTTTACTGCACATACTGTGAAATAACCTTGTACTTTATATACTGTAAACACTTGCATTTCATATATCCTTGCACTACTCATTTTACTTTAAGTTCTGTATCTGTATTTTCATATATTTACTTTGGGTTCCCGTGAATATTTGCTCCAAACTCTTAAATAAGTTTCACCTTGTTTCTTCTTTTTCTTCTTGGCCTTCTTCTCCTGCGCTTTATCCACAGAGGTTTTGAGGTCCTTCTCGATGTCCACCAGCTCTTCAGGGGCCTTCATCACAAACATGCCTGGTTTAGTGAGTTGTTGTTGCTCATTCCAACCAGGACTCTGCTGATTGATCTGGTTCTCATAGCAGTGGTAGGAATTTCAATGTACATTATATACAAGAACACATGGTTCCGGTGTTATGCCAGCTCCATCACTATAAACTCATCAAATGAGCATCACTTTGTGTGAAGTGCTGCTGAAGAGCAGAACATGCTCCACCTTAGAGAGATGAATTAACATTCCAACGGGAAGAGCTGCTTGCAAAGTGCTGCTCTCTGCAGCCGGGCCTTTCTTTGTCTTCTTCTTTAGACTTGCCACCGATTCCAGCATGCTGAGAGGAGTGACACAGATGTACGATGATTAACATTGGTGACTCTGTTCAGCTGTGTGTGTGTGTGTGTGTTTACCTACCTTTCCCATCCTAGTCTCTGCTCTAGGCCGAAGGGTTGAGTGCTCTGGACATGCTTCGACTGGCTAAGCAAAGAGTTGAGCATACTGGATCTTGTGGTAGATCCACACTGTACTGTCAGCTGTCACACCCAGCACCAGTCTTTGGCCATTAGGCCTCAGATTCAGCAGAGTCCTGTGTAAGTGGCATGTGGTGCATGGATAGGAGGAGTCTGCAAGAGGCACAAATCAATGAGTCACAGCACAAACTCACATTAATAATAATAATAATAATAATACATTCGATTTGAAGAGCACTTTTCATAGTTAAAAACAATCCCAAAGTTCTACAGAGTACAGCAAAATTAAAACAGGTTTAAAAACAAGAGAACTATGACACAGTGTGTTAAAAAAATCCTTGTTTAAAAAGAAAGGTTTTCAGGCCTATGTTAGTGCCCAGACTGTGATTAAACTGTACATATGGTTGGAATTAATATGCATCTTAATATGCATCTATTATTCAGTGTTCAGAGTGAAGACTAGGACGTGTCTACTAGCATGGCCTTTCAATGTCATCGTTCACACGCTGCATTAATAATAAGAAGCAGGTTAGATCAGAGCTCTTACCCAAAGGAAGAACTGACGAGGACAGTTCTGGTTTGATTATCCAGTAGTAAACAAAGTTTCCTTCCTGTCTCTGGGATGTCGGTAGTGGCTTTTTTTAGTATTGGTATTGAAGAAAGCGTGGAAAAAGACAAACCTGGCAGGTTACAACAACAAAAACTTCACTTAGAATCCCCTTTAGAAAACTAACACATCTTTACACAGTTTTAGGCTGGGGACAAACCTGGCCATGTCCAGGATGAGCTCCTCCCCCTTCTTCACTTCGTGGTTGTCAATGATGGATGAAAGTGGAGCAATGATCCACTTTCTAAGTCGGAATACAGAGATCTCCCCCCCCACCCCCGAGAAAGGAAACTAGTTAGTCGGTTACATTCACATCCACCAGTTTTCTTTGACCTGCTTATACACAGCAGCCTCTGTGTCAGTCAGTTCAAATGATGAATTCAGCTTTTAAGCAATTTAAGCATCCTGCAAAGTATATAACGCATCTTGCTAGAATAAGCCACTTTACTGTCATTACATGTTGTATGCATCAATCCCCCCCAAACACCTTATCTTTGCTGTAATGTACTCCATATTTATCACTTACATTACATTACATTACGGTCATTTAGCAGACGCTTTTATCCAAAGCGACTTACAATAAGTGCGTTCAACAAAGGTAGATAAAAGAACTTCAGGGACAGGACCCAATTTCTTCTCATGGGTAAAAATGGGATGCTCAGTGCCCACTTCATTTTGACAACATTCAAAAAGTTGGTCCAAACAGTGACTTACTGACATTTTTGAAGTTCAATTTTGATGACCTATGCTCTGACTCAAATCTCATGCACATATGCCTTACCAAAGGGCACAGAGAAAGGATTTGAGCAGGGAGATGCAGCTCATTGCTAAGCAATGTTGCTTAGCAATTACATAATTCTCAGGAAAGAGTAGCTTGAATGCTTTTCAATCATTTTTTGCAGTCTTACTACACATTCCACAGATAAATCAGGATCAAAACGTGTTTGAACTATCTCAATCCAAAACAGTCCAAAACAAAACAAATTGAACATATATATTTTTCTCTATACTGCTCAACAAAACTGAATTGAACTATCTAACTCCATCAGAGGACAAGGTGTTTAATTTCCATGGGTGCAAGCCCTCAAAGTCTGGATAATCAACCAACCTGCTTCTTTTATAAATTCCATATGTGGTTTTGAGGACAGATTTCAAGAAGTCTGTGCTGGCCCTTTCTCGCTGTCTCGTGTATTTTTCCATTGTCCTTTCAGTGACATATTACATTCACAATGTAACTGTAAAAAACAACACCTTCCTTGAATACAGCAAGCTTATGTTGTGTCACTCCATACTGAAACTACAGCACCAAATAAATTAATTTCACCATTCTTTGTTTGGATTTGGACACCATTATACAGCAACTGTAAGTCATAATCAATTGTTTGTAACACAACATCAACACCACACTCATCAATATCCTTAGCTTTTACTAAAGCAAAAAGTCTGATTGCAGCAAGCTTTAACCTAAACTTGGGGTCTATGTTTCCTAAAGTATTATTAACCATCAACATATTTCATCTGTATATAAAATCACCTGCAATGGTGTGGTGGGATTTGGAAAGGCTGATATTTCTCTGATATTTTCTGAAATATTCATTATTTTCCAGCTGAAAATTTTTCATTAAAACCCATTCAAATCTTTTTTCATTTTATTCAGGCACTTCATGTGCCTTCTAACTTCTTCCTACTTTCAGACAGAGACAGATAATCCATTCAAGGGTTATCCTGCCTCTCCTGCACACACACACCCTTGAACACAGGCTTTGATCTTTCTTTGTTTTTTTTCTGGACAACTGTTGTCCTTTTGTCACAGCTTCAAAGGACTTGAGCTGTCAATCAAACTGCTTGCGAGTTTATCTCATTTAGGGACAGAAATTATTCACACATTGTTAGACCTACATGCTCCATTCTTTCAGGGTTTGTTTTAAGCATTTCAAGCATTTAAACACTTTTATGGTTTTACAGCAGAATCTTTGAGTCACTTAAAGCAATTCAAATCTTTCAGGCAACAGACAGCACAGACACTCACACTCACATTACTTCACGTACACGCACACATAGACAGGCTTCGATCTTTCTGGGTTTTTTTCATAATTTTCACCCATTTCATAGGTTTTTGCAGTTAAAACACTTCAAGCATTTTAAATCTTGCAGGCAACAGACAGCACAGACACTCACACTCACATTACTTCACATACACATACATAAAGCACACACAGGCTTCATCTTTCAGGGTTTTTCTCAGCATATTCACACATTTCGCGGGTTTTGCAGTTAAAACCCTTCAAGCATTTTAAATCTTCCCATAGATAGACACTCACTCGCATATACACTTCACATCAAGCATTATGTAGTCACACTATCATACTAGATAGCCAACATTGCATCTTACCTGATGAACAGGCCCTTGAATCTGATAATCCTCAATCACACGTACCACAAAAAACAGTCCAATGGTGCACACAGTCAGACGGTAAAATGGCTGCAAATGGACAACACGGCAACAAATGGTGTGACCAGGTCGGGCTATACCAAATGAGGAATTTGGTCGAGCCCATTAAGACTCGAAATAGCTTGCATAGTAATTACATAGTAATGCGATTCAAAAATGCTGAAAACTGGCTTAACAATGAACATTTACCTTGTAGTCGTTATATCTACAAATAACTATTTTTTATTCGCTATTTACACGTAGTCTGACATGTTTCGCACATACTCCTCCCCCCCCCCTCACAGAACTTACGTGATTGGATGGTCGACTGGAGAACCATTTTGAACTGGATGTCATCAAGAGAAGTATGGTTTTCCTTAAGTTGGCTCATCGGTAAGGTAGTTTAACAGTATCGCTTCTGTCTTCGGTAATGCATTCGTATTTACAGCGGCGCATATGGAAAGAAGAAGATGGCCTCATCACAGACAGCTAAGTTATGGCTTTTGCACTCCGTCCACCCTGTTTAGCAGCTGCAAGTGTGCCGACATCATCGTGTTTGCACGTACATCCTTACTGCAGACAGATTGCAACAGCTCCGCCTCTTCGAGCAGCGAACATAATGGGACAGGTAGGTACGCGCACACACACACACACACACACACACACACACACACACACACACACACATGAGATGATTATAAAACATGTGTCACTTTTTCATCCATTTAGGACTCGACCCAAATCTGTATCCGACCAGAAAATTCAGTTCCCTCCTGAAAATCCACAAATCCTATTATAAGGTGATTTTGAATTAATCTACCATAAAATGAAAATGTGCTTTGTTGATATCTAAACACTTTCTCATTGGAGTGAATATACAATCATCAACAGCAATGGGACAGCTGTAAATGCTGAAAACCTAGCGTAAAATGCTTTTCATTGTAATTTACACAAGCAGTTGATGGTTGCTTCAGTAAATCCTATTATAATGTAATTTCAAGTAGAGGTACCTGGAAATGTAATTTGAATATGTTTTGTGTTGATTATGGAACATCTGTCATTTTTTCATCCATTTAGGACTGGACCCCAATCTGTATCTGACCAGAAAACTCAGTTCCCTCCTGAAAATCCACAAATCCTATTATAAGGTGATTTTGAATGAATCTACCATAAAATGTCATGTTAGGATGTGCTTTGTTGATAACTAAACAGTTTTCTCATTGGAGTGAATATACAATAATCAAAAGCAATGGGGCAGCTGTAAATGCCGAAAACCAAGCGTAAAATGCTTTTCATTGTAGTTGATGGTTGCTTCAGTAAATCCTATTATAATGTGATTTCAAGTAGAGGTACCTGGAAATGTAATTTGAATATGTTTTGAGTTGATTATGGAACATCTGTCACTTTTTCATCCATTTAGGACTGGACCCCAATCTGTATTTGACCAGAAAACTCAGTTGCCTCCTGAAAATCCACCAATCCTATTATAAGGTGATTTTGAATGAATCTACCATAAAATGTCATGTTAAGATGTGCTTTGTTGATAACTAAACAGTTTTATCATTGGAGTGAATATACAATAATCAAAAGCAATGGGGCAGCTGTATATGATGAAAACCTAGCGTAAAATGCTTTTCATTGTAATTTACACAAGCAGTTGATGGTTGCTTCATTAAATCCTGTTATAATGTGATTTCAAGTAGAGGTACCTCGAAATGTAATTTGAATATGTTTTGAGTTGATTATTGAACATCTGTCACTTTTTCATCCATTTAGGACTGGACCCCAATCTGTATCTGACCAGAAAACTCAGTTCCCTCCTGAAAATCCACAAATCCTATTATAAGGTGATTTTGAATGAATCTACCATAAAATGTCATGTGAAGATGTGCTCTGCTGATAACTAAACAGTTTTCTCATTGGAGTGAATATACAATAATCAACAGCAATGGGGCAACTGTAAATGCCGACAACCTAGCGTAAAATGCTTTTCATTGTAGTTGATGGTTGCTTCATTAAATCCTATTATAATGTGATTTCAAGTAGAGGTACCTGGAAATGTAATTTGAATATGTTTTGTGTTGATTATGGAACATCTGTCACTTCTTCATCCATTTAGGACTGGACCCCAATCTGTATCCGACCAGAAAACTCAGTTCCCTCCTGAAAATCCACCAATCCTATTATAAGGTGATTTTGAATTAATCTACCATAAAATGTCATGTTAAGATGTGCTTTGTTGATAACTAAACAGTTTTCTCATTGGAGTGAATATACAATAATCAACAGCAATGCGGCAACTGTAAATGCCGACAACCTAGCGTAAAATGCTTTTCATTGTAGTTGATGGTTGCTTCAGTAAATCCTATTATAATGTGATTTCAAGTAGAGGTACCTGGAAATGTAATTTGAATATGTTTTGAGTTGATTATGGAACATCTGTCACTTTTTCATCCATTTAGGACTGGACCCCAATCTGTATTTGACCAGAAAACTCAGTTCCCTCCTGAAAATCCACAAATGCTATTATAAGGTGATTTTGAATGAATCTACCATAAAATGTCATGTTAAGATGTGCTTTGTTGATATCTTAACAGTTTTCTCGTTGGAGTGAATATACAACAATCAACAGCAATGGGGCAGCTGTAAATGCTAAAAACCTAGCGTAAAATGCTTTTCATTGTAGTTGATGGTTGCTTCAGTAAATCCAATTATAATGTGATTTCGAGTAGAGGTACCTGGAAATGTAATTTGATTATGTTTTGAGTTGACTATGGAACATGTGTCACTTTTTCATCCATTCAGGACTGGACCCCAATCTGTGTCCGTCATTCCTCCTGAAAATCCACAAATCCTATTTTGAGGTGATTATGAATGAATCTACCATAAAATGTCATGCAAAGATGTGCTTTGTTGATAACTGCACAGTTTTCTCATTGGAGTGAATGTACAATGATAAACAGCATTGAAAGCAGCTGTAAATGCCGAAAACCAAGCGTAAAATGCTTTTCATTGTAGTTGATGGTTGCTTCATTAAATCCTATTATAATGTGATTTCAAGTAGAGGTACCTGGAAATGTAATTTGAATATGTTTTGAGTTGATTATTGAACATCTGTCAATTTTTCATCCATTTAGGACTGGACCCCAATCTGTGTCTGACCAGAAAACTTAGTTCCCTCCTGAAAATCCACCAATCCTATTATAAGGTGATTTGAATGAATCTACCATAAAATGTCATGTTAAGATGTGCTTTGTTGATAACTAAACAGTTTTCTCATTGGAGTGAATATACAATAATCAACAGCAATGCGGCAACTGTAAATGCCGACAACCTAGCTTAAAATGCTTTTCATTGTAGTTGATGGTTGCTTCAGTAAATCCTATTATAATGTGATTTCAAGTAGAGGTACCTGGAAATGTAATTTGAATATGTTTTGAGTTGATTATGGAACATCTGTCAATTTTTCATCCATTTAGGACTGGACCCCAATCTGTATTTGACCAGAAAACTCAGTTCCCTCCTGAAAATCCACAAATGGTATTATAAGGTGATTTTGAATGAATCTACCATAAAATGTCATGTTAAGATGTGCTTTGTTGATATCTTAACAGTTTTCTCGTTGGAGTGAATATACAATGATAAACAGCAATGAAAGCAGCTGTAAATGCCGAAAACCAAGTGTAAAATGCTTTTCATTGTAGTTGATGGTTGCTTCAGTAAATCCTATTATAATGTGATTTCAAGTAGAGGTACCTGGAAATGTAATTTGAATATGTTTTGTGTTGATTATGGAACATCTGTCACTTCTTCATCCATTTAGGACTGGACCCCAATCTGTATCCGACCAGAAAACTCAGTTCCCTCCTGAAAATCCACCAATCCTATTATAAGGTGATTTTGAATTAATCTACCATAAAATGTCATGTTAAGATGTGCTTTGTTGATAACTAAACAGTTTTCTCATTGGAGTGAATATACAATAATCAACAGCAATGCGGCAACTGTAAATGCCGACAACCTAGCGTAAAATGCTTTTCATTGTAGTTGATGGTTGCTTCAGTAAATCCTATTATAATGTGATTTCAAGTAGAGGTACCTGGAAATGTAATTTGAATATGTTTTGAGTTGATTATGGAACATCTGTCACTTTTTCATCCATTTAGGACTGGACCCCAATCTGTATCCGACCAGAAAACTCAGTTCCCTCCTGAAAATCCACAAATGCTATTATAAGGTGATTTTGAATGAATCTACCATAAAATGTCATGTTAAGATGTGCTTTGTTGATATCTTAACAGTTTTCTCGTTGGAGTGAATATACAACAATCAACAGCAATGGGGCAGCTGTAAATGCTAAAAACCTAGCGTAAAATGCTTTTCATTGTAGTTGATGGTTGCTTCAGTAAATCCAATTATAATGTGATTTCAAGTAGAGGTACCTGGAAATGTAATTTGATTATGTTTTGAGTTGACTATGGAACATGTGTCACTTTTTCATCCATTCAGGACTGGACCCCAATCTGTGTCCGTCATTCCTCCTGAAAATCCACAAATCCTATTTTGAGGTGAGTATGAATGAATCTACCATAAAATGTCATGCAAAGATGTGCTTTGTTGATAACTGCACAGTTTTCTCATTGGAGTGAATATACAATGATAAACAGCATTGAAAGCAGCTGTAAATGCCGAAAACCAAGCGTAAAATGCTTTTCATTGTAGTTGATGGTTGCTTCATTAAATCCTATTATAATGTGATTTCAAGTAGAGGTACCTGGAAATGTAATTTGAATATGTTTTGAGTTGATTATTGAACATCTGTCACATTTTCATCCATTTAGGACTGGACCCCAATCTGTGTCTGACCAGAAAACTCAGTTCCCTCCTGAAAATCCACCAATCCTATTATAAGGTGATTTGAATGAATCTACCATAAAATGTAATGTTAAGATGTGCTTTGTTGATAACTAAACAGTTTTCTCATTGGAGTGAATATACAATAATCAACAGCAATGGGGCAACTGTAAATGCCGAAAACCTAGCGTAATATGCTTTTCATTGTAATTTACACAAGCAGTTGATGGTTGCTTCATTAAATCCTATTATAATGTGATTTCAAGTAGAGGTACCTTGAAATGTAATTTGAATATGTTTTGTGTTGATTATGGAACATCCGTCACTTTTTCATCCATTTAGGACTGGACCCCAATCTGTGTCTGTCATAGCCTCCTGAAAATCCACAAATCCTATTATGAGGTGATTATGAACGAATCTACCATAAAATGTCATGCAAAGGTGTGCTTTGTGCATAACTAAACAGTTTTCTCATTGGAGTGAATATACAATAATCAACAGCAATGGGGCAGCTGTAAATGCCGACAACCTAGCGTAATGCTTTTTATTGTTATTTACACAAGCAGTTGATGGTTGCTTCATTAAACCCTTTTATAATGTGATTTCAAGTAGTGGTACCTGGAAATGTAATTTGAATATGTTTTGAGTTGATTATGGAACATCTGTCACTTTTTCATCCATTTAGGACTGGACCCCAATCTGTATCTGACCAGACAACTCAGTTCCCTCCTGAAAATCCACAAATCCTATTATAAGGTGATTTTGAATGAATCTACCATAAAATGTCATGTGAAGATGTGCTCTGCTGATAACTAAACAGTTTTCTCATTGGAGTGAATATACAATGATAAACAGCAATGAAAGCAGCTGTAAATGCCGAAAACCAAGTGTAAAATGCTTTTCATTGTAGTTGATGGTTGCTTCAGTAAATCCTATTATAATGTGATTTCAAGTAGAGGTACCTGGAAATGTAATTTGAATATGTTTTGTGTCTATTATGGAACATCTGTCACTTCTTCATCCATTTAGGACTGGACCCCAATCTGTATCCGACCAGAAAACTCAGTTCCCTCCTGAAAATCCACCAATCCTTGTTATAAGGTGATTTTGAATTAATCTACCATAAAATGTCATGTTAAGATGTGCTTTGTTGATAACTAAACAGTTTTCTCATTGGAGTGAATATACAATAATCAACAGCAATGCGGCAACTGTAAATGCCGACAACCTAGCTTAAAATGCTTTTCATTGTAGTTGATGGTTGCTTCAGTAAATCCTATTATAATGTGATTTCAAGTAGAGGTACCTGGAAATGTAATTTGAATATGTTTTGAGTTGATTATGGAACATCTGTCAATTTTTCATCCATTTAGGACTGGACCCCAATCTGTATTTGACCAGAAAACTCAGTTCCCTCCTGAAAATCCACAAATGGTATTATAAGGTGATTTTGAATGAATCTACCATAAAATGTCATGTTAAGACGTGCTTTGTTGATATCTTAACAGTTTTCTCGTTGGAGTGAATATACAACAATCAACAGCAATGGGGCAGCTGTAAATGCCGAAAACCAAGTGTAAAATGCTTTTCATTGTAGTTGATGGTTGCTTCAGTAAATCCTATTATAATGTGATTTCAAGTAGAGGTACCTGGAAATGTAATTTGAATATGTTTTGTGTTGATTATGGAACATCTGTCACTTCTTCATCCATTTAGGACTGGACCCCAATCTGTATCCGACCAGAAAACTCAGTTCCCTCCTGAAAATCCACCAATCCTATTATAAGGTGATTTTGAATTAATCTACCATAAAATGTCATGTTAAGATGTGCTTTGTTGATAACTAAACAGTTTTCTCATTGGAGTGAATATACAATAATCAACAGCAATGCGGCAACTGTAAATGCCGACAACCTAGCGTAAAATGCTTTTCATTGTAGTTGATGGTTGCTTCAGTAAATCCTATTATAATGTGATTTCAAGTAGAGGTACCTGGAAATGTAATTTGAATATGTTTTGAGTTGATTATGGAACATCTGTCACTTTTTCATCCATTTAGGACTGGACCCCAATCTGTATTTGACCAGAAAACTCAGTTCCCTCCTGAAAATCCACAAATGCTATTATAAGGTGATTTTGAATGAATCTACCATAAAATGTCATGTTAAGATGTGCTTTGTTGATATCTTAACAGTTTTCTCGTTGGAGTGAATATACAACAATCAACAGCAATGGGGCAGCTGTAAATGCTAAAAACCTAGCGTAAAATGCTTTTCATTGTAGTTGATGGTTGCTTCAGTAAATCCAATTATAATGTGATTTCAAGTAGAGGTACCTGGAAATGTAATTTGATTATGTTTTGAGTTGACTATGGAACATGTGTCACTTTTTCATCCATTCAGGACTGGACCCCAATCTGTGTCCGTCATTCCTCCTGAAAATCCACAAATCCTATTTTGAGGTGATTATGAATGAATCTACCATAAAATGTCATGCAAAGATGTGCTTTGTTGATAACTGCACAGTTTTCTCATTGGAGTGAATATACAATGATAAACAGCATTGAAAGCAGCTGTAAATGCCGAAAACCAAGCGTAAAATGCTTTTCATTGTAGTTGATGGTTGCTTCATTAAATCCTATTATAATGTGATTTCAAGTAGAGGTACCTGGAAATGTAATTTGAATATGTTTTGAGTTGATTATTGAACATCTGTCACTTTTTCATCCATTTAGGACTGGACCCCAATCTGTATTTGACCAGAAAACTCAGTTGCCTCCTGAAAATCCACCAATCCTATTATAAGGTGATTTTGAATGAATCTACCATAAAATGTCATGCAAAGATGTGCTTTGTTGATAACTGCACAGTTTTCTCATTGGAGTGAATATACAATGATAAACAGCATTGAAAGCAGCTGTAAATGCCGAAAACCAAGCGTAAAATGCTTTTCATTGTAGTTGATGGTTGCTTCATTAAATCCTATTATAATGTGATTTCAAGTAGAGGTACCTGGAAATGTAATTTGAATATGTTTTGAGTTGATTATGGAACATCTGTCACTTTTTCATCCATTTAGGACTGGACCCCAATCTGTATTTGACCAGAAAACTCAGTTGCCTCCTGAAAATCCACCAATCCTATTATAAGGTGATTTTGAATGAATCTACCATAAAATGTCATGTTAAGATGTGCTTTGTTGATAACTAAACAGTTTTATCATTGGAGTGAATATACAATAATCAAAAGCAATGGGGCAGCTGTATATGATGAAAACCTAGCGTAAAATGCTTTTCATTGTAATTTACACAAGCAGTTGATGGTTGCTTCATTGAATCCTGTTATAATGTGATTTCAAGTAGAGGTACCTTGAAATGTAATTTGAATATGTTTTGAGTTGATTATTGAACATCTGTCACTTTTTCATCCATTTAGGACTGGACCCCAATCTGTATCTGACCAGAAAACTCAGTTCCCTCCTGAAAATCCACAAATCCTATTATAAGGTGATTTTGAATGAATCTACCATAAAATGTCATGTGAAGATGTGCTCTGCTGATAACTAAACCGTTTTCTCATTGGAGTGAATATACAATGATAAACAGCAATGAAAGCAGCTGTAAATGCCGAAAACCAAGCGTAAAATGCTTTTCATTGTAGTTGATGGTTGCTTCAGTAAATCCTATTATAATGTGATTTCAAGTAGAGGTACCTGGAAATGTAATTTGAATATGTTTGTGTTGATTATGGAACATCTGTCACGTTTTCATCCATTTAGGACTGGACCCCAATCTGTATCCGACCAGAAAACTCAGTTCCCTCCTGAAAATCCACCAATCCTATTATAAGGTGATTTGAATGAATCTACCATAAAATGTCATGTTAAGATGTGCTTTGTTGATAACTAAACAGCTTTCTCATTGGAGTGAATATACAATAATCAACAGCAATGGGGCAACTGTAAATGCTGAAAACCTAGCGTAATATGCTTTTCATTGTAATTTACACAAGCAGTTGATGGTTGCTTCATTAAATCCTATTATAATGTGATTTCAAGTAGAGGTACCTTGAAATGTAATTTGAATATGTTTTGAGTCGATTATTGAACATCTGTCCCTTTTTATTGAACATCTGTCACTTTTTCATCCATTTAGGACTGGACCCCAATCTGTATCCGACCAGAAAACTCAGTTCCCTCCTGAAAATCCACCAATCCTATTATAAGGTGATTTTGAATGAATCTACCATAAAATGTCATGTTAAGATGTGCTTTGTTGATATCAAAACAGTTTTCTCATTGGAGTGAATATACAATAATCAACAGCAATGGGGCAACTGTAAATGCTGAAAACCTAGCGTCATATGCTTTTCATTGTAATTTACACAAGCAGTTGATGGTTGCTTCATTAAATCCTATTATAATGTGATTTCAAGTAGAGGTACCTTGAAATGTAATTTGAATATGTTTTGAGTTGATTATTGAACATCTGTCACTTTTTCATCCATTTAGGACTGGACCCCAATCTGTATGCGACCGGAAAACTCAGTTCCCTCCTGAAAATCCACCAATCCTATTATAAGGTGATTTTGAATGAATCTACCATAAAATGTCATGTTAAGATGTGCTTTGTTGATAACTAAACAGTTTTCTCATTGGAGTGAATATACAATAATCAACAACAATGGGGCAACTGTAAATGCCGAAAACCTAGCGTAATATGCTTTTCATTGTAATTTACACAAGCAGTTGATGGTTGCTTCATTAAATCCTATTATAATGTGATTTCAAGTAGAGGTACCTTGAAATGGAATTTGAATATGTTTTGAGTTGATTATGGAACATCTGTCACTTTTTCATCCATTTAGGACTGGACCCCAATCTGTGTCTGTCATAGCCTCCTGAAAATCCACAAATCCTATTATGAGGTGATTATGAACGAATCTACCATAAAATGTCATGTGAAGATGTGCTCTGCTGATAACTAAACAGTTTTCTCATTGGAGTGAATATACAATGATAAACAGCAATGAAAGCAGCTGTAAATGCCGAAAACCAAGTGTAAAATGCTTTTCATTGTAGTTGATGGTTGCTTCAGTAAATCCTATTATAATGTGATTTCAAGTAGAGGTACCTTGAAATGTAATTTGAATATGTTTTGTGTTGATTATGGAACATCTGTCACTTCTTCATCCATTTAGGACTGGACCCCAATCTGTATCCGACCAGAAAACTCAGTTCCCTCCTGAAAATCCACCAATCCTTATTATAAGGTGATTTTGAATTAATCTACCATAAAATGTCATGTTAAGATGTGCTTTGTTGATAACTAAACAGTTTTCTCATTGGAGTGAATATACAATAATCAACAGCAATGCGGCAACTGTAAATGCCGACAACCTAGTGTAAAATGCTTTTCATTGTAGTTGATGGTTGCTTCAGTAAATCCTATTATAATGTGATTTCAAGTAGAGGTACCTGGAAATGTAATTTGAATATGTTTTGTGTTGATTATGGAACATCTGTCACTTTTTCATCCATTCAGGACTGGACCCCAATCTGTGTCCGTCATTCCTCCTGAAAATCCACAAATCCTATTTTGAGGTGATTATGAATGAATCTACCATAAAATGTCATGCAAAGATGTGCTTTGTTGATAACTGCACAGTTTTCTCATTGGAGTGAATATACAATGATAAACAGCATTGAAAGCAGCTGTAAATGCCGAAAACCAAGCGTAAAATGCTTTTCATTGTAGTTGATGGTTGCTTCAGTAAATCCTATTATAATGTGATTTCAAGTAGAGGTACCTGGAAATGTAATTTGAATATGTTTTGAGTTGATTATGGAACATCTGTCAATTTTTCATCCATTTAGGACTGGACCCCAATCTGTATTTGACCAGAAAACTCAGTTCCCTCCTGAAAATCCACAAATGCTATTATAAGGTGATTTTGAATGAATCTACCATAAAATGTCATGTTAAGATGTGCTTTGTTGATATCTTAACAGTTTTCTCGTTGGAGTGAATATACAACAATCAACAGCAATGGGGCAGCTGTAAATGCTAAAAACCTAGCGTAAAATGCTTTTCATTGTAGTTGATGGTTGCTTCAGTAAATCCTATTATAATGTGATTTCAAGTAGAGGTACCTGGAAATGTAATTTGAATATGTTTTGTGTTGATTATGGAACATCTGTCACTTCTTCATCCATTTAGGACTGGACCCCAATCTGTATCCGACCAGAAAACTCAGTTCCCTCCTGAAAATCCACCAATCCTATTATAAGGTGATTTTGAATTAATCTACCATAAAATGTAATGTTAAGATGTGCTTTGTTGATAACTAAACAGTTTTCTCATTGGAGTGAATATACAATAATCAACAGCAATGCGGCAACTGTAAATGCCGAAAACCAAGCGTAAAATGCTTTTCATTGTAGTTGATGGTTGCTTCAGTAAATCCTATTATAATGTGATTTCAAGTAGAGGTACCTGGAAATGTAATTTGAATATGTTTTGAGTTGATTATGGAACATCTGTCACTTTTTCATCCATTTAGGACTGGACCCCAATCTGTATTTGACCAGAAAACTCAGTTCCCTCCTGAAAATCCACAAATGCTATTATAAGGTGATTTTGAATGAATCTACCATAAAATGTCATGTTAAGATGTGCTTTGTTGATATCTTAACAGTTTTCTCGTTGGAGTGAATATACAACAATCAACAGCAATGGGGCAGCTGTAAATGCTAAAAACCTAGCGTAAAATGCTTTTCATTGTAGTTGATGGTTGCTTCAGTAAATCCAATTATAATGTGATTTCAAGTAGAGGTACCTGGAAATGTAATTTGATTATGTTTTGAGTTGACTATGGAACATGTGTCACTTTTTCATCCATTCAGGACTGGACCCCAATCTGTGTCCGTCATTCCTCCTGAAAATCCACAAATCCTATTTTGAGGTGATTATGAATGAATCTACCATAAAATGTCATGCAAAGATGTGCTTTGTTGATAACTGCACAGTTTTCTCATTGGAGTGAATATACAATGATAAACAGCATTGAAAGCAGCTGTAAATGCCGAAAACCAAGCGTAAAATGCTTTTCATTGTAGTTGATGGTTGCTTCATTAAATCCTATTATAATGTGATTTCAAGTAGAGGTACCTGGAAATGTAATTTGAATATGTTTTGAGTTGATTATTGAACATCTGTCACTTTTTCATCCATTTAGGACTGGACCCCAATCTGTATCTGACCAGAAAACTCAGTTGCCTCCTGAAAATCCACCAATCCTATTATAAGGTGATTTTGAATGAATCTACCATAAAATGTCATGCAAAGATGTGCTTTGTTGATAACTGCACAGTTTTCTCATTGGAGTGAATATACAATGATAAACAGCATTGAAAGCAGCTGTAAATGCCGAAAACCAAGCGTAAAATGCTTTTCATTGTAGTTGATGGTTGCTTCATTAAATCCTATTATAATGTGATTTCAAGTAGAGGTACCTGGAAATGTAATTTGAATATGTTTTGAGTTGATTATGGAACATCTGTCACTTTTTCATCCATTTAGGACTGGACCCCAATCTGTATTTGACCAGAAAACTCAGTTGCCTCCTGAAAATCCACCAATCCTATTATAAGGTGATTTTGAATGAATCTACCATAAAATGTCATGTTAAGATGTGCTTTGTTGATAACTAAACAGTTTTCTCATTGGAGTGAATATACAATAATCAACAGCAATGGGGCAACTGTAAATGCCGAAAACCTAGCGTAATATGCTTTTCATTGTAATTTACACAAGCAGTTGATGGTTGCTTCATTAAATCCTATTATAATGTGATTTCAAGTAGAGGTACCTTGAAATGGAATTTGAATATGTTTTGAGTTGATTATGGAACATCCGTCACTTTTTCATCCATTTAGGACTGGACCCCAATCTGTGTCTGTCATAGCCTCCTGAAAATCCACAAATCCTATTATGAGGTGATTATGAACGAATCTACCATAAAATGTCATGTGAAGATGTGCTCTGCTGATAACTAAACAGTTTTCTCATTGGAGTGAATATACAATGATAAACAGCAATGAAAGCAGCTGTAAATGCCGAAAACCAAGTGTAAAATGCTTTTCATTGTAGTTGATGGTTGCTTCAGTAAATCCTATTATAATGTGATTTCAAGTAGAGGTACCTTGAAATGTAATTTGAATATGTTTTGTGTTGATTATGGAACATCTGTCACTTCTTCATCCATTTAGGACTGGACCCCAATCTGTATCCGACCAGAAAACTCAGTTCCCTCCTGAAAATCCACCAATCCTTATTATAAGGTGATTTTGAATTAATCTACCATAAAATGTCATGTTAAGATGTGCTTTGTTGATAACTAAACAGTTTTCTCATTGGAGTGAATATACAATAATCAACAGCAATGCGGCAACTGTAAATGCCGACAACCTAGCGTAAAATGCTTTTCATTGTAGTTGATGGTTGCTTCAGTAAATCCTATTATAATGTGATTTCAAGTAGAGGTACCTGGAAATGTAATTTGAATATGTTTTGAGTTGATTATGGAACATCTGTCAATTTTTCATCCATTTAGGACTGGACCCCAATCTGTATTTGACCAGAAAACTCAGTTCCCTCCTGAAAATCCACCAATCCTATTATAAGGTGATTTTGAATTAATCTACCATAAAATGTCATGTTAAGATGTGCTTTGTTGATAACTAAACAGTTTTCTCATTGGAGTGAATATACAATAATCAACAGCAATGCGGCAACTGTAAATGCCGACAACCTAGCGTAAAATGCTTTTCATTGTAGTTGATGGTTGCTTCAGTAAATCCTATTATAATGTGATTTCAAGTAGAGGTACCTGGAAATGTAATTTGAATATGTTTTGAGTTGATTATGGAACATCTGTCACTTTTTCATCCATTTAGGACTGGACCCCAATCTGTATCCGACCAGAAAACTCAGTTCCCTCCTGAAAATCCACAAATGCTATTATAAGGTGATTTTGAATGAATCTACCATAAAATGTCATGTTAAGATGTGCTTTGTTGATATCTTAACAGTTTTCTCGTTGGAGTGAATATACAACAATCAACAGCAATGGGGCAGCTGTAAATGCTAAAAACCTAGCGTAAAATGCTTTTCATTGTAGTTGATGGTTGCTTCAGTAAATCCAATTATAATGTGATTTCAAGTAGAGGTACCTGGAAATGTAATTTGATTATGTTTTGAGTTGACTATGGAACATGTGTCACTTTTTCATCCATTCAGGACTGGACCCCAATCTGTGTCCGTCATTCCTCCTGAAAATCCACAAATCCTATTTTGAGGTGATTATGAATGAATCTACCATAAAATGTCATGCAAAGATGTGCTTTGTTGATAACTGCACAGTTTTCTCATTGGAGTGAATATACAATGATAAACAGCATTGAAAGCAGCTGTAAATGCCGAAAACCAAGCGTAAAATGCTTTTCATTGTAGTTGATGGTTGCTTCATTAAATCCTATTATAATGTGATTTCAAGTAGAGGTACCTGGAAATGTAATTTGAATATGTTTTGAGTTGATTATTGAACATCTGTCACTTTTTCATCCATTTAGGACTGGACCCCAATCTGTGTCTGACCAGAAAACTCAGTTCCCTCCTGAAAATCCACCAATCCTATTATAAGGTGATTTGAATGAATCTACCATAAAATGTAATGTTAAGATGTGCTTTGTTGATAACTAAACAGTTTTCTCATTGGAGTGAATATACAATAATCAACAGCAATGGGGCAACTGTAAATGCCGAAAACCTAGCGTAATATGCTTTTCATTGTAATTTACACAAGCAGTTGATGGTTGCTTCATTAAATCCTATTATAATGTGATTTCAAGTAGAGGTACCTTGAAATGTAATTTGAATATGTTTTGTGTTGATTATGGAACATCCGTCACTTTTTCATCCATTTAGGACTGGACCCCAATCTGTGTCTGTCATAGCCTCCTGAAAATCCACAAATCCTATTATGAGGTGATTATGAACGAATCTACCATAAAATGTCATGCAAAGGTGTGCTTTGTGCATAACTAAACAGTTTTCTCATTGGAGTGAATATACAATAATCAACAGCAATGGGGCAGCTGTAAATGCCGACAACCTAGCGTAATGCTTTTTATTGTAATTTACACAAGCAGTTGATGGTTGCTTCATTAAACCCTTTTATAATGTGATTTTAAGTAGTGGTACCTGGAAATGTAATTTGAATATGTTTTGAGTTGATTATGGAACATCTGTCACTTTTTCATCCATTTAGGACTGGACCCCAATCTGTATCTGACCAGACAACTCAGTTCCCTCCTGAAAATCCACAAATCCTATTATAAGGTGATTTTGAATGAATCTACCATAAAATGTCATGTGAAGATGTGCTCTGCTGATAACTAAACAGTTTTCTCATTGGAGTGAATATACAATGATAAACAGCAATGAAAGCAGCTGTAAATGCCGAAAACCAAGTGTAAAATGCTTTTCATTGTAGTTGATGGTTGCTTCAGTAAATCCTATTATAATGTGATTTCAAGTAGAGGTACCTGGAAATGTAATTTGAATATGTTTTGTGTCTATTATGGAACATCTGTCACTTCTTCATCCATTTAGGACTGGACCCCAATCTGTATCCGACCAGAAAACTCAGTTCCCTCCTGAAAATCCACCAATCCTTGTTATAAGGTGATTTTGAATTAATCTACCATAAAATGTCATGTTAAGATGTGCTTTGTTGATAACTAAACAGTTTTCTCATTGGAGTGAATATACAATAATCAACACCAATGCGGCAACTGTAAATGCCGACAACCTAGCGTAAAATGCTTTTCATTGTAGTTGATGGTTGCTTCAGTAAATCCTATTATAATGTGATTTCAAGTAGAGGTACCTGGAAATGTAATTTGAATATGTTTTGTGTTGATTATGGAACATCTGTCACTTTTTCATCCATTTAGGACTGGACCCCAATCTGTATTTGACCAGAAAACTCAGTTCCCTCCTGAAAATCCACAAATGCTATTATAAGGTGATTTTGAATGAATCTACCATAAAATGTCATGTTAAGATGTGCTTTGTTGATATCTTAACAGTTTTCTCGTTGGAGTGAATATACAATAATCAACAGCAATGGGGCAGCTGTAAATGCCGAAAACCAAGCGTAAAATGCTTTTCATTGTAATTTACACAAGCAGTTGATGGTTGCTTCATTAAATCCTATTATAATGTGATTTCAAGTAGAGGTACCTTGAAATGTAATTTGAATATGTTTTGAGTTGATTATTGAACCACTGTTACTTTTTCATCCATTTAGGACTGGACCCCAATCTGTATCTGACCAGAAAACTCAGTTGCCTCCTGAAAATCCACCAATCCTATTATAAGGTGATTTTGAATGAATCTATCATAAAATGTCATGTAAAGAGGTGCTCTGCTGATAACTAAACCGTTTTCTCATTGGAGTGAATATACAATTATCAACAGCAATGGGGCAACTGTAATTGCCGAAAACCTAGCGTAATATGCTTTTCATTGTAATTTACACAAGCGGTTGATGGTTGCTTTATTAAATCCTATTATAATGTGATTTCAAGCAGGGGTACCTTGAAATGTAATTTGAATATGTTTTGAGTTGATTATTGAACATCTGTCACTTTTTCATCCATTTAGGACTGGACCCCAATCTGTATCCGACCAGAAAACTCAGTTCCCTCCTGAAAATCCACCAATCCTATTTTAAGGTGATTTTGAATGAATCTACCATAAAATGTCATGTTAAGATGTGCTTTGTTGATAACTAAACAGTTTTCTCATTGGAGTGAATATAGAATAATCAACAGCAATGGGGCAACTGTAAATGCCGAAAACCTAGCGTAATAAGCTTTTCATTGTAATTTACACAAGCAGTTGATGGTTGCTTCATTAAATCCTATTATGATGTGATTTCAAGTAGAGGTACCTGGAAATGTAATTTGAATATGTTTTGAGTTGATTATTGAACATCTGTCACTTTTTCATCCATTTAGGACTGGGCCCCAATCTGTATCTGACCAGAAAACTCAGTTGCCTCCTGAAAATCCACCAATCCTATTATAAGGTGATTTTGAATGAATCTACCATAAAATGTCATGTAAAGAGGTGCTCTGCTGGTAACTAAACAGTTTTCTCATTGGAGTGAATGTACAATGATAAACAGCAATGAAAGCAGCTGTAAATGCCGAAAACCAAGCGTAAAATGCTTTTCATTGTAGTTGATGGTTGCTTCAGTAAATCCTATTATAATGTGATTTCAAGTAGAGGTACCTGGAAATGTAATTTGAATATGTTTTGTGTTGATTATGGAACATCTGTCACTTTTTCATCCATTTAGGACTGGACCCCAATCTGTATCCGACCAGAAAACTCAGTTCCCTCCTGAAAATCCTCCAATCCTATTATAAGGTGATTTTGAATGAATATACCATAAAATGTCATGTTAAGATGTGCTTTGTTGATATCTAAACAGTTTTCTCATTGGAGTGAATATACAATAATCAACAGCAATGGGGCAACTGTAAATGCCGAAAACCTAGCGTAATAAGCTTTTCATTGTAATTTACACAAGCAGTTGATGGTTGCTTCATTAAATCCTATTATGATGTGATTTCAAGTAGAGGTACCTTGAAATGTAATTTGAATATGTTTTGAGTTGATTATGGAACATCTGTCACTTTTTCATCCATTTAGGACTGGACCCCAATCTGTATCCGACCAGAAAACTCAGTTCCCTCCTGAAAATCCACCAATCCTATTATAAGGTGATTTTGAATGAATCTACCATAAAATGTCATGTTAAGATGTGCTTTGTTGATAACTAAACAGTTTTCTCATTGGAGTGAATATACAATAATCAACAGCAATGGGGCAACTGTAAATGCCGAAAACCTAGCGTAATATGCTTTTCATTGTAATTTACACAAGCAGTTGATGGTTGCTTCATTAAATCCTATTATAATGTGATTTCAAGTAGAGGTACCTTGAAATGTAATTTGAATATGTTTTGAGTTGATTATTGAACATCTGTTACTTTTTCATCCATTTAGGACTGGACCCCAATCTGTATCTGACCAGAAAACTCAGTTGCCTCCTGAAAATCCACCAATCCTATTATAAGGTGATTTTGAATGAATCTACCATAAAATGTCATGTAAAGATGTGCTTTGCTGATAACTCAACCGTTTTCTCATTGGAGTGAATATACAATGATAAACAGCAATGAAAGCAGCTGTAAATGCCGAAAACCAAGCGTAAAATACTTTTCATTGTAGTTGATGGTTGCTTCAGTAAATCCTATTATAATGTGATTTCAAGTAGGGGTACCTGGAAATATAATTTGAATATGTTTTGTGTTTATTATGGAACATCTGTCACTTTTTCATCCATTTAGGACTGGACCCCAATCTGTATCCGACCAGAAAACTCAGTTCCCTCCTGAAAATCCACAAATCCTATTATAAGGTAATTTTGAATGAATCTACCATAAAATGTCATGTGAAGATGTGCTTTGTTGATAACTAAACCGTTTTCTCATTGGAGTGAATATACAATAATCAACAGCAATGGGGCAACTGTAAATGCCGAAAACCTAGCGTAATATGCTTTTCATTGTAATTTACACAAGCAGTTGATGGTTGCTTCATTAAATCCTATTATAATGTGATTTTAAGTAGAGGTACCTTGAAATGTAATTTGAATATGTTTTGAGTTGATTATTGAACATCTGTCACTTTTTCATCCATTTAGGACTGGACCCCAATCTGTATCCGACCAGAAAACTCAGCTCCCTCCTGAAAATCCACAAATCCTATTATAAGGTGATTTTGAATGAATCTACCATAAAATGTCATGTTAAGATGTGCTTTGTTGATAACTAAACAGTTTTCTCATTGGAGTGAATATACAATAATCAACAGCAATGGGGCAACTGTAAATGCCGAAAACCTAGCGTAATATGCTTTTCATTGTAATTTACACAAGCGGTTGATGGTTGCTTCATTAAATCCTATTATAATGTGATTTCAAGCAGAGGTACCTTGAAATGTAATTTGAATATGTTTTGAGTTGATTATTGAACATCTGTCACTTTTTCATCCATTTAGGACTGGACCCCAATCTGTATCCGACCAGAAAACTCAGTTCCCTCCTGAAAATCCACCAATCCTATTTTAAGGTGATTTTGAATGAATCTACCATAAAATGTCATGTTAAGATGTGCTTTGTTGATAACTAAACCGTTTTCTCATTGGAGTGAATATACAATAATCAACAGCAATGGGGCAACTGTAAATGCTGAACCTAGCGTAATATGCTTTTCATTGTAATTTACACAAGCAGTTGATGGTTGCTTCATTAAATCCTATTATGATGTGATTTCAAGTAGAGGTACCTGGAAATGTAATTTGAATATGTTTTGAGTTGATTATTGAACATCTGTCACTCTTTCATCCATTTAGGACTGGACCCCAATCTGTATCCGACCAGAAAACTCAGTTCCCTCCTGAAAATCCACCAATCCTATTATAAGGTGATTTTGAATGAATCTACCATAAAATGTCATGTTAAGATGTGCTTTGTTGATAACTAAACAGTTTTCTCATTGGAGTGAATATACAATAATCAACAGCAATGGGGCAGCTGTAAATGCCGAAAACCTAGCGTAATATGCTTTTCATTGTAATTTACACAAGCAGTTGATGGTTGCTTCATTAAATCCTATTATAATGTGATTTCAAGTAGAGGTACCTTGAAATGTAATTTGAATATGTTTTGAGTTGATTATTGAACATCTGTCACTTTTTCATCCATTTAGGACTGGACCCCAATCTGTATCTGACCAGAAAACTCAGTTGCCTCCTGAAAATCCACCAATCCTATTATAAGGTGATTTTGAATGAATCTACCATAAAATGTCATGTAAAGAGGTGCTCTGCTGATAACTAAACCGTTTTCTCATTGGAGTGAATGTACAATGTTAAACAGCAATGAAAGCAGCTGTAAATGCCGAAAACCAAGCGTAAAATGCTTTTCATTGTAGTTGATGGTTGCTTCAGTAAATCCTATTATAATGTGATTTCAAGTAGAGGTACCTGGAAATGTAATTTGAATATGTTTTGTGTTGATTATGGAACATCTCTCACTTTTTCATCCATTTAGGACTGGACCCCAATCTGTATCCGACCAGAAAACTAAGTTGCCTCCTGAAAATCCACAAATCCTATTATAAGGTGATTTTGAATGAATCTACCATAAAATGTCATGTAAAGATGTGCTCTGCTGATAACTAAACCGTTTTCTCATTGGAGTGAATATACAATGATAAACAGCAATGAAAGCAGCTGTAAATGCCGAAAACCAAGCGTAAAATGCTTTTCATTGTAATTTACACAAGCAGTTGATGGTTGCTTCATTAAATCCTATTATAATGTGATTTCAAGTAGAGGTACCTTGAAATGTAATTTGAATATGTTTTGAGTTGATTATTGAACCACTGTTACTTTTTCATCCATTTAGGACTGGACCCCAATCTGTATCTGACCAGAAAACTCAGGTGCCTCCTGAAAATCCACCAATCCTATTATAAGGTGATTTTGAATGAATCTATCATAAAATGTCATGTAAAGAGGTGCTCTGCTGATAACTAAACCGTTTTCTCATTGGAGTGAATATACAATAATCAACAGCAATGGGGCAACTGTAAATGCCGAAAACCTAGCGTAATATGCTTTTCATTGTAATTTACACAAGCAGTTGATGGTTGCTTCATTAAATCCTATTATAATGTGATTTCAAGTAGAGGTACCTTGAAATGTAATTTGAATATGTTTTGAGTTGATTATTGAACATCTGTCACTTTTTCATCCATTTAGGACTGGACCGCAATCTGTATCTGACCAGAAAACTCAGTTGCCTCCTGAAAATCCACCAATCCTATTATAAGGTGATTTTGAATGAATCTACCATAAAATGTCATGTAAAGAGGTGCTCTGCTGATAACTAAACCGTTTTCTCATTGGAGTGAATGTACAATGATAAACAGCAATGAAAGCAGCTGTAAATGCCGAAAACCAAGCGTAAAATGCTTTTCATTGTAGTTGATGGTTGCTTCAGTAAATCCTATTATAATGTGATTTCAAGTAGAGGTACCTGGAAATGTAATTTGAATATGTTTTGTGTTGATTATGGAACATCTGTCACTTTTTCATCCATTTAGGACTGGACCCCAATCTGTATCCGACCAGAAAACTCAGTTCCCTCCTGAAAATCCACCAATCCTATTATAAGGTGATTTTGAATGAATCTACCATAAAATGTCATGTTAAGATGTGCTTTGTTGATATCTAAACAGTTTTCTCATTGGAGTGAATATACAATAATCAACAGCAATGGGGCAACTGTAAATGCCGAAAACCTAGCGTAATATGCTTTTCATTGTAATTTACACAAGCGGTTGATGGTTGCTTCATTAAATCCTATTATAATGTGATTTCAAGTAGAGGTACCTTGAAATGTAATTTGAATATGTTTTGAGTTGATTATTGAACATCTGTCACTTTTTCATCCATTTAGGACTGGACCCCAATCTGTATCAGACCAGAAAACTCAGTTGCCTCCTGAAAATCCACAAATCCTATTATAAGGTGATTTTGAATGAATCTACCATAAAATGTCATGTAAAGATCTGCTCTGCTGATAACTAAACAGTTTTCTCATTGGAGTGAATATACAATAATCAACAGCAATGGGGCAACTGTAAATGCCGAAAACCTAGCGTAATATGCTTTTCAATGTAATTTACACAAGCGGTTGATGGTTGCTTCATTAAATCCTATTATAATGTGATTTCAAGCAGAGGTGCCTTGAAATGTAATTTGAATATGTTTTGAGTTGATTATTGAACATCTGTCACTTTTTCATCCATTTAGGACTGGACCCCAATCTGTATCCGACCAGAAAACTCAGTTCCCTCCTGAAAATCCACCAATCCTATTATAAGGTGATTTTGAATGAATCTACCATAAAATGTCATGTTAAGATGTGCTTTGTTGATAACTAAACAGTTTTCTCATTGGAGTGAATATACAATAATCAACAGCAATGGGGCAACTGTAAATGCCGAAAACCTAGCGTAATATGCTTTTCATTGTAATTTACACAAGCAGTTGATGGTTGCTTCATTAAATCCTATTATAATGTGATTTTAAGTAGAGGTTCTTTGAAATGTAATTTGAATATGTTTTGAGTTGATTATTGAACATCTGTTACTTTTTCATCCATTTAGGACTGGACCCCAATCTGTATCTGACCTGATAACTCAGTTGCCTCCTGAAAATCCACAAATCCTATTATAAGGTGATTTTGAATGAATCTACCATAAAATGTCATGTAAAGATGTGCTCTGCTGATAACTAAACCGTTTTCTCATTGGAGTGAATATACAATGATAAACAGCAATGAAAGCAGCTGTAAATGCCGAAAACCAAGCATAAAATGCTTTTCATTGTAATTTACACAAGCAGTTGATGGTTGCTTCATTAAATCCTATTATAATGTGATTTCAAGTAGAGGTACCTTGAAATGTAATTTGAATATGTTTTGAGTTGATTATTGAACATCTGTCACTTTTTCATCCATTTAGGACTGGACCCCAATCTGTATCAGACCAGAAAACTCAGTTGCCTCCTGAAAATCCACCAATCCTATTATAAGGTGATTTTGAATGAATCTACCATAAAATGTCATGTAAAGAGGTGCTCTGCTGATAACTAAACCGTTTTCTCATTGGAGTGAATATACAATGATAAACAGCAATGAAAGCAGCTGTAAATGCCGAAAACCAAGCGTAAAATGCTTTTCATTGTAGTTGATGGTTGCTTCAGTAAATCCTATTATAATGTGATTTCAAGTAGAGGTACCTGGAAATGTAATTTGAATATGTTTTGTGTTGATTATGGAACATCTGTCACTTTTTCATCCATTTAGGACTGGACCCCAATCTGTATCCGACCAGAAAACTCAGTTCCCTCCTGAAAATCCACCAATCCTATTATAAGGTGATTTTGAATGAATCTACCATAAAATGTCATGTTAAGATGTGCTTTGTTGATATCTAAACAGTTTTCTCATTGGAGTGAATATACAATGATAAACAGCAATGAAAGCAGCTGTAAATGCCGAAAACCAAGCGTAAAATGCTTTTCATTGTAATTTACACAAGCAGTTGATGGTTGCTTCATTAAATCCTATTATAATGTGATTTCAAGTAGAGGTACCTTGAAATGTAATTTGAATATGTTTTGAGTTGATTATTGAACATCTGTCACTCTTTCATCCATTTAGGACTGGACCCCAATCTGTATCCGACCAGAAAACTCAGTTCCCTCCTGAAAATCCACCAATCCTATTATAAGGTGATTTTGAATGAATCTACCATAAAATGTCATGTTAAGATGTGCTTTGTTGATAACTAAACAGTTTTCTCATTGGAGTGAATATACAATAATCAACAGCAATGGGGCAACTGTAAATGCCGAAAACCTAGCGTAATATGCTTTTCATTGTAATTTACACAAGCAGTTGATGGTTGCTTCATTAAATCCTATTATAATGTGATTTCAAGTAGAGGTACCTTGAAATGTAATTTGAATATGTTTTGAGTTGATTATTGAACATCTGTCACTTTTTCATCCCATTAGGACTGGACCCCAATCTGTATCAGACCAGAAAACTCAGTTGCCTCCTGAAAATCCACCAATCCTATTATAAGGTGATTTTGAATGAATCTACCATAAAATGTCATGTAAAGAGGTGCTCTGCTGATAACTAAACCGTTTTCTCATTGGAGTGAATATACAATGATAAACAGCAATGAAAGCAGCTGTAAATGCCAAAAACCAAGCGTAAAATGCTTTTCATTGTAGTTGATGGTTGCTTCAGTAAATCCTATTATAATGTGATTTCAAGTAGAGGTACCTGGAAATGTAATTTGAATATGTTTTGTGTTGATTATGGAACATCTGTCACTTTTTCATCCATTTAGGACTGGACCCCAATCTGTATCCGACCAGAAAACTCAGTTCCCTCCTGAAAATCCACCAATCCTATTATAAGGTGATTTTGAATGAATCTACCATAAAATGTCATGTTAAGATGTGCTTTGTTGATATCTAAACAGTTTTCTCATTGGAGTGAATATACAATAATCAACAGCAATGGGGCAACTGTAAATGCCGAAAACCTAGCGTAATATGCTTTTCATTGTAATTTACACAAGCAGTTGATGGTTGCTTCATTAAATCCTATTATAATGTGATTTCAAGTAGAGGTACCTTGAAATGTAATTTGAATATGTTTTGAGTTGATTATTGAACATCTGTCACTTTTTCATCCATTTAGGACTGGACCCCAATCTGTATCTGACCAGAAAACTCAGTTGCCTCCTGAAAATCCACAAATCCTAATATAAGGTGATTTTGAATGAATCTACCATAAAATGTCATGTTAAGATGTGCTTTGTTGATAACTAAACAGTTTTCTCATTGGAGTGAATATACAATAATCAACAGCAATGGGGCAACTGTAAATGCCGAAAACCTAGCGTAATATGCTTTTCATTGTTATTTACACAAGCAGTTGATGGTTGCTTCATTAAATCCTATTATAATGTGATTTTAAGTAGAGGTACCTTGAAATGTAATTTGAATATGTTTTGAGTTGATTATTGAACATCTGTTACTTTTTCATCCATTTAGGACTGGACCCCAATCTGTATCTGACCTGATAACTCAGTTCCCTCCTGAAAATCCACAAATCCTATTATAAGGTGATTTTGAATGAATCTACCATAAAATGTCATGTAAAGATGTGCTCTGCTGATAACTAAACCGTTTTCTCATTGGAGTGAATATACAATGATAAACAGCAATGAAAGCAGCTGTAAATGCCGAAAACCAAGCGTTAAATGCTTTTCATTGTAATTTACACAAGCAGTTGATGGTTGCTTCATTAAATCCTATTATAATGTGATTTCAAGTAGAGGTACCTTGAAATGTAATTTGAATATGTTTTGAGTTGATTATTGAACCACTGTTACTTTTTCATCCATTTAGGACTGGACCCCAATCTGTATCTGACCAGAAAACTCAGTTGCCTCCTGAAAATCCACAAATCCTATTATAAGGTGATTTTGAATGAATCTACCATAAAATGTCATGTAAAGATGTGCTTTGTTGATAACTAAACCGTTTTCTCATTGGAGTGAATATACAATGATAAACAGCAATGAAAGCAGCTGTAAATGCCGAAAACCAAGCGTAAAATGCTTTTCATTGTAGTTGATGGTTGCTTCAGTAAATCCTATTATAATGTGATTTCAAGTAGAGGTACCTGGAAATGTAATTTGAATATGTTTTGTGTTGATTATGGAACATCTGTCACTTTTTCATCCATTTAGGACTGGACCCCAATCTGTATTTGACCAGAAAACTCAGTTCCCTCCTGAAAATCCACCAATCCTATTGTAAGGTGATTTTGAATGAATCTACCATAAAATGTCATGTTAAGATGTGCTTTGTTGATATCTAAACAGTTTTCTCATTGGAGTGAATATACAATAATCAACAGCAATGGGGCAACTGTAAATGCCGAAAACCTAGCGTAATAAGCTTTTCATTGTAATTTACACAAGCAGTTGATGGTTGCTTCATTAAATCCTATTATGATGTGATTTCAAGTAGAGGTACCTTGAAATGTAATTTGAATATGTTTTGAGTTGATTATTGAACATCTGTCACTCTTTCATCCATTTAGGACTGGACCCCAATCTGTATCCGACCAGAAAACTCAGTTCCCTCCTGAAAATCCACCAATCCTATTATAAGGTGATTTTGAATGAATCTACCATAAAATGTCATGTTAAGATGTGCTTTGTTGATAACTAAACAGTTTTCTCATTGGAGTGAATATACAATAATCAACAGCAATGGGGCAACTGTAAATGCCGAAAACCTAGCGTAATATGCTTTTCATTGTAATTTACACAAGCAGTTGATGGTTGCTTCATTAAATCCTATTATAATGTGATTTCAAGTAGAGGTACCTTGAAATGTAATTTGAATATGTTTTGAGTTGATTATTGAACCACTGTTACTTTTTCATCCATTTAGGACTGGACCCCAATCTGTATCTGACCAGAAAACTCAGTTGCCTCCTGAAAATCCACAAATCCTATTATAAGGTGATTTTGAATGAATCTACCATAAAATGTCATGTAAAGATGTGCTTTGTTGATAACTAAACCGTTTTCTCATTGGAGTGAATATACAATGATAAACAGCAATGAAAGCAGCTGTAAATGCCGAAAACCAAGCGTAAAATGCTTTTCATTGTAGTTGATGGTTGCTTCAGTAAATCCTATTATAATGTGATTTCAAGTAGAGGTACCTGGAAATGTAATTTGAATATGTTTTGTGTTGATTATGGAACATCTGTCACTTTTTCATCCATTTAGGACTGGACCCCAATCTGTATTTGACCAGAAAACTCAGTTCCCTCCTGAAAATCCACCAATCCTATTGTAAGGTGATTTTGAATGAATCTACCATAAAATGTCATGTTAAGATGTGCTTTGTTGATATCTAAACAGTTTTCTCATTGGAGTGAATATACAATAATCAACAGCAATGGGGCAACTGTAAATGCCGAAAACCTAGCGTAATAAGCTTTTCATTGTAATTTACACAAGCAGTTGATGGTTGCTTCATTAAATCCTATTATGATGTGATTTCAAGTAGAGGTACCTTGAAATGTAATTTGAATATGTTTTGAGTTGATTATTGAACATCTGTCACTTTTTCATCCATTTAGGACTGGACCCCAATCTGTATCCGACCAGAAAACTCAGTTCCCTCCTGAAAATCCACCAATCCTATTATAAGGTGATTTTGAATGAATCTACCATAAAATGTCATGTTAAGATGTGCTTTGTTGATAACTAAACAGTTTTCTCATTGGAGTGAATATACAATAATCAACAGCAATGGGGCAACTGTAAATGCCGAAAACCTAGCGTAATATGCTTTTCATTGTAATTTACACAAGCAGTTGATGGTTGCTTCATTAAATCCTATTATAATGTGATTTCAAGTAGAGGTACCTTGAAATGTAATTTGAATATGTTTTGAGTTGATTATTGAACATCTGTCACTTTTTCATCCATTTAGGACTGGACCCCAATCTGTATCAGACCAGAAAACTCAGTTGCCTCCTGAAAATCCACCAATCCTATTATAAGGTGATTATGAATGAATCTACCATAAAATGTCATGTAAAGAGGTGCTCTGCTGATAACTAAACCGTTTTCTCATTGGAGTGAATATACAATGATAAACAGCAATGAAAGCAGCTGTAAATGCCAAAAACCAAGCGTAAAATGCTTTTCATTGTAGTTGATGGTTGCTTCAGTAAATCCTATTATAATGTGATTTCAAGTAGAGGTACCTGGAAATGTAATTTGAATATGTTTTGTGTTGATTATGGAACATCTGTCACTTTTTCATCCATTTAGGACTGGACCCCAATCTGTATCCGACCAGAAAACTCAGTTCCCTCCTGAAAATCCACCAATCCTATTATAAGGTGATTTTGAATGAATCTACCATAAAATGTCATGTTAAGATGTGCTTTGTTGATATCTAAACAGTTTTCTCATTGGAGTGAATATACAATAATCAACAGCAATGGGGCAACTGTAAATGCCGAAAACCTAGCGTAATATGCTTTTCATTGTAATTTACACAAGCAGTTGATGGTTGCTTCATTAAATCCTATTATAATGTGATTTCAAGTAGAGGTACCTTGAAATGTAATTTGAATATGTTTTGAGTTGATTATTGAACATCTGTCACTTTTTCATCCATTTAGGACTGGACCCCAATCTGTATCTGACCAGAAAACTCAGTTGCCTCCTGAAAATCCACAAATCCTAATATAAGGTGATTTTGAATGAATCTACCATAAAATGTCATGTTAAGATGTGCTTTGTTGATAACTAAACAGTTTTCTCATTGGAGTAAATATACAATAATCAACAGCAATGGGGCAACTGTAAATGCCGAAAACCTAGCGTAATATGCTTTTCATTGTAATTTACACAAGCAGTTGATGGTTGCTTCATTAAATCCTATTATAATGTGATTTTAAGTAGAGGTACCTTGAAATGTAATTTGAATATGTTTTGAGTTGATTATTGAACATCTGTTACTTTTTCATCCATTTAGGACTGGACCCCAATCTGTATCTGACCTGATAACTCAGTTGCCTCCTGAAAATCCACAAATCCTATTATAAGGTGATTTTGAATGAATCTACCATAAAATGTCATGTAAAGATGTGCTCTGCTGTTAACTAAACCGTTTTCTCATTGGAGTGAATATACAATGATAAACAGCAATGAAAGCAGCTGTAAATGCCGAAAACCAAGCGTAAAATGCTTTTCATTGTAATTTACACAAGCAGTTGATGGTTGCTTCATTAAATCCTATTATAATGTGATTTCAAGTAGAGGTACCTTGAAATGTAATTTGAATATGTTTTGAGTTGATTATTGAACCACTGTTACTTTTTCATCCATTTAGGACTGGACCCCAATCTGTATCTGACCAGAAAACTCAGTTGCCTCCTGAAAATCCACCAATCCTATTATAAGGTGATTTTGAATGAATCTATCATAAAATGTCATGTAAAGAGGTGCTCTGCTGATAACTAAACCGTTTTCTCATTGGAGTGAATATACAATTATCAACAGCAATGGGGCAACTGTAAATGCCGAAAACCTAGCGTAATATGCTTTTCATTGTAATTTACACAAGCGGTTGATGGTTGCTTTATTAAATCCTATTATAATGTGATTTCAAGCAGGGGTACCTTGAAATGTAATTTGAATATGTTTTGAGTTGATTATTGAACATCTGTCACTTTTTCATCCATTTAGGACTGGACCCCAATCTGTATCCGACCAGAAAACTCAGTTCCCTCCTGAAAATCCACCAATCCTATTATAAGGTGATTTTGAATGAATCTACCATAAAATGTCATGTTAAGATGTGCTTTGTTGATAACTAAACAGTTTTCTCATTGGAGTGAATATACAATAATCAACAGCAATGGGGCAACTGTAAATGCCGAAAACCTAGCGTAATATGCTTTTCATTGTAATTTACACAAGCAGTTGATGGTTGCTTCATTAAATCCTATTATAATGTGATTTTAAGTAGAGGTACCTTGAAATGTAATTTGAATATGTTTTGAGTTGATTATTGAACATCTGTTACTTTTTCATCCATTTAGGACTGGACCCCAATCTGTATCTGACCAGAAAACTCAGTTGCCTCCTGAAAATCCACCAATCCTATTATAAGGTGATTTTGAATGAATCTATCATAAAATGTCATGTAAAGAGGTGCTCTGCTGATATCTAAACCGTTTTCTCATTGGAGTGAATATACAATTATCAACAGCAATGGGGCAACTGTAAATGCCGAAAACCTAGCGTAATATGCTTTTCATTGTAATTTACACAAGCGGTTGATGGTTGCTTTATTAAATCCTATTATAATGTGATTTCAAGCAGGGGTACCTTGAAATGTAATTTGAATATGTTTTGAGTTGATTATTGAACATCTGTCACTTTTTCATCCATTTAGGACTGGACCCCAATCTGTATCCGACCAGAAAACTCAGTTCCCTCCTGAAAATCCACCAATCCTATTATAAGGTGATTTTGAATGAATCTACCATAAAATGTCATGTTAAGATGTGCTTTGTTGATAACTAAACAGTTTTCTCATTGGAGTGAATATACAATAATCAACAGCAATGGGGCAACTGTAAATGCCGAAAACCTAGCGTAATATGCTTTTCATTGTAATTTACACAAGCAGTTGATGGTTGCTTCATTAAATCCTATTATAATGTGATTTTAAGTAGAGGTACCTTGAAATGTAATTTGAATATGTTTTGAGTTGATTATTGAACATCTGTTACTTTTTCATCCATTTAGGACTGGACCCCAATCTGTATCTGACCAGAAAACTCAGTTGCCTCCTGAAAATCCACAAATCCTATTATAAGGTGATTTTGAATGAATCTACCATAAAATGTCATGTAAAGAGGTGCTCTGCTGATAACTAAACCGTTTTCTCATTGGAGTGAATATACAATGATAAACAGCAATGAAAGCAGCTGTAAATGCCGAAAACCAAGCGTAAAATGCTTTTCATTGTAGTTGATGGTTGCTTCAGTAAATCCTATTATAATGTGATTTCAAGTAGAGGTACCTGGAAATGTAATTTGAATATGTTTTGTGTTGATTATGGAACATCTGTCACTTTTTCATCCATTTAGGACTGGACCCGAATCTGTATCCGACCAGAAAACTCAGTTCCCTCCTGAAAATCCACCAATCCTATTATAAGGTGATTTTGAATGAATCTACCATAAAATGTCATGTTAAGATGTGCTTTGTTGATATCTAAACAGTTTTCTCATTGGAGTGAATATACAATAATCAACAGCAATGGGGCAACTGTAAATGCCGAAAACCTAGCGTAATATGCTTTTCATTGTAATTTACACAAGCAGTTGATGGTTGCTTCATTAAATCCTATTATAATGTGATTTCAAGTAGAGGTACCTTGAAATGTAATTTGAATATGTTTTGAGTTGATTATTGAACATCTGTCACTTTTTCATCCATTTAGGACTGGACCCCAATCTGTATCTGACCAGAAAACTCAGTTGCCTCCTGAAAATCCACAAATCCTAATATAAGGTGATTTTGAATGAATCTACCATAAAATGTCATGTAAAGATGTGCTCTGCTGATAACTAAACAGTTTTCTCATTGGAGTGAATATACAATAATCAACAGCAATGGGGCAACTGTAAATGCCGAAAACCTAGCGTAATATGCTTTTCATTGTAATTTACACAAGCGGTTGATGGTTGCTTCATTAAATCCTATTATAATGTGATTTCAAGCAGAGGTGCCTTGAAATGTAATTTGAATATGTTTTGAGTTGATTATTGAACATCTGTCACTTTTTCATCCATTTAGGACTGGACCCCAATCTGTATCCGACCAGAAAACTCAGTTCCCTCCTGAAAATCCACCAATCCTATTATAAGGTGATTTTGAATGAATCTACCATAAAATGTCATGTTAAGATGTGCTTTGTTGATAACTAAACAGTTTTCTCATTGGAGTGAATATACAATAATCAACAGCAATGGGGCAACTGTAAATGCCGAAAACCTAGCGTAATATGCTTTTCATTGTTATTTACACAAGCAGTTGATGGTTGCTTCATTAAATCCTATTATAATGTGATTTTAAGTAGAGGTACCTTGAAATGTAATTTGAATATGTTTTGAGTTGATTATTGAACATCTGTCACTTTTTCATCCATTTAGGACTGGACCCCAATCTGTATCTGACCAGAAAACTCAGTTGCCTCCTGAAAATCCACAAATCCTAATATAAGGTGATTTTGAATGAATCTACCATAAAATGTCATGTTAAGATGTGCTTTGTTGATAACTAAACAGTTTTCTCATTGGAGTGAATATACAATAATCAACAGCAATGGGGCAACTGTAAATGCCGAAAACCTAGCGTAATATGCTTTTCATTGTAATTTACACAAGCAGTTGATGGTTGCTTCATTAAATCCTATTATAATGTGATTTTAAGTAGAGGTACCTTGAAATGTAATTTGAATATGTTTTGAGTTGATTATTGAACATCTGTTACTTTTTCATCCATTTAGGACTGGACCCCAATCTGTATCTGACCTGATAACTCAGTTGCCTCCTGAAAATCCACAAATCCTATTATAAGGTGATTTTGAATGAATCTACCATAAAATGTCATGTAAAGATGTGCTCTGCTGATAACTAAACCGTTTTCTCATTGGAGTGAATATACAATGATAAACAGCAATGAAAGCAGCTGTAAATGCCGAAAACCAAGCGTAAAATGCTTTTCATTGTAATTTACACAAGCAGTTGATGGTTGCTTCATTAAATCCTATTATAATGTGATTTCAAGTAGAGGTACCTTGAAATGTAATTTGAATATGTTTTGAGTTGATTATTGAACCACTGTTACTTTTTCATCCATTTAGGACTGGACCCCAATCTGTATCTGACCAGAAAACTCAGTTGCCTCCTGAAAATCCACAAATCCTATTATAAGGTGATTTTGAATGAATCTACCATAAAATGTCATGTAAAGAGGTGCTCTGCTGATAACTAAACCGTTTTCTCATTGGAGTGAATATACAATGATAAACAGCAATGAAAGCAGCTGTAAATGCCGAAAACCAAGCGTAAAATGCTTTTCATTGTAGTTGATGGTTGCTTCAGTAAATCCTATTATAATGTGATTTCAAGTAGAGGTACCTGGAAATGTAATTTGAATATGTTTTGTGTTGATTATGGAACATCTGTCACTTTTTCATCCATTTAGGACTGGACCCGAATCTGTATCCGACCAGAAAACTCAGTTCCCTCCTGAAAATCCACCAATCCTATTATAAGGTGATTTTGAATGAATCTACCATAAAATGTCATGTTAAGATGTGCTTTGTTGATATCTAAACAGTTTTCTCATTGGAGTGAATATACAATAATCAACAGCAATGGGGCAACTGTAAATGCCGAAAACCTAGCGTAATATGCTTTTCATTGTAATTTACACAAGCAGTTGATGGTTGCTTCATTAAATCCTATTATAATGTGATTTCAAGTAGAGGTACCTTGAAATGTAATTTGAATATGTTTTGAGTTGATTATTGAACATCTGTCACTTTTTCATCCATTTAGGACTGGACCCCAATCTGTATCTGACCAGAAAACTCAGTTGCCTCCTGAAAATCCACAAATCCTAATATAAGGTGATTTTGAATGAATCTACCATAAAATGTCATGTAAAGATGTGCTCTGCTGATAACTAAACAGTTTTCTCATTGGAGTGAATATACAATAATCAACAGCAATGGGGCAACTGTAAATGCCGAAAACCTAGCGTAATATGCTTTTCATTGTAATTTACACAAGCGGTTGATGGTTGCTTCATTAAATCCTATTATAATGTGATTTCAAGCAGAGGTGCCTTGAAATGTAATTTGAATATGTTTTGAGTTGATTATTGAACATCTGTCACTTTTTCATCCATTTAGGACTGGACCCCAATCTGTATCCGACCAGAAAACTCAGTTCCCTCCTGAAAATCCACCAATCCTATTATAAGGTGATTTTGAATGAATCTACCATAAAATGTCATGTTAAGATGTGCTTTGTTGATAACTAAACAGTTTTCTCATTGGAGTGAATATACAATAATCAACAGCAATGGGGCAACTGTAAATGCCGAAAACCTAGCGTAATATGCTTTTCATTGTTATTTACACAAGCAGTTGATGGTTGCTTCATTAAATCCTATTATAATGTGATTTTAAGTAGAGGTACCTTGAAATGTAATTTGAATATGTTTTGAGTTGATTATTGAACATCTGTCACTTTTTCATCCATTTAGGACTGGACCCCAATCTGTATCTGACCAGAAAACTCAGTTGCCTCCTGAAAATCCACAAATCCTAATATAAGGTGATTTTCAATGAATCTACCATAAAATGTCATGTTAAGATGTGCTTTGTTGATAACTAAACAGTTTTCTCATTGGAGTGAATATACAATAATCAACAGCAATGGGGCAACTGTAAATGCCGAAAACCTAGCGTAATATGCTTTTCATTGTAATTTACACAAGCAGTTGATGGTTGCTTCATTAAATCCTATTATAATGTGATTTTAAGTAGAGGTACCTTGAAATGTAATTTGAATATGTTTTGAGTTGATTATTGAACATCTGTTACTTTTTCATCCATTTAGGACTGGACCCCAATCTGTATCTGACCTGATAACTCAGTTGCCTCCTGAAAATCCACAAATCCTATTATAAGGTGATTTTGAATGAATCTACCATAAAATGTCATGTAAAGATGTGCTCTGCTGATAACTAAACCGTTTTCTCATTGGAGTGAATATACAATGATAAACAGCAATGAAAGCAGCTGTAAATGCCGAAAACCAAGCGTAAAATGCTTTTCATTGTAATTTACACAAGCAGTTGATGGTTGCTTCATTAAATCCTATTATAATGTGATTTCAAGTAGAGGTACCTTGAAATGTAATTTGAATATGTTTTGAGTTGATTATTGAACCACTGTTACTTTTTCATCCATTTAGGACTGGACCCCAATCTGTATCTGACCAGAAAACTCAGTTGCCTCCTGAAAATCCACCAATCCTATTATAAGGTGATTTTGAATGAATCTATCATAAAATGTCATGTAAAGAGGTGCTCTGCTGATAACTAAACCGTTTTCTCATTGGAGTGAATATACAATTATCAACAGCAATGGGGCAACTGTAAATGCCGAAAACCTAGCGTAATATGCTTTTCATTGTAATTTACACAAGCGGTTGATGGTTGCTTTATTAAATCCTATTATAATGTGATTTCAAGCAGGGGTACCTTGAAATGTAATTTGAATATGTTTTGAGTTGATTATTGAACATCTGTCACTTTTTCATCCATTTAGGACTGGACCCCAATCTGTATCCGACCAGAAAACTCAGTTCCCTCCTGAAAATCCACCAATCCTATTATAAGGTGATTTTGAATGAATCTACCATAAAATGTCATGTTAAGATGTGCTTTGTTGATAACTAAACAGTTTTCTCATTGGAGTGAATATACAATAATCAACAGCAATGGGGCAACTGTAAATGCCGAAAACCTAGCGTAATATGCTTTTCATTGTAATTTACACAAGCAGTTGATGGTTGCTTCATTAAATCCTATTATAATGTGATTTTAAGTAGAGGTACCTTGAAATGTAATTTGAATATGTTTTGAGTTGATTATTGAACATCTGTTACTTTTTCATCCATTTAGGACTGGACCCCAATCTGTATCTGACCAGAAAACTCAGTTGCCTCCTGAAAATCCACAAATCCTATTATAAGGTGATTTTGAATGAATCTACCATAAAATGTCATGTAAAGAGGTGCTCTGCTGATAACTAAACCGTTTTCTCATTGGAGTGAATATACAATGATAAACAGCAATGAAAGCAGCTGTAAATGCCGAAAACCAAGCGTAAAATGCTTTTCATTGTAGTTGATGGTTGCTTCAGTAAATCCTATTATAATGTGATTTCAAGTAGAGGTACCTGGAAATGTAATTTGAATATGTTTTGTGTTGATTATGGAACATCTGTCACTTTTTCATCCATTTAGGACTGGACCCGAATCTGTATCCGACCAGAAAACTCAGTTCCCTCCTGAAAATCCACCAATCCTATTATAAGGTGATTTTGAATGAATCTACCATAAAATGTCATGTTAAGATGTGCTTTGTTGATATCTAAACAGTTTTCTCATTGGAGTGAATATACAATAATCAACAGCAATGGGGCAACTGTAAATGCCGAAAACCTAGCGTAATATGCTTTTCATTGTAATTTACACAAGCAGTTGATGGTTGCTTCATTAAATCCTATTATAATGTGATTTCAAGTAGAGGTACCTTGAAATGTAATTTGAATATGTTTTGAGTTGATTATTGAACATCTGTCACTTTTTCATCCATTTAGGACTGGACCCCAATCTGTATCTGACCAGAAAACTCAGTTGCCTCCTGAAAATCCACAAATCCTAATATAAGGTGATTTTGAATGAATCTACCATAAAATGTCATGTAAAGATGTGCTCTGCTGATAACTAAACAGTTTTCTCATTGGAGTGAATATACAATAATCAACAGCAATGGGGCAACTGTAAATGCCGAAAACCTAGCGTAATATGCTTTTCATTGTAATTTACACAAGCGGTTGATGGTTGCTTCATTAAATCCTATTATAATGTGATTTCAAGCAGAGGTGCCTTGAAATGTAATTTGAATATGTTTTGAGTTGATTATTGAACATCTGTCACTTTTTCATCCATTTAGGACTGGACCCCAATCTGTATCCGACCAGAAAACTCAGTTCCCTCCTGAAAATCCACCAATCCTATTATAAGGTGATTTTGAATGAATCTACCATAAAATGTCATGTTGAGATGTGCTTTGTTGATAACTAAACAGTTTTCTCATTGGAGTGAATATACAATAATCAACAGCAATGGGGCAACTGTAAATGCCGAAAACCTAGCGTAATATGCTTTTCATTGTTATTTACACAAGCAGTTGATGGTTGCTTCATTAAATCCTATTATAATGTGATTTTAAGTAGAGGTACCTTGAAATGTAATTTGAATATGTTTTGAGTTGATTATTGAACATCTGTTACTTTTTCATCCATTTAGGACTGGACCCCAATCTGTATCTGACCAGAAAACTCAGTTGCCTCCTGAAAATCCACAAATCCTATTATAAGGTGATTTTGAATGAATCTACCATAAAATGTCATGTAAAGAGGTGCTCTGCTGATAACTAAACCGTTTTCTCATTGGAGTGAATATACAATGATAAACAGCAATGAAAGCAGCTGTAAATGCCGAAAACCAAGCGTAAAATGCTTTTCATTGTAGTTGATGGTTGCTTCAGTAAATCCTATTATAATGTGATTTCAAGTAGAGGTACCTGGAAATGTAATTTGAATATGTTTTGTGTTGATTATGGAACATCTGTCACTTTTTCATCCATTTAGGACTGGACCCCAATCTGTATTTGACCAGAAAACTCAGTTCCCTCCTGAAAATCCACCAATCCTATTGTAAGGTGATTTTGAATGAATCTACCATAAAATGTCATGTTAAGATGTGCTTTGTTGATATCTAAACAGTTTTCTCATTGGAGTGAATATACAATAATCAACAACAATGGGGCAACTGTAAATGCCGAAAACCTAGCGTAATAAGCTTTTCATTGTAATTTACACAAGCAGTTGATGGTTGCTTCATTAAATCCTATTATGATGTGATTTCAAGTAGAGGTACCTTGAAATGTAATTTGAATATGTTTTGAGTTGATTATTGAACATCTGTCACTTTTTCATCCATTTAGGACTGGACCCCAATCTGTATCAGACCAGAAAACTCAGTTGCCTCCTGAAAATCCACCAATCCTATTATAAGGTGATTTTGAATGAATCTACCATAAAATGTCATGTAAAGTGGTGCTCTGCTGATAACTAAACCGTTTTCTCATTGGAGTGAATATACAATGATAAACAGCAATGAAAGCAGCTGTAAATGCCGAAAACCAAGCGTAAAATGCTTTTCATTGTAGTTGATGGTTGCTTCAGTAAATCCTATTATAATGTGATTTCAAGTAGAGGTACCTGGAAATGTAATTTGAATATGTTTTGTGTTGATTATGGAACATCTGTCACTTTTTCATCCATTTAGGACTGGACCCCAATCTGTATCCGACCAGAAAACTCAGTTCCCTCCTGAAAATCCACTAATCCTATTATAAGGTGATTTTGAATGAATCTACCATAAAATGTCATGTTAAGATGTGCTTTGTTGATATCTAAACAGTTTTCTCATTGGAGTGAATATACAATAATCAACAGCAATGGGGCAACTGTAAATGCCGAAAACCTAGCGTAATATGCTTTTCATTGTAATTTACACAAGCAGTTGATGGTTGCTTCATTAAATCCTATTATAATGTGATTTCAAGTAGAGGTACCTTGAAATGTAATTTGAATATGTTTTGAGTTGATTATTGAACATCTGTCACTTTTTCATCCATTTAGGACTGGACCCCAATCTGTATCCGACCAGAAAACTCAGTTGCCTCCTGAAAATCCACAAATCCTAATATAAGGTGATTTTGAATGAATCTACCATAAAATGTCATGTAAAGATGTGCTCTGCTGATAACTAAACAGTTTTCTCATTGGAGTGAATATACAATAATCAACAGCAATGGGGCAACTGTAAATGCCGAAAACCTAGCGTAATATGCTTTTCATTGTAATTTACACAAGCGGTTGATGGTTGCTTCATTAAATCCTATTATAATGTGATTTTAAGTAGAGGTACCTTGAAATGTAATTTGAATATGTTTTGAGTTGATTATTGAACATCTGTTACTTTTTCATCCATTTAGGACTGGACCCCAATCTGTATCTGACCAGAAAACTCAGTTGCCTCCTGAAAATCCACAAATCCTATTATAAGGTGATTTTGAATGAATCTACCATAAAATGTCATGTAAAGATGTGCTCTGCTGATAACTTAACCGTTTTCTCATTGGAGTGAATATACAATGATAAACAGCAATGAAAGCAGCTGTAAATGCCGAAAACCAAGCGTAAAATGCTTTTCATTGTAGTTGATGGTTGCTTCAGTAAATCCTATTATAATGTGATTTCAAGTAGAGGTACCTGGAAATGTAATTTGAATATGTTTTGTGTTGATTATGGAACATCTGTCACTTTTTCATCCATTTAGGACTGGACCCCAATCTGTATTTGACCAGAAAACTCAGTTCCCTCCTGAAAATCCACCAATCCTATTGTAAGGTGATTTTGAATGAATCTACCATAAAATGTCATGTTAAGATGTGCTTTGTTGATATCTAAACAGTTTTCTCATTGGAGTGAATATACAATAATCAACAGCAATGGGGCAACTGTAAATGCCGAAAACCTAGCGTAATATGCTTTTCATTGTAATTTACACAAGCAGTTGATGGTTGCTTCATTAAATCCTATTATAATGTGATTTCAAGTAGAGGTACCTTGAAATGGAATTTTTAATATGTTTTGAGTTGATTATTGAACATCTGTCACTCTTTCATCCATTTAGGACTGGACCCCAATCTGTATCTGACCAGAAAACTCAGTTGCCTCCTGAAAATCCACAAATCCTATTATAAGGTGATTTTGAATGAATCTACCATAAAATGTCATGTAAAGATGTGCTCTGCTGATAACTAAACAGTTTTCTCATTGGAGTGAATATACAATGATAAACAGCAATGAAAGCAGCTGTAAATGCCGAAGACCAAGCGTAAAATGCTTTTCATTGTAATTTACACAAGCAGTTGATGGTTGCTTCATTAAATCCTATTATAATGTGATTTCAAGTAGAGGTACCTTGAAATGTAATTTGAATTAATTTTGAGTTGATTATTGAACATCTGTTACTTTTTCATCCATTTAGGACTGGACCCCAATCTGTATCTGACCAGAAAACTCAGTTGCCTCCTGAAAATCCACAAATCCTATTATAAGGTGATTTTGAATGAATCTACCATAAAATGTCATGTAAAGATGTGCTCTGCTGATAACTAAACAGTTTTCTCATTGGAGTGAATATACAATAATCAACAGCAATGGGGCAACTGTAAATGCCGAAAACCTAGCGTAATATGCTTTTCATTGTAATTTACACAAGCAGTTGATGGTTGCTTCATTAAATCCTATTATAATGTGATTTCAAGTAGAGGTACCTGGAAATGTAATTTGAATATGTTTTGAGTTGATTATGGAACATCTGTCACTTTTTTATCCATTTAGGACTGGACCCCAATCTGTATTTGACCAGAAAACTCAGTTCCCTCCTGAAAATCCACAAATGCTATTATAAGGTGATTTTGAATGAATCTACCATAAAATGTCATGTTAAGATGTGCTTTGTTGATATCTTAACAGTTTTCTCGTTGGAGTGAATATACAATGATAAACAGCAATGAAAGCAGCTGTAAATGCCGAAAACCAAGTGTAAAATGCTTTTCATTGTAGTTGATGGTTGCTTCAGTAAATCCTATTATAATGTGATTTCAAGTAGAGGTACCTGGAAATGTAATTTGAATATGTTTTGTGTTGATTATGGAACATCTGTCACTTCTTCATCCATTTAGGACTGGACCCCAATCTGTATCCGACTAGAAAACTCAGTTCCCTCCTGAAAATCCACAAATCCTATTATGAGGTGATTATGAACGAATCTACCATAAAATGTCATGCAAAGATGTGCTTTGTTGATAACTAAACAGTTTTCTCATTGGAGTGAATATACAATAATCAACAGCAATGGGGCAGCTGTAAATGCCGACAACCTAGCGTAATATGCTTTTCATTGTTATTTACACAAGCAGTTGATGGTTGCTTCATTAAATCCTATTATAATGTGATTTTAAGTAGAGGTACCTTGAAATGTAATTTGAATATGTTTTGAGTTGATTATTGAACATCTGTTACTTTTTCATCCATTTAGGACTGGACCCCAATCTGTATCTGACCAGAAAACTCAGTTGCCTCCTGAAAATCCACAAATCCTATTATAAGGTGATTTTGAATGAATCTACCATAAAATGTCATGTAAAGATGTGCTCTGCTGATAACTAAACCGTTTTCTCATTGGAGTGAATATACAATGATAAACAGCAATGAAAGCAGCTGTAAATGCCGAAAACCAAGCGTAAAATGCTTTTCATTGTAGTTGATGGTTGCTTCAGTAAATCCTATTATAATGTGATTTCAAGTAGAGGTACCTGGAAATGTAATTTGAATATGTTTTGTGTTGATTATGGAACATCTGTCACTTTTTCATCCATTTAGGACTGGACCCCAATCTGTATTTGACCAGAAAACTCAGTTCCCTCCTGAAAATCCACCAATCCTATTGTAAGGTGATTTTGAATGAATCTACCATAAAATGTCATGTTAAGATGTGCTTTGTTGATATCTAAACAGTTTTCTCATTGGAGTGAATATACAATAATCAACAGCAATGGGGCAACTGTAAATGCCGAAAACCTAGCGTAATAAGCTTTTCATTGTAATTTACACAAGCAGTTGATGGTTGCTTCATTAAATCCTATTATGATGTGATTTCAAGTAGAGGTACCTTGAAATGTAATTTGAATATGTTTTGAGTTGATTATTGAACATCTGTCACTCTTTCATCCATTTAGGACTGGACCCCAATCTGTATCCGACCAGAAAACTCAGTTCCCTCCTGAAAATCCACCAATCCTATTATAAGGTGATTTTGAATGAATCTACCATAAAATGTCATGTTAAGATGTGCTTTGTTGATAACTAAACAGTTTTCTCATTGGAGTGAATATACAATAATCAACAGCAATGGGGCAACTGTAAATGCCGAAAACCTAGCGTAATATGCTTTTTCATTGTAATTTACACAAGCAGTTGATGGTTGCTTCATTAAATCCTATTATAATGTGATTTCAAGTAGAGGTACCTTGAAATGTAATTTGAATATGTTTTGAGTTGATTATTGAACATCTGTCACTTTTTCATCCATTTAGGACTGGACCCCAATCTGTATCAGACCAGAAAACTCAGTTGCCTCCTGAAAATCCACCAATCCTATTATAAGGTGATTTTGAATGAATCTACCATAAAATGTCATGTAAAGAGGTGCTCTGCTGATAACTAAACCGTTTTCTCATTGGAGTGAATATACAATGATAAACAGCAATGAAAGCAGCTGTAAATGCCGAAAACCAAGCGTAAAATGCTTTTCATTGTAGTTGATGGTTGCTTCAGTAAATCCTATTATAATGTGATTTCAAGTAGAGGTACCTGGAAATGTAATTTGAATATGTTTTGTGTTGATTATGGAACATCTGTCACTTTTTCATCCATTTAGGACTGGACCCCAATCTGTATCCGACCAGAAAACTCAGTTCCCTCCTGAAAATCCACCAATCCTATTATAAGGTGATTTTGAATGAATCTACCATAAAATGTCATGTTAAGATGTGCTTTGTTGATATCTAAACAGTTTTCTCATTGGAGTGAATATACAATAATCAACAGCAATGGGGCAACTGTAAATGCCGAAAACCTAGCGTAATATGCTTTTCATTGTAATTTACACAAGCAGTTGATGGTTGCTTCATTAAAGTAGAGGTACCTTGAAATGTAATTTGAATATGTTTTGAGTTGATTATTGAACATCTGTCACTCTTTCATCCATTTAGGACTGGACCCCAATCTGTATCAGACCAGAAAACTCAGTTGCCTCCTGAAAATCCACAAATCCTATTATAAGGTGATTTTGAATGAATCTACCATAAAATGTCATGTAAAGATGTGCTCTGCTGATAACTAAACAGTTTTCTCATTGGAGTGAATATACAATGATAAACAGCAATGAAAGCAGCTGTAAATGCCGAAAACCAAGCGTAAAATGCTTTTCATTGTAGTTGATGGTTGCTTCAGTAAATCCTATTATAATGTGATTTCAAGTAGAGGTACCTGGAAATGTAATTTGAATATGTTTTGTGTTGATTATGGAACATCTGTCACTTTTTCATCCATTTAGGACTGGACCCCAATCTGTATTTGACCAGAAAACTCAGTTCCCTCCTGAAAATCCACCAATCCTATTGTAAGGTGATTTTGAATGAATCTACCATAAAATGTCATGTTAAGATGTGCTTTGTTGATATCTAAACAGTTTTCTCATTGGAGTGAATATACAATAATCAACAACAATGGGGCAACTGTAAATGCCGAAAACCTAGCGTAATAAGCTTTTCATTGTAATTTACACAAGCAGTTGATGGTTGCTTCATTAAATCCTATTATGATGTGATTTCAAGTAGAGGTACCTTGAAATGTAATTTGAATATGTTTTGAGTTGATTATTGAACATCTGTCACTTTTTCATCCATTTAGGACTGGACCCCAATCTGTATCAGACCAGAAAACTCAGTTGCCTCCTGAAAATCCACCAATCCTATTATAAGGTGATTTTGAATGAATCTACCATAAAATGTCATGTAAAGTGGTGCTCTGCTGATAACTAAACCGTTTTCTCATTGGAGTGAATATACAATGATAAACAGCAATGAAAGCAGCTGTAAATGCCGAAAACCAAGCGTAAAATGCTTTTCATTGTAGTTGATGGTTGCTTCAGTAAATCCTATTATAATGTGATTTCAAGTAGAGGTACCTGGAAATGTAATTTGAATATGTTTTGTGTTGATTATGGAACATCTGTCACTTTTTCATCCATTTAGGACTGGACCCCAATCTGTATCCGACCAGAAAACTCAGTTCCCTCCTGAAAATCCACTAATCCTATTATAAGGTGATTTTGAATGAATCTACCATAAAATGTCATGTTAAGATGTGCTTTGTTGATATCTAAACAGTTTTCTCATTGGAGTGAATATACAATAATCAACAGCAATGGGGCAACTGTAAATGCCGAAAACCTAGCGTAATATGCTTTTCATTGTAATTTACACAAGCAGTTGATGGTTGCTTCATTAAATCCTATTATAATGTGATTTCAAGTAGAGGTACCTTGAAATGTAATTTGAATATGTTTTGAGTTGATTATTGAACATCTGTCACTTTTTCATCCATTTAGGACTGGACCCCAATCTGTATCCGACCAGAAAACTCAGTTGCCTCCTGAAAATCCACAAATCCTAATATAAGGTGATTTTGAATGAATCTACCATAAAATGTCATGTAAAGATGTGCTCTGCTGATAACTAAACAGTTTTCTCATTGGAGTGAATATACAATAATCAACAGCAATGGGGCAACTGTAAATGCCGAAAACCTAGCGTAATATGCTTTTCATTGTAATTTACACAAGCGGTTGATGGTTGCTTCATTAAATCCTATTATAATGTGATTTTAAGTAGAGGTACCTTGAAATGTAATTTGAATATGTTTTGAGTTGATTATTGAACATCTGTTACTTTTTCATCCATTTAGGACTGGACCCCAATCTGTATCTGACCAGAAAACTCAGTTGCCTCCTGAAAATCCACAAATCCTATTATAAGGTGATTTTGAATGAATCTACCATAAAATGTCATGTAAAGATGTGCTCTGCTGATAACTTAACCGTTTTCTCATTGGAGTGAATATACAATGATAAACAGCAATGAAAGCAGCTGTAAATGCCGAAAACCAAGCGTAAAATGCTTTTCATTGTAGTTGATGGTTGCTTCAGTAAATCCTATTATAATGTGATTTCAAGTAGAGGTACCTGGAAATGTAATTTGAATATGTTTTGTGTTGATTATGGAACATCTGTCACTTTTTCATCCATTTAGGACTGGACCCCAATCTGTATTTGACCAGAAAACTCAGTTCCCTCCTGAAAATCCACCAATCCTATTGTAAGGTGATTTTGAATGAATCTACCATAAAATGTCATGTTAAGATGTGCTTTGTTGATATCTAAACAGTTTTCTCATTGGAGTGAATATACAATAATCAACAGCAATGGGGCAACTGTAAATGCCGAAAACCTAGCGTAATATGCTTTTCATTGTAATTTACACAAGCAGTTGATGGTTGCTTCATTAAATCCTATTATAATGTGATTTCAAGTAGAGGTACCTTGAAATGGAATTTTTAATATGTTTTGAGTTGATTATTGAACATCTGTCACTCTTTCATCCATTTAGGACTGGACCCCAATCTGTATCTGACCAGAAAACTCAGTTGCCTCCTGAAAATCCACAAATCCTATTATAAGGTGATTTTGAATGAATCTACCATAAAATGTCATGTAAAGATGTGCTCTGCTGATAACTAAACAGTTTTCTCATTGGAGTGAATATACAATGATAAACAGCAATGAAAGCAGCTGTAAATGCCGAAGACCAAGCGTAAAATGCTTTTCATTGTAATTTACACAAGCAGTTGATGGTTGCTTCATTAAATCCTATTATAATGTGATTTCAAGTAGAGGTACCTTGAAATGTAATTTGAATTAATTTTGAGTTGATTATTGAACATCTGTTACTTTTTCATCCATTTAGGACTGGACCCCAATCTGTATCTGACCAGAAAACTCAGTTGTCTCCTGAAAATCCACAAATCCTATTATAAGGTGATTTTGAATGAATCTACCATAAAATGTCATGTAAAGATGTGCTCTGCTGATAACTAAACAGTTTTCTCATTGGAGTGAATATACAATAATCAACAGCAATGGGGCAACTGTAAATGCCGAAAACCTAGCGTAATATGCTTTTCATTGTAATTTACACAAGCAGTTGATGGTTGCTTCATTAAATCCTATTATAATGTGATTTCAAGTAGAGGTACCTGGAAATGTAATTTGAATATGTTTTGAGTTGATTATGGAACATCTGTCACTTTTTTATCCATTTAGGACTGGACCCCAATCTGTATTTGACCAGAAAACTCAGTTCCCTCCTGAAAATCCACAAATGCTATTATAAGGTGATTTTGAATGAATCTACCATAAAATGTCATGTTAAGATGTGCTTTGTTGATATCTTAACAGTTTTCTCGTTGGAGTGAATATACAATGATAAACAGCAATGAAAGCAGCTGTAAATGCCGAAAACCAAGTGTAAAATGCTTTTCATTGTAGTTGATGGTTGCTTCAGTAAATCCTATTATAATGTGATTTCAAGTAGAGGTACCTGGAAATGTAATTTGAATATGTTTTGTGTTGATTATGGAACATCTGTCACTTCTTCATCCATTTAGGACTGGACCCCAATCTGTATCCGACTAGAAAACTCAGTTCCCTCCTGAAAATCCACAAATCCTATTATGAGGTGATTATGAACGAATCTACCATAAAATGTCATGCAAAGATGTGCTTTGTTGATAACTAAACAGTTTTCTCATTGGAGTGAATATACAATAATCAACAGCAATGGGGCAGCTGTAAATGCCGACAACCTAGCGTAATATGCTTTTCATTGTTATTTACACAAGCAGTTGATGGTTGCTTCATTAAATCCTATTATAATGTGATTTTAAGTAGAGGTACCTTGAAATGTAATTTGAATATGTTTTGAGTTGATTATTGAACATCTGTCACTTTTTCATCCATTTAGGACTGGACCCCAATCTGTATTTGACCAGAAAACTCAGTTCCCTCCTGAAAATCCACCAATCCTATTGTAAGGTGATTTTGAATGAATCTACCATAAAATGTCATGTTAAGATGTGCTTTGTTGATATCTAAACAGTTTTCTCATTGGAGTGAATATACAATAATCAACAGCAATGGGGCAACTGTAAATGCCGAAAACCTAGCGTAATAAGCTTTTCATTGTAATTTACACAAGCAGTTGATGGTTGCTTCATTAAATCCTATTATGATGTGATTTCAAGTAGAGGTACCTTGAAATGTAATTTGAATATGTTTTGAGTTGATTATTGAACATCTGTCACTCTTTCATCCATTTAGGACTGGACCCCAATCTGTATCCGACCAGAAAACTCAGTTCCCTCCTGAAAATCCACCAATCCTATTATAAGGTGATTTTGAATGAATCTACCATAAAATGTCATGTTAAGATGTGCTTTGTTGATAACTAAACAGTTTTCTCATTGGAGTGAATATACAATAATCAACAGCAATGGGGCAACTGTAAATGCCGAAAACCTAGCGTAATATGCTTTTTCATTGTAATTTACACAAGCAGTTGATGGTTGCTTCATTAAATCCTATTATAATGTGATTTCAAGTAGAGGTACCTTGAAATGTAATTTGAATATGTTTTGAGTTGATTATTGAACATCTGTCACTTTTTCATCCATTTAGGACTGGACCCCAATCTGTATCAGACCAGAAAACTCAGTTGCCTCCTGAAAATCCACCAATCCTATTATAAGGTGATTTTGAATGAATCTACCATAAAATGTCATGTAAAGAGGTGCTCTGCTGATAACTAAACCGTTTTCTCATTGGAGTGAATATACAATGATAAACAGCAATGAAAGCAGCTGTAAATGCCGAAAACCAAGCGTAAAATGCTTTTCATTGTAGTTGATGGTTGCTTCAGTAAATCCTATTATAATGTGATTTCAAGTAGAGGTACCTGGAAATGTAATTTGAATATGTTTTGTGTTGATTATGGAACATCTGTCACTTTTTCATCCATTTAGGACTGGACCCCAATCTGTATCCGACCAGAAAACTCAGTTCCCTCCTGAAAATCCACCAATCCTATTATAAGGTGATTTTGAATGAATCTACCATAAAATGTCATGTTAAGATGTGCTTTGTTGATATCTAAACAGTTTTCTCATTGGAGTGAATATACAATAATCAACAGCAATGGGGCAACTGTAAATGCCGAAAACCTAGCGTAATATGCTTTTCATTGTAATTTACACAAGCAGTTGATGGTTGCTTCATTAAAGTAGAGGTACCTTGAAATGTAATTTGAATATGTTTTGAGTTGATTATTGAACATCTGTCACTCTTTCATCCATTTAGGACTGGACCCCAATCTGTATCAGACCAGAAAACTCAGTTGCCTCCTGAAAATCCACAAATCCTATTATAAGGTGATTTTGAATGAATCTACCATAAAATGTCATGTAAAGATGTGCTCTGCTGATAACTAAACAGTTTTCTCATTGGAGTGAATATACAATGATAAACAGCAATGAAAGCAGCTGTAAATGCCGAAAACCAAGCGTTAAATGCTTTTCATTGTAGTTGATGGTTGCTTCAGTAAATCCTATTATAATGTGATTTCAAGTAGAGGTACCTGGAAATGTAATTTGAATATGTTTTGTGTTGATTATGGAACATCTGTCACTTTTTCATCCATTTAGGACTGGACCCCAATCTGTATTTGACCAGAAAACTCAGTTCCCTCCTGAAAATCCACCAATCCTATTATAAGGTGATTTTGAATGAATCTACCATAAAATGTCATGTTAAGATGTGCTTTGTTGATATCTAAACAGTTTTCTCATTGGAGTGAATATACAATAATCAACAGCAATGGGGCAACTGTAAATGCCGAAAACCTAGCGTAATATGCTTTTCATTGTAATTTACACAAGCAGTTGATGGTTGCTTCATTAAATCCTATTATAATGTGATTTCAAGTAGAGGTACCTGGAAATGTAATTTGAATATGTTTTGAGTTGATTATGGAACATCTGTCACTTTTTCATCCATTTAGGACTGGACCCCAATCTGTATTTGACCAGAAAACTCAGTTCCCTCCTGAAAATCCACAAATGCTATTATAAGGTGATTTTGAATGAATCTACCATAAAATGTCATGTTAAGATGTGCTTTGTTGATATCTTAACAGTTTTCTCGTTGGAGTGAATATACAATGATAAACAGCAATGAAAGCAGCTGTAAATGCCGAAAACCAAGTGTAAAATGCTTTTCATTGTAGTTGATGGTTGCTTCAGTAAATCCTATTATAATGTGATTTCAAGTAGAGGTACCTGGAAATGTAATTTGAATATGTTTTGTGTTGATTATGGAACATCTGTCACTTCTTCATCCATTTAGGACTGGACCCCAATCTGTATCCGACTAGAAAACTCAGTTCCCTCCTGAAAATCCACAAATCCTATTATGAGGTGATTATGAACGAATCTACCATAAAATGTCATGCAAAGATGTGCTTTGTTGATAACTAAACAGTTTTCTCATTGGAGTGAATATACAATAATCAACAGCAATGGGGCAGCTGTAAATGTCGAAAACCAAGTGTAAAATGCTTTCATTGTAATTTTACACAAGCAGTTGATGGTTGCTTCATTAAATCCTATTATAATGTGATTTCAAGTAGAGGTACCTGGAAATGTAATTTGAATATGTTTTGTTTTGATTATGGAACATCCGTCACTTTTTCATCCATTTAGGACTGGACCCCAATCTGTGTCTGTCATAGCCTCCTGAAAATCCACAAATCCTATTATGAGGTGATTATGAATGAATCTACCATAAAATGTCATGCAAAGGTGTGCTTTGTGCATAACTAAACAGTTTTCTCATTGGAGTGAATATACAATAATCAACAGCAATGGGGCAGCTGTAAATGCCGACAACCTAGCGTAATATGCTTTTCATTGTTATTTACACAAGCAGTTGATGGTTGCTTCATTAAATCCTATTATAATGTGATTTTAAGTAGAGGTACCTTGAAATGTAATTTGAATATGTTTTGAGTTGATTATTGAACATCTGTTACTTTTTCATCCATTTAGGACTGGACCCCAATCTGTATCTGACCAGAAAACTCAGTTGCCTCCTGAAAATCCACAAATCCTATTATAAGGTGATTTTGAATGAATCTACCATAAAATGTCATGTAAAGATGTGCTCTGCTGATAACTAAACCGTTTTCTCATTGGAGTGAATATACAATGATAAACAGCAATGAAAGCAGCTGTAAATGCCGAAAACCAAGCGTAAAATGCTTTTCATTGTAGTTGATGGTTGCTTCAGTAAATCCTATTATAATGTGATTTCAAGAAGAGGTACCTGGAAATGTAATTTGAATATGTTTTGTGTTGATTATGGAACATCTGTCACTTCTTCATCCATTTAGGACTGGACCCCAATCTGTATCCGACTAGAAAACTCAGTTCCCTCCTGAAAATCCACAAATCCTATTATGAGGTGATTATGAACGAATCTACCATAAAATGTCATGCAAAGATGTGCTTTGTTGATAACTAAACAGTTTTCTCATTGGAGTGAATATACAATAATCAACAGCAATGGGGCAGCTGTAAATGTCGAAAACCAAGTGTAAAATGCTTTCATTGTAATTTTACACAAGCAGTTGATGGTTGCTTCATTAAATCCTATTATAATGTGATTTCAAGTAGAGGTACCTTGAAATGTAATTTGAATATGTTTTGTGTTGATTATGGAACATCCGTCACTTTTTCATCCATTTAGGACTGGACCCCAATCTGTGTCTGTCATAGCCTCCTGAAAATCCACAAATCCTATTATGAGGTGATTATGAACGAATCTACCATAAAATGTCATGCAAAGGTGTGCTTTGTGCATAACTAAACAGTTTTCTCATTGGAGTGAATATACAATGATAATCAACAGCAATGGGGCAGCTGTAAATGCCGACAACCTAGCGTAATGCTTTTTATTGTAATTTACACAAGCAGTTGATGGTTGCTTCATTAAATCCTATTATAATGTGATTTCAAGTAGTGGTACCTTGAAATGTAATTTGAATATGTTTTGAGTTGATTATGGAACATCTGTCACTTTTTCATCCATTTAGGACTGGACCCCAATCTGTATCTGACCAGAAAACTCAGTTCCCTCCTGAAAATCCACAAATCCTATTATAAGGTGATTTTGAATGAATCTACCATAAAATGTCATGTGAAGATGTGCTCTGCTGATAACTAAACAGTTTTCTCATTGGAGTGAATATACAATGATAAACAGCAATGAAAGCAGCTGTAAATGCCGAAAACCAAGTGTAAAATGCTTTTCATTGTAGTTGATGGTTGCTTCAGTAAATCCTATTATAATGTGATTTCAAGTAGAGGTACCTGGAAATGTAATTTGAATATGTTTTGTGTCTATTATGGAACATCTGTCACTTTTTCATCCATTTAGGACTGGACCCCAATCTGTATCCGACCAGAAAACTCAGTTCCCTCCTGAATATCCACCAATCCTTGTTATAAGGTGATTTTGAATTAATCTACCATAAAATGTCATGTTAAGATGTGCTTTGTTGATAACTAAACAGTTTTCTCATTGGAGTGAATATACAATAATCAACAGCAATGCGGCAACTGTAAATGCCGACAACCTAGCGTAAAATGCTTTTCATTGTAGTTGATGGTTGCTTCAGTAAATCCTATTATAGTGTGATTTCAAGTAGAGGTACCTGGAAATGTAATTTGAATATGTTTTGAGTTGATTATGGAACATCTGTCACTTTTTCATCCATTTAGGACTGGACCCCAATCTGTATCCGACCAGAAAACTCAGTTCCCTCCTGAAAATCCACAAATCCTATTATAAGGTGATTTTGAATGAATCTACCATAAAATGTCATGTTAAGATGTGCTTTGTTGATATCTTAACAGTTTTCTCGTTGGAGTGAATATACAATGATAAACAGCAATGAAAGCAGCTGTAAATGCCGAAAACCAAGTGTAAAATGCTTTTCATTGTAGTTGATGGTTGCTTCAGTAAATCCTATTATAATGTGATTTCAAGTAGAGGTACCTGGAAATGTAATTTGAATATGTTTTGTGTTGATTATGGAACATCTGTCACTTCTTCATCCATTTAGGACTGGACCCCAATCTGTATCCGACCAGAAAACTCAGTTCCCTCCTGAAAATCCACAAATCCTATTATGAGGTGATTATTAACGAATCTACCATAAAATGTCATGCAAAGATGTGCTTTGTTGATAACTAAACAGTTTTCTCATTGGAGTGAATATACAATAATCAACAGCAATGGGGCAGCTGTAAATGTCGAAAACCAAGTGTAAAATGCTTTCATTGTAATTTTACACAAGCAGTTGATGGTTGCTTCATTAAATCCTATTATAATGTGATTTCAAGTAGTGGTACCCTGAAATGTAATTTGAATATGTTTTGAGTTGATTATGGAACATCTGTCACTTTTTCATCCATTTAGGACTGGACCCCAATCTGTATCTGACCAGAAAACTCAGTTCCCTCCTGAAAATCCACAAATCCTATTATAAGGTGATTTTGAATGAATCTACCATAAAATGTCATGTGAAGATGTGCTCTGCTGATAACTAAACAGTTTTCTCATTGGAGTGAATATACAATGATAAACAGCAATGAAAGCAGCTGTAAATGCCGAAAACCAAGTGTAAAATGCTTTTCATTGTAGTTGATGGTTGCTTCAGTAAATCCTATTATAATGTGATTTCAAGTAGAGGTACCTGGAAATGTAATTTGAATATGTTTTGAGTTGATTATGGAACATCTGTCACTTTTTCATCCATTTAGGACTGGACCCCAATCTGTATTTGACCAGAAAACTCAGTTCCCTCCTGAAAATCCACAAATGCTATTATAAGGTGATTTTGAATGAATCTACCATAAAATGTCATGTTAAGATGTGCTTTGTTGATAACTAAACAGTTTTCTCATTGGAGTGAATATACAATAATCAACAGCAATGCGGCAACTGTAAATGCCGACAACGTAGCGTAAAATGCTTTTCATTGTAGTTGATGGTTGCTTCAGTAAATCCTATTATAATGTGATTTCAAGAAGAGGTACCTTGAAATGTAATTTGAATATGTTTTGAGTTGATTATTGAACATCTGTCACTTTTTCATCCATTTAGGACTGGACCCCAATCTGTATCCGACCAGAAAACTCAGTTCCCTCCTGAAAATCCACGAATCCTATTATAAGGTGATTTTGAATGAATCTACCATAAAATGTCATGTGAAGATGTGCTCTGCTGATAACTAAACAGTTTTCTCATTGGAGTGAATATACAATGATAAACAGCAATGAAAGCAGCTGTAAATGCCGAAAACCAAGTGTAAAATGCTTTTCATTGTAGTTGATGGTTGCTTCAGTAAATCCTATTATAATGTGATTTCAAGTAGAGGTACCTGGAAATGTAATTTGAATATGTTTTGAGTTGATTATGGAACATCTGTCACTTTTTCATCCATTTAGGACTGGACCCCAATCTGTGTCTGTCATAGCCTCCTGAAAATCCACAAATCCTATTATGAGGTGATTATGACCGAATCTACCATAAAATGTCATGCAAAGATGTGCTTTGTTGATAACTAAACAGTTTTCTCATTGGAGTGAATATACAATGATCAACAGCAATGGGGCAGCTGTAAATGCCGAAAACCTAGCGTAAAATGCTTTCATTGTAATTTACACTAGCAGTTGATGGTTGCTTCATTAAATCCTATTGTAATGTGATTTCAAGTAGAGGTACCTGGAAATGTAATTTGAATATGTTTTGTGTTGATTATGGACCATCTGTCACTTTTTCACCCATTTAGGACTGGACCCCAATCTGTGTCCGTCATAGCCTCCTGAATATCCACAAATCCTATTATGAAGTGATTTTGAATGAATCTACCATAAAATGGCATGTAAGGATGTGCTCTGCTGATAACTAAACAGTTTTCTCATTGGAGTGAATATACAATGATAAACAGCAATGAAAGCAGCTGTAAATGCCGAAAACCAAGCGTAAAATGCTTTTCATTGTAGTTGTTGGTTGCTTCAGTAAATCCTATTATAATGTGATTTCAAGTAGAGGTACCTGGAAATATAATTTGAATATGTTTTGTGTTGATTATGGAACATGTGTCACTTTTTCATCCATTTAGGACTGGACCCCAATATGTATCCGACCAGAAAACTAAGTTCCCTCCTGAAAATCCACAAATCCTATTATGAGGTGATTTTGAATGAATCTACCATAAAATGTCATGTTAAGATGTGCTTTGTTGATAACTAAACAGTTTTCTCATTGGAGTGAATATACAATAATCAACAGCAATGGGGCAACTGTAAATGCCGAAAACCTAGCGTAATATGCTTTTCATTGTAATTTACACAAGCAGTCGATGGTTGCTTCATTAAATCCTATTATAATGTGATTTCAAGTAGTGGTACCCTGAAATGTAATTTGAATATGTTTTGAGTTGATTATGGAACATCTGTCACTTTTTCATCCATTTAGGACTGGACCCCAATCTGTATCTGACCAGAAAACTCAGTTCCCTCCTGAAAATCCACAAATCCTATTATAAGGTGATTTTGAATGAATCTACCATAAAATGTCATGTGAAGATGTGCTCTGCTGATAACTAAACAGTTTTCTCATTGGAGTGAATATACAATGATAAACAGCAATGAAAGCAGCTGTAAATGCCGAAAACCAAGTGTAAAATGCTTTTCATTGTAGTTGATGGTTGCTTCAGTAAATCCTATTATAATGTGATTTCAAGTAGAGGTACCTGGAAATGTAATTTGAATATGTTTTGTGTTGATTATGGAACATCTGTCACTTCTTCATCCATTTAGGACTGGACCCCAATCTGTATCCGACCAGAAAACTCAGTTTCCTCCTGAAAATCCACCAATCCTTATTATAAGGTGATTTTGAATTAATCTACCATAAAATGTCATGTTAAGATGTGCTTTGTTGATAACTAAACAGTTTTCTCATTGGAGTGAATATACAATAATCAACAGCAATGCGGCAACTGTAAATGCCGACAACCTAGCGTAAAATGCTTTTCATTGTAGTTGATGGTTGCTTCAGTAAATCCTATTATAATGTGATTTCAAGTAGAGGTACCTGGAAATGTAATTTGAATATGTTTTGAGTTGATTATGGAACATCTGTCACTTTTTCATCCATTTAGGACTGGACCCCAATCTGTATTTGATCAGAAAACTCAGTTCCCTCCTGAAAATCCACAAATGCTATTATAAGGTGATTTTGAATGAATCTACCATAAAATGTCATGTTAAGATGTGCTTTGTTGATAACTAAACAGTTTTCTCATTGGAGTGAATATACAATAATCAACAGCAATGCGGCAACTGTAAATGCCGACAACGTAGCGTAAAATGCTTTTCATTGTAGTTGATGGTTGCTTCAGTAAATCCTATTATAATGTGATTTCAAGTAGAGGTACCTGGAAATGTAATTTGAATATGTTTTGAGTTGATTATGGAACATCTGTCACTTTTTCATCCATTTAGGACTGGACCCGTATCTGTATTTGACCAGAAAACTCAGTTCCCTCCTGAAAATCCACAAATGCTATTATAAGGTGATTTTGAATGAATCTACCATAAAATGTCATGTTAAGATGTGCTTTGTTGATATCTTAACAGTTTTCTCGTTGGAGTGAATATACAACAATCAACAGCAATGGGGCAGCTGTAAATGCTAAAAACCTAGCGTAAAATGCTTTTCATTGTAGTTGATGGTTGCTTCAGTAAATCCAATTATAATGTGATTTCGAGTAGAGGTACCTGGAAATGTAATTTGATTATGTTTTGAGTTGACTATGGAACATGTGTCACTTTTTCATCCATTCAGGACTGGACCCCAATCTGTGTCCGTCATTCCTCCTGAAAATCCACAAATCCTATTTTGAGGTGATATGAATGAATCTACCATAAAATGTCATGCAAAGATGTGCTTTGTTGATAACTGCACAGTTTTCTCATTGGAGTGAATATACAATGATAAACAGCATTGAAAGCAGCTGTAAATGCCGAAAACCAAGCGTAAAATGCTTTTCATTGTAGTTGATGGTTGCTTCATTAAATCCTATTATAATGTGATTTCAAGTAGAGGTACCTGGAAATGTAATTTGAATATGTTTTGAGTTGATTATGGAACATCTGTCACTTTTTCATCCATTTAGGACTGGACCCCAATCTGTATCTGACCAGAAAACTCAGTTCCCTCCTGAAAATCCACCAATCCTATTATAAGGTGATTTTGAATGAATCTACCATAAAATGTCATGTTAAGATGTGCTTTGTTGATAACTAAACAGTTTTCTCATTGGAGTGAATATACAATAATCAACAGCAATGGGGCAACTGTAAATGCCGAAAACCTAGCGTAATATGCTTTTCATTGTAATTTACACAAGCAGTTGATGGTTGCTTCATTAAATCCTATTATAATGTGATTTCAAGTAGTGGTACCTTGAAATGTAATTTGAATATGTTTTGAGTTGATTATGGAACATCTGTCACTTTTTCATCCATTTAGGACTGGACCCCAATCTGTATCCGACCAGAAAACTCAGCTCCCTCCTGAAAATCCACAAATCCTATTATAAGGTGATTTTGAATGAATCTACCATAAAATGTCATGTTAAGATGTGCTTTGTTGATAACTAAACAGTTTTCTCATTGGAGTGAATATACAATGATAAACAGCAATGAAAGCAGCTGTAAATGCCGAAAACCAAGCGTAAAATGCTTTTCATTGTAGTTGATGGTTGCTTCAGTAAATCCTATTATAATGTGATTTCAAGTAGAGGTACCTGGAAATGTAATTTGAATATGTTTTGTGTTGATTATGGAACATCTGTCACTTTCTCATCCATTTAGGACTGGACCCCAATCTGTATCCGACCAGAAAACTCAGTTCCCTCCTGAATATCCACCAATCCTATTATAAGGTGATTTTGAATGAATCTACCATAAAATGTCATGTTAAGATGTGCTTTGTTGATATCTTAACAGTTTTCTCATTGGAGTGAATATACAATAATCAACAGCAATGGGGCAACTGTAAATGCCGAAAACCTAGCGTAATATGCTTTTCATTGTAATTTACACAAGCAGTTGATGGTTGCTTCATTAAATCCTATTATAATGTGATTTCAAGTAGAGGAACCTTGAAATGTAATTTGAATATGTTTTGAGTTGATTATTGAACATCTGTCACTTTTTCATCCATTTAGGACTGGACCCTAATCTGTATCCGACCAGAAAACTCAGTTCCCTCCTGAAAATCCACCAATCCTATTATAAGGTGATTTTGAATGAATCTACCATAAAATGTCATGTTAAGATGTGCTTTGTTGATAACTAAACAGTTTTCTCATTGGAGTGAATATACAATAATCAACAGCAATGGGGCAACTGTAAATGCCGAAAACCTAGCGTAATATAGTTTTCATTGTTATTTACACAAGCAGTTGATGGTTGCTTCATTAAATCCTATTATAATGTGATTTCAAGTAGAGGTACCTTGAAATGTAATTTGAATATGTTTTGAGTTGATTATTGAACATCTGTCACTTTTTCATCCATTTAGGACTGGACCCCAATCTGTATCTGACCAGAAAACTCAGTTGCCTCCTGAAAATCCACAAATCCTATTATAAGGTGATTTTGAATGAATCTACCATAAAATGTCATGTAAAGATGTGCTCTGCTGATAACTAAACAGTTTTCTCATTGGAGTGAATATACAATGATAAACAGCAATGAAAGCAGCTGTAAATGCCAAAAACCAAGCGTAAAATGCTTTTCATTGTAGTTGATGGTTGCTTCAGTAAATCCTATTATAATGTGATTTCAAGTAGAGGTACCTGGAAATGTAATTTGAATATGTTTTGTGTTGATTATGGAACATCTGTCACTTTCTCATCCATTTAGGACTGGACCCCAATCTGTATCCGACCAGAAAACTCAGTTCCCTCCTGAATATCCACCAATCCTATTATAAGGTGATTTTGAATGAATCTACCATAAAATGTCATGTTAAGATGTGCTTTGTTGATATCTTAACAGTTTTCTCATTGGAGTGAATATACAATAATCAACAGCAATGGGGCAACTGTAAATGCCGAAAACCTAGCGTAATATGCTTTTCATTGTAATTTACACAAGCAGTTGATGGTTGCTTCATTAAATCCTATTATAATGTGATTTCAAGTAGAGGAACCTTGAAATGTAATTTGAATATGTTTTGAGTTGATTATTGAACATCTGTCACTTTTTCATCCATTTAGGACTGGACCCCAATCTGTATCCGACCAGAAAACTCAGTTCCCTCCTGAAAATCCACCAATCCTATTATAAGGTGATTTTGAATGAATCTACCATAAAATGTCATGTTAAGATGTGCTTTGTTGATAACTAAACAGTTTTCTCATTGGAGTGAATATACAATAATCAACAGCAATGGGGCAACTGTAAATGCCGAAAACCTAGCGTAATATAGTTTTCATTGTTATTTACACAAGCAGTTGATGGTTGCTTCATTAAATCCTATTATAATGTGATTTCAAGTAGAGGTACCTGGAAATGTAATTTGAATATGTTTTGAGTTGATTATTGAACATCTGTCACTTTTTCATCCATTTAGGACTGGACCCCAATCTGTATCTGACCAGAAAACTCAGTTGCCTCCTGAAAATCCACAAATCCTATTATAAGGTGATTTTGAATGAATCTACCATAAAATGTCATGTAAAGATGTGCTCTGCTGATAACTAAACAGTTTTCTCATTGGAGTGAATATACAATGATAAACAGCAATGAAAGCAGCTGTAAATGCCAAAAACCAAGCGTAAAATGCTTTTCATTGTAGTTGATGGTTGCTTCAGTAAATCCTATTATAATGTGATTTCAAGTAGAGGTACCTGGAAATATAATTTGAATATGTTTTGTGTTTATTATGGAACATCTGTCACTTTTTCATCCATTTAGGACTGGACCCCAATCTGTATCCGACCAGAAAACTCAGTTCCCTCCTGAAAATCCACAAATGCTATTATAAGGTAATTTTGAATGAATCTATTATAAAATGTCATGTGAAGATGTGCTTTGTTGATAACTAAACCGTTTTCTCATTGGAGTGAATATACAATAATCAACAGCAATGGGGCAACTGTAAATGCCGAAAACCTAGTGTAATATGCTTTTCATTGTAATTTACACAAGCAGTTGATGGTTGCTTCATTAAATCCTATTATAATGTGATTTTAAGTCGAGGTACCTTGAAATGTAATTTGAATATGTTTTGAGTTGATTATGGAACATCTGTCACTTTTTCATCCATTTAGGACTGGACCCCAATCTGTATCCGACCAGAAAACTCAGCTCCCTCCTGAAAATCCACAAATCCTATTATAAGGTGATTTTGAATGAATCTACCATAAAATGTCATGTTAAGATGTGCTTTGTTGATAACTAAACAGTTTTCTCATTGGAGTGAATATACAATGATAAACAGCAATGAAAGCAGCTGTAAATGCCGAAAACCAAGCGTAATAAGCTTTTCATTGTAGTTGATGGTTGCTTCAGTAAATCCTATTATAATGTGATTTCAAGTAGAGGTACCTGGAAATGTAATTTGAATATGTTTTGTGTTGATTATGGAACATCTGTCACTTTTTCATCCATTTAGGACTGGACCCCAATCTGTATCCGACCAGAAAACTCAGTTCCCTCCTGAAAATCCACCAATCCTGTTATAAGGTGATTTTGAATGAATCTACCATAAAATGTCATGTTAAGATGTGCTTTGTTGATATCTAAACAGTTTTCTCATTGGAGTGAATATACAATAATCAACAGCAATGGGGCAACTGTAAATGCCGAAAACCTAGCGTAATATGCTTTTCATTGTAATTTACACAAGCAGTTGATGGTTGCTTCATTAAATCCTATTATAATGTGATTTCAAGTAGAGGTACCTTGAAATGTAATTTGAATATGTTTTGAGTTGATTATTGAACATCTGTCACTTTTTCATCCATTTAGGACTGGACCCCAATCTGTATCTGACCAGAAAACTCAGTTGCCTCCTGAAAATCCACAAATCCTATTATAAGGTGATTTTGAATGAATCTACCATAAAATGTCATGTAAAGATGTGCTCTGCTGATAACTAAACAGTTTTCTCATTGGAGTGAATATACAATGATAAACAGCAATGAAAGCAGCTGTAAATGCCAAAAACCAAGCGTAAAATGCTTTTCATTGTAGTTGATGGTTGCTTCAGTAAATCCTATTATAATGTGATTTCAAGTAGAGGTACCTGGAAATATAATTTGAATATGTTTTGTGTTTATTATGGAACATCTGTCACTTTTTCATCCATTTAGGACTGGACCCCAATCTGTATCCGACCAGAAAACTCAGTTCCCTCCTGAAAATCCACAAATGCTATTATAAGGTAATTTTGAATGAATCTATTATAAAATGTCATGTGAAGATGTGCTTTGTTGATAACTAAACCGTTTTCTCATTGGAGTGAATATACAATAATCAACAGCAATGGGGCAACTGTAAATGCCGAAAACCTAGTGTAATATGCTTTTCATTGTAATTTACACAAGCAGTTGATGGTTGCTTCATTAAATCCTATTATAATGTGATTTTAAGTCGAGGTACCTTGAAATGTAATTTGAATATGTTTTGAGTTGATTATGGAACATCTGTCACTTTTTCATCCATTTAGGACTGGACCCCAATCTGTATCCGACCAGAAAACTCAGCTCCCTCCTGAAAATCCACAAATCCTATTATAAGGTGATTTTGAATGAATCTACCATAAAATGTCATGTTAAGATGTGCTTTGTTGATAACTAAACAGTTTTCTCATTGGAGTGAATATACAATGATAAACAGCAATGAAAGCAGCTGTAAATGCCGAAAACCAAGCGTAATAAGCTTTTCATTGTAGTTGATGGTTGCTTCAGTAAATCCTATTATAATGTGATTTCAAGTAGAGGTACCTGGAAATGTAATTTGAATATGTTTTGTGTTGATTATGGAACATCTGTCACTTTTTCATCCATTTAGGACTGGACCCCAATCTGTATCCGACCAGAAAACTCAGTTCCCTCCTGAAAATCCACCAATCCTGTTATAAGGTGATTTTGAATGAATCTACCATAAAATGTCATGTTAAGATGTGCTTTGTTGATATCTAAACAGTTTTCTCATTGGAGTGAATATACAATAATCAACAGCAATGGGGCAACTGTAAATGCCGAAAACCTAGCGTAATATGCTTTTCATTGTAATTTACACAAGCAGTTGATGGTTGCTTCATTAAATCCTATTATAATGTGATTTCAAGTAGAGGTACCTTGAAATGTAATTTGAATATGTTTTGAGTTGATTATTGAACATCTGTTACTTTTTCATCCATTTAGGACTGGACCCCAATCTGTATCCGACCAGAAAACTCAGTTCCCTCCTGACAATCCACAAATCCTATTATAAAGTGATTTTGAATGAATCTACCATAAAATGTCATGTGAAGATGTGCTCTGCTGATAACTAAACAGTTTTCTCATTGGAGTGAATATACAATGATAAACAGCAATGAAAGCAGCTGTAAATGCCAAAAACCAAGCGTAAAATGCTTTTCATTGTAGTTGATGGTTGCTTCAGTAAATCCTATTATAATGTGATTTCAAGTAGAGGTACCTGGAAATATAATTTGAATATGTTTTGTGTTTATTATGGAACATCTGTCACTTTTTCATCCATTTAGGACTGGACCCCAATCTGTATCCGACCAGAAAACTCAGTTCCCTCCTGAAAATCCACAAATGCTATTATAAGGTAATTTTGAATGAATCTATTATAAAATGTCATGTGAAGATGTGCTTTGTTGATAACTAAACCGTTTTCTCATTGGAGTGAATATACAATAATCAACAGCAATGGGGCAACTGTAAATGCCGAAAACCTAGTGTAATATGCTTTTCATTGTAATTTACACAAGCAGTTGATGGTTGCTTCATTAAATCCTATTATAATGTGATTTTAAGTCGAGGTACCTTGAAATGTAATTTGAATATGTTTTGAGTTGATTATGGAACATCTGTCACTTTTTCATCCATTTAGGACTGGACCCCAATCTGTATCCGACCAGAAAACTCAGCTCCCTCCTGAAAATCCACAAATCCTATTATAAGGTGATTTTGAATGAATCTACCATAAAATGTCATGTTAAGATGTGCTTTGTTGATAACTAAACAGTTTTCTCATTGGAGTGAATATACAATGATAAACAGCAATGAAAGCAGCTGTAAATGCCGAAAACCAAGCGTAATAAGCTTTTCATTGTAGTTGATGGTTGCTTCAGTAAATCCTATTATAATGTGATTTCAAGTAGAGGTACCTGGAAATGTAATTTGAATATGTTTTGTGTTGATTATGGAACATCTGTCACTTTTTCATCCATTTAGGACTGGACCCCAATCTGTATCCGACCAGAAAACTCAGTTCCCTCCTGAAAATCCACCAATCCTGTTATAAGGTGATTTTGAATGAATCTACCATAAAATGTCATGTTAAGATGTGCTTTGTTGATATCTAAACAGTTTTCTCATTGGAGTGAATATACAATAATCAACAGCAATGGGGCAACTGTAAATGCCGAAAACCTAGCGTAATATGCTTTTCATTGTAATTTACACAAGCAGTTGATGGTTGCTTCATTAAATCCTATTATAATGTGATTTCAAGTAGAGGTACCTTGAAATGTAATTTGAATATGTTTTGAGTTGATTATTGAACATCTGTTACTTTTTCATCCATTTAGGACTGGACCCCAATCTGTATCCGACCAGAAAACTCAGTTCCCTCCTGACAATCCACAAATCCTATTATAAAGTGATTTTGAATGAATCTACCATAAAATGTCATGTGAAGATGTGCTCTGCTGATAACTAAACAGTTTTCTCATTGGAGTGAATATACAATGATAAACAGCAATGAAAGCAGCTGTAAATGCTGAAAACCAAGCGTAAAATGCTTTTCATTGTAGTTGATGGTTGCTTCATTAAATCCTATTATAATGTAATTTCAAGTAGAGGTACCTGGAAATGTAATTTGAATATGTTTTGTGTTGATTATGGAACATCTGTCACTTTTTCATCCATTTAGGACTGGACCCCAATCTGTATCCGACCAGAAAACTCAGTTCCCTCCTGAAAATCCACCAATCCTATTTTAAGGTGATTTTGAATGAATATCATAAAATGTCATGTTAAGATGTGCTTTGTTGATAACTAAACAGTTTTCTCATTGGAGTGAATATACAATAATCAACAGCAATGGGGCAACTGTAAATGCCGAAAACCTAGTGTAATATGCTTTTCATTGTAATTCACACAAGCGGTTGATGGTTGCTTCATTAAATCCTATTATAATGTGATTTCAAGTAGAGGTACCTTGAAATGTAATTTGAATATGTTTTGAGTTGATTATTGAACAACTGTCACTTTTTCATCCATTTAGGACTGGACCCCAATCTGTGTCTGTCATAGCCTCCTGAAAATCCACAAATCCTATTATGAGGTGATTTTGAATGAGTCTACCATAAAATGTAATTTAAAGATGTGCTTTGATGATAACCGAACAGTTTTGTTATTTGAGTGAATATACAATAATAAACAGCAATGACAGAAGCTGGAAATGCCGACCACCTGGCGTTAAATGCTTTTTATTGTAATTTACAGAAGCAGTTGATGGTCGCTTTAGTAAATCCTATTATAATGTATTTTAAAGTGGAGGCACTTGAAATGCAACGTGTTTTGAATTGATTATGGAACATGTGTCTCTTTTTCATCCATTTAGGATGGACCCCAATCTGTGTCTCTCATAGCCTCCTGAAAATCCACAAATCCACCTCAAATTATGAGGTGATTTTGAATGAATCTACATTACATTACATTACATTACAGTCGGCCAGGGGTGTAGGGCTTGACCGTAGCCTGGAGGTATGAAGGAGCTGTTCCTTTCACTGCCTGTAGGCTAGCACCAGAGTCTTAAACTGGATGCGAGCAGCTACAGGGAGCCAGTGAGAGAGAACGGAGAAGGCAAGTTGTGTGGGACAACTTGGGGAGGTTGAACACCACACGAGCTGCAGCCTCTTGGACGAGCTCTAGAGGTCTGATGGCGGAAGCCGGGGCGCCAGCAAGGAGGGAGTTGCACTAGTCCAGGCGGGAGATGACAAGAGCCTGGATCAGCACCTGCGCTGCCTTGTTGGTGAGGAAGGGACCAATCCTCCGGATGTTGTAGAGGAGGAATCTGCAGGAACGCGTCAAAGCCACTTTGTTTATTTGGCCAGGGGCACAGCAATTTAAGCAGGCACAGATCGAGTAGTGTTGTTATCCAGCCCTGAATGAAACTGATCGATTATCAACTCAAAACATCTTCAAACTACATTTCAAAATAGCCCTGCTTGAAATCACAATATAATATGACTTACTGAAACAACCACGCCACTGTCTGTGTAAATAACAATGAAAAGCATGTTTACAGTCGTTTTTGACGTTTCTAGCTGTACAGTAACTGTTTCTCAATGTATGTACAGCTACTGTTTAGTTATCAACAAAGCACATCTTCATATGACATTTTATGGTAGATTCATTCAAAATCACCTTATAATAGGATTTGTGGATTTTCAGGAGGCTTTGACAGACACAGATTGGGGTCCAGTCCTAATTGGATGAAAAAGTGACACATGTTCCATAATCAACTCAAAAAATATTCAAATTACATATCAAGGTACCTCTACTTGAAATCACATTATAATAGGATTTAATGAAGCAACCATCAACTGCTTGTGTAAATTACAATGAAAAGCGTTTTACGCTTGGTTTTCAGCATTTACAGCTGCTTTCATTGCTGTTTATCATTGTATATTCACTCCAATGAGAAACTGTTTCGTTATCAGCAGAGCACATCGTCACATGACATTTTATGGTAGATTCATTCAAAATCACCTTCTAATCGGATTTGTGGATTTTCAGGAGGGAACTGAGTTTTCTCGCGGATACAGATTGGGGTCCAGTCCTAAATGGATGAAAAAGTGACACATGTTTTATAATCAACTCGTGTGTGTGTGTGTGTGTGTGTGTGTGTGTGCGCGCACCTACCTGTCCCATTCTGTTCGCTGCTCGAAGAGGCGGGGCTGATGCAATCTGTCTGCAGTAAGGATGTACGTGCAAACACGATGATGTCGGCACACTTGCAGCTGCTAAACAGGGTGGACGGAGTGCAAAAGCCATAACTTAGCTGTCTGTGATGAGGCCATCTTCCTCTTTCCATATGCGCCGCTGTAAATACGAATGCATTACCGAAGACAGAAGCGATACTGTTAAACTACCTTACCGATGAGCCAACTTAAGGAAACCCACACTTCTCTTGATGACATCCAGTTCAAAATGGTTCTCCAGTCGACCATCCAATCACGTAAGTTCTGTGAGGGGGGGGAGGAGTATGTGCGAAACATGTCAGACTACGTGTAAATAGCGAATAAAAATAGTTATTTGTAGATATAACGACTACAAGGTAAATGTTAATTGTTCAGCCAGTTTTCAGCATTTTTGAATTTCATTACTATGTAATTACTATGCAAGCTATTTCGAGTCTTAATGGGCTCGACCAAATTCCTCATTTGGTATAGCCCGACCTGGTCACACCATTTGTTGCCGTGTTGTCCATTTGCAGCCATTTTACCGTCTGACTGTGTGCACCATTGGACTGTTTTTTTGTGGTACGTGTGAATGAGGATTATCAGATTCAAGGGCCTGTTCATCAGGTAAGATGCAATGTTGGCTATCTAGTATGATAGTGTGACTACATAATGCTTGATGTGAAGTGTATATGCGAGTGAGTGTGTCTATCTATGGGAAGATTTAAAATGCTTGAAGGGTTTTAACTGCAAAACCCGCGAAATGTGTGAATATGCTGAGAAAAACCCTGAAAAATGAAGCCTGTGTGTGCTTTATGTATGTGTATGTGAAGTAATGTGAGTGTGAGTGTCTGTGCTGTCTGTTGCCTGCAAGATTTAAAATGCTTGAAGTGTTTTGACTGCAAAAACCTATGAAATGGGTGAAAATTATGAAAAAAACCCAGAAAGATCAAAGCCTGTCTGTGTGTGCGTGTGTACTTGAAGTAATGTGAGTGTGAGTGTCTGTGCTGTCTGTTGCCTGAAAGATTTGAATTGCTTTAAGTGACTCAAAGATTCTGCTGTAAAACCATAAAAGTGTTTAAATGCTTGAAATGCTTAAAAAAAAACCCCTGAAAGAATGGAGCATGTAGGTCTAACAATGTGTGAAAGATTTCTGTCCCTAAATGAGATAAACTCGCAAGCAGTTTGATTGACAGCTCAAGTCCTTTGAAGCTGTGACAAAAGGACAACAGTTGCCCAGAAAAAAAACAAAGAAAGATCAAAGCCTGTGTTCAAGGATGTGTGTGTGCAGGAGAGGCAGGATAACCCTTGAATGGATTCTCTGTCTCTGTCTGAAAGTAGAAGAAGTAAGAAGGCACATGAAGTGCCTGAATAAAATGAAAAAAGATTTGAATGGGTTTTAATGAAAAATTTTCAGCTGGAAAATAATGAATATTTCAGAAAATATCAGAGAAATATCAGCCTTTCCAAATCCCACCACACCATTGCAGGTGATTTTATATACAGATGAAATATATTGATGGTTAATAATACTTTAGGAAACATAGACCCCAAGTTTAGGTTAAGCTTGCTGCAATCAGACTTTTTGCTTTAGTAAAAGCTAAGGATATTGATGAGTGTGGTGTTGATGTTGTGTTACAAACAATTGATTATGACTTACAGTTGCTGTAAAATGGTGTCCAAATCCAAACAAAGAATGGTGAAATTAATTTATTTGGTGCTGTAGTTTCAGTATGGGGTGACACAACATAAGCTTGCTGTATTCAAGGAAGCTTATGTTTTTACAGTTACATTGTGAATGTAATATGTCACTGAAAGGACAATGGAAAAATACACGAGACAGTGAGAAAGGGCCAGCACAGACTTCTTGAAATCTGTCCTCAAAACCACATATGGAATTTATAAAAGAAGCAGGTTGGTTGATTATCCAGACTTTGAGGGCTTGCACCCATGGAAATTAAACACCTTGTCCTCTGATGGAGTTAGATAGTTCAATTCAGTTTTGTTGAGCAGTATAGAGAAAAATATATATGTTCAGTTTGTTTTGTTTTGGACTGTTTTGGATTGAAATAGTTCAAACACGTTTTGATCCTGATTTATCTGTGGAATGTGTAGTAAGACTGCAAAAAATGATTGAAAAGCATTCAAGCTACTCTTTCCTGAGAATAATGTAATTGCTAAGCAACATTGCTTAGCAATGAGCTGCATCTCCCTGCTCAAATCCTTTCTCTGTGCCCTTTGGTACGGCATATGTGCATGAGATTTGAGTCAGAGCATAGGTCATCATAATTGAACTTCAAAAATGTCATAAAAGAAATTGGGTCCTGTCCCTGAAGTTCTTTTATCTACCTTTGTTGAACGCACTTATTGTAAGTCGCTTTGGATAAAAGCGTCTGCTAAATGACCGTAATGTAATGTAATGTAAGTGATAAATATGGAGTACATTACAGCAAAGATAAGGTGTTTGGGGGGGATTGATGCATACAACATGTAATGACAGTAAAGTGGCTTATTCTAGCAAGATGTGTTATGTACTTTGCAGGATGCTTAAATTGCTTAAAAGTTGAATTCATCATTTGAACTGACTGACACAAAGGCTGCTGTGTATAAGCAGGTCAAAGAAAACTGGTGGATGTGAATGTAACCGACTAACTAGTTTCCTTTCTCGGGGGGGGGGGGGGGGGGGGGGGGGACTCTGTATTCCGACTTAGAAAGTGGATCATTGCTCCACTTTCATCCATCATTGACAACCACGAAGTGAAGAAGGGGGAGGAGCTCATCCTGGACATGGCCAGGTTTGTCCCCAGCCTAAAACTGTGTAAAGATGTGTGAGTTTTCTAAAGGGGATTCTAAGTGAAGTTTTTGTTGTTGTAACCTGCCAGGTTTGTCTTTTTCCACGCTTTCTTCAATACCAATACTAAAAAAAGCCACTACCGACATCCCAGAGACAGGAAGGAAACTTTGTTTACTACTGGATAATCAAACCAGAACTGTCCTCGTCAGTTCTTCCTGTGGGTAAGAGCTCTGATCTAACCTGCTTCTTATTATTAATGCAGCGTGTGAACGATGACATTGAAAGGCCATGCTAGTTGACACGTCCTAGTCTTCACTCTGAACACTGAATAATAGATGCATATTAAGATGCATATTAATTCCAACCATATGTACAGTTTAATCACAGTCCGGGCACTAACTAAGGCCTGAAAACCTTTCTTTTTAAACAAGGATTTTTTTAACACACTGTGTCATAGTTCTCTTGTTTTTAAACCTGTTTTAATTTTGCTGTACTCTGTAGCACTTTGGGATTGTTTTTAACTATGAAAAGTGCTCTACAAATAAAATGTATTATTATTATTATTATTATTAATGTGAGTTTGTGCTGTGACTCATTGATTTGTGCCTCTTGCAGACTCCTCCTATCCATGCACCACATGCCACTTACACAGGACTCTGCTGAATCTGAGGCCATTAGCCAAAGACTGGTGCTGGGTGTGACAGCTGACAGTACAATGTGGATCTACCACAAGGTCCAGTATGCTCAACTCTTTGCTTAGCCAGTCGAAGCATGTCCAGAGCACTCAACCCTTCGGCCTAGAGCAGAGACTAGGATGGGAAAGGTAGGTAAACACACACACACACACACACAGCTGAACAGAGTCACCAATGTTAATCATCTTACATCTGTGTCACTCCTCTCAGCATGCTGGAATCGGTGGCAAGTCTAAAGAAGAAGACAAAGAAAGGCCCGGCTGCAGAGAGCAGCACTTTGCAAGCAGCTCTTCCCGTTGGAATGTTAATTCATCTCTCTAAGGTGGAGCATGTTCTGCTCTTCAGCAGCACTTCACACAAAGTGATGCTCATTTGATGAGTTTATAGTGATGGAGCTGGCATAACACCGGAACCATGTGTTCTTGTATATAATGTACATTGAAGTTCCTACCACTGCTATGAGAACCAGATCAATCAGCAGAGTCCTGGTTGGAATGAGCAACAACAACTCACTAAACCAGGCGTGTTTGTGATGAAGGCCCCTGAAGAGCTGGTGGACATCGAGAAGGACCTCAAAACCTCTGTGGATACAGCGCAGGAGAAGAAGGCCAAGAAGAAAAAGAAGAAACAAGGTGAAACTTATTTAAGAGTTTGGAGCAAATATTCACGGGAACCCAAAGTAAATATACGAAAATACAGATACAGAACTTAAAGTTAAATGAGTAGTGCAAGGATATATGAAATGCACGTTTTTACAGTATATAAAGTACAAGGTTTTTTCACAGTATGTGCAGTAAAACAAAGATAAACAAAGTGACCAGTGAAAGTGCATTCATCAGTGCAGTGGTTCATTCCGGGAGGGGTTGGCCAGTGTGTGTGCGAGGGGGTGGGGGATGGGGTCTGGCGAGTATGTGTGAATGTTTGTGAAGGAGAGTGGGGTGACGGAGGGCAGAGTTCAGCAGGGAGACTGCTGTGGGGAAGAAACTGTTCCTGAACCTGGTGGTTCTTGTACAGACTCCTGTAGTGCCTCCTAGAGGGCAGGAGGGCAAACAGTCTGTTTGCCGGATGGCAGGAGTCTTTCTTTATTTTGGTAGCTCTCCTGAGACAACGCTTCCTGAAGGTGGTCTGAAGAGCAGGAAGGAAGTGAGGCGCCAGCCATGCGTTGGGTGGTTTTCACCACTTTCTGCAGCGCCTTCCGGTCAGCTACTGAGCAGTTCCCGTACCAAACTGTAATGCAGTTGGTCAGGATGCTCTCAACAGTGCAGCGGTAGAAGTTCACCAGGATCTCTGAAGATAGGCCGTTGCTGTGATGCCGATCTGCAAGTTTGGTGATCAGCTCAGAGGGGATGGCAGTGTCAAATGATGAAACTGAAGTCTATGAACAGCATTCTTGCATATGTGTCCTGATTGTCCAGATGGCACTCTGTTAGGACCTGTTCACTCCGTCCTAACAGAGTGCAGCGCTATGGAGACTGCATCTTCTGTGCTCCTGTTCTTGCAATAAGCAAATTGTTGGGGGTCCAGGTTGGGGGGAAGACAGGATTGGAGATGTGCCAGAACCAGCTGCTCTAAGGACTTGGTGATGGTGGGGGTGAGTGCTACCGGGCGGTAGTCATTCAGACAGGTAGGGGAGGATTTTTGGGGAGCAGGTACGATGGAGGTGGACTTAAAGCAGGTTGGAACAACAGCATGGGCCAAGGACAGGTTGAATAAGTCCGACAGCTCCCCAGCACATGCTTTGAGTACACGTCCAGGGGTGCCATCGGGGCCTGCAGCTTTGTGCGCGTTGATTTTGCTCAACACTGCTCTGACATCCGTGGGGCAGAGTGATAGGGGTTGGTAGTCAGCGGTCAGCTCTGCTTTGGTTGCAGGCTGTAGGTTGTCCCTCTCAAAACAAGCGTAGAAGTTGTTCAACTCGTTGAGAAGGAGATATCAGAGGAGGGGGGCGCTGATCCCTGGATGCCTTGCCACACATGGGGGTTGGAGTTTGAGAAGTACTCCTCAACCTTCAGCTTGCAACAGTGCTTGGCTTCCTTGACGCCCCGCTTCAGGTCAGGCCTGGCTGTACTGTAGGCTCGTGTATCTCCCGATCTGAAGGCGATGCTGTGGGCCTTCAGCAGGAGACAGACGTTCCTGTTCATCCAGGGCTGTTAGGGCACATGGTGATCTGCTTCTGGGTGGTAAACATATGGTATATATGGTGGTGGATATGTGGTCCAGTACAGAGCTCTCAATATCAGTGTGGGAGTGACAGGTTGCCTGGGTGGAAAACACATTCCAGTCTGTGTGCCTGAACCGGTACTGCAACACATCTGTCCCCTCAGGCCACACTTTTATTGTCTTTACTGTGGGTTTCACACATTGGATGAGTGGTGAATACTTGGGGGAGAGAAAAAGAGCAAGGTGGTCTGTTTGTCCTATGTGGGGGAGGGGTTTAGCCTTGTAGGCTCCAACCAAATTGGTGTAAACATGGTCCAGTGTCTTGTTTACTCTAGTGTGGCAGGAAACATGTTGATGAAATCTGGGGAGGACTGCACTACCACACAACCTTGTTTTTCACTGGACTTCTTAGGAAATTCCTAATGTTTACTATTGTTGAATAGAAAATAGAAATGGAAAATATGAAGGCATGTTGTTTTTATCTAGAGGTTTCTGGTACGAGTTTGCCACCTGGTGGTTGGACATGGCATTACATGAATGCGGTTTTATTTTTCAAAAATCCGTTGGAATGATTAAAGTCCCCTGCTTACAAGCCGACATCGAAAGCAGGAAACATGTTGATGAAATCTGGTGAGGACTGCACTACCACACAACCTTGTTTTTCACTGGACTTCTTATGAAATTCCTAATGTTTACTATTGTTGTACATGAAGAAGACTTTGTTTGAAGAGGAACCACTTGTTTTTCCCGTTTCTGATCCGTTAAACAAAGTTGCGTGTCAATGTTAGAACTTTAAAAAAAAAGACAATAGAAATGGAAAATATGAAGGCATGTTGTTTCTGGTACGATTTGGCCACCTGGTGGTTGGACATGGCATTACATGAATGCGGTTTTATTTTTCAAAATCCGTTGGAATGATTGAAGTCCCCTGCTTTACAAGCCGACATCGAAAGCTTTTCATCCTAATTTACTCAAGTTGCTTTGGACAGGAGGTGATTTCAAGGAGGTCTTCCAAAAAAGTCATTGAATTTGTTTTGAATTGATTATGGAACATTTTTTCCTTTTCACAATCATTTACTCAATCATTACTGGTACGAGTTTGCCACCTGGTGGTTGGACATGGCATTACATGAATGCGGTTTTATTTTTCAAAAACGTCACCAAATAAACAAAGTGGGTTTGGCATGGCGTGGTTGTTTCAGTAAGTCATATTATAATGTGATTTCAAGCAGGGCTATCTTGAAATGTAGTTTGAAAATGTTTTGAGTTGATAATCGATTAGTTTTCACTTTTTCATTCATTCAGGGCCGAACAGCAACATTACTCAATCTGTGCCTGCTTGGACTGCTGTGCTGCTGGCCAAGTAAACAAAGTTGCTTTATTCCCTCCTGTAGGTCCACAAATCCTATTATAAGGTAATTGTGAATGACTCTACCATAAAATGTCGTTTAGGATGTACTTTATTGATAACATAACAGTAGCTGTACATACATTGAGAAAAGCGATTGTAGCAGCTAGAGACGTCAAAAACGAATGTAAACATGCTTTTAATTGTTATTTACACAAACAGTGGCGTGGTTGTTTCAGTTAGTCATATTATAATGTGATTTCAAGCAGGGCTATCTTGAAATGTAGTTTGAAAATGTTTTGAGTTGATAATCGATCAGTCTTCACTTTTTCATTCATTCAGGGCTGAACAGCAACACTACTCAATCTGTGCCTGCTTAAACTGCTGTGCTCCTGGCCAAGTAAACAAAGTGGCTTTATTCCCTCCTGTAGGTCCACAAATCCTATCTAAGGTGATTTTAAATGAATCTACCATAAAATGTCGTTTAGGATGTACTTTGTTGATAACATAACAGTAGCTGTACATACATTATGAAAAAGCGATTGTAGCAGCTAGAAACGTCAAAAACGACTGTAAACATGCTTTTCATTGTTATTTACACAAACAGTGGCGTGACTGTTTAAGTAAGTCATATTATAATGTGATTTCAAGCAGGGCTATCTTGCAATGAAGTTTGAAAAAGTTTTGAGTTGATAATCGATCAGTTTTCACTTTTCCATTCATTCAGGGCTGAACAGCAACACTACTTGATCTGTGCCTGCTTGGACTGCTGTGCTGCTGGCCAAATAAACAAAGTTGCTTTATGTACTCCTGTAGGTCCACAAATCCTATTATAAGGTGATTTTGAATTAATCTACAATAAATGTCGTTTAAAGATGTACTTTGTTGATAACTTCACAGTTTAAACATTAAACATACATACATTGAGAAACAGCGATTGCAGCATCTGAAAACGTCAAACACGACTGTAACATGCTTTTCATTGTTATTTACACAAACAGTGGCGTGGCTGTTAAAGTTAGTGATATTATAATGTGATTTCAAGCAGGGCTATCTTGAAATGTAGTTTGAAAATGTTTTGAGTTGATAATCGATCAGTTTTCACTTTTTCATTCATTCAGGGCTGAACAGCAACACTACTTGATCTGTGCCTGCTGGGACTGCTGTGCTGCTGGCCAAATAAACAAAGTGGCTTTATTCCCTCCTGTAGGTCCACAAATCCTATCTAAGGTGATTTTGAATGAATCTACCATAAAATGTCGTTTAGGATGTACTTTATTGACAACATAACAGTAGCTGTACATACATTATGAAAAAGCGATTGTAGCAGCTAGAAACGTCAAAAACGACTGTAAACATGCTTTTCATTGTTATTTACACAAACAGTGGCATGGCTGTTTAAGTAAGTCATAATATAATGTGATTTCAAGCAGGGCTATCTTGCAATGAAGTTTGAAAAAGTTTTGAGTTGATAATCGATCAGTTTTCACTTTTTCATTCATTCAGGGCTGAACAGCAACACTACTTGATCTGTGCCTGCTGGGACTGCTGTGCTGCTGGCCAAATAAACAAAGTTGCTTTATTCACTCCTGTAGGTCCACAAATCCTATTATAAGGTGATTTTGAATTAATCTACAATAAAATGTCGTTTAAATATGTACTTTGTTGATAACTTAACAGTTTAAACATTAAACATACATACATTGAGAAACAGCGATTGCAGCATCTGAAAACGTCAAAAACGACTGTAACATGCTTTTCATTGTTATTTACACAAACAGTGGCGTGGTTGTTTCAGTTAGTCATATTATAATGTGATTTCAAGCAGGGCTATCTTGAAATGTAGTTTGAAAAAGTTTTGAGTTGATAATCGATCAGTTTTCACTTTTTCATTCATTCAGGGCTGAACAGCAACACTACTTGATCTGTGCCTGCTTGGACTGCTGTGCTGCTGGCCAAAAAAACAAAGTTGCTTTATTCACTCCTGTAGGTCCACAAATCCTATTATAAGGTGATTTTGAATTAATCTACAACAAATGTCGTTTAAATATGTACTTTGTTGATAACTTAACAGTTTAAACATTAAACATACATACATTGAGAAACAGCGATTGCAGCATCTGAAAACGTCAAAAACGACTGTAACATGCTTTTCATTGTTATTTACACAAACAGTGGCGTGGCTGTTAAAGTTAGTGATATTATAATGTGATTTCAAGCAGGACTATCTTGAAATGTAGTTTGAAAATGTTTTGAGTTGATAATCGATCAGTTTTCACTTTTTCATTCATTCAGGGCTGAACAGCAACACTTCTCAATCTGTGCCTGCTTAAACTGCTGTGCTCCTGGCCAAATAAACAAAGTGGCTTTATTCCCTCCTGTAGGTCCACAAATCCTATCTAAGGTGATTTTGAATGAATCTACCATAAAATGTCGTTTAGGATGTACTTTATTGATAACATAACAGTAGCTGTACATACATTATGAAAAAGCGATTGTAGCAGCTAGAAACGTCAAAAACGACTGTAAACATGCTTTTCATTGTTATTTACACAAACAGTGGCATGGCTGTTAAAGTTAGTCATAATATAATGTGATTTCAAGCAGGGCTATCTTGCAATGAAGTTTGAAAAAGTTTTGAGTTGATAATCGATCAGTTTTCACTTTTTCATTCATTCAGGGCTGAACAGCAACACTACTTGATCTGTGCCTGCTTGGACTGCTTTGCTGCTGGCCAAATAAACAAAGTTGCTTTATTCACTCCTGTAGGTCCACAAATCCTATTATAAGGTGATTTTGAATTAATCTACAATAAAATGTCGTTTAAATATGTACTTTGTTGATAACTTAACAGTTTAAACATTAAACATACATACATTGAGAAACAGCGATTGCAGCATCTGAAAACGTCAAAAACGACTGTAACATGCTTTTCATTGTTATTTACACAAACAGTGGCGTGGTTGTTTCAGTTAGTCATATTTTAATGTGATTTCAAGCAGGGCTTTCTTGAACTGTAGTTTGAAAAAGTTTTGAGTTGATAATCGATCAGTTTTCACTTTTTCATTCATTCAGGGCTGAACAGCAACACTACTTGATCTGTGCCTGCTTGGACTGCTGTGCTGCTGGCCAAAAAAACAAAGTTGCTTTATTCACTCCTGTAGGTCCACAAATCCTATTATAAGGTGATTTTGAATTAATCTACAACAAATGTCGTTTAAAGATGTACTTTGTTGATAACTTAACAGTTTAAACATTAAACATACATACATTGAGAAACAGCGATTGCAGCATCTGAAAACGTCAAAAACGACTGTAACATGCTTTTCATTGTTATTTACACAAACAGTGGCGTGGTTGTTTCAGTTAGTCATATTTTAATGTGATTTCAAGCAGGGCTATCTTGAACTGTAGTTTGAAAAAGTTTTGAGTTGATAATCGATCAGTTTTCACTTTTTCATTCATTCAGGGCTGAACAGCAACACTACTTGATCTGTGCCTGCTTGGACTGCTGTGCTGCTGGCCAAAAAAACAAAGTTGCTTTATTCACTCCTGTAGGTCCACAAATCCTATTATAAGGTGATTTTGAATTAATCTACAACAAATGTCGTTTAAAGATGTGCTTTGTTGATAACTTAACAGTTTAAACATTAAACATACATACATTGAGAAACAGCGATTGCAGCATCTGAAAACGTCAAAAACGACTGTAACATGCTTTTCATTGTTATTTACACAAACAGTGGCGTGGCTGTTAAAGTTAGTGATATTATAATGTGATTTCAAGCAGGGCTATCTTGAAATGTAGTTTGAAAATGTTTTGAGTTGATAATCGATCAGTTTTCACTTTTTCATTCATTCAGGGCTGAACAGCAACACTTCTCAATCTGTGCCTGCTTAAACTGCTGTGCTCCTGGCCAAAAAAAACAAATTGACTTTATTCACTCCTGTAGAGCCACAAATCCTATTATAAGGTGATTTTGAATTAATCTACCATAAAATGTCGTTTAGAATATACTTTGTTGATAACTTAACAGTAGCTGCACATACATTGAGAAACAGCAATTGTAGCAGCTAGAAACGTCAAAAACGACTGTAAACATGCTTTTCATTGTTATTTACACAAACAGTGGCGTGGTTGTTTCAGTAAGTCCTAATATAATGTGATTTCAAGCAGGGCTATCTTGAAATGTAGTTTGAAGATGTTTTGAGTTGATAATCGATCAGTTTCCACTTTCCCTTTCTCCCTGTAGCTGCTCGCATCCAGTTTAAGACTCTGGTGCTAGCCTACAGGGCAGCGAAAGGAACAGCTCCTTCATACCTCCAGGCTACGGTCAAGCCCTACACCCCCGGCCGACCACTTCGCTCTGCTGTCTCCAGGCGGCTGGCTGCCCCGGCGCTCAGCGGCCCCTGCTTGCGATCGACGCGGTCACGGCTTTTCACTGTTCTGGCACCTCAGTGGTGGAATGATCTCCCGACTGATGTCAGGACAGCGGAGTCGCTGTCCATCTTTCGCCGCAGGCTGAAAACCCATCCCATCAAGAAACACTACCCAGATCTGCCCTGTGAGAGTTAGGGTCTAGGACATCACCTATTCTGTCCTAGCTCTTCTGATTCACTTTGTTTTCTAATCTGTCCTTTCTAATTTGTCCTTTTTTCTCATTCATCATGGTACCTAATTTAATGCACTTTTAATCTAGCTCTAGTTATGTTGTTCTTATGTTGCTCTTAGCTTTTGGTTTTGGAAGTAAATGCGCTCACGATTTCTTGTGACCTGAAGTTCTTTTATCTATCTTTGTTGAACGCACTTATTGGAAGTCGCTTTGGATGAAAGCGTCTGCTAAATGACTGTAATGTAATGTAATGTAATGTAATGTAATGTAATGTAGTTTCATTCAAAATCACCTCATAATTTGAGGTGGATTTGTGGATTTTCAGGAGGCTATGGCAGACACAGATTGGGGTCCATCCTAAATGGATGAAAAAGAGACACATGTTCCATAATCAATTCAAAACACGTCGTATTTCAAGGTATCTCCACTTGAAATCACATTATAATAGGATTTACTGAAGCAACCATCAACTGCTTCTGTAAATTACAATAAAAAGCATTTAACGCCAGGTGGTCGGCATTTCCAGCTTCTGTCATTGCTGTTTATTATTGTAGATTCACTCACATAAGAAAACTGTTCAGTTATCAACAAAGCACATCTTCATATGACATTTCATGGTAGATCTATTCAAAATCACCTTATAATTTTTTGTTTTGTTGACCTACAGGAGTGAATAAAGCAACTTTGTTTACTTGGCCAGGAGTACAGCAGTTTAGGCAGGCACGATTGAGTAGTGTTGTTCTCCAGCCCTGAATGAATGAAAAAGTGAATACTTATCGATTATCAACTCAAAACATTTTCAAACTTCATTGCAAGATAGCCCTGCTTGAAATCACATTATAATATGACTTACTTAAACAGCCACGCCACTGTTTGTGTAAATGTTTACAGTCGTTTTTGACGTTTCTAGCTGCTACAATCGCTTTTTCTCAATGTATGTACAGCTACTGTTAAGTTATCAACAAAGTATATCCTAAACGACATTTCATAGCAGATTCATTCAAAATCAACTTATAATAGGATTTGTGGACCTACAGGAGGGAATAAAGCCACTTTGTTTACTTGGCCAGGAGCACAGCAGTTTAAGAAGGCACAGATTGAGCAGTGTTGCTGTTCAGCCCTGAATGAATGAAAAAGTGAAAACTGATCGATTATCAACTCAAAACATTTTCAAACTTCATTGCAAGATAGCCCTGCTTGAAATCACATTATAATATGACTAACTGAAACAACCACGCCACTGTTTGTGTAAATAACAATGAAAAGCATGTTACAGTCGTTTTTGACGTTTTCAGATGCTGCAATCGCTGTTTCTCAATTTATGTATGTTTAATGTTTAAACTGTTAAGTTATCAACAAAGTACATCTTTAAACGACATTTATTGTAGATTCATTCAAAATCAACTTAAAATAAGATTTGTGGACCTACAGGAGTGAATAAAGCCACTTTGTTTATTTGGCCAGCAGCACAGCAGTCCAAGCAGGCACAGATTGAGTATTGTTGCTGTTCAGCCCTGAATGAATGAAAAAGTGAAAACTGATCGATTATCAACTCAAAACATTTTAAAACTTCATTGCAAGGTAGCCCTGCTTGAAATCACATTATAATATGACTAACTTTAACAGCCACGCCACTGTTTGTGTAAATAACAATGAAAAGCATGTTTACAGTCGTTTTTGACGTTTCTAGCTGCTACAATCGCTTTTCTCAATGTATGTACAGCTACTGTTATGTTATCAATAAAGTACATCCTACACGACATTTTATGGTAGATTCATTCACAATTACCTCATAATAGGATTTGTGGACCTACAGGAGTGAATACAGCCACTTTGTTTTTTTGGCCAGGAGCACAGCAGTTTAAGGAGGCACAGATTGAGTTGTGTTGCTGTTCAGCCCTGAATGAATGAAAAAGTGAAAACTGATCGATTATCAACTCAAAACATTTTCAAACTTCATTGCAAGGTAGCCCTGCTTGAAATCACATTATAATATGACTAACTGAAACAACCACGCCACTGTTTGTGTAAATAACAATGAAAAGCATGTTACAGTCGTTTTTGACGTTTTCAGATGCTGCAATCGCTGTTTCTCAATGTATGTATGTTTAATGTTTAAACTGTTAAGTTATCAACAAAGTACATCTTTAAACGACATTTATTGTAGATTCATTCAAAATCAACTTAAAATAAGATTTGTGGACCTACAGGAGTGAATACAGCCACTTTGTTTATTTGGCCAGCAGCACAGCAGTCCAAGCAGGCACAGATTGAGTATTGTTGCTGTTCAGCCCTGAATGAATGAAAAAGTGAAAACTGATCGATTATCAACTCAAAACATTTTAAAACTTCATTGCAAGGTAGCCCTGCTTGAAATCACATTATAATATGACTAACTTTAACAGCCACGCCACTGTTTGTGTAAATAACAATGAAAAGCATGTTTACAGTCGTTTTTGACGTTTCTAGCTGCTACAATCGCTTTTCTCAATGTATGTGCAGCTACTGTTATGTTATCAATAAAGTACATCCTACACGACATTTTATGGTAGATTCATTCACAATTACCTCATAATAGGATTTGTGGACCTACAGGAGTGAATGCAGCCACTTTGTTTTTTTGGCCAGGAGCACAGCAGTTTAAGGAGGCACAGATTGAGTTGTGTTGCTGTTCAGCCCTGAATGAATGAAAAAGTGAAACTGATCGATTATCAACTCAAAACATTTTCAAACTTCATTGCAAGGTAGCCCTGCTTGAAATCACATTATAATATGACTAACTTTAACAGCCACGCCACTGTTTGTGTAAATAACAATGAAAAGCATGTTTACAGTCGTTTTTGACGTTTCTAGCTGCTACAATCGCTTTTCTCAATGTATGTACAGCTACTGTTATGTTATCAATAAAGTACATCCTAAACGACATTTTATGGTAGATTCATTCACAATTACCTCATAATAGGATTTGTGGACCTACAGGAGTGAATACAGCCACTTTGTTTTTTTGGCCAGGAGCACAGCAGTTTAAGGAGGCACAGATTGAGTTGTGTTGCTGTTCAGCCCTGAATGAATGAAAAAGTGAAAACTGATCGATTATCAACTCAAAACATTTTCAAACTTCATTGCAAGGTAGCCCTGCTTGAAATCACATTATAATATGACTAACTGAAACAACCACGCCACTGTTTGTGTAAATAACAATGAAAAGCATGTTACAGTCGTTTTTGACGTTTTCAGATGCTGCAATCGCTGTTTCTCAATGTATGTATGTTTAATGTTTAAACTGTTAAGTTATCAACAAAGTACATCTTTAAACGACATTTATTGTAGATTCATTCAAAATCAACTTAAAATAAGATTTGTGGACCTACAGGAGTGAATACAGCCACTTTGTTTATTTGGCCAGCAGCACAGCAGTCCAAGCAGGCACAGATTGAGTATTGTTGCTGTTCAGCCCTGAATGAATGAAAAAGTGAAAACTGATCGATTATCAACTCAAAACATTTTAAAACTTCATTGCAAGGTAGCCCTGCTTGAAATCACATTATAATATGACTAACTTTAACAGCCACGCCACTGTTTGTGTAAATAACAATGAAAAGCATGTTTACAGTCGTTTTTGACGTTTCTAGCTGCTACAATCGCTTTTCTCAATGTATGTGCAGCTACTGTTATGTTATCAATAAAGTACATCCTACACGACATTTTATGGTAGATTCATTCACAATTACCTCATAATAGGATTTGTGGACCTACAGGAGTGAATGCAGCCACTTTGTTTTTTTGGCCAGGAGCACAGCAGTTTAAGGAGGCACAGATTGAGTTGTGTTGCTGTTCAGCCCTGAATGAATGAAAAAGTGAAAACTGATCGATTATCAACTCAAAACATTTTCAAACTTCATTGCAAGGTAGCCCTGCTGAAATCACATTATAATATGACTAACTTTAACAGCCACGCCACTGTTTGTGTAAATAACAATGAAAAGCATGTTTACAGTCGTTTTTGACGTTTCTAGCTGCTACAATCGCTTTTCTCAATGTATGTACAGCTACTGTTATGTTATCAATAAAGTACATCCTAAACGACATTTTATGGTAGATTCATTCACAATTACCTCATAATAGGATTTGTGGACCTACAGGAGTGAATACAGCCACTTTGTTTTTTTGGCCAGGAGCACAGCAGTTTAAGGAGGCACAGATTGAGTTGTGTTGCTGTTCAGCCCTGAATGAATGAAAAAGTGAAAACTGATCGATTATCAACTCAAAACATTTTCAAACTTCATTGCAAGGTAGCCCTGCTTGAAATCACATTATAATATGACTTACTTAAACAGCCACGCCACTGTTTGTGTAAATAACAATGAAAAGCATGTTACAGTCGTTTTTGACGTTTTCAGATGCTGCAATCGCTGTTTCTCAATGTATGTATGTTTAATGTTTAAACTGTTAAGTTATCAACAAAGTACATCTTTAAACGACATTTTATGGTAGATTCATTCAAAATCAACTTAAAATAGGATTTGTGGACCTACAGGAGTGAATAAAGCCACTTCGTTTACTTGGCCAGGAGCACAGCAGTTTAAGCAGGCACAGATTGAGTAATGTTGCTGTTCGGCCCTGAATGAATGAAAAAGTGAAAACTAATCGATTATCAACTCAAAACATTTTCACACTACATTTCAAGATAGCCCTGCTTGAAATCACATTATAATATGACTTACTGAAACAACCACGCCATGCCAAACCCACTTTGTTTAACTGGTGACGTTTTTTAAAAATTAAACCGCATTCATGTAATGCCATGTCCAACCACCAGGTGGCAAACTCGTACCAGAAACCTCTAGATACAAACAACATGCCTTTTTCCATTTCCATTTCCATGAAACAACCACGCCACTGTTTGTGTAAATAACAATAAAAAGCATGTTACAGCCGTATTTGACGTTTCCAGCTGCTGCAATCGCTGTTTCTCAATGTATGTACATGTTTAAACTGTTAAGTTATCAACAAAGTTCATCTTAAAATAACATTTTATGGTAGATTCATTCAAAATCACCTCATAGTATGATTTGTGGATTTTCAGGAGGGAATGCCAGTCAGCTGCTGTCCACATCATCATGTGGACTCGAACTGAGCTCTTTGAGCAGACACAGATTGGGAAGTCTGGACTGGGCAGTCCTAAATGATTGTGAAAAGGAAAAAATGTTCCATAATCAATTCAAAACAAATTCAATGACGTTTTTTGGAAGACCTCCCTGAAATTACCTCCTGTCCGAAGCAACCTGTACCTGCTTGAGTAAATTAGGATGAAAAGCTTTCGATGTCGGCTTGTAAGCAGGGGACTTCAATCATTCCAACGGATTTTGAAAAATAAAACCGCATTCATGTAATGCCATGTCCAACCACCAGGTGGCCAACTCGTACCAGAAACAACATGCCTTCATATTTTCGATATCTATTGTCTTTTTTTTTAAAGTTCTAACATTGACACGCAACTTTGTTTAACGGATCAGAAACGGGAAAAACAAGTGGTTCCTCTTCAAACAAAGTCTTCTTCATGTACAACAATAGTAAACATTAGGAATTTCCTAAGAAGTCCAGTGAAAAACAAGGTTGTGTGGTAGTGCAGTCCTCACCAGATTTCATCAACATGTTTCCTGCTTTCGATGTCGGCTTGTAAGCAGGGGACTTTAATCATTCCAACGGATTTCTGAAAAATAAAACCGCATTCATGTAATGCCATGTCCAACCACCAGGTGGCAAACTCGTACCAGAAACCTCTAGATAAAAACAACATGCCTTCATATTTTCCATTTCTATTTTCTATTCAACAATAGTAAACATTGGGAATTTCTTAAGAAGTCCAGTGAAAAACAAGGTTGTGCAGTCCTCCCCAGATTTCATCAACATGTTTCCTGCCACACTAGAGTAAACAAGACACTTGACCATGTTTACACCAATTTGGTTGGAGCCTACAAGGCTAAACCCCTCCCCCACATAGGACAAACAGACCACCTTGCTCTTTTTCTCTCCCCCAAGTATTCACCACTCATCCAATGTGTGAAACCCACAGTAAAGACAATAAAAGTGTGGCCTGAGGGGACAGATGTGTTGCAGTACCGGTTCAGGCACACAGACTGGAATATGTTTTCAACCCAGGCAACCTTGTCACTCCCACACTGATATTGAGAGTTCTGTACTGGACCACATACCATATGTTTACCACCCAGAAGCAGATCACCATGTGCCCTAACAGCCCTGGATGAACAGGAATGTCTGTCTCCTGCTGAAGGCCCGCAGCATTGCCTTCAGATCGGGAGATACACGAGCCTACAGTACAGCCAGGCCTGACCTGAAGCGGGGCGTCAAGGAAGCCAAGCACTGCTGCAAGCTGAAGGTTGAGGAGTACTTCTCAAACTCCAACCCCCATGTGTGGCAAGGCATCCAGGGATCAGCGCCCCCCTCCTCTGATATCTCCTTTCTCAACGAGTTGAACAACTTCTACGCTTGTTTTGAGAGGGACAACCTACAGCCTGCAACCAAAGCAGAGCTGACCGCTGACTACCAACCCCTATCACTCTGCCCCACGGATGTCAGAGCAGTGTTGAGCAAAATCAACGCGCACAAAGCTGCAGGCCCCGATTGCACCCCTGGACGTGTACTTAGAGCATGTGCTGGGGAGCTGTCGGACTTATTCAACCTGTCCTTGGCCCATGCTGTTGTTCCAACCTGCTTTAAGTCCACCTCCATCGTACCTGCTCCCCAAAAATCCTCCCCTACCTGTCTGAATGACTACCGCCCGGTAGCACTCACCCCCACCATCACCAAGTGCTTAAAGCAGCTGGTTCTGGCACATCTCCAATCCTGTCTTCCCCCCAACCTGGACCCCCAACAATTTGCTTATTGCAAGAACAGGAGCACAGAAGATGCAGTCTCCATAGCGCTGCACTCTGTTAGGACGGAGTGAACAGGTCCTAACAGAGTGCCATCTGGACAATCAGGACACATATGCAAGAATGCTGTTCATAGACTTCAGTTCATCATTTGACACTGCCATCCCCTCTGAGCTGATCACCAAACTTGCAGATCGGCATCACAGCAACGGCCTATCTTCAGAGATCCTGGTGAACTTCTACCGCTGCACTGTTGAGAGCATCCTGACCAACTGCATTACAGTTTGGTACGGGAACTGCTCTGTAGCTGACCGGAAGGCGCTGCAGAAAGTGGTGAAAACCACCCAACGCATGGCTGGCGCCTCACTTCCTTCCTGCTCTTCAGACCACCTTCAGGAAGTGTTGTCTCAGGAGAGCTACCAAAATAAAGAAAGACTCCTGCCATCCGGCAAACAGACTGTTTGCCCTCCTGCCCTCTAGGAGGCACTACAGGAGTCTCTGTACAAGAACCACCAGGTTCAGGAACAGTTTCTTCCCCACAGCAGTCTCCCTGCTGAACTCTGCCCTCCGTCACCCCACTCTCCTTCACAGACATTCACACATACTCGCCAGACCCCATCCCCCACCCCCTCGCACACACACTGGCCAACCCCTCCCGGAATGAACTCACCACTGCACTGATGAATGCACTTTCACTGGTCACTTTGTTTATCTTTGTTTTACTGCACATACTGTGAAAAAACCTTGTACTTTATATACTGTAAAAACTTGCATTTCATATATCCTTGCACTACTCATTTAACTTTAAGTTCTGTATCTGTATTTTCGTATATTTACTTTGGGTTCCCGTGAATATTTGGTCCAAACTCTTAAATAAGTGCAGTTTCACCTTGTTTCTTCTCTTTCTTCTTGGCCTTCTTCTCCTGCGCTTTATCCACAGAGGTTTTGAGGTCCTTCTCGATGTCCACCAGCTCTTCAGGGGCCTTCATCACAAACATGCCTGGTTTAGTGAGTTGTTGTTGCTCATTCCAACCAGGACTCTGCTGATTGATCTGGTTCTCATAGCAGTGGTAGGAACTTCAATGTACATTATATACAAGAACACATGGTTCCGGTGTTATGCCAGCTCCATCACTATAAACTCATCAAATGAGCATCACTTTGTGTGAAGTGCTGCTGAAGAGCAGAACATGCTCCACCTTAGAGAGATGAATTAACATTCCAACGGGAAGAGCTGCTTGCAAAGTGCTGCTCTCTGCAGCCGGGCCTTTCTTTGTCTTCTTCTTTAGACTTGCCACCGATTCCAGCATGCTGAGAGGAGTGACACAGATGTACGATGATTAACATTGGTGACTCTGTTCAGCTGTGTGTGTGTGTGTGTGTGTGTTTACCTACCTTTCCCATCCTAGTCTCTGCTCTAGGCCGAAGGGTTGAGTGCTCTGGACATGCTTCGACTGGCTAAGCAAAGAGTTGAGCATACTGGACCTTGTGGTAGATCCACATTGTACTGTCAGCTGTCACACCCAGCACCAGTCTTTGGCCATTAGGCCTCAGATTCAGCAGAGTCCTGTGTAAGTGGCATGTGGTGCATGGATAGGAGGAGTCTGCAAGAGGCACAAATCAATGAGTCACAGCACAAACTCACATTAATAATAATAATAATAATAATACATTTGATTTGAAGAGCACTTTTCATAGTTAAAAACAATCCCAAAGTGCTACAGAGTACAGCAAAATTAAAACAGGTTTTAAAACAAGAGAACTATGACACAGTGTGTTAAAAAAATCCTTGTTTAAAAAGAAAGGTTTTCAGGCCTATGTTAGTGCCCAGACTGTGATTAAACTGTACATATGGTTGGAATTAATATGCATCTTAATATGCATCTATTATTCAGTGTTCAGAGTGAAGACTAGGACGTGTCTACTAGCATGGCCTTTCAATGTCATCGTTCACACGCTGCATTAATAATAAGAAGCAGGTTAGATCAGAGCTCTTACCCAAAGGAAGAACTGACGAGGACAGTTCTGGTTTGATTATCCAGTAGTAAACAAAGTTTCCTTCCTGTCTCTGGGATGTCGGTAGTGGCTTTTTTTAGTATTGGTATTGAAGAAAGCGTGGAAAAAGACAAACCTGGCAGGTTTGTCTTTTTCCACGCAACAACAAAAACTTCACTTAGAATCCCCTTTAGAAAACTCACACATCTTTACACAGTTTTAGGCTGGGGACAAACCTGGCCATGTCCAGGATGAGCTCCTCCCCCTTCTTCACTTGGTGGTTGTCAATGATGGATGAAAGTGGAGCAATGATCCACTTTCTAAGTCGGAATACAGAGTCCCCCCCCCGAGAAAGGAAACTAGTTAGTCGGTTACATTCACATCCACCAGTTTTCTTTGACCTGCTTATACACAGCAGCCTCTGTGTCAGTCAGTTCAAATGATGAATTCAACTTTTAAGCAATTTAAGCATCCTGCAAAGTACATAACACATCTTGCTAGAATAAGCCACTTTACTGTCATTACATGTTGTATGCATCAATCCCCCCAAAACACCTTATCTTTGCTGTAATGTACTCCATATTTATCACTTACATTACATTACATTACGGTCATTTAGCAGACACTTTTATCCAAAGCGACTTACAATAAGTGCGTTCAACAAAGGTAGATAAAAGAACTTCAGGGACAGGACCCAATTTCTTCTCATGGGTAAAAATGGGATGCTCAGTGCCCATTTCATTTTGACAACATTCAAAAAGTTGGTCCAAACAGTGACTTACTGACATTTTTGAAGTTCAATTTTGATGACCTTTGCTCTGACTCAAATCACTTACACAATTCACATTCACATTTGGTAAGGCACATATGCCTTACCAAAGGGCACAGAGAAAGGATTTGAGCAGGGAGATGCAGCTCATTGCTAAGCAATGTTGCTTAGCAATTACATTATTCTCAGGAAAGAGTAGCTTGAATGCTTTTCAATCATTTTTTGCAGTCTTACTACACATTCCACAGATAAATCAGGATCAAAACGTGTTTGAACTATCCCAATCCAAAACAGTCCAAAACAAAACAAACTGAACATATATATTTTTCTCTATACTGCTCAACAAAACTGAATTGAACTATCTAACTCCATCAGAGGACAAGGTGTTTAATTTCCATGGGTGCAAGCCCTCAAAGTCTGGATAATCAACCAACCTGCTTCTTTTATAAATTCCATATGTGGTTTTGAGGACAGATTTCAAGAAGTCTGTGCTGGCCCTTTCTCGCTGTCTCGTGTATTTTTCCATTGTCCTTTCAGTGACATATTACATTCACAATGTAACTGTAAAAAACAACACCTTCCTTGAATACAGCAAGCTTATGTTGTGTCACCCCATACTGAAACTACAGCACCAAATAAATTAATTTCACCATTCTTTGTTTGGATTTGGACACCATTTTACAGCAACTGTAAGTCATAATCAATTGTTTGTAACACAACATCAACACCACACTCATCAATATCCTTAGCTTTTACTAAAGCAAAAAGTCTGATTGCAGCAAGCTTAACCTAAACTTGGGGTCTATGTTTCCTAAAGTATTATTAACCATCAATATATTTCATCTGTATATAAAATCACCTGCAATGGTGTGGTGGGATTTGGAAAGGCTGATATTTCTCTGATATTTTCTGAAATATTCATTATTTTCCAGCTGAAAATTTTTCATTAAAACCCATTCAAATCTTTTTTCATTTTATTCAGGCACTTCATGTGCCTTCTTACTTCTTCTACTTTCAGACAGAGACAGAGAATCCATTCAAGGGTTATCCTGCCTCTCCTGCACACACACATCCTTGAACACAGGCTTTGATCTTTCTTTGTTTTTTTTCTGGGCAACTGTTGTCCTTTTGTCACAGCTTCAAAGGACTTGAGCTGTCAATCAAACTGCTTGCGAGTTTATCTCATTTAGGGACAGAAATCTTTCACACATTGTTAGACCTACATGCTCCATTCTTTCAGGGTTTTTTTTTTAAGCATTTCAAGCATTTAAACACTTTTATGGTTTTACAGCAGAATCTTTGAGTCACTTAAAGCAATTCAAATCTTTCAGGCAACAGACAGCACAGACACTCACACTCACATTACTTCAAGTACACACGCACACACAGACAGGCTTTGATCTTTCTGGGTTTTTTTTCATAATTTTCACCCATTTCATAGGTTTTTGCAGTCAAAACACTTCAAGCATTTTAAATCTTGCAGGCAACAGACAGCACAGACACTCACACTCACATTACTTCACATACACATACATAAAGCACACACAGGCTTCATTTTTCAGGGTTTTTCTCAGCATATTCACACATTTCGCGGGTTTTGCAGTTAAAACCCTTCAAGCATTTTAAATCTTCCCATAGATAGACACACTCACTCGCATATACACTTCACATCAAGCATTATGTAGTCACACTATCATACTAGATAGCCAACATTGCATCTTACCTGATGAACAGGCCCTTGAATCTGATAATCCTCATTCACACGTACCACAAAAAAACAGTCCAATGGTGCACACAGTCAGACGGTAAAATGGCTGCAAATGGACAACACGGCAACAAATGGTGTGACCAGGTCGGGCTATACCAAATGAGGAATTTGGTCGAGCCCATTAAGACTCGAAATAGCTTGCATAGTAATTACATAGTAATGAAATTCAAAAATGCTGAAAACTGGCTGAACAATTAACATTTACCTTGTAGTCGTTATATCTACAAATAACTATTTTTTATTCGCTATTTACACGTAGTCTGACATGTTTCGCACATACTCCTCCCCCCCCCTCACAGAACTTACGTGATTGGATGGTCGACTGGAGAACCATTTTGAACTGGATGTCATCAAGAGAAGTATGGTTTTCCTTAAGTTGGCTCATCGGTAAGGTAGTTTAACAGTATAGCTTCTGTCTTCGGTAATGCATTCGTATTTACAGCGGCGCATATGGAAAGAGGAAGATGGCCCCATCACAGACAGCTAAGTTATGGCTTTTGCACTCCGTCCACCCTGTTTAGCAGCTGCAAGTGTGCCGACATCATCGTGTTTGCACGTACATCCTTACTGCAGACAGATTGCAACAGCCCCGCCTCTTCGAGCAGCGAACAGAATGGGACAGGTAGGTGCGCACACACACACACACACACACACACACACACACACACACACACACACATGAGTTGATTATAAAACGTGTCACTCTTTCATCCATTTAGGACTGGACCCCAATCTGTATCTGACCAGAAAACTCAGTTCCCTCCTGAAAATCCTCAAATCCTATTATAAGGTGATTTTGAATGAATCTACCATAAAATGTCATGTTAAGATAGGCTTTGTTGATAACTAAACAGTTTTCTCATTGGAGTGAATATACAATAATCAACAGCATTGGGGCAACTGTAAGTGCTGAAAACCTAGCGTAAAATGCTTGTCATTGTAATTTACACGAGCAGTTGATGGTTGCTTCATTAAATCCTATTATAATGTGATTTCAAGTAGAGGTACCTGGAAATGTAATTTGAATATATTTTGAGTTGATTATGGAACATCTGTCACTTTTTCATCCATTTAGGACTGGACCTTAATCTGTATTTGACCAGAAAACTCAGTTCCCTCCTGAAAATCCACAAATCCTATTATAAGGTGATTTTGAATGAATCTACCATAAAATGTCATGTGAAGATGTGCTCTGCTGATAACTAAACAGTTTCTCATTGGAGTGAATATACAATGATAAACAGCAATGAAAGCAGCTGTAAATGCTGAAAACCTAGCGTAAAATGCTTTTCATTGTAATTTACACAAGCAGTTGATGGTTGCTTCATTAAATCCTGTTATAATGTGATTTCAAGTAGAGGTACCTTGAAATGTAATGTGAATATGTTTTGAGTTGATTATGGAACATGTGTCACTTTTTCATCCATTTAGGACTGGACCCCAATCTGTATCCGACCAGAAAACTCAGTTCCCTCCTGAAAATCCACAAATCCTATTATGAGGTGATTATGAATAGATCTACCATCAAATGTCATGTTAAGATGTGCTTTGTTGATAACTAAACAGTTTTCTCATTGGAGTGAATATACAATAATCAACAGCAATGGGGCAGCTGTAAATGCTGAAAACCTAGCGTAAGATGCTCTTCATTGTAGTTGATGGTTGCTTCAGTAAATCCTATTATAATGTGATTTCAAGAAGAGGTACCTGGAAATGTAATTTGAATATGTTTTGAGTTGATTATGGAACATCTGTCACTTTTTCATCCATTTAGGACTGGACCCCAATCTGTGTCTGTCATAGCCTCCTGAAAATCCACAAATCCTATTATGAGGTGATTATGAATGAATCTACCATCAAATGTCATGCAAGGATGTGCTTTGTTGATAACTAAACAGTTTTCTCATTGGAGTGAATATACAATAATGAACAGCAATCGGGCAGCTGTAAATGCTGAAAACCTAGTGTAAAATGCTTTTCATTGTAATTTACACAAGCAGTTGATGGTTGCTTCACTAAATCCTATTATAATGTGATTTCAAGTAGAGGTACCTGGAAATGTAATTTGAATATGTTTTGAGTTGATTATGGAACATCTGTCACTTTTTCATCCATTTAGGACTGGACCCCAATCTGTATCTGACCAGAAAACTCAGTTCCCTCCTGAAAATCCACAAATCCTATTATAAGGTGATTTTGAATGAATCTACCATAAAATGTCATGTTAAGATGTGCTTTGTTGATAACTAAACAGTTTTCTCATTGGAGTGAATATACAATAATCAACAGTAATAGGGCAGCTGTAAATGCTGAAAACCTAGCGTAAAATGCTTTTCATTGTAATTTACACAAGCAGTTGATGGTTGCTTCATTAAATCCTATTATAATGTGATTTCAAGAAGAGGTACCTGGAAATGTAATTTGAATTTGTTTTGAGTTGATTATGGAACATCTGTCACTTTTTCATCCATTTAGGACTGGACCCCAATCTGTGTCTGTCATAGCCTCCTGAAAATCCACAAATCCTATTATGAGGTGATTATGAATGAATCTACCATCAAATGCCATGCAAAGATGTGCTCTGCTGATAACTAAACAGTTTTCTCATTGGAGTGAATATACAATGATAAACAGCAATGAAAGCATCTGTAAATGCTGAAAACCAAGCGTAAAATGCTTTTCATTGTAGTTGATGGTTGCTTCATTAAATCCTATTATAATGTGATTTCAAGTAGAGGTACCTTGAAATGTAATTTGAATATGTTTTGAGTTGATTATGGAACATCTGTCACTTTTTCATCCATTTAGGACTGGACCCCAATCTGTGTCTGTCATAGCCTCCTGAAAATCCACAAATCCTATTATGAGGTGATTATGAATGAATCTACCATAAAATGTCATGCAAAGATGTGCTCTGCTGATAACTAAACAGTTTTCTCATTGGAGTGAATATACAATGATAAACAGCAATGAAAGCATCTGTAAATGCCAAAAACCAAGCGTAAAATGCTTTTCATTGTAGTTGATGGTTGCTTCATTAAATCCTATTATAATGTGATTTCAAGTAGAGGTACCTTGAAATGTAATTTGAATATGTTTTGAGTTGATTATGGAACATCTGTCACTTTTTCATCCATTTAGGACTGGACCCCAATCTGTATCCGACCAGAAAACTCAGTTCCCTCCTGAAAATCCACAAATCCTATTATAAGGTGATTTTGAATGAATCTGCCATAAAATGTCATGTAAAGATGTGCTTTGTTGATAACTAAACAGTTTTCTCATTGGAGTGAATTACAATAATCAACAGCAATGGGGCAGCTGTAAATGCTGAAAACCTAGCGTAAAATGCTTTTCATTGTAATTTACACAAGCAGTTGAAGGTTGCTTCATTAAATCCTATTATAATGTGATTTCAAGTAGAGGTACCTTGAAATGTAATTTGAATATGTTTTGAGTTGATTATGGAACATCTGTCACTTTTTCATCCATTTAGGACTGGACCCCAATCTGTATCTGACCAGAAAACTCAGTTCCCTCCTGAAAATCCACAAATCCTATTATAAGGTGATTTTGAATGAATCTACCATAAAATGTCATGTTAAGATGTGCTTTGTTGATAACTAAACAGTTTTCTCATTGGAGTGAATATACAATAATCAACAGTAATAGGGCAGCTGTAAATGCTGAAAACCTAGCGTAAAATGCTTTTCATTGTAATTTACAAAAGCAGTTGATGGTTGCTTCATTAAATCCTATTATAATGTGATTTCAAGAAGAGGTACCTGGAAATGTAATTTGAATATGTTTTGAGTTGATTATGGAACATCTGTCACTTTTTCATCCATTTAGGACTGGACCCCAATCTGTGTCTGTCATAGCCTCCTGAAAATCCACAAATCCTATTATGAGGTGATTATGAATGAATCTACCATCAAATGCCATGCAAAGATGTGCTCTGCTGATAACTAAACAGTTTTCTCATTGGAGTGAATATACAATGATAAACAGCAATGAAAGCATCTGTAAATGCTGAAAACCAAGCGTAAAATGCTTTTCATTGTAGTTGATGGTTGCTTCATTAAATCCTATTATAATGTGATTTCAAGTAGAGGTACCTTGAAATGTAATTTGAATATGTTTTGAGTTGATTATGGAACATCTGTCACTTTTTCATCCATTTAGGACTGGACCCCAATCTGTGTCTGTCATAGCCTCCTGAAAATCCACAAATCCTATTATGAGGTGATTATGAATGAATCTACCATAAAATGTCATGCAAAGATGTGCTCTGCTGATAACTAAACAGTTTTCTCATTGGAGTGAATATACAATGATAAACAGCAATGAAAGCATCTGTAAATGCCAAAAACCAAGCGTAAAATGCTTTTCATTGTAGTTGATGGTTGCTTCATTAAATCCTATTATAATGTGATTTCAAGTAGAGGTACCTTGAAATGTAATTTGAATATGTTTTGAGTTGATTATGGAACATCTGTCACTTTTTCATCCATTTAGGACTGGACCCCAATCTGTATCCGACCAGAAAACTCAGTTCCCTCCTGAAAATCCACAAATCCTATTATAAGGTGATTTTGAATGAATCTGCCATAAAATGTCATGTAAAGATGTGCTTCGTTGATAACTAAACAGTTTTCTCATTGGAGTGAATTACAATAATCAACAGCAATGGGGCAGCTGTAAATGCTGAAAACCTAGCGTAAAATGCTTTTCATTGTAATTTACACAAGCAGTTGAAGGTTGCTTCATTAAATCCTATTATAATGTGATTTCAAGTAGAGGTACCTTGAAATGTAATTTGAATATGTTTTGAGTTGATTATGGAACATCTGTCACTTTTTCATCCATTTAGGACTGGACCCCAATCTGTATCTGACCAGAAAACTCAGTTCCCTCCTGAAAATCCACAAATCCTATTATAAGGTGATTTTGAATGAATCTACCATAAAATGTCATGTTAAGATGTGCTTTGTTGATAACTTAACAGTTTTCTCATTGGAGTGAATATACAATAATCAACAGTAATAGGGCAGCTGTAAATGCTGAAAACCTAGCGTAAAATGCTTTTCATTGTAATTTACACAAGCAGTGGATGGTTGCTTCATTAAATCCTATTATAATGTGATTTCAAGTAGAGGTACCTTGAAATGTAATTTGAATATGTTTTGAGTTGATTATGGAACATCTGTCACTTTTTCATCCATTTAGGACTGGACCCCAATCTGTGTCTGTCATAGCCTCCTGAAAATCCACAAATCCTATTATGAGGTGATTATGAATGAATCTACCATAAAATGTCATGCAAGATGTGCTCTGCTGATAACTAAACAGTTTTCTCATTGGAGTGAATATACAATGATAAACAGCAATGAAAGCATCTGTAAATGCTGAAAACCAAGCGTAAAATGCTTTTCATTGTAGTTGATGGTTGCTTCATTAAATCCTATTATAATGTGATTTCAAGTAGAGGTACCTTGAAATGTAATTTGAATATGTTTTGAGTTGATTATGGAACATCTGTCACTTTTTCATCCATTTAGGACTGGACCCCAATCTGTGTCTGTCATAGCCTCCTGAAAATCCACAAATCCTATTATGAGGTGATTATGAATGAATCTACCATAAAATGTCATGCAAAGATGTGCTCTGCTGATAACTAAACAGTTTTCTCATTGGAGTGAATATACAATGATAAACAGCAATGAAAGCATCTGTAAATGCCAAAAACCAAGCGTAAAATGCTTTTCATTGTAGTTGATGGTTGCTTCATTAAATCCTATTATAATGTGATTTCAAGTAGAGGTACCTTGAAATGTAATTTGAATATGTTTTGAGTTGATTATGGAACATCTGTCACTTTTTCATCCATTTAGGACTGGACCCCAATCTGTATCCGACCAGAAAACTCAGTTCCCTCCTGAAAATCCACAAATCCTATTATGAGGTGATTTTGAATGAATCTGCCATAAAACGTCATGTAAAGATGTGCCTTGTTGATAACTAAACAGTTTTCTCATTGGAGTGAATATACAATAATCAACAGCAATGGGGCAGCTGTAAATGCTGAAAACCTAGCATAAAATCCTTTTCATTGTAATTTACACAAGCAGTTGAAGGTTGCTTCATTAAATCCTATTATGATGTGATTTCAAGTAGAGGTACCTTGAAATGTAATTTGAATATGTTTTGAGTTGATTATGGAACATCTGTCACTTTTTCATCCATTTAGGACTGGACCCCAATCTGTATCTGACCAGAAAACTCAGTTCCCTCCTGAAAATCCACAAATCCTATTATAAGGTGATTTTGAATGAATCTACCATAAAATGTCATGTTAAGATGTGCTTTGTTGATAACTAAACAGTTTTCTCATTGGAGTGAATATACAATAATCAACAGTAATAGGGCAGCTGTAAATGCTGAAAACCTAGCGTAAAATGCTTTTCATTGTAATTTACACAAGCAGTGGATGGTTGCTTCATTAAATCCTATTATAATGTGATTTCAAGTAGAGGTACCTTGAAATGTAATTTGAATATGTTTTGAGTTGATTATGGAACATCTGTCACTTTTTCATCCATTTAGGACTGGACCCCAATCTGTGTCTGTCATAGCCTCCTGAAAATCCACAAATCCTATTATGAGGTGATTATGAATGAATCTACCATAAAATGTCATGCAAAGATGTGCTCTGCTGATAACTAAACAGTTTTCTCATTGGAGTGAATATACAATGATAAACAGCAATGAAAGCATCTGTAAATGCCAAAAACCAAGCGTAAAATGCTTTTCATTGTAGTTGATGGTTGCTTCAGTAAATCCTATTATAATGTGATTTTAAGTAGAGGTACCTTGAAATGTAATTTGAATATGTTTTGAGTTGATTATGGAACATCTGTCACTTTTTCATCCATTTAGGACTGGACCCCAATCTGTATCCGACCAGAAAACTCAGTTCCATCCTGAAAATCCACAAATCCTATTATAGGGTGATTTTGAATGAATCTGCCATAAAATGTCATGTAAAGATGTGCTTTGTTGATAACTAAACAGTTTTCTCATTGGAGTGAATATACAATAATCAACAGCAATGGGGCAGCTGTAAATGCTGAAAACCTAGCGTAAAATGCTTTTCATTGTAATTTACACAAGCAGTTGAAGGTTGCTTCATTAAATCCTATTATAATGTGATTTCAAGTAGAGGTACCTTGAAATGTAATTTGAATATGTTTTGAGTTGATTATGGAACATCTGTCACTTTTTCATCCATTTAGGACTGGACCCCAATCTGTATTTCACAAGAAAACTCAGTTCCCTCCTGAAAATCCACAAATCCTATTATAAGGTGATTTTGAATGAATCTACCATAAAATGTCATGTGAAGATGTGCTCTGCTGATAACTAAACAGTTTTCTCATTGGAGTGGATATACAATGATAAACAGCAATGAAATAAGCTGTAAATGCCGAAAACCAAGCGTAAAATGCTTTTCATTGTAGTTGATGGTTGCTTCAGTAAATCCTATTATAATGTGATTTCAAGTAGAGGTACCTTGAAATGTAATTTGAATATGTTTTGAGTTGATTATGGAACATCTGTCACTTTTTCATCCATTTAGGACTGGACCCCAATCTGTATCTGTCATAGCCTCCTGAAAATCCACAAATCCTATTATGAGGTGATTATGAATGAATCTACCATCAAATGTCATGCAAAGATGTGCTTTGTTGATAACTAAACAGTTTTCTCATTGGAGTGAATATACAATAATGAACAGCAATCGGGCAGCTGTAAATGCCGAAAACCTAGTGTAAAATGCTTTTCATTGTAATTTACACAAGCAGTTGATGGTTGCTTCATTAAATCCTATTATAATGTGATTTCAAGTAGAGGTACCTGGAAATGTAATTTGAATATGTTTTGAGTTGATTATGGAACATCTGTCACTTTTTCATCCATTTAGGACTGGACCCCAATCTGTTTCTGACGAGAAAACTCAGTTCCCTCCTGAAAATCCACAAATCCTATGATAAGGTGATTTTGAATGAATCTACCATAAAATGTCACGTGAAGATGTGCTCTGCTGATAACTAAACAGTTTCTCATTGGAGTGAATATACAATGATGAACAGCAATGAAAGCAGCTGTAAATGCCGAAAACTAAGCGTACAATGCTTTTCATTGTAGTTGATGGTTGCTTCAGTAAATCCTATTATAATGTGCTTTCAAGTAGAGGTACCTGGAAATGTAATTTGAATATGTTTTGAGTTGATTATGGAACATGTGTCACTTTTTCATCCATTTAGGACTGGACCCCAATCTGTATCCGACCAGAAAACTCAGTTCCCTCCTGAAAATCCACAAATCCTATTAGAAGGTGATTTTGAATGAATCTACCATAAAATGTCATGCAAAGATGTGCTCTGCTGATAACTAAACAGTTTCTCATTGGAGTGAATATACAATGATAAACAGCAATGAAAGCAGCTGTAAATGCTGAAAACCAAGCGTAAAACGCTTTTCATTGTAATTTACACAAGCAGTTGATGGTTGCTTCATTAAATCCTATTATAATGTGATTTCAAGTAGAGGTACCTTGAAATGTAATGTGAATATGTTTTGAGTTGATAATGGAACATCTCTTCGTCACTTTTTCATCCATTTAGGACTAGACCCCAATCTGTATCTGACCAGAAAACTCAGTTCTCTCCTGAAAATCCACAAATCCTATTATAAGGTGATTTTGAATGAATCTACCATAAAATGTCATGTGAAGATGTGCTCTGCTGATAACTAAACAGTTTTCTCATTGGAGTGAATATACAATGATAAACAGCAATGAAAGCAGCTGTAAATGCCGAAAACCAAGCGTGAAATTCTTTTCATTGTAGTTGATGGTTGCTTCAGTTAATCCTATTATAATGTGATTTCAAGTAGAGGTACCTGGAAATGTAATTTGAATATGTTTTGAGTTGATTATGGAACATCTGTCACTTTTTCATCCATTTAGGACTGGACCCCAATCTGTATTTGACCAGAAAACTCAGTTCCCTCCTGAAAATCCACAAATCCTATTATAAGGTGATTTTGAATGAATCTACCATAAAATGTCATGTGAAGATGTGCTTTGTTGATAACTAAACAGTTTTCTCATTGGAGTGAATATACAATAATCAATAGCAATGGGGCAACTGTAAATGCTGAAAACTGTAAATGCTGAAAACCTAGCGTAAAACGCTTTTCATTGTAATTTACACAAGCAGTTGATGGTTGCTTCATTAAATCCTATTATAATGTGATTTCAAGTAGAGGTACCTTGAAATGTTATTTGAATATGTTTTGAGTTGATTATGGAACATGTGTCACTTCTTCAACCATTTAGGACTGGACCCCAATCTGTATTTGACCAGAAAACTCATTTCCCTCCTGAAAATCCACAAATCCTATTATAAGGTGATTTTGAATGAATCTACCATAAAATGTCATGTTAAGATGTGCTTTGTTGATAACTAAACAGTTTTCTCATTGGAGTGAATATACAATGATAAACTGCGATGAAAGCAGCTGTTAATCCCCCAAACCAGGCGTAAAATGCTTTTCATTGTAGTTGATGGTTGCTTCAGTAAATCCTATTATAATGTGATTTCAAGTAGAGGTACCTTGAAATGTAATTTGAATATGTTTTGAGTTGATTATGGAACATCTGTCACTTTTTCATCCATTTAGGACTGGACCCCAATCTGTATCTGACCAGAAAACTCAGTTCCCTCCTGAAAATCCACAAATCCTATTAGAAGGTGATTTTGAATGAATCTACCATAAAATGTCATGTGACGATGTGCTCTGCTGATAATTAAACAGTTTCTCATTGGAGTGAATATACAATGATAAACAGCAATGAAAGCAGCTGTAAATGCTGAAAACCAAGCTTAAAATGCTTTTCATTGTAATTTACACAAGCAGTGGATGGTTGCTTCATTAAATCCTATTATAATGTGATTTCAAGTAGAGGTACCTTGAAATGTAATTTGAATATGTTTTGAGTTGATTATGGAACATCTGTCACTTTTTCATCCATTTAGGACTGGACCCCAATCTGTGTCTGTCAAAGCCTCCTGAAAATCCACAAATCCTATTATGAGGTGATTATGAATGAATCTACCATAAAATGTCATGCAAAGATGTGCTTTGTTGATAAGTAAACAGTTTTCTCATTGGAGTGAATATACTATATCGAACAGCAATCGGGCAGCTGTAAATGCCGAAAACCTAGTGTAAAATGCTTTTCATTGTAATTTACACAAGCAGTTGATGGTTGCTTCATTAAATCCTATTATAATGTGATTTCAAGTAGAGGTACCTGGAAATGTAATTTGAATATGTTTTGAGTTGATTATGGAACATCTGTCACTTTTTCATCCATTTAGGACTGGACCCCAATCTGTGTCTGTCATAGCCTCCTGAAAATCCACAAATCCTATTATGAGGTGATTATGAATGAATCTACCACAAAATGTCATGCAAAGATGTGCTCTGCTGATAACTTAACAGTTTTCTCATTGGAGTGAATATACAATGATAAACAGCATTGAAAGCATCTGTAAATGCCAAAAACCAACCGTAAAATGCTTTTCATTGTAGTTGATGGTTGCTTCATTAAATCCTATTATAATGTGATTTCAAGTAGAGGTACCTTGAAATGTAATTTGAATATGTTTTGAGTTGATTATGGAACATCTGTCACTTTTTCATCCATTTAGGACTGGACCCCAATCTGTGTCTGTCATAGCCTCCTGAAAATCCACAAATCGTATTATGAGGTGATTATGAATGAATCTACCATAAAATGTCATGCAAAGATGTGCTCTGCTGATAACTAAACAGTTTTCTCATTGGAGTGAATATACAATGATAAACAGCAATGAAAGCATCTGTAAATGCCAAAAACCAAGCGTAAAATGCTTTTCATTGTAGTTGATGGTTGCTTCATTAAATCCTATTATAATGTGATTTCAAGTAGAGGTACCTTGAAATGTAATTTGAATATGTTTTGAGTTGATTATGGAACATCTGTCACTTTTTCATCCATTTAGGACTGGACCCCAATCTGTATCCGACCAGAAAACTCAGTTCCCTCCTGAAAATCCACAAATCCTATTATAAGGTGATTTTGAATGAATCTGCCATAAAATGTCATGTAAAGATGTGCTTTGTTGATAACTAAACAGTTTTCTCATTGGAGTGAATATACAATAATCAACAGCAATGGGGCAGCTGTAAATGCTGAAAACCTAGCGTAAAATGCTTTTCATTGTAATTTACACAAGCAGTTGAAGGTTGCTTCATTAAATCCTATTATAATGTGATTTCAAGTAGAGGTACCTTGAAATGTAATTTGAATATGTTTTGAGTTGATTATGGAACATCTGTCACTTTTTCATCCATTTAGGACTGGACCTTAATCTGTATTTGACCAGAAAACTCAGTTCTCTTCTGAAAATCCACAAATCCTATTATAAGGTGATTTTGAATGAATCTACCATAAAATGTCATGTTTATATGTGCTTTGTTGATATCTTAACAGTTTTCTCGTTGGAGTGAATATACAATAATCAACAGCAATGGGGCAGCTGTAAATGCTCAGAAACCAAGCGTAAAATGCGTTTCATTGTAGTTGATGGTTGCTTCAGTAAATCCTATTATAATGTGATTTTAAGTAGAGGTACCTTGAAATGTAATTTGAATATGTTTTGAGTTGATTATGGAACATCTGTCACTTTTTCATCCATTTAGGACTGGACCCCAATCTGTGTCTGTCATAGCCTCCTGAAAATCCACAAATCCTATTATGAGGTGATTATGAATGAATCTACCATCAAATGTCATGCAAAGATGTGCTTTGTTGATAACTAAACAGTTTTCTCATTGGAGTGAATATACAATAACGAACAGCAATCGGGCAGCTGTAAATGCCGAAAACCTAGTGTAAAATGCTTTTCATTGTAATTTACACAAGCAGTTGATGGTTGCTTCATTAAATCCTATTATAATGTGATTTCAAGTAGAGGTACCTGGAAATGTAATTTGAATATGTTTTGAGTTGATTATGGAACATCTGTCACTTTTTCATCCATTTAGGACTGGACCCCAATCTGTTTCCGACGAGAAAACTCAGTTCCCTCCTGAAAATCCACAAATCCTATTATAAGGTGATTTTGAATGAATCTACCATAAAATGTCACGTGAAGATGTGCTCTGCTGATAACTAAACAGTTTCTCATTGGAGTGAATATACAATGATGAACAGCAATGAAAGCAGCTGTAAATGCCGAAAACTAAGCGTATAATGCTTTTCATTGTAGTTGATGGTTGCTTCAGTAAATCCTATTATAATGTGCTTTCAAGTAGAGGTACCTGGAAATGTAATTTGAATATGTTTTGAGTTGATTATGGAACATGTGTCACTTTTTCATCCATTTAGGACTGGACCCCAATCTGTATCTGACCAGAAAACTCAGTTCCCTCCTGAAAATCCACAAATCCTATTAGAAGGTGATTTTGAATGAATCTACCATAAAATGTCATGTGACGGTGTGCTCTGCTGATAACTAAACAGTTTCTCATTGGAGTGAATATACAATGATAAACAGCAATGAAAGCAGCTGTAAATGCTGAAAACCAAGCGTAAAACGCTTTTCATTGTAATTTACACAAGCAGTTGATGGTTGCTTCATTAAATCCTATTATAATGTGATTTCAAGTAGAGGTACCTTGAAATGTAATGTGAATATGTTTTGAGTTGATAATGGAACATCTGTCACTTTTTCATCCATTTAGGACTAGACCCCAATCTGTATCTGACCAGAAAACTCAGTTCTCTCCTGAAAATCCACAAATCCTATTATAAGGTGATTTTGAATGAATCTACCATAAAATGTCATGTGAAGATGTGCTCTGCTGATAACTAAACAGTTTTCTCATTGGAGTGAATATACAATGATAAACAGCAATGAAAGCAGCTGTAAATGCCGAAAACCAAGCGTAAAATTCTTTTCATTGTAGTTGATGGTTGCTTCAGTAAATCCTATTATAATGTGATTTCAAGTAGAGGTACCTGGAAATGTAATTTGAATATGTTTTGAGTTGATTATGGAACATCTGTCACTTTTTCATCCATTTAGGACTGGACCCCAATCTGTTTTTGACCAGAAAACTCAGTTCCCTCCTGAAAATCCACAAATCCTATTATAAGGTGATTTTGAATGAATCTACTATAAAATGTCATGTGAAGATGTGCTTTGTTGATAACTAAACAGTTTTCTCATTGGAGTGAATATACAATAATCAATAGCAATGGGGCAACTGTAAATGCTGAAAACTGTAAATGCTGAAAACCTAGCGTAAAACGCTTTTCATTGTAATTTACACAAGCAGTTGATGGTTGCTTCATTAAATCCTATTATAATGTGATTTCAAGTAGAGGTACCTTGAAATGTTATTTGAATATGTTTTGAGTTGATTATGGAACATGTGTCACTTCTTCAACCATTTAGGACTGGACCCCAATCTGTATTTGACCAGAAAACTCATTTCCCTCCTGAAAATCCACAAATCCTATTATAAGGTGATTTTGAATGAATCTACCATAAAATGTCATGTTAAGATGTGCTTTGTTGATAACTAAACAGTTTTCTCATTGGAGTGAATATACAATGATAAACTGCGATGAAAGCAGCTGTTAATCCCCCAAACCAGGCGTAAAATGCTTTTCATTGTAGTTGATGGTTGCTTCAGTAAATCCTATTATAATGTGATTTCAAGTAGAGGTACCTTGAAATGTAATTTGAATATGTTTTGAGTTGATTATGGAACATCTGTCACTTTTTCATCCATTTAGGACTGGACCCCAATCTGTATCTGACCAGAAAACTCAGTTCCCTCCTGAAAATCCACAAATCCTATTATAAGGTGATTTTGAATGAATCTACCATAAAATGTCATGTGACGATGTGCTCTGCTGATAATTAAACAGTTTCTCATTGGAGTGAATATACAATGATAAACAGCAATGAAAGCAGCTGTAAATGCTGAAAACCAAGCGTAAAATGCTTTTCATTGTAATTTACACAAGCAGTGGATGGTTGCTTCATTAAATCCTATTATAATGTGATTTCAAGTAGAGGTACCTTGAAATGTAATTTGAATATGTTTTGAGTTGATTATGGAACATCTGTCACTTTTTCATCCATTTAGGACTGGACCCCAATCTGTGTCCGTCAAAGCCTCCTGAAAATCCACAAATCCTATTATGAGGTGATTATGAATGAATCTACCATAAAATGTCATGCAAAGATGTGCTTTGTTGATAACTAAACAGTTTTCTCATTGGAGTGAATATACTATATCGAACAGCAATCGGGCAGCTGTAAATGCCGAAAACCTAGTGTAAAATGCTTTTCATTGTAATTTACACAAGCAGTTGATGGTTGCTTCATTAAATCCTATTATAATGTGATTTCAAGTAGAGGTACCTTGAAATGTAATTTGAATATGTTTTGAGTTGATTATGGAACATCTGTCACTTTTTCATCCATTTAGGACTGGACCCCAATCTGTGTCTGTCATAGCCTCCTGAAAATCCACAAATCCTATTATGAGGTGATTATGAATGAATCTACCATCAAATGTCATGCAAAGATGTGCTTTGTTGATAACTAAACAGTTTTCTCATTGGAGTGAATATACAATAACGAACAGCAATCGGGCAGCTGTAAATGCCGAAAACCTAGTGTAAAATGCTTTTCATTGTAATTTACACAAGCAGTTGATGGTTGCTTCATTAAATCCTATTATAATGTGATTTCAAGTAGAGGTACCTGGAAATGTAATTTGAATATGTTTTGAGTTGATTATGGAACATCTGTCACTTTTTCATCCATTTAGGACTGGACCCCAATCTGTTTCCGACGAGAAAACTCAGTTCCCTCCTGAAAATCCACAAATCCTATTATAAGGTGATTTTGAATGAATCTACCATAAAATGTCACGTGAAGATGTGCTCTGCTGATAACTAAACAGTTTCTCATTGGAGTGAATATACAATGATGAACAGCAATGAAAGCAGCTGTAAATGCCGAAAACTAAGCGTATAATGCTTTTCATTGTAGTTGATGGTTGCTTCAGTAAATCCTATTATAATGTGCTTTCAAGTAGAGGTACCTGGAAATGTAATTTGAATATGTTTTGAGTTGATTATGGAACATGTGTCACTTTTTCATCCATTTAGGACTGGACCCCAATCTGTATCTGACCAGAAAACTCAGTTCCCTCCTGAAAATCCACAAATCCTATTAGAAGGTGATTTTGAATGAATCTACCATAAAATGTCATGTGACGGTGTGCTCTGCTGATAACTAAACAGTTTCTCATTGGAGTGAATATACAATGATAAACAGCAATGAAAGCAGCTGTAAATGCTGAAAACCAAGCGTAAAACGCTTTTCATTGTAATTTACACAAGCAGTTGATGGTTGCTTCATTAAATCCTATTATAATGTGATTTCAAGTAGAGGTACCTTGAAATGTAATGTGAATATGTTTTGAGTTGATAATGGAACATCTGTCACTTTTTCATCCATTTAGGACTAGACCCCAATCTGTATCTGACCAGAAAACTCAGTTCTCTCCTGAAAATCCACAAATCCTATTATAAGGTGATTTTGAATGAATCTACCATAAAATGTCATGTGAAGATGTGCTCTGCTGATAACTAAACAGTTTTCTCATTGGAGTGAATATACAATGATAAACAGCAATGAAAGCAGCTGTAAATGCCGAAAACCAAGCGTAAAATTCTTTTCATTGTAGTTGATGGTTGCTTCAGTAAATCCTATTATAATGTGATTTCAAGTAGAGGTACCTGGAAATGTAATTTGAATATGTTTTGAGTTGATTATGGAACATCTGTCACTTTTTCATCCATTTAGGACTGGACCCCAATCTGTTTTTGACCAGAAAACTCAGTTCCCTCCTGAAAATCCACAAATCCTATTATAAGGTGATTTTGAATGAATCTACTATAAAATGTCATGTGAAGATGTGCTTTGTTGATAACTAAACAGTTTTCTCATTGGAGTGAATATACAATAATCAATAGCAATGGGGCAACTGTAAATGCTGAAAACTGTAAATGCTGAAAACCTAGCGTAAAACGCTTTTCATTGTAATTTACACAAGCAGTTGATGGTTGCTTCATTAAATCCTATTATAATGTGATTTCAAGTAGAGGTACCTTGAAATGTTATTTGAATATGTTTTGAGTTGATTATGGAACATGTGTCACTTCTTCAACCATTTAGGACTGGACCCCAATCTGTATTTGACCAGAAAACTCATTTCCCTCCTGAAAATCCACAAATCCTATTATAAGGTGATTTTGAATGAATCTACCATAAAATGTCATGTTAAGATGTGCTTTGTTGATAACTAAACAGTTTTCTCATTGGAGTGAATATACAATGATAAACTGCGATGAAAGCAGCTGTTAATCCCCCAAACCAGGCGTAAAATGCTTTTCATTGTAGTTGATGGTTGCTTCAGTAAATCCTATTATAATGTGATTTCAAGTAGAGGTACCTTGAAATGTAATTTGAATATGTTTTGAGTTGATTATGGAACATCTGTCACTTTTTCATCCATTTAGGACTGGACCCCAATCTGTATCTGACCAGAAAACTCAGTTCCCTCCTGAAAATCCACAAATCCTATTATAAGGTGATTTTGAATGAATCTACCATAAAATGTCATGTGACGATGTGCTCTGCTGATAATTAAACAGTTTCTCATTGGAGTGAATATACAATGATAAACAGCAATGAAAGCAGCTGTAAATGCTGAAAACCAAGCGTAAAATGCTTTTCATTGTAATTTACACAAGCAGTGGATGGTTGCTTCATTAAATCCTATTATAATGTGATTTCAAGTAGAGGTACCTTGAAATGTAATTTGAATATGTTTTGAGTTGATTATGGAACATCTGTCACTTTTTCATCCATTTAGGACTGGACCCCAATCTGTGTCCGTCAAAGCCTCCTGAAAATCCACAAATCCTATTATGAGGTGATTATGAATGAATCTACCATAAAATGTCATGCAAAGATGTGCTTTGTTGATAACTAAACAGTTTTCTCATTGGAGTGAATATACTATATCGAACAGCAATCGGGCAGCTGTAAATGCCGAAAACCTAGTGTAAAATGCTTTTCATTGTAATTTACACAAGCAGTTGATGGTTGCTTCATTAAATCCTATTATAATGTGATTTCAAGTAGAGGTACCTTGAAATGTAATTTGAATATGTTTTGAGTTGATTATGGAACATCTGTCACTTTTTCATCCATTTAGGACTGGACCCCAATCTGTGTCTGTCATAGCCTCCTGAAAATCCACAAATCCTATTATGAGGTGATTTTGAATGAATCTACCATAAAATGTCATGCAAAGATGTGCTCTGCTGATAACTAAACAGTTTTCTCATTGGAGTGAATATACAATGATAAACAGCAATGAAAGCATCTGTAAATGCCAAAAACCAAGCGTAAAATGCTTTTCATTGTAGTTGATGGTTGCTTCATTAAATCCTATTATAATGTGATTTCAAGTAGAGGTACCTTGAAATGTAATTTGAATATGTTTTGAGTTGATTATGGAACATCTGTCACTTTTTCATCCATTTAGGACTGGACCCCAATCTGTGTCTGTCATAGCCTCCTGAAAATCCACAAATCCTATTATGAGGTGATTATGAATGAATCTACCATAAAATGTCATGCAAAGATGTGCTCTGCTGATAACTACACAGTTTTCTCATTGGAGTGAATATACAATAATCAACAGCAATGGGGCAGCTGTAAATGCTGAAAACCTAGCGTAAAATGCTTTTCATTGTAATTTACACAAGCAGTTGAAGGTTGCTTCATTAAATCCTATTATAATGTGATTTCAAGTAGAGGTACCTTGAAATGTAATTTGAATATGTTTTGAGTTGATTATGGAACATCTGTCACTTTTTCATCCATTTAGGACTGGACCTTAATCTGTATTTGACCAGAAAACTCAGTTCTCTTCTGAAAATCCACAAATCCTATTATAAGGTGATTTTGAATGAATCTACCATAAAATGTCATGTTAATATGTGCTTTGTTGATATCTTAACAGTTTTCTCGTTGGAGTGAATATACAATAATCAACAGCAATGGGGCAGCTGTAAATGCTAAGAAACCAAGCGTAAAATGCGTTTCATTGTAGTTGATGGTTGCTTCAGTAAATCCTATTATAATGTGATTTTAAGTAGAGGTACCTTGAAATGTAATTTGAATATGTTTTGAGTTGATTATGGAACATCTGTCACTTTTTCATCCATTTAGGACTGGACCCCAATCTGTGTCTGTCATAGCCTCCTGAAAATCCACAAATCCTATTATGAGGTGATTATGAATGAATCTACCATCAAATGTCATGCAAAGATGTGCTTTGTTGATAACTAAACAGTTTTCTCATTGGAGTGAATATACAATAATGAACAGCAATGGGGCAGCTGTAAATGCCGAAAACCTAGTGTAAAATGCTTTTCATTGTAATTTACACAAGCAGTTGATGGTTGCTTCATTAAATCCTATTATAATGTGATTTCAAGCAGAGGTACCTTGAAATGTAATTTGAATATGTTTTGAGTTGATTATGGAACATCTGTCACTTTTTCATCCATTTAGGACTGGACCCCAATCTGTGTCTGTCATAGCCTCCTGAAAATCCACAAATCCTATTATGAGGTGATTATGAATGAATCTACCATAAAATGTCATGCAAAGATGTGCTCTACTGATAACTAAACAGTTTTCTCATTGGAGTGAATATACAATGATAAACAGCAATGAAAGCATCTGTAAATGCCAAAAACCAAGCGTAAAATGCTTTTCATTGTAGTTGATGGTTGCTTCATTAAATCCTATTATAATGTGATTTCAAGTAGAGGTACCTTGAAATGTAATTTGAATATGTTTTGAGTTGATTATGGAACATCTGTCACTTTTTCATCCATTTAGGACTGGACCCCAATCTGTATCCGACCAGAAAACTCAGTTCCCTCCTGAAAATCCACAAATCCTATTATAAGGTGATTTTGAATGAATCTACCATAAAATGTCATGTTAAGATGTGCTTTGTTGATAACTAAACAGTTTTCTCATTGGAGTGAATATACAATAATCAACAGCAATGGGGCAGCTGTAAATGCTGAAAACCTAGCGTAAAATGCTTTTCATTGTAATTTACACAAGCAGTTGAAGGTTGCTTCATTAAATCCTATTATAATGTGATTTCAAGTAGAGGTACCTTGAAATGTAATTTGAATATGTTTTGAGTTGATTATGGAACATCTGTCACTTTTTCATCCATTTAGGACTGGACCCCAATCTGTATCTGACCAGAAAACTCAGTTCCCTCCTGAAAATCCACAAATCCTATTATAAGGTGATTTTGAATGAATCTACCATAAAATGTCATGTTAAGATGTGCTTTGTTGATAACTAAACAGTTTTCTCATTGGAGTGAATATACAATAATCAACAGTGATAGGGCAGCTGTAAATGCTGAAAACCTAGCTTAAAATGCTTTTCATTGTAATTTACACAAGCAGTGGATGGTTGCTTCATTAAATCCTATTATAATGTGATTTCAAGTAGAGGTACCTTGAAATGTAATTTGAATATGTTTTGAGTTGATTATGGAACATCTGTCACTTTTTCATCCATTTAGGACTGGACCCCAATCTGTGTCTGTCATAGCCTCCTGAAAATCCAGAAATCCTATTATGAGGTGATTATGAATGAATCTACCATAAAATGTCATGCAAAGATGTGCTCTGCTGATAACTAAACAGTTTTCTCATTGGAGTGAATATACAATGATAAACAGCAATGAAAGCATCTGTAAATGCCAAAAACCAAGCGTAAAATGCTTTTCATTGTAGTTGATGGTTGCTTCATTAAATCCTATTATAATGTGATTTCAAGTAGAGGTACCTTGAAATGTAATTTGAATATGTTTTGAGTTGATTATGGAACATCTGTCACTTTTTCATCCATTTAGGACTGGACCCCAATCTGTATCCGACCAGAAAACTCAGTTCCATCCTGAAAATCCACAAATCCTATTATAAGGTGATTTTGAATGAATCTGCCATAAAATGTCATGTAAAGATGTGCTTTGTTGATAACTAAACAGTTTTCTCATTGGAGTGAATATACAATAATCAACAGCAATGGGGCAGCTGTAAATGCTGAAAACCTAGCGTAAAATGCTTTTCATTGTAATTTACACAAGCAGTTGAAGGTTGCTTCATTAAATCCTATTATAATGTGATTTCAAGTAGAGGTACCTTGAAATGTAATTTGAATATGTTTTGAGTTGATTATGGAACATCTGTCACTTTTTCATCCATTTAGGACTGGACCCCAATCTGTGTCTGTCATAGCCTCCTGAAAATCCACAAATCCTATTATGAGGTGATTTTGAATGAATCTACCATAAAATGTCATGCAAAGATGTGCTCTGCTGATAACTAAACAGTTTTCTCATTGGAGTGAATATACAATGATAAACAGCAATGAAAGCATCTGTAAATGCCAAAAACCAAGCGTAAAATGCTTTTCATTGTAGTTGATGGTTGCTTCATTAAATCCTATTATAATGTGATTTCAAGTAGAGGTACCTTGAAATGTAATTTGAATATGTTTTGAGTTGATTATGGAACATCTGTCACTTTTTCATCCATTTAGGACTGGACCCCAATCTGTGTCTGTCATAGCCTCCTGAAAATCCACAAATCCTATTATGAGGTGATTATGAATGAATCTACCATAAAATGTCATGCAAAGATGTGCTCTGCTGATAACTACACAGTTTTCTCATTGGAGTGAATATACAATAATCAACAGCAATGGGGCAGCTGTAAATGCTGAAAACCTAGCGTAAAATGCTTTTCATTGTAATTTACACAAGCAGTTGAAGGTTGCTTCATTAAATCCTATTATAATGTGATTTCAAGTAGAGGTACCTTGAAATGTAATTTGAATATGTTTTGAGTTGATTATGGAACATCTGTCACTTTTTCATCCATTTAGGACTGGACCTTAATCTGTATTTGACCAGAAAACTCAGTTCTCTTCTGAAAATCCACAAATCCTATTATAAGGTGATTTTGAATGAATCTACCATAAAATGTCATGTTAATATGTGCTTTGTTGATATCTTAACAGTTTTCTCGTTGGAGTGAATATACAATAATCAACAGCAATGGGGCAGCTGTAAATGCTAAGAAACCAAGCGTAAAATGCGTTTCATTGTAGTTGATGGTTGCTTCAGTAAATCCTATTATAATGTGATTTTAAGTAGAGGTACCTTGAAATGTAATTTGAATATGTTTTGAGTTGATTATGGAACATCTGTCACTTTTTCATCCATTTAGGACTGGACCCCAATCTGTGTCTGTCATAGCCTCCTGAAAATCCACAAATCCTATTATGAGGTGATTATGAATGAATCTACCATCAAATGTCATGCAAAGATGTGCTTTGTTGATAACTAAACAGTTTTCTCATTGGAGTGAATATACAATAATGAACAGCAATGGGGCAGCTGTAAATGCCGAAAACCTAGTGTAAAATGCTTTTCATTGTAATTTACACAAGCAGTTGATGGTTGCTTCATTAAATCCTATTATAATGTGATTTCAAGCAGAGGTACCTTGAAATGTAATTTGAATATGTTTTGAGTTGATTATGGAACATCTGTCACTTTTTCATCCATTTAGGACTGGACCCCAATCTGTGTCTGTCATAGCCTCCTGAAAATCCACAAATCCTATTATGAGGTGATTATGAATGAATCTACCATAAAATGTCATGCAAAGATGTGCTCTACTGATAACTAAACAGTTTTCTCATTGGAGTGAATATACAATGATAAACAGCAATGAAAGCATCTGTAAATGCCAAAAACCAAGCGTAAAATGCTTTTCATTGTAGTTGATGGTTGCTTCATTAAATCCTATTATAATGTGATTTCAAGTAGAGGTACCTTGAAATGTAATTTGAATATGTTTTGAGTTGATTATGGAACATCTGTCACTTTTTCATCCATTTAGGACTGGACCCCAATCTGTATCCGACCAGAAAACTCAGTTCCCTCCTGAAAATCCACAAATCCTATTATAAGGTGATTTTGAATGAATCTACCATAAAATGTCATGTTAAGATGTGCTTTGTTGATAACTAAACAGTTTTCTCATTGGAGTGAATATACAATAATCAACAGCAATGGGGCAGCTGTAAATGCTGAAAACCTAGCGTAAAATGCTTTTCATTGTAATTTACACAAGCAGTTGAAGGTTGCTTCATTAAATCCTATTATAATGTGATTTCAAGTAGAGGTACCTTGAAATGTAATTTGAATATGTTTTGAGTTGATTATGGAACATCTGTCACTTTTTCATCCATTTAGGACTGGACCCCAATCTGTATCTGACCAGAAAACTCAGTTCCCTCCTGAAAATCCACAAATCCTATTATAAGGTGATTTTGAATGAATCTACCATAAAATGTCATGTTAAGATGTGCTTTGTTGATAACTAAACAGTTTTCTCATTGGAGTGAATATACAATAATCAACAGTGATAGGGCAGCTGTAAATGCTGAAAACCTAGCTTAAAATGCTTTTCATTGTAATTTACACAAGCAGTGGATGGTTGCTTCATTAAATCCTATTATAATGTGATTTCAAGTAGAGGTACCTTGAAATGTAATTTGAATATGTTTTGAGTTGATTATGGAACATCTGTCACTTTTTCATCCATTTAGGACTGGACCCCAATCTGTGTCTGTCATAGCCTCCTGAAAATCCAGAAATCCTATTATGAGGTGATTATGAATGAATCTACCATAAAATGTCATGCAAAGATGTGCTCTGCTGATAACTAAACAGTTTTCTCATTGGAGTGAATATACAATGATAAACAGCAATGAAAGCATCTGTAAATGCCAAAAACCAAGCGTAAAATGCTTTTCATTGTAGTTGATGGTTGCTTCATTAAATCCTATTATAATGTGATTTCAAGTAGAGGTACCTTGAAATGTAATTTGAATATGTTTTGAGTTGATTATGGAACATCTGTCACTTTTTCATCCATTTAGGACTGGACCCCAATCTGTATCCGACCAGAAAACTCAGTTCCATCCTGAAAATCCACAAATCCTATTATAAGGTGATTTTGAATGAATCTGCCATAAAATGTCATGTAAAGATGTGCTTTGTTGATAACTAAACAGTTTTCTCATTGGAGTGAATATACAATAATCAACAGCAATGGGGCAGCTGTAAATGCTGAAAACCTAGCGTAAAATGCTTTTCATTGTAATTTACACAAGCAGTTGAAGGTTGCTTCATTAAATCCTATTATAATGTGATTTCAAGTAGAGGTACCTTGAAATGTAATTTGAATATGTTTTGAGTTGATTATGGAACATCTGTCACTTTTTCATCCATTTAGGACTGGACCCCAATCTGTATTTGACCAGAAAACTCAGTTCCCTCCTGAAAATCCACAAATCCTTTTATAAGGTGATTTTGAATGAATCTGCCATAAAATGTCATGTGAAGATGTGCTCTGCTGATAACTAAACAGTTTTCTCATTGGAGTGAATATACAATGATAAACTGCGATGAAAGCAGCTGTAAATCCCCAAAACCAGGCGTAAAATGCTTTTCATTGTCGTTGATGGTTGCTTCAGTAAATCCTATTATAATGTGATTTCAAGTAGAGGTACCTTGAAATGTAATTTGAATATGTTTTGAGTTGATTATGGAACATCTGTCACTTTTTCATCCATTTAGGACTGGACCCCAATCTGTATTTCACCAGAAAACTCAGTTCCCTCCTGAAAATCCACAACTCCTATTATAAGGTGATTTTGAATGAATCTACCATAAAATTTCATGTGAAGATGTGCTCTGCTGATAACTAAACAGTTTTCTCATTGGAGTGGATATACAATGATAAACAGCAATGAAATAAGCTGTAAATGCCGAAAACCAAGCGTAAAATGCTTTTCATTGTAGTTGATGGTTGCTTCAGTAAATCCTATTATAATGTGATTTCAAGTAGAGGTACCTCGAAATGTAATTTGAATATGTTTTGAGTTGATTATGGAACATCTGTCACTTTTTCATCCATTTAGGACTGGACCCCAATCTGTGTCTGTCATAGCCTCCTGAAAATCCACAAATCCTATTATGAGGTGATTATGAATGAATCTACCATCAAATGTCATGCAAAGATGTGCTTTGTTGATAACTAAACAGTTTTCTCATTGGAGTGAATATACAATAATGAACAGCAATCGGCAGCTGTAAATGCCGAAAACCTAGTGTAAAATGCTTTTCATTGTAATTTACACAAGCAGTTGATGGTTGCTTCATTAAATCCTATTATAATGTGATTTCAAGTAGAGGTACCTGGAAATGTAATTTGAATATGTTTTGAGTTGATTATGGAACATCTGTCACTTTTTCATCCATTTAGGACTGGACCCCAATCTGTTTCTGACGAGAAAACTCAGTTCCCTCCTGAAAATCCACAAATCCTATTATAAGGTGATTTTGAATGAATCTACCATAAAATGTCACGTGAAGATGTGCTCTGCTGATAACTAAACAGTTTCTCATTGGAGTGAATATACAATGATGAACAGCAATGAAAGCAGCTGTAAATGCCGAAAACTAAGCGTACAATGCTTTTCATTGTAGTTGATGGTTGCTTCAGTAAATCCTATTATAATGTGCTTTCAAGTAGAGGTACCTGGAAATGTAATTTGAATATGTTTTGAGTTGATTATGGAACATGTGTCACTTTTTCATCCATTTAGGACTGGACCCCAATCTGTATCTGACCAGATGACTCAGTTCCCTCCTGAAAATCCACAAATCCTATTAGAAGGTGATTTTGAATGAATCTACCATAAAATGTCATGTGACGGTGTGCTCTGCTGATAACTAAACAGTTTCTCATTGGAGTGAATATACAATGATAAACAGCAATGAAAGCAGCTGTAAATGCTGAAAACCAAGCGTAAAACGCTTTTCATTGTAATTTACACAAGCAGTTGATGGTTGCTTCATTAAATCCTATTATAATGTGATTTCAAGTAGAGGTACCTTGAAATGTAATGTGAATATGTTTTGAGTTGATAATGGAACATCTGTCACTTTTTCATCCATTTAGGACTAGACCCCAATCTGTATCTGACCAGAAAACTCAGTTCCCTCCTGAAAATCCACAAATCCTATTATAAGGTGATTTTGAATGAATCTACCATAAAATGTCATGTGAAGATGTGCTTTGTTGATAACTAAACAGTTTTCTCATTGGAGTGAATATACAATAATCAATAGCAATGGGGCAACTGTAAATGCTGAAAACTGTAAATGCTGAAAACCTAGCGTAAAACGCTTTTCATTGTAATTTACACAAGCAGTTGATGGTTGCTTCATTAAATCCTATTATAATGTGATTTCAAGTAGAGGTACCTTGAAATGTTATTTGAATATGTTTTGAGTTGATTATGGAACATGTGTCACTTCTTCAACCATTTAGGACTGGACCCCAATCTGTATTTGACCAGAAAACTCATTTCCTTCCTGAAAATCCACAAATCCTATTATAAGGTGATTTTGAATGAATCTACCATAAAATGTCATGTGAAGATGTGCTTTGTTGATAACTAAACAGTTTTCTCATTGGAGTGAATATACAATGATAAACTGCGATGAAAGCAGCTGTTAATCCCCAAAACCAGGCGTAAAATGCTTTTCATTGTAGTTGATGGTTGCTTCATTAAATCCTATTATAATGTGATTTCAAGTAGAGGTACCTTGAAATGTAATTTGAATATGTTTTGAGTTGATTATGGAACATCTGTCACTTTTTCATCCATTTAGGACTGGACCCCAATCTGTGTCTGTCATAGCCTCCTGAAAATCCACAAATCCTATTATGAGGTGATTTTGAATGAATCTACCATAAAATGTCATGCAAAGATGTGCTTTGTTGATAACTAAACAGTTTTCTCATTGGAGTGAATATACTATATCGAACAGCAATCGGGCAGCTGTAAATGCCGAAAACCTAGTGTAAAATGCTTTTCATTGTAATTTACACAAGCAGTTGATGGTTGCTTCATTAGATCCTATTATAATGTGATTTCAAGTAGAGGTACCTGGAAATGTAATTTGAATATGTTTTGAGTTGATTATGGAACATCTGTCACTTTTTCATCCATTTAGGACTGGACCCCAATCTGTATTTCACCAGAAAACTCAGTTCCCTCCTGAAAATCCACAAATCCTATTATAAGGTGATTTTGAATGAATCTACCATAAAATGTCATGTGAAGATGTGCTCTGCTGATAACTAAACAGTTTTCTCATTGGAGTGGATATACAATGATAAACAGCAATGAAATAAGCTGTAAATGCCGAAAACCAAGCGTAAAATGCTTTTCATTGTAGTTGATGGTTGCTTCAGTAAATCCTATTATAATGTGATTTCAAGTAGAGGTACCTTGAAATGTAATTTGAATATGTTTTGAGTTGATTATGGAACATCTGTCACTTTTTCATCCATTTAGGACTGGACCCCAATCTGTGTCTGTCATAGCCTCCTGGAAATCCACAAATCCTATTATGAGGTGATTATGAATGAATCTACCATCAAATGTCATGCAAAGATGTGCTTTGTTGATAACTAAACAGTTTTCTCATTGGAGTGAATATACAATAATGAACAGCAATCGGGCAGCTGTAAATGCCGAAAACCTAGTGTAAAATGCTTTTCATTGTAATTTACACAAGCGGTTGATGGTTGCTTCATTAAATCCTATTATAATGTGATTTCAAGTAGAGGTACCTGGAAATGTAATTTGAATATGTTTTGAGTTGATTATGGAACATCTGTCACTTTTTCATCCATTTAGGACTGGACCCCAATCTGTATCTGACCAGAAAACTCAGTTCCCTCCTGAAAATCCACAAATCCTATTATAAGGTGATTTTGAATGAATCTACCATAAAATGTCATGTTAAGATGTGCTTTGTTGATAACTAAACAGTTTTCTCATTGGAGTGAATATACAGTAATCAACAGTAATAGGGCAGCTGTAAATGCTGAAAACCTAGCGTAAAATGTTTTTCATTGTAATTTACACAAGCAGTGGATGGTTGCTTCATTAAATCCTATTATAATGTGATTTCAAGTAGAGGTACCTTGAAATGTAATTTGAATATGTTTTGAGTTGATAATGGAACATCTGTCACTTTTTCATCCATTTAGGACTGGACCCCAATCTGTGTCTGTCATAGCCTCCTGAAAATCCACAAATCCTATTATGAGGTGATTATGAATGAATCTACCATAAAATATCATGCAAAGATGTGCTCTGCTGATAACTAAACAGTTTTCTCATTGGAGTGAATATACAATGATAAACAGCAATGAAAGCATCTGTAAATGCCAAAAACCAAGCGTAAAATGCTTTTCATTGTAGTTGGTGGTTGCTTCATTAAATCCTATTATAATGTGATTTCAAGTAGAGGTACCTTGAAATGTAATTTGAATATGTTTTGAGTTGATTATGGAACATCTGTCACTTTTTCATCCATTTAGGACTGGACCCCAATCTGTATCCGACCAGAAAACTCAGTTCCATCCTGAAAATCCACAAATCCTATTATAAGGTGATTTTGAATGAATCTGCCATAAAATGTCATGTAAAGATGTGCTTTGTTGATAACTAAACAGTTTTCTCATTGGAGTGAATATACAATAATCAACAGCAATGGGGCAGCTGTAAATGCTGAAAACCTAGCGTAAAATGCTTTTCATTGTAATTTACACAAGCAGTTGATGGTTGCTTCATTAAATCCTATTATAATGTGATTTCAAGTAGAGGTACCTTGAAATGTAATTTGAATATGTTTTGAGTTGATTATGGAACATCTGTCACTTTTTCATCCATTTAGGACTGGACCCCAATCTGTATTTCACCAGAAAACTCAGTTCCCTCCTGAAAATCCACAAATCCTATGATAAGGTGATTTTGAATGAATCTACCATAAAATTTCATGTGAAGATGTGCTCTGCTGATAACTAAACAGTTTTCTCATTGGAGTGGATATACAATGATAAACAGCAATGAAATAAGCTGTAAATGCCGAAAACCAAGCGTAAAATGCTTTTCATTGTAGTTGATGGTTGCTTCAGTAAATCCTATTATAATGTGATTTCAAGTAGAGGTACCTTGAAATGCAATTTGAATATGTTTTGAGTTGATTATGGAACATTTGTCACTTTTTCATCCATTTAGGACTGGACCCCAATCTGTGTCTGTCATAGCCTCCTGAAAATCCACAAATCCTATTATGAGGTGATTATGAATGAATCTACCATCAAATGTCATGCAAAGATGTGCTTTGTTGATAACTAAACAGTTTTCTCATTGGAGTGAATATACAATAATGAACAGCAATCGGGCAGCTGTAAATGCCGAAAACCTAGTGTAAAATGCTTTTCATTGTAATTTACACAAGCAGTTGATGGTTGCTTCATTAAATCCTATTATAATGTGATTTCAAGTAGAGGTACCTGGAAATGTAATTTGAATATGTTTTGAGTTGATTATGGAACATCTGTCACTTTTTCATCCATTTAGGACTGGACCCCAATCTGTTTCTGACGAGAAAACTCAGTTCCCTCCTGAAAATCCACAAATCCTATTATAAGGTGATTTTGAATGAATCTACCATAAAATGTCACGTGAAGATGTGCTCTGCTGATAACTAAACAGTTTCTCATTTGAGTGAATATACAATGATGAACAGCAATGAAAGCAGCTGTAAATGCTGAAAACTAAGCGTACAATGCTTTTCATTGTAGTTGATGGTTGCTTCAGTAAATCCTATTATAATGTGCTTTCAAGTAGAGGTACCTGGAAATGTAATTTGAATATGTTTTGAGTTGATTATGGAACATGTGTCACTTTTTCATCCATTTAGGACTGGACCCCAATCTGTATCTGACCAGATGACTCAGTTCCCTCCTGAAAATCCACAAATCCTATTAGAAGGTGATTTTGAATGAATCTACCATAAAATGTCATGTGACGGTGTGCTCTGCTGATAACTAAACAGTTTCTCATTGGAGTGAATATACAATGATAAACAGCAATGAAAGCAGCTGTAAATGCTGAAAACCAAGCGTAAAACGCTTTTCATTGTAATTTACACAAGCAGTTGATGGTTGCTTCATTAAATCCTATTATAATGTGATTTCAAGTAGAGGTACCTTGAAATGTAATGTGAATATGTTTTGAGTTGATAATGGAACATCTGTCACTTTTTCATCCATTTAGGACTAGACCCCAATCTGTATCTGACCAGAAAACTCAGTTCCCTCCTGAAAATCCACAAATCCTATTATAAGGTGATTTTGAATGAATCTACCATAAAATGTCATGTGAAGATGTGCTTTGTTGATAACTAAACAGTTTTCTCATTGGAGTGAATATACAATAATCAATAGCAATGGGGCAACTGTAAATGCTGAAAACTGTAAATGCTGAAAACCTAGCGTAAAACGCTTTTCATTGTAATTTACACAAGCAGTTGATGGTTGCTTCATTAAATCCTATTATATTGTGATTTCAAGTAGAGGTACCTTGAAATGTTATTTGAATATGTTTTGAGTTGATTATGGAACATCTGTCACTTTTTCATCCATTTAGGACTGGACCCCAATCTGTGTCTGTCATAGCCTCCTGAAAATCCACAAATCCTATTATGAGGTGATTTTGAATGAATCTACCATAAAATGTCATGCAAAGATGTGCTTTGTTGATAACTAAACAGTTTTCTCATTGGAGTGAATATACTATATCGAACAGCAATCGGGCAGCTGTAAATGCCGAAAACCTAGTGTAAAATGCTTTTCATTGTAATTTACACAAGCAGTTGATGGTTGCTTCATTAAATCCTATTATAATGTGATTTCAAGTAGAGGTACCTGGAAATGTAATTTGAATATGTTTTGAGTTGATTATGGAACATCTGTCACTTTTTCATCCATTTAGGACTGGACCCCAATCTGTATTTCACCAGAAAACTCAGTTCCCTCCTGAAAATCCACAAATCCTATTATAAGGTGATTTTGAATGAATCTACCATAAAATGTCATGTGAGGATGTGCTCTGCTGATAACTAAACAGTTTTCTCATTGGAGTGGATATACAATGATAAACAGCAATGAAATAAGCTGTAAATGCCGAAAACCAAGCGTAAAATGCTTTTCATTGTAGTTGATGGTTGCTTCAGTAAATCCTATTATAATGTGATTTCAAGTAGAGGTACCTTGAAATGTAATTTGAATATGTTTTGAGTTGATTATGGAACATCTGTCACTTTTTCATCCATTTAGGACTGGACCCCAATCTGTGTCTGTCATAGCCTCCTGGAAATCCACAAATCCTATTATGAGGTGATTATGAATGAATCTACCATCAAATGTCATGCAAAGATGTGCTTTGTTGATAACTAAACAGTTTTCTCATTGGAGTGAATATACAATAATGAACAGCAATCGGCAGCTGTAAATGCCGAAAACCTAGTGTAAAATGCTTTTCATTGTAATTTACACAAGCGGTTGATGATTGCTTCATTAAATCCTATTATAATGTGATTTCAAGTAGAGGTACCTGGAAATGTAATTTGAATATGTTTTGAGTTGATTATGGAACATCTGTCACTTTTTCATCCATTTAGGACTGGACCCCAATCTGTATCTGACCAGACAACTCAGTTCCCTCCTGAAAATCCACAAATCCTATTATAAGGTGATTTTGAATGAATCTACCATAAAATGTCATGTTAAGATGTGCTTTGTTGATAACTAAACAGTTTTCTCATTGGAGTGAATATACAGTAATCAACAGTAATAGGGCAGCTGTAAATGCTGAAAACCTAGCGTAAAATGCTTTTCATTGTAATTTACACAAGCAGTGGATGGTTGCTTCATTAAATCCTATTATAATGTGATTTCAAGTAGAGGTACCTTGAAATGTAATTTGAATATGTTTTGAGTTGATTATGGAACATCTGTCACTTTTTCATCCATTTAGGACTGGACCCCAATCTGTGTCTGTCATAGCCTCCTGAAAATCCACAAATCCTATTATGAGGTGATTATTAATGAATCTACCATAAAATGTCATGCAAAGATGTGCTCTGCTGATAACTAAACAGTTTTCTCATTGGAGTGAATATACAATGATAAACAGCAATGAAAGCATCTGTAAATGCCAAAAACCAAGCGTAAAATGCTTTTCATTGTAGTTGATGGTTGCTTCATTAAATCCTATTATAATGTGATTTCAAGTAGAGGTACCTTGAAATGTAATTTGAATATGTTTTGAGTTGATTATGGAACATCTGTCACTTTTTCATCCATTTAGGACTGGACCCCAATCTGTATCCGACCAGAAAACTCAGTGCCCTCCTGCAAATCCACAAATCCTATTATAAGGTGATTTTGAATGAATCTGCCATAAAATGTCATGTAAAGATGTGCTTTGTTGATAACTAAACAGTTTTCTCATTGGAGTGAATATACAATAATCAACAGCAATGGGGCAGCTGTAAATGCTGAAAACCTAGCGTAAAATGCTTTTCATTGTAATTTACACAAGCAGTTGAAGGTTGCTTCATTAAATCCTATTATAATGTGATTTCAAATAGAGGTACCTTGAAATGTAATTTGAATATGTTTTGAGTTGATTATGGAACATCTGTCACTTTTTCATCCATTTAGGACTGGACCCCAATCTGTGTCTGTCATAGCCTCCTGAAAATCCACAAATCCTATTATGAGGTAATTATGAATGAATCTACCATCAAATGTCATGCAAAGATGTGCTTTGTTGATAACTAAACAGTTTTCTCATTGGAGTGAATATACAATAATGAACAGCAATGGGGCAGCTGTAAATGCCGAAAACCTAGTGTAAAATGCTTTTCATTGTAATTTACACAAGCAGTTGATGGTTGCTTCATTAAATCCTATTATAATGTGATTTCAAGTAGAGGTACCTGGAAATGTAATTTGAATATGTCTTGAGTTGATTATGGAACATCTGTCACTTTTTCATCCATTTAGGACTGGACCCCAATCTGTATCTGACCAGAAAACTCAGTTCCCTCCTGAAAATCCACAAATCCTATTATAAGGTGATTTTGAATGAATCTACCATAAAATGTCATGTTAAGATGTGCTTTGTTGATAACTAAACAGTTTTCTCATTGGAGTGAATATACAATAATCAACAGTAATAGGGCAGCTGTAAATGCTGAAAACCTAGCGTAAAATGCTTTTCATTGTAATTTACACAAGCAGTGGATGGTTGCTTCATTAAATCCTATTATAATGTGATTTCAAGTAGAGGTACCTTGAAATGTAATTTGAATATGTTTTGAGTTGATTATGGAACATCTGTCACTTTTTCATCCATTTAGGACTGGACCCCAATCTGTATCCGACCAGAAAACTCAGTTCCCTCCTGAAAATCCACAAATCCTATTATAAGGTGATTTTGAATGAATCTACCATAAAATGTCATGTGAAGATGTGCTCTGCTGATAACTAAACAGTTTTCTCATTGGAGTGGATATACAATGATAAACAGCAATGAAATAAGCTGTAAATGCCGAAAACCAAGCGTAAAATGCTTTTCATTGTAGTTGATGGTTGCTTCATTAAATCCTATTATAATGTGATTTCAAGTAGAGGTACCTTGAAATGTAATTTGAATATGTTTTGAGTTGATTATGGAACATCTGTCACTTTTTCATCCATTTAGGACTGGACCCCAATCTGTGTCTGTCATAGCCTCCTGAAAATCCACAAATCCTATTATGAGGTGATTATGAATGAATCTACCATCAAATGTCATGCAAAGATGTGCTTTGTTGATAACTAAACAGTTTTCTCATTGGAGTGAATATAAAATAATGAACAGCAATCGGGCAGCTATAAATGCCGAAAACCTAGTGTAAAATGCTTTTCATTGTAATTTACACAAGCAGTTGATGGTTGCTTCATTAAATCCTATTATAATGTGATTTCAAGTAGAGGTACCTTGAAATGTAATGTGAATATGTTTTGAGTTGATTATGGAACATCTGTCACTTTTTCATCCATTTAGGACTGGACCCCAATCTGTATCTGACCAGAAAACTCAGTTCCCTCCTGAAAATCCACAAATCCTATTATAAGGTGATTTTGAATGAATCTACCATAAAATGTCATGTGAAGATGTGCTCTGCTGATAACTAAACAGTGTTCTCATTGGAGTGAATATACAATGATAAACAGCAATGAAAGCAGCTGTAAATGCCGAAAACCAAGCGTAAAATGCATTTCATTGTAGTTGATGGTTGCTTCAGTAAATCCTATTATAATGTGATTTCAAGTAGAGGTACCTGGAAATGTAATTTGAATATGTTTTGAGTTGATTATGGAACATCTGTCACTTTTTCATCCATTTAGGACTGGACCCCAATCTGTTTTTGACCAGAAAACTCAGTTCCCTCCTGAAAATCCACAAATCCTATTATAAGGTGATTTTGAATGAATCTACCATAAAATGTCATGTTAAGATGTGCTTTGTTGATAACTAAACAGTTTTCTCATTGGAGTGAATATACAATAATCAATAGCAATGGGGCACCTGTAAATGCTGAAAACTGTAAATGCTGAAAACCTAGCGTAAAACGCTTTTCATTGTAATTTACACAAGCAGTTGATGGTTGCTTCATTAAATCCTATTATAATGTGATTTCAAGTAGAGGTACCTTGAAATGTTATTTGAATAAGTTTTGAGTTGATTATGGAACATGTGTCACTTCTTCATCCATTTAGGACTGGACCCCAATCTGTATTTGACCAGAAAACTCATTTCCCTCCTGAAAATCCACAAATCCTATTATAAGGTGATTTTGAATGAATCTACCATAAAATGTCATGTTAAGATATGCCTTGTTGATAACTAAACAGTTTTCTCATTGGAGTGAATATACAATAATCAACAGCAATGGGGAAACTGTTAATGCCGAAAACCTAACGTAAAATGCTTTTCATTGTAATTTACACAAGCAGTTGATGGTTGCTTCATTAAATCCTATTATAATGTCATTTCAAGTAGAGGTACCTTGAAATGTAATTTGAATATGTTTTGAGTTGATTATGGAACATGTGCCACTTTTTCATCCATTTAGGACTGGACCCCAATCTGTATCTCACCAGAAAACTCAGTTCCCTCCTGAAAATCCACAAATCCTATTATAAGGTGATTTTGAATGAATCTGCCATAAAATGTCATGTGAAGATGTGCTCTGCTGATAACTAAACAGTTTTCTTATTGGAGTGGATATACAATGATAAACTGCAATGAAAGCAGCTGTAAATCCCCAAAACCAGGCGTGAAATGCTTTTCATTGTAGTTGATGGTTGCTTCATTTAATCCTATTATAATGTGATTTCAAGTAGAGGTACCTGGAAATGTAATTTGAATATGTTTTGAGTTGATTATGGAACATCTGTCACTTTTTCATCCATTTAGGAAGGGACCCCAATCTGTATCCGACCAGAAAACTCAGTTCCCTCCTGAAAATCCACAAATCCTATTATAAGGTGATTTTGAATGAATCTGCCATAAAATGTCATGTAAAGATGTGCTTTGTTGATAACTAAACAGTTTTCTCATTGGAGTGAATATACAATAATCAACAGCAATGGGGCAGCTGTAAATGCTGAAAACCTAGCGTAAAATGTTTTTCATTGTAATTTACACAAGCAGTTGAAGGTTGCTTCATTAAATCCTATTATAATGTGATTTCAAGTAGAGGTACCTTGAAATGTAATTTGAATATGTTTTGAGTTGATTATGGAACATCTGTCACTTTTTCATCCATTTAGGACTGGACCTTAATCTGTATTTGACCAGAAAACTCAGTTCCCTTCTGAAAATCCACAAATCCTATTATAAGGTGATTTTGAATGAATCTACCATAAAATGTCATGTTAATATGTGCTTTGTTGATATCTTAACAGTTTTCTCGTTGGAGTGAATATACAATAATCAACAGCAATGGGGCAGCTGTAAATGCTGAAAACCAAGCGTAAAATGCTTTTCATTGTAGTTGATGGTTGCTTCAGTAAATCCTATTATAATGTGATTTCAAGTAGAGGTACCTTGAAATGTAATTTGAATATGTTTTGAGTTGATTATGGAACATCTGTCACTTTTTCATCCATTTAGGACTGGACCCCAATCTGTGTCTGTCATAGCCTCCTGAAAATCCACAAATCCTATTTTGAGGTGATTATGAATGAATCTACCATCAAATGTCATGCAAAGATGTGCTTTGTTGATAACTAAACAGTTTTCTCATTGGAGTGAATATACAATAATCAACAGCAATGGGGCAGCTGTAAATGCCGAAAACCTAGTGTAAAATGCTTTTCATTGTAATTTACAGAAGCAGTTGATGGTTGCTTCATTAAATCCTATTATAATGTGATTTCAAGTAGAGGTACCTGGAAATGTAATTTGAATATGTTTTGAGTTGATTATGGAACATCTGTCACTTTTTCATCCATTTAGGACTGGACCCCAATCTGTATTTGACCAGAAAACTCAGTTCCCTCCTGAAAATCCACAAATCCTTTTATAAGGTGATTTTGAATGAATCTGCCATAATATGTCATGTGAAGATGTGCTCTGCTGATAACTAAACAGTTTTCTCATTGGAGTGAATATACAATGATAAACTGCGATGAAAGCAGCTGTAAATCCCCAAAACCAGGCGTAAAATGCTTTTCATTGTAGTTGATGGTTGCTTCAGTAAATCCTATTATAATGTGATTTCAAGTAGAGGTACCTTGAAATGTAATTTGAATATGTTTTGAGTTGATTATGGAACATCTGTCACTTTTTCATCCATTTAGGACTGGACCCCAATCTGTATTTGACCAGAAAACTCAGTTCCCTCCTGAAAATCCACAAATCCTATTATAAGGTGATTTTGAATGAATCTACCATAAAATGTCATGTGAAGATGTGCTCTGCTGATAACTAAACAGTTTTCTCATTGGAGTGGATATACAATGATAAACAGCAATGAAATAAGCTGTAAATGCCGAAAACCAAGCGTAAAATGCTTTTCATTGTAGTTGATGGTTGCTTCAGTAAATCCTATTATAATGTGATTTCAAGTAGAGGTACCTTGAAATGTAATTTGAATATGTTTTGAGTTGATTATGGAACATCTGTCACTTTTTCATCCATTTAGGACTGGACCCCAATCTGTATCCGACCAGAAAACTCAGTTCCCTCCTGCAAATCCACAAATCCTATTATAAGGTGATTTTGAATGAATCTGCCATAAAATGTCATGTAAAGATGTGCTTTGTTGATAACTAAACAGTTTTCTTATTGGAGTGAATATACAATAATCAACAGCAATGGGGCAGCTGTAAATGCTGAAAACCTAGCGTAAAATGCTTTTCATTGTAATTTACACAAGCAGTTGATGGTTGCTTCATTAAATCCTATTATAATGTGATTTCAAGTAGAGGTACCTGGAAATGTAATTTGAATATGTTTTGAGTTGATTATGGAACATCTGTCACTTTTTCATCCATTTAGGACTGGACCCCAATCTGTGTCTGTCATAGCCTCCTGAAAATCCACAAATCCTATTATGAGGTGATTATGAATGAATCTACCATAAAATGTCATGCAAAGATGTGCTTTGTTGATAACTAAACAGTTTTCTCATTGGAGTGAATATACAATAATCAACAGCAATGGGGCAGCTGTAAATGCTGAAAACCTAGCGTAAAATGTTTTTCATTGTAATTTACACAAGCAGTTGGAGGTTGCTTCATTAAATCCTATTATAATGTGATTTCAAGTAGAGGTACCTTGAAATGTAATTTGAATATGTTTTGAGTTGATTATGGAACATCTGTCACTTTTTCATCCATTTAGGACTAGACCCCAATCTGTATCTGACCAGAAAACTCAGTTCCCTCCTGAAAATCCACAAATCCTATTATAAGGTGATTTTGAATGAATCTACCATAAAATGTCATGTTAATATGTGCTTTGTTGATATCTTAACAGTTTTCTCGTTGGAGTAAATATACAATAATCAACAGCAATGGGGCAGCTGTAAATGCTGAAAACCAAGCGTAAAATGCTTTTCATTGTAGTTGATGGTTGCTTCAGTAAATCCTATTATAATGTGATTTCAAGTAGAGGTACCTTGAAATGTAATTTGAATATGTTTTGAGTTGATTATGGAACATCTGTCACTTTTTCATCCATTTAGGACTGGACCCCAATCTGTGTCTGTCATAGCCTCCTGAAAATCCACAAATCCTATTATGAGGTGATTATGAATGAATCTACCATCAAATGTCATGCAAAGATGTGCTTTGTTGATAACTAAACAGTTTTCTCATTGGAGTGAATATACAATAATGAACAGCAATGGGGCAGCTGTAAATGCCGAAAACCTAGTGTAAAATGCTTTTCATTGTAATTTACACAAGCAGTTGATGGTTGCTTCATTAAATCCTATTATAATGTGATTTCAAGTAGAGGTACCTGGAAATGTAATTTGAATATGTTTTGAGTTGATTATGGAACATCTGTCACTTTTTCATCCATTTAGGACTGGACCCCAATCTGTATCTGACCAGAAAACTCAGTTCCCTCCTGAAAATCCACAAATCCTATTATAAGGTGATTTTGAATGAATCTACCATAAAATGTCATGTTAAGATGTGCTTTGTTGATAACTAAACAGTTTTCTCATTGGAGTGAATATACAATAATCAACAGTAATAGGGCAGCTGTAAATGCTGAAAACCTAGCGTAAAATGATTTTCATTGTAATTTACACAAGCAGTGGATGGTTGCTTCATTAAATCCTATTATAATGTGATTTCAAGTAGAGGTACCTTGAAATGTAATTTGAATATGTTTTGAGTTGATTATGGAACATCTGTCACTTTTTCATCCATTTAGGACTGGACCCCAATCTGTGTCTGTCATAGCCTCCTGAAAATCCACAAATCCTATTATGAGGTGATTATTAATGAATCTACCATAAAATGTCATGCAAAGATGTGCTCTGCTGATAACTAAACAGTTTTCTCATTGGAGTGAATATACAATGATAAACAGCAATGAAAGCATCTGTAAATGCCAAAAACCAAGCGTAAAATGCTTTTCATTGTAGTTGATGGTTGCTTCATTAAATCCTATTATAATGTGATTTCAAGTAGAGGTACCTTGAAATGTAATTTGAATATGTTTTGAGTTGATTATGGAACATCTGTCACTTTTTCATCCATTTAGGACTGGACCCCAATCTGTATCCGACCAGAAAACTGAGTTCCCTCCTGAAAATCCACAAATCCTATTATGAGGTGATTTTGAATGAATCTACCATAAAATGTCATGCAAAGATGTGCTTTGTTGATAATTTAACAGTTTTTTTCATTGGAGTGAATATACAATAATCAACAGCAATGGGGCAGCTGTAAATGCCGAAAACCTAGCGTAAAATGCTTTTCATTGTAATTTACACAAGCAGTTGATGGTTCCTTCGTCAAATCCTATTATAATGTGATTTCAAGTAGAGGTACCTTGAAATGTAATTTGAATATTTTTTGAGTTGATTATGGAACATGTGTCACTTTTTCATCCAATTAGGACTGGACCCCAATCTGTGTCTGTCAAAGCCTCCTGAAAATCCACAAATCCTATTATAAGGTGATTTTGAATGAATCTACCATAAAATGTCATATGAAGATGTGCTTTGTTGATAACTAAACAGTAGCTGTACATACGTTGAGAAACAGTTATTGTACAGCTAGAAACGTCAAAAACGACCGAAACATGCTTTTCATTGTCATTTACACAGACAGTGGCGTGGTTGTTTCAGTAAGTCATATTATACTGTGATTTCAAGCAGGGCTATTTTGAAATGTAGTTTGAAGATGTTTTGAGTTGATAATCGATAAGTTTCCACTTTTTCATTCATTCAGGGCTGGATAACAACACTACTCGATCTGTGCCTGCTTAAATTGCTGTGCCCCTGGCCAAATAAACAAAGTGGCTTTGACGCGTTCCTGCAGATTCCTCCTCTACAACATCCGGAGGATTGGTCCCTTCCTAGCCAACAAGGCAGCGCAGGTGCTGATCCAGGCTCTTGTCATCTCCCGCCTGGACTAGTGCAACTCCCTCCTTGCTGGCGCCCCGGCTTCCGCCATCAGACCTCTAGAGCTCGTCCAAGAAAGCTGCAGCTCGTGTGGTGTTCAACCTCCCCAAGTTGTCCCACACAACTTGCCTTCTCCGTTCTCTCTCACTGGCTCCCTGTAGCTGCTCGCATCCAGTTTAAGACTCTGGTGCTAGCCTACAGGGCAGTGAAAGGAACAGCTCCTTCATACCTCCAGGCTACGGTCAAGCCCTACACCCCTGGCCGACTGTAATGTAATGTAATGTAATGTAGATTCATTCAAAATCACCTCATAATTTGAGGTGGATTTGTGGATTTTCAGGAGGCTATGACAGACACAGATTGGGGTCCATCCTAAATGGATGAAAAAGAGACACATGTTCCATAATCAATTCAAAACACGTTGCATTTCAAGTGCCTCCACTTTAAAATACATTATAATAGGATTTACTAAAGCAACCATCAACTGCTTCTGTAAATTACAATAAAAAGCATTTAACGCCAGGTGGTCGGCATTTCCAGCTTCTGTCATTGCTGTTTATTATTGTATATTCACTCAAATAACAAAACTGTTCAGTTATCAACAAAGCACATCTTTAAATTACATTTTATGGTAGACTCATTCAAAATCACCTCATAATAGGATTTGTGGATTTTCAGGAGGCTATGACAGACACAGATTGGGGTCCAGTCCTAAATGGATGAAAAAGTGACACATGTTCCATAATCAACTCAAAACATATTCAAATTACATTTCAAGGTACCTCTACTTGAAATCACATTATAATAGGATTTAATGAAGCAACCATCAACCGCTTGTGTAAATTACAATGAAAAGCATATTACACTAGGTTTTCGGCATTTACAGTTGCCCCATTGCTGTTGATTATTGTATATTCACTCCAATGAGAAAACTGTTTAGTTATCAACAAAGCACATCTTAACATGACATTTTATGGAACATTCATTCAAAATCACCTTAAAATAGGATTTGTGGATTTTCAGGAGGGAACTGAGTTTTCTGGTCGGATACAGATTGGGGTCCAGTCCTAAATGGATGAAAAAGTGACAGATGTTCCATAATCAACACAAAACATATTCAAATTACATTTCCAGGTACCTCTACTTGAAATTACATTATAATAGGATTAAACGAAGCAACCATCAACTACAATGAAAAGCATTTTACGCTTGGTTTTCAGCATTTACAGCTGCTTTCATTGCTCTTTATCATTGTATATTCACTCCAATGAGAAAACTGTTTAGTTATCAGCAGAGCACATCTTCACATGACATTTTATGGTAGATTCATTCAAAATCACTTTATAATAGGATTTGTGGATTGTCAGGAGGGAACTGAGTTTTCTGGTCAGATACAGATTGGGGTCCAGTCCTAAATGGATGAAAAAGTAACAGATGTTCAATAATCAACTCAAAACATATTCAAATTACATTTCAAGGTACCTCTACTTGAAATCACATTATAATAGGATTTACTGAAGCAACCATCAACTGCTTGTGTAAATTACAATGAAAAGCATATTACGCTAGGTTTTCGGCATTTACAGTTGCCCCATTGCTGTTGATAATTGTATATTCACTCCAATGAGAAAACTGTTTAGTTATCAACAAAGCACATCTTAACATGACATTTTATGGTAGATTCATTCAAAATCACCTTATAATAGGATTGGTGGATTTTCAGGAGGGAACTGAGTTTTCTGGTCGGATACAGATTGGGGTCCAGTCCTAAATGGATGAAAAAGTGACAGATGTTCCATAATCAACACAAAACATATTCAAATTACATTTCCAGGTACCTCTACTTGAAATCACATTATAATAGGATTTACTGAAGCAACCATCAAATACAATGAAAAGCATTTTACGCTTGGTTTTCGGCATTTACAGCTGCTTTCATTGCTGTTTATCATTGTATATTCACTCCAATGAGAAAACTGTTTAGTTATCAGCAGAGCACATCTTTACATGACATTTTATGGTAGATTCATTCAAAATCACCTTATAATAGGATTTGTGGATTGTCAGGAGGGAACTGAGTTTTCTGGTCAGATACAGATTGGGGTCCAGACCTTAATGGATGAAAAAGTGACAGATGTTCAATAATCAACTCATAACATATTCAAATTACATTTCCAGGTACCTCTACTTGAAATCACATTATAATAGGATTTACTGAAGCAACCATCAAATACAATGAAAAGCATTTTACGCTTGGTTTTCGGCATTTACAGCTGCTTTCATTGCTGTTTATCATTGTATATTCACTCCAATGAGAAAACTGTTTAGTTATCAGCAGAGCACATCTTTACATGACATTTTATGGTAGATTCATTCAAAATCACCTTATAATAGGATTTGTGGATTGTCAGGAGGGAACTGAGTTTTCTGGTCAGATACAGATTGGGGTCCAGACCTTAATGGATGAAAAAGTGACAGATGTTCAATAATCAACTCATAACATATTCAAATTACATTTCAAGGTACCTCTACTTGAAATCACATTATAATAGGATTTAATGAAGCAACCATCAACTGCTTGTGTAAATTACAATGAAAAGCATATTACACTAGGTTTTCGGCATTTACAGTTGCCCCATTGCTGTTGATTATTGTATATTCACTCCAATGAGAAAACTGTCTAGTTATCAACAAAGCACATCTTAACATGACATTTTATGGTAGATTCATTCAAAATCACCTTATAATAGGATTGGTGGATTTTCAGGAGGGAACTGAGTTTTCTGGTCGGATACAGATTGGGGTCCAGTCCTAAATGGATGAAAAAGTGACAGATGTTCCATAATCAACACAAAACATATTCAAATTACATTTCCAGGTACCTCTACTTGAAATCACATTATAATAGGATTTACTGAAGCAACCATCAACTACAATGAAAAGCATTTTACGCTTGGTTTTCGGCATTTACAGCTGCTTTCATTGCTGTTTATCATTGTATATTCACTCCAATGAGAAAACTGTTAAGTTATCAGCAGAGCACATCTTCACATGACATTTTATGGTAGATTCATTCAAAATCACTTTATAATAGGATTTGTGGATTGTCAGGAGGGAACTGAGTTTTCTGGTCAGATACAGATTGGGGTCCAGTCCTAAATGGATGAAAAAGTGACAGATGTTCAATAATCAACTCAAAACATATTCAAATTACATTTCAAGGTACCTCTACTTGGAATCACATTATAATAGGATTTAATGAAGAAACCATCAACTGCTTGTGTAAATTACAATAAAAAGCATATTACGCTAGGTTTTCGGCATTTACAGCTGGCCCATTGCTGTTGATTATTGTATATTCACTCCAATGAGAAAACTGTTTAGTTATCAACAAAGCACATCTTTGCATGACATTTTATGGTAGATTCGTTCATAATCACCTCATAATAGGATTTGTGGATTTTCAGGAGGCTATGACAGACACATATTGGGGACTAGTCCTAAATGGGTGAAAAAGTGACACATGTTCCATAATCAACTCAAAACATATTCAAATTACATTTCAAGGTACCTCTACTTGAAATCACATTATAATAGGATTTAATGAAGCAACCATCAACTGCTTGTGTAAATTACAATGAAAAGCATATTACGCTAGGTTTTCGGCATTTACAGTTGCCCCATTGCTGTTGATTATTGTATATTCACTCCAATGAGAAAACTGTTTAGTTATCAACACAGCACATCTTAACATGACATTTTATGGAAGATTCATTCAAAATCACCTTATAATAGGATTGGTGGATTTTCAGGAGGGAACTGAGTTTTCTAGTCGGATACAGATTGGGGTCCAGTCCTAAATGGATGAAAAAGTGACAGATGTTCCATAATCAACACAAAACATATTCAAATTACATTTCCAGGTACCTCTACTTGAAATTACATTATAATAGGATCTAATGAAGCAACCATCAACTACAATGAAAAGCATTTTACGCTTGGTTTTCGGCATTTACAACTGCTTTCATTGCTGTTTATCATTGTATATTCACTCCAATGAGAAAACTGTTTAGATATCAGCAGAGCACATCTTCACATGACATTTTATGGTAGATTCATTCAAAATCACTTTATAATAGGATTTGTGGATTGTCAGGAGGGAACTGAGTTTTCTGGTCGGATACAGATTGGGGTCCAGACCTTAATGGATGAAAAAGTGACAGATGTTCAATAATCAACTCATAACATATTCAAATTACATTTCAAGGTACCTCTACTTGAAATCACATTATAATAGGATTTAATGAAGCAACCATCAACTGCTTGTGTAAATTACAATGAAAAGCATATTACACTAGGTTTTCGGCATTTACAGTTGCCCCATTGCTGTTGATTATTGTATATTCACTCCAATGAGAAAACTGTCTAGTTATCAACAAAGCACATCTTAACATGACATTTTATGGTAGATTCATTCAAAATCACCTTATAATAGGATTGGTGGATTTTCAGGAGGGAAGTGAGTTTTCTGGTCGGATACAGATTGGGGTCCAGTCCTAAATGGATGAAAAAGTGACAGATGTTCCATAATCAACACAAAACATATTCAAATTACATTTCCAGGTACCTCTACTTGAAATCACATTATAATAGGATTTACTGAAGCAACCATCAACTACAATGAAAAGCATTTTACGCTTGGTTTTCGGCATTTACAGCTGCTTTCATTGCTGTTTATCATTGTATATTCACTCCAATGAGAAAACTGTTTAGTTATCAGCAGAGCACATCTTCACATGACATTTTATGGTAGATTCATTCAAAATCACTTTATAATAGGATTTGTGGATTGTCAGGAGGGAACTGAGTTTTCTGCTCAGATACAGATTGGGGTCCAGTCCTAAATGGATGAAAAAGTGACAGATGTTCAATAATCAACTCAAAACATATTCAAATTACCTTTCAAGGTACCTCTACTTGGAATCACATTATAATAGGATTTAATGAAGAAACCATCAACTGCTTGTGTCAATTACAATAAAAAGCATATTACGCTAGGTTTTCGGCATTTACAGCTGCCCCATTGCTGTTGATTATTGTAAATTCACTCCAATGAGAAAACTGTTTAGTTATCAACAAAGCACATCTTTGCATGACATTTTATGGTAGATTCGTTCATAATCACCTCATAATAGGATTTGTGGATTTTCAGGAAGCTATGACAGACACAGATTGGGGTCTAGTCCTAAATGGGTGAAAAAGTGACAGATGTTCCATAATCAACTCAAAACATATTCAAATTACATTTCAAGGTACCTCTACTTGAAATCACATTATAATAGGATTTAATGAAGCAACCATCAACTGCTTGTGTAAATTACAATGAAAAGCATATTACGCTAGGTTTTCGGCATTTACAGTTGCCCCATTGCTGTTGATTATTGTATATTCACTCCAATGAGAAAACTGTTTAGTTATCAGCAGAGCACATCTTCACATGACATTTTATGGTAGATTCATTCAAAATCACCTTATAATAGGATTTGTGGATTGTCAGGAGGGAACTGAGTTTTCTGGTCGGATACAGATTGGGGTCCAGTCCTAAATGGATGAAAAAGTGACAGATGTTCAATAATCAACTCAAAACATATTTAAATTACATTTCAAGGTACCTCTACTTGGAATCACATTATAATAGGATTTAATGAAGCAACCATCAACTGCTTGTGTTAATTACAATGAAAAGCATATTACGCTAGGTTTTCGGCATTTACAGTTGCCCCATTGCTGTTGATTATTGTATATTCACTCCAATGAGAAAACTGTTTAGTTATCAACAAAGCACATCTAAACATGACATTTTATGGTAGATTCATTCAAAATCACCTTTTAATAGGATTGGTGGATTTTCAGGAGGGAACTGAGTTTTCTGGTCGGATACAGATTGGGGTCCAGTCCTAAATGGATGTAAAAAGTGACAGATGTTCCATAATCAACTCAAAACATATTCAAATTACATTTCAAGGTACCTCTACTTGAAATCACATTATAATAGGATTTAATGAAGCAACCATCAACCGCTTGTGTAAATTACAATGAAAAGCATATTACGCTAGGTTTTCGGCATTTATAGTTGCCCCATTGCTGTTGATTATTGTATATTCACTCCAATGAGAAAACTGTTTAGTTATCAGCAGAGCACATCTTCACATGACATTTTATGGTAGATTCATTCAAAATCACCTTATAATAAAATTGGTGGATTTTCAGGAGGGAACTGAGTTTTCTGGTCGGATACAGATTGGGGTCCAGTCCTAAATGGATGAAAAAGTGACAGATGTTCCATAATCAACACAAAACATATTCAAATTACATTTCCAGGTACCTCTACTTGAAATCACATTATAATAGGATTTACTGAAGCAACCATCAACTACAATGAAAAGCATTTTACGCTTGGTTTTCGGCATTTACAGCTGCTTTCATTGCTGTTTATCATTGTATATTCACTCCAATGAGAAAACGGTTTAGTTATCAGCAGAGCACATCTTTAAATGACATTTTATGGTAGATTCATTCAAAATCACCTTATAATAGGATTTGTGGATTTTCAGGAGGCAACTGAGTTTTCTGGTCAGATACAGATTGGGGTCCAGTCCTAAATGGATGAAAAAGTAACAGATGTTCAATAATCAACTCAAAACATATTCAAATTACATTTCCAGGTACCTCTACTTGAAATCACATTATAATAGGATTTAATGAAGCAACCATCAACTGCTTGTGTAAATTACAATGAAAAGCATTTTACGCTTGGTTTTCGGCATTTACAGCTGCTTTCATTGCTGTTTATCATTGTATATTCACTCCAATGAGAAAACGGTTTAGTTATCAGCAGAGCACCTCTTTACATGACATTTTATGGTAGATTCATTCAAAATCACCTTATGATAGGATTTGTGGATTTTAAGGAGGGAGCTGAGTTTTCTGGTCGGATACAGATTGGGGTCCAGTCCTAAATGGATGAAAAAGTGACAGATGTTCCATAATCAACACAAAACATATTCAAATTATATTTCCAGGTACCTCTACTTGAAATCACATTATAATAGGATTTAATGAAGCAACCATCAACTACAATGAAAAGCATTTTACGCTTGGTTTTCGGCATTTACAGCTGCTTTCATTGCTGTTTATCATTGTATATTCACTCCAATGAGAAGGCTGTTTAGTTATCAGCAGAGCACATCTTCACATGACATTTTATGGTAGATTCATTCAAAATCACCTTATAATAGGATTGGTGGATTTTCAGGAGGGAACTGATTTTTCTGGTCGCATACAGATTGGGGTCCAGTCCTAAATGGATGAAAAAGTGACAGATGTTCAATAATAAACTCAAAACATATTCAAATTACATTTCAAAGTACCTCTACTTGAAATCACATTGTAATAGGATTTAATGAAGCAACCATCAACTGCTTGTGTAAATTACAATGAAAAGCATTTTAAGCTAGGTTTTCGGCATTTACAGCTGCCCCATTGCTGTTGATTATTGTATATTCAATTCCAATGAGAAGACTGTTTAGTAATCAGCAGAGCACATCTTCACATGACATTTTATGGTAGATTCATTCAAAATCACCTTATAATAGGATTTGTGGATTTTCAGGAGGGAACTGAGTTTTCTGGTCGGATACAGATTGGGGTCCAGTCCTAAATGGATGAAAAAGTGACAGATGTTCCATAATCAACACAAACCATATTCAAATTACATTTCCAGGTACCTCTACTGGAAATTAAATTATCATAGGATTTAATGAAGCAACCATAAACTACAATGAAAAGCATTTTACGCTTGGTTTTCGGCATTTACAGCTGCTTTCATTGCTGTTTATCATTGTATATTCACTCCAATGAGAAAACTGTTTAGTTATCAGCAGAGCACACCTTTACATGACATTTTATGGTAGATTCATTCAAAATCACCTTATAATAGGATTTCTGGATTGTCAGGAGGGAACTGAGTTTTCTGGTCAAATACAGATTGGGGTCCAGTCCTAAATGGATGAAAAAGTGACAGATGTTCAATAATAAACTCAAAACATATTCAAATTACATTTCAAGGTACCTCTACTTGAAATCACATTATAATAGGAATAAATGAAGCAACCATCAACTGCTTGTGTAAATTACAATGAAAAGCATTTTAAGCTAGGTTTTCGGCATTTACAGCTGCCCCATTGCTGTTGATTATTGTATATTCACTCCAATGAGAAAACTGTTTAGTTATCAACAAAGCACATCTTTAAATGACATTTAATGGTAGAGTCATTCATTATCACTTCATAATAGGATTTGTGGATTTTTAGGGGCTATGACAGACACAGATTGGGGTCCAGTCCTTAATGGATGAAAAAGTGACAGATGTTCCATAATAAACTCAAAACATAATCAAATTTCATTTCCAGATACCTCTACTCGAAATCACATTATAATTGGATTTACTGAAGCAACCATCAACTACAATGAAAAGCATTTCACGCTTGGTTTTCGGCATTTACAGCTGCTTTCATTGCTGTTGATCATTGTATATTCACTCCAATGAGAAAACGGTTTAGTTATCAACAAAGCACATTCTGCATGGCATTTTATGGTAGATTCAGTCATAATCACCTCAAAATAAGATTTTTGGATTTTCAGGAGGCTATGACGGACACAGATTGGGGTCCAGTCCTAAATGGATAAAAAAAAATTGACACATGTTCCATAGTCAACTCCAACATAATCAAATTACATTTCAAGGTACCTCTACTTGGAATCACATTATAATAGGATTTAATGAAGAAACCATCAACTGCTTGTGTAAATTACAATAAAAAGCATATTACGCTAGGTTTTCGGCATTTATAGCTGCCCCATTGCTGTTGATTATTGTATATTCACTCCAATGAGAAAACTGTTTTGTTATCAACAAAGCACATCTTTGCATGACATTTTATGGTAGATTCGTTCATAATCACCTCATAATAGGATTTGTGGATTTTCAGAAGGCTATGACAGACACAGATTGGGGTCTAGTCCTTAATGGGTGAAAAAGTGACAGATGTTCCATAATCAACTCAAAACATATTCAAATTACATTTCAAGGTACCTCTACTTGAAATCACATTATAATAGGATTTAATGAAGCAACCATCAACTGCTTGTGTAAATTACAATGAAAAGCATATTACGCTAGGTTTTCGGCATTTACAGTTGCCCCATTGCTGTTGATTATTGTATATTCACTCCAATGAGAAAACTGTTTAGTTATCAGCAGAGCACATCTTCACATGACATTTTATGGTAGATTCATTCAAAATCACTTTATAATAGGATTTGTGGATTGTCAGGAGGGAACTGAGTTTTCTGGTCAGATACAGATTGGGGTCCAGTCCTAAATGGATGAAAAAGTGACAGATGTTCAATAATCAACTCAAAACATATTCAAATTACATTTCAAGGTACCTCTACTTGGAATCACATTATAATAGGATTTAATGAAGCAACCATCAACTGCTTGTGTAAATTACAATGAAAAGCATATTACGCTAGGTTTTCGGCATTTACAGTTGCCCCATTGCTGTTGATTATTGTATATTCACTCCAATGAGAAAACTGTTTAGTTATCAACAAAGCACATCTTAACATGACATTTTATGGTAGATTCATTCAAAATCACCTTATAATAGGATTGGTGGATTTTCAGGAGGGAACTGAGTTTTCTGGTCGGATACAGATTGGGGTCCAGTCCTAAATGGATGAAAAAGTGACGGATGTTCCATAGTCAACACAAAACATATTCAAATTACATTTCCAGGTACCTCTTCTTGAAATCACATTATAATAGGATTTACTGAAGCAACCATCAACTACAATGAAAAGCAATTCACGCTTGGTTTTCGGCATTTACAGCTGCTTTCATTGCTGTTTATCATTGTATATTCACTCCAACGAGAAAACGGTTGAGTTATCAGCAGAGCACATCTTTACATGACATTTTATGGTAGATTCATTCAAAATCACCTTATAATAGGATTTGTGGATTTTCAGGAGGCAACTGAGTTTTCTGGTCAGATACAGATTGGGGTCCAGTCCTAAATGGATGAAAAAGTAACAGATGTTCAATAATCAACTCAAAACATATTCAAATTACATTTCAAGGTACCTCTACTTGACATGACATTATAATAGGATTTAATGAAGCAACCATCAACTGCTTGTGTAAATTACAATGAAAAGCATATTACGCTAGGTTTTCGGCATTTACGGTTGCCCCATTGCTGTTGATTATTGTATATTCACTCCAATGAGAAAACTGTTTAGTTATCAACAAAGCACATCTTAACATGACATTTTATGGTAGATTCATTCAAAATCACCTTATAATAGGATTGGTGGATTTTCAGGAGGGAACTGAGTTTTCTGGTCGGATACAGATTGGGGTCCAGTCCTAAATGGATGTAAAAAGTGACAGATGTTCCATAATCAACTCAAAACATATTCAAATTACATTTCAAGGTACCTCTACTTGACATGACATTATAATAGGATTTAATGAAGCAACCATCAACTGCTTGTGTAAATTACAATGAAAAGCATATTACGCTAGGTTTTCGGCATTTACGGTTGCCCCATTGCTGTTGATTATTGTATATTCACTCCAATGAGAAAACTGTTTAGTTATCAACAAAGCACATCTTAACATGACATTTTATGGTAGATTCATTCAAAATCACCTTATAATAGGATTGGTGGATTTTCAGGAGGGAACTGAGTTTTCTGGTCGGATACAGATTGGGGTCCAGTCCTAAATGGATGTAAAAAGTGACAGATGTTCCATAATCAACTCAAAACATATTCAAATTACATTTCAAGGTACCTCTACTTGAAATCACATTATAATAGGATTTAATGAAGCAACCATCAACCGCTTGTGTAAATTACAATGAAAAGCATATTACGCTAGGTTTTCGGCATTTATAGTTGCCCCATTGCTGTTGATTATTGTATATTCACTCCAATGAGAAAACTGTTTAGTTATCAGCAGAGCACATCTTCACATGACATTTTATGGTAGATTCATTCAAAATCACTTTATAATAGGATTTGTGGATTGTCAGGAGGGAACTGAGTTTTCTGGTCAGATACAGATTGGGGTCCAGTCCTAAATGGATGAAAAAGTGACAGATGTTCAATAATAAACTCAAAACATATTCAAATTACATTTCAAGGTACCTCTACTTGAAATCACATTATAATAGGATTTAATGAAGCAACCATTAACTGCTTGTGTAAATTACAATGAAAAGCATTTTAAGCTAGGTTTTCGGCATTTACAGCTGCCCCATTGCTGTTGATTATTGTATATTCACTCCAATGAGAAAACTGTTTAGTTATCAACAAAGCACATCTTTAAATGACATTTAATGGTAGAGTCATTCATTATCACTTCATAATAGGATTTGTGGATTTTTAGGGGCTATGACAGACACAGATTGGGGTCCAGTCCTTAATGGATGAAAAAGTGACAGATGTTCCATAATAAACTCAAAACATAATCAAATTACATTTCCAGATACCTCTACTCGAAATCACATTATAATAGGATTTACTGAAGCAACCATCAACTACAATGAAAAGCATTTTACGCTTGGTTTTCGGCATTTACAGCTGCTTTCATTGCTGTTGATCATTGTATATTCACTCCAATGAGAAAACGGTTTAGTTATCAACAAAGCACATTCTGCATGACATTTTATGGTAGATTCAGTCATAATCACCTCAAAATAAGATTTTTGGATTTTCAGGAGGCTATGACGGACACAGATTGGGGTCCAGTCCTAAATGGATCAAAAAAATTGACACATGTTCCATAGTCAACTCCAAACATAATCAAATTACATTTCCAGGTACCTCTACTTGGAATCACATTATAATAGGATTTACTGAAGCAACCATCAACTACAATGAAAAGCAATTCACGCTTGGTTTTCGGCATTTACAGCTGCTTTCATTGCTGTTTATCATTGTATATTCACTCCAATGAGAAAACTGTTTAGTTATCAGCAGAGCACATCTTTACATGACATTTTATGGTAGATTCATTCAAAATCACCTTATAATAGGATTTGTGGATTTTCAGGAGGCAACTGAGTTTTCTGGTCAAATACAGATTGGGGTCCAGTCCTAAATGGATGAAAAAGTAACAGATGTTCAATAATCAACTCAAAACATATTCAAATTACATTTCAAGGTACCTCTACTTGAAATGACATTATAATAGGATTTAATGAAGCAACCATCAACTGCTTGTGTAAATTACAATGAAAAGCATATTACGCTAGGTTTTTGGCATTTACAGTTGCCCCATTGCTGTTGATTATTGTATATTCACTCCAATGAGAAAACTGTTTAGTAATCAACAAAGCACATCTTAACATGACATTTTATGGTAGATTCATTCAAAATCACCTTATAATAGGATTGGTGGATTTTCAGGAGGGAACTGAGTTTTCTGGTCGGATACAGATTGGAGTCTAGTCCTAAATGGATGAAAAAGTGAAAGATGTTCCATAATCAACTCAAAACATATTCAAATCACATTTCAAGGTACCTCTACTTGAAATCACATTATAATAGGATTTAATGAAGCAACCATCAACTGCTTGTGTAAATTACAATGAAAAGCATATTACGCTAGGTTTTCGGCATTTACAGTTGCCCCATTGCTGTTGATTATTGTATATTCACTCCAATGAGAAAACTGTTTAGTTATCAACAAAGCACATCTTAACATGACATTTTATGGTAGATTCATTCAAAATCACCTTATAATAGGATTGGTGGATTTTCAGGAGGGAACTGAGTTTTCTGGTCGGATACAGATTGGGGTCCAGTCCTAAATGGATGAAAAAGTGACAGATGTTCCATAATCAACTCAAAACATATTCAAATTACATTTCAAGGTACCTCTACTTGAAATCACATTATAATAGGATTTAATGAAGCAACCATCAACCGCCTGTGTAAATTACAATGAAAAGCATATTACGCTAGGTTTTCGGCATTTATAGTTGCCCCATTGCTGTTGATTATTGTATATTCACTCCAATAAGAAAACTGTTTAGTTATCAGCAGAGCACATCTTCACATGACATTTTATGGTAGATTCATTCAAAATCACTTTATAATAGGATTTGTGGATTGTCAGGAGGCAACTGAGTTTTCTGGTCAGATACAGATTGGGGTCCAGTCCTAAATGGATGAAAAAGTGACAGATGTTCCATAATCAACTCAAAACATATTCAAATTACATTTCAAGGTACCTCTACTTGAAATCACATTATAATAGGATTTAATGAAGCAACCATCAACTGCTTGTGTAAATTACAATGAAAAGCATATTACGCTAGGTTTTCGGCATTTACAGCTGCCCCATTGCTGTTGATTATTGTATATTCACTCCAATGAGAAAACTGTTTAGTTATCAACAAAGCACATCTTTAAATGACATTTAATGGTAGAGTCATTCATTATCACTTCATAATAGGATTTGTGGATTTTTAGGGGCTATGACAGACACAGATTGGGGTCCAGTCCTAAATGGATGAAAAAGTGACAGATGTTCCATAATAAACTCAAAACATAATCAAATTACATTTCCTGATACCTCTACTTGAAATCACATTATAATAGGATTTACTGAAGCAACCATCAACTACAATGAAAAGCATTTTACGCTTGGTTTTCGGCATTTACAGCTGCTTTCATTGCTGTTGATCATTGTATATTCACTCCAATGAGAAAATGGTTTAGTTATCAACAAAGCACATTCTGCATGATATTTTATGGTAGATTCAGTCATAATCACCTCAAAATAAGATTTTTGGATTTTCAGGAGGCTATGACGGACACAGATTGGGGTCCAGTCCTAAATGGATAAAAAAAAATTGACAGATGTTCGAAAGTCAACTCCAAACATAATCAAATTACATTTCAAGGTACCTCTACTTGGAATCACATTATAATAGGATTTACTGAAGCAACCATCAACTACAATGAAAAGCAATTCACGCTTGGTTTTCGGCATTTACAGCTGCTTTCATTGCTGTTTATCATTGTATATTCACTCCAATGAGAAAACGGTATAGTTATCAGCAGAGCACATCTTTACATGACATTTTATGGTAGATTCATTCAAAATCACCTTATAATAGGATTGGTGGATTTTCAGGAGGGAACTGAGTTTTCTGGTCAGATACAGATTGGGGTCCAGTCCTAAATGGATGAAAAAGTGACAGATGTTCCATAATAAACTCAAAACATATTCAAATAACATTTCAAGGTACCTCTACTTGAAATCACATTATAATAGGATTTAATGAAGCAACCATCAACCGCTTGTGTAAATTACAATGAAAAGCATATTACCCTAGGTTTTCGGCATTTATAGTTGCCCCATTGCTGTTGATTATTGTATATTCACTCCAATGAGAAAACTGTTTAGTTATCAGCAGAGCACATCTTCACATGACATTTTATGGTAGATTCATTCAAAATCACTTTATAATAGGATTTGTGGATTGTCAGGAGGGAACTGAGTTTTCTGGTCAGATACAGATTGGGGTCCAGTCCTAAATGGATGAAAAAGTGACAGATGTTCAATAATCAACTCAAAACATATTCAAATTACATTTCAAGGTACCTCTACTTGGAATCACATTTTAATAGGATTTAATGAAGCAACCATCAACTGCTTGTGTAAATTACAATGAAAAGCATATTACGCTAGGTTTTCGGCATTTACAGTTGCCCCATTGCTGTTGATTATTGTATATTCACTCCAATGAGAAAACTGTTTAGTTATCAACAAAGCATATCTTAACATGACATTTTATGGTAGATTCATTCAAAATCACCTTATAATAGGATTGGTGGATTTTCAGGAGGGAACTGAGTTTTCTGGTCAGATACAGATTGGGGTCCAGTCCTAAATGGATGAAAAACTGACAGATGTTCCATAATCAACTCAAAACATATTCAAATTACATTTCAAGGTACCTCTACTTGAAATCACATTATAATAGGATTTAATGAAGCAACCATCAACTGCTTGTGTAAATTACAATGAAAAGCATATTACGCTAGGTTTTCGGCATTTATAGTTTCCCCATTGCTGTTGATTATTGTATATTCACTCCAATGAGAAAACTGTTAAGTTATCAGCAAAGCACATCTTCACATGACATTTTATGGTAGATTCATTCAAAATCACTTTATAATAGGATTTGTGGATTGTCAGGAGGGAACTGAGTTTTCTGGTCAGATACAGATTGGGGTCCAGTCCTTAATGGATGAAAAAGTGACAGATGTTCAATAATCAACTCAAAACATATTCAAATTACATTTCAAGGTACCTCTACATGGAATCACATTATAATAGGATTTAATGAAGCAACCATCAACTGCTTGTGTAAATTACAATGAAAAGCATATTACGCTAGGTTTTCGGCATTTACAGTTGCCCCATTGCTGTTGATTATTGTATATTCACTCCAATGAGAAAACTGTTTAGATATCAACAAAGCACATCTTAACATGACATTTTATGGTAGATTCATTCAAAATCACCTTATAATAGGATTTGTGGATTTTCAGGAGGGGACTGAGTTTTCTGGTCGGATACAGATTGGGGTCCAGTCCTAAATGGATGAAAAAGTGACAGATGTTCCATAATCAACTCAAAACATATTCAAATAACATTTCAAGGTACCTCTACTTGAAATCACATTATAATAGGATTTAATGAAGCAACCATCAACCGCTTGTGTAAATTACAATGAAAAGCATATTACGCTAGGTTTTCGGCATTTATAGTTGCCCCATTGCTGTTGATTATTGTATATTCACTCCAATGAGAAAACTGTTTAGTTATCAGCAGAGCACATCTTCACATGACATTTTATGGTAGATTCATTCAAAATCACTTTATAATAGGATTTGTGGATTGTCAGGAGGGAACTGAGTTTTCTGGTCAGATACAGATTGGGGTCCAGTCCTAAATGGATGAAAAAGTGACAGATGTTCAATAATCAACTCAAAACATATTCAAATTACATTTCAAGGTACCTCTACTTGGAATCACATTTTAATAGGATTTAATGAAGCAACCATCAACTGCTTGTGTAAATTACAATGAAAAGCATATTACGCTAGGTTTTCGGCATTTACAGTTGCCCCATTGCTGTTGATTATTGTATATTCACTCCAATGAGAAAACTGTTTAGTTATCAACAAAGCACATCTTAACATGACATTTTATGGTAGATTCATTCAAAATCACCTTATAATAGGATTGGTGGATTTTCAGGAGGGAACTGAGTTTTCTGGTCAGATACAGATTGGGGTCCAGTCCTAAATGGATGAAAAAGTGACAGATGTTCCATAATCAACTCAAAACATATTCAAATTACATTTCAAGGTACCTCTACTTGAAATCACATTATAATAGGATTTAATGAAGCAACCATCAACTGCTTGTGTAAATTACAATGAAAAGCATATTACGCTAGGTTTTCGGCATTTATAGTTTCCCCATTGCTGTTGATTATTGTATATTCACTCCAATGAGAAAACTGTTAAGTTATCAGCAAAGCACATCTTCACATGACATTTTATGGTAGATTCATTCAAAATCACTTTATAATAGGATTTGTGGATTGTCAGGAGGGAACTGAGTTTTCTGGTCAGATACAGATTGGGGTCCAGTCCTAAATGGATGAAAAAGTGACAGATGTTCAATAATCAACTCAAAACATATTCAAATTACATTTCAAGGTACCTCTACATGGAATCACATTATAATAGGATTTAATGAAGCAACCATCAACTGCTTGTGTAAATTACAATGAAAAGCATATTACGCTAGGTTTTCGGCATATACAGTTGCCCCATTGCTGTTGATTATTGTATATTCACTCCAATGAGAAAACTGTTTAGATATCAACAAAGCACATCTTAACATGACATTTTATGGTAGATTCATTCAAAATCACCTTATAATAGGATTTGTGGATTTTCAGGAGGGGACTGAGTTTTCTGGTCGGATACAGATTGGGGTCCAGTCCTAAATGGATGAAAAAGTGACAGATGTTCCATAATCAACTCAAAACATATTCAAATTACATTTCAAGGTACCTCTACTTGAAATCACATTATAATAGGATTTAATGAAGCAACCATCAACTGCTTGTGTAAATTACAATGAAAAGCATATTACGCTAGGTTTTCGGCATTTATAGTTTCCCCATTGCTGTTGATTATTGTATATTCACTCCAATGAGAAAACTGTTAAGTTATCAGCAAAGCACATCTTCACATGACATTTTATGGTAGATTCATTCAAAATCACTTTATAATAGGATTTGTGGATTGTCAGGAGGGAACTGAGTTTTCTGGTCAGATACAGATTGGGGTCCAGTCCTAAATGGATGAAAAAGTGACAGATGTTCAATAATCAACTCAGAACATATTCAAATTACATTTCAAGGTACCTCTACATGGAATCACATTATAATAGGATTTAATGAAGCAACCATCAACTGCTTGTGTAAATTACAATGAAAAGCATATTACGCTAGGTTTTCGGCATTTACAGTTGCCCCATTGCTGTTGATTATTGTATATTCACTCCAATGAGAAAACTGTTTAGTTATCAGCAGAGCACATCTTCACATGACATTTTATGGTAGATTCATTCAAAATCACTTTATAATAGGATTTGTGGATTGTCAGGAGGGAACTGAGTTTTCTGGTCAGATACAGATTGGGGTCCAGTCCTAAATGGATGAAAAAGTGACAGATGTTCAATAATCAACTCAAAACATATTCAAATTACATTTCAAGGTACCTCTACTTGGAATCACATTTTAATAGGATTTAATGAAGCAACCATCAACTGCTTGTGTAAATTACAATGAAAAGCATATTACGCTAGGTTTTCGGCATTTACAGTTGCCCCATTGCTGTTGATTATTGTATATTCACTCCAATGAGAAAACTGTTTAGTTATCAACAAAGCACATCTTAACATGACATTTTATGGTAGATTCATTCAAAATCACCTTATAATAGGATTGGTGGATTTTCAGGAGGGAACTGAGTTTTCTGGTCAGATACAGATTGGGGTCCAGTCCTAAATGGATGAAAAACTGACAGATGTTCCATAATCAACTCAAAACATATTCAAATTACATTTCAAGGTACCTCTACTTGAAATCACATTATAATAGGATTTAATGAAGCAACCATCAACTGCTTGTGTAAATTACAATGAAAAGCATATTACGCTAGGTTTTCGGCATTTATAGTTTCCCCATTGCTGTTGATTATTGTATATTCACTCCAATGAGAAAACTGTTAAGTTATCAGCAAAGCACATCTTCACATGACATTTTATGGTAGATTCATTCAAAATCACTTTATAATAGGATTTGTGGATTGTCAGGAGGGAACTGAGTTTTCTGGTCAGATACAGATTGGGGTCCAGTCCTAAATGGATGAAAAAGTGACAGATGTTCAATAATCAACTCAAAACATATTCAAATTACATTTCAAGGTACCTCTACATGGAATCACATTATAATAGGATTTAATGAAGCAACCATCAACTGCTTGTGTAAATTACAATGAAAAGCATATTACGCTAGGTTTTCGGCATTTACAGTTGCCCCATTGCTGTTGATTATTGTATATTCACTCCAATGAGAAAACTGTTTAGATATCAACAAAGCACATCTTAACATGACATTTTATGGTAGATTCATTCAAAATCACCTTATAATAGGATTGGTGGATTTTCAGGAGGGAACTGAGTTTTCTGGTCAGATACAGATTGGGGTCCAGTCCTAAATGGATGAAAAAGTGACAGATGTTCCATAATCAACTCAAAACATATTCAAATTACATTTCAAGGTACCTCTACTTGAAATCACATTATAATAGGATTTAATGAAGCAACCATCAACTGCTTGTGTAAATTACAATGAAAAGCATATTACGCTAGGTTTTCGGCATTTATAGTTTCCCCATTGCTGTTGATTATTGTATATTCACTCCAATGAGAAAACTGTTAAGTTATCAGCAAAGCACATCTTCACATGACATTTTATGGTAGATTCATTCAAAATCACTTTATAATAGGATTTGTGGATTGTCAGGAGGGAACTGAGTTTTCTGGTCAGATACAGATTGGGGTCCAGTCCTAAATGGATGAAAAAGTGACAGATGTTCAATAATCAACTCAAAACATATTCAAATTACATTTCAAGGTACCTCTACATGGAATCACATTATAATAGGATTTAATGAAGCAACCATCAACTGCTTGTGTAAATTACAATGAAAAGCATATTACGCTAGGTTTTCGGCATATACAGTTGCCCCATTGCTGTTGATTATTGTATATTCACTCCAATGAGAAAACTGTTTAGATATCAACAAAGCACATCTTAACATGACATTTTATGGTAGATTCATTCAAAATCACCTTATAATAGGATTTGTGGATTTTCAGGAGGGGACTGAGTTTTCTGGTCGGATACAGATTGGGGTCCAGTCCTAAATGGATGAAAAAGTGACAGATGTTCCATAATCAACTCAAAACATATTCAAATTACATTTCAAGGTACCTCTACTTGAAATCACATTATAATAGGATTTAATGAAGCAACCATCAACTGCTTGTGTAAATTACAATGAAAAGCATATTACGCTAGGTTTTCGGCATTTATAGTTTCCCCATTGCTGTTGATTATTGTATATTCACTCCAATGAGAAAACTGTTAAGTTATCAGCAAAGCACATCTTCACATGACATTTTATGGTAGATTCATTCAAAATCACTTTATAATAGGATTTGTGGATTGTCAGGAGGGAACTGAGTTTTCTGGTCAGATACAGATTGGGGTCCAGTCCTAAATGGATGAAAAAGTGACAGATGTTCAATAATCAACTCAGAACATATTCAAATTACATTTCAAGGTACCTCTACATGGAATCACATTATAATAGGATTTAATGAAGCAACCATCAACTGCTTGTGTAAATTACAATGAAAAGCATATTACGCTAGGTTTTCGGCATTTACAGTTGCCCCATTGCTGTTGATTATTGTATATTCACTCCAATGAGAAAACTGTTTAGTTATCAGCAGAGCACATCTTCACATGACATTTTATGGTAGATTCATTCAAAATCACTTTATAATAGGATTTGTGGATTGTCAGGAGGGAACTGAGTTTTCTGGTCAGATACAGATTGGGGTCCAGTCCTAAATGGATGAAAAAGTGACAGATGTTCAATAATCAACTCAAAACATATTCAAATTACATTTCAAGGTACCTCTACTTGGAATCACATTTTAATAGGATTTAATGAAGCAACCATCAACTGCTTGTGTAAATTACAATGAAAAGCATATTACGCTAGGTTTTCGGCATTTACAGTTGCCCCATTGCTGTTGATTATTGTATATTCACTCCAATGAGAAAACTGTTTAGTTATCAACAAAGCACATCTTAACATGACATTTTATGGTAGATTCATTCAAAATCACCTTATAATAGGATTGGTGGATTTTCAGGAGGGAACTGAGTTTTCTGGTCAGATACAGATTGGGGTCCAGTCCTAAATGGATGAAAAAGTGACAGATGTTCCATAATCAACTCAAAACATATTCAAATTACATTTCAAGGTACCTCTACTTGAAATCACATTATAATAGGATTTAATGAAGCAACCATCAACTGCTTGTGTAAATTACAATGAAAAGCATATTACGCTAGGTTTTCGGCATTTATAGTTTCCCCATTGCTGTTGATTATTGTATATTCACTCCAATGAGAAAACTGTTAAGTTATCAGCAAAGCACATCTTCACATGACATTTTATGGTAGATTCATTCAAAATCACTTTATAATAGGATTTGTGGATTGTCAGGAGGGAACTGAGTTTTCTGGTCAGATACAGATTGGGGTCCAGTCCTAAATGGATGAAAAAGTGACAGATGTTCAATAATCAACTCAGAACATATTCAAATTACATTTCAAGGTACCTCTACATGGAATCACATTATAATAGGATTTAATGAAGCAACCATCAACTGCTTGTGTAAATTACAATGAAAAGCATATTACGCTAGGTTTTCGGCATTTACAGTTGCCCCATTGCTGTTGATTATTGTATATTCACTCCAATGAGAAAACTGTTTAGATATCAACAAAGCACATCTTAACATGACATTTTATGGTAGATTCATTCAAAATCACCTTATAATAGGATTTGTGGATTTTCAGGAGGGGACTGAGTTTTCTGGTCGGATACAGATTGGGGTCCAGTCCTAAATGGATGAAAAAGTGACAGATGTTCCATAATCAACACAAAACATATTCAAATTACATTTCAAGGTACCTCTACTTGAAATCACATTATAATAGGATTTAATGAAGCAACCATCAACTGCTTGTGTAAATTACAATGAAAAGCATTTTAAGCTAGGTTTTCGGCATTTACAGCTGCCCCATTGCTGTTGATTATTGTATATTCACTCCAATGAGAAAACTGTTTAGTTATCAGCAGAGCACATCTTAACATGACATTTTATGGTAGATTCATTCAAAATCACCTTATAATAGGATTTGTGGATTTTCAGGAGGGAACTGAGATTTCTGGTCGGATACAGATTGGGGTCCAGTCCTAAATGGATGAAAAAGTGACAGATGTTCAATAATCAACTCAAAACATATTCAAATTACATTTCAAGGTACCTCTACTTGAAATCACATTATAATAGGATTTAATGAAGCAACCATCAACTGCTTGTGTAAATTACCATGAAAGCATTTTACGCTAGGTTTTCGGCATTTACAGCTGCCCCATTGCTGTTGATTATTGTATATTCACTCCAATGAGAAAACTGTTTAGTTATCAACAAGGCACATCTTTGCATGACATTTTATGGTAGATTCGTTCATAATCACCTCATAATAGGATTTGTGGATTTTCAGGAGGCTTTGACAGGCACAGATTGGGGTCCAGTCCTAAATGGATGAAAAAGTGACAGATGTTCCATAATCAACACAAAACATATTCAAATTACATTTCAAGGTACCACTACTTGAAATCACATTATAATAGGATTTAATGAAGCAACCATCAACTGCTTGTGTAAATTACAATAAAAAGCATTACGCTAGGTTGTTGGCATTTACAGCTGCCCCATTGCTGTTGATTATTGTATATTCACTCCAATGAGAAAACTGTTAAGCTAGCACAAAGCACACCTTTGCATGACATTTTATGGTAGATTCGTTCATAATCACCTCATAATAGGATTTGTGGATTTTCAGGAGGCTATGACAGACACAGATTGGGGTCCAGTCCTAAATGGATGAAAAAGTGACACATGTTCCATAATCAACACAAAACATATTCAAATTACATTTCAAGGTACCTCTACTTGAAATCACATTATAATAGGATTTAATGAAGCAACCATCAACTGCTTGTGTAAATTACAATGAAAAGCATATTACGCTAGGTTTTCGGCATTTACAGTTGCCCCATTGCTGTTGATTATTGTATATTCACTCCAATGAGAAAACTGTTTAGTTATCAACAAAGCACATCTTAACATGACATTTTATGGTAGATTCATTCAAAATCACCTCATAATAGGATTGGTGGATTTTCAGGAGGGAACTGAGTTTTCTGGTCAGATACAGATTGGGGTCCAGTCCTAAATGGATGAAAAAGTGACAGATGTTCAATAATAAACTTAAAACATATTCAAATTACATTTCAAGGTACCTCTGCTTGAAATCACATTATAATATGATTTAATGAAGCAACCATCAACTGCTTGTGTAAATTACAATGAAAAGCATATTACGCTAGGTTTTCGGCATTTACAGTTGCCCCATTGCTGTTGATTATTGTATATTCACTCCAATCAGAAAACTGTTTAGATATCAACAAAGCACATCTTAACATGACATTTTATGGTAGATTCATTCAAAATCACCTTATAATAGGATTGGTGGATTTTCAGGAGGGAACTGAGTTTTCTGGTCGGATACAGATTGGGGTCCAGTCCTAAATGGATGAAAAAGTGACAGATGTTCAATAAAAAGTGACAGATGTTCAATAATCAAGTCAAAACATATTCAAATTACATTTCAAGGTACCTCTACTTGAAATCACATTATAATAGGATTTAATGAAGCAACCATCAACTGCTTGTGTAAATTACAATGAAAAGCATATTACGCTAGGTTTTCAGCATTTACAGTCGCCCCATTGCTGTTGATTATTGTATATTCACTCCAATGAGAAAGCTGTTTAGTTATCAACAAAGCACATCTTAACATGACATTTTATGGTAGATTCATTCAAATCACCTTATAATAGGATTGGTGGATTTTCAGGAGGGAACTGAGTTTTCTGGTTGGATACAGATTGGGGTCCAGTCCTAAATGGATGAAAAAGTGACAGATGTTCAATAATCAACTCAAAACATATTCAAATTACATTTCAAGGTACCTCTACATGGAATCACATTATAATAGGATTTAATGAAGCAACCATCAACTGCTTGTGTAAATTACAATGAAAAGCATATTACGCTAGGTTTTCGGCATTTACAGTTGCCCCATTGCTGTTGATTATTGTATATTCACTCCAATGAGAAAACTGTTTAGTTATCAACAAAGCACATCTTAACATGACATTTTATGGTAGATTCATTCAAAATCACCTTATAATAGGATTTGTGGATTTTCAGGAGGGGACTGAGTTTTCTGGTCGGATACAGATTGGGGTCCAGTCCTAAATGGATGAAAAAGTGACAGATGTTCCATAATCAACTCAAAACATATTCAAATTACATTTCAAGGTACCTCTACTTGAAATCACATTATAATAGGATTTAATGAAGCAACCATCAACTGCTTGTGTAAATTACAATGAAAAGCATATTACGCTAGGTTTTCGGCATTTATAGTTTCCCCATTGCTGTTGATTATTGTATATTCACTCCAATGAGAAAACTGTTAAGTTATCAGCAAAGCACATCTTCACATGACATTTTATGGTAGATTCATTCAAAATCACTTTATAATAGGATTTGTGGATTGTCAGGAGGGAACTGAGTTTTCTGGTCAGATACAGATTGGGGTCCAGTCCTAAATGGATGAAAAAGTGACAGATGTTCAATAATCAACTCAAAACATATTCAAATTACATTTCAAGGTACCTCTACATGGAATCACATTATAATAGGATTTAATGAAGCAACCATCAACTGCTTGTGTAAATTACAATGAAAAGCATATTACGCTAGGTTTTCGGCATTTACAGTTGCCCCATTGCTGTTGATTATTGTATATTCACTCCAATGAGAAAACTGTTTAGATATCAACAAAGCACATCTTAACATGACATTTTATGGTAGATTCATTCAAAATCACCTTATAATAGGATTTGTGGATTTTCAGGAGGGGACTGAGTTTTCTGGTCGGATACAGATTGGGGTCCAGTCCTAAATGGATGAAAAAGTGACAGATGTTCCATAATCAACACAAAACATATTCAAATTACATTTCAAGGTACCTCTACTTGAAATCACATTATAATAGGATTTAATGAAGCAACCATCAACTGCTTGTGTAAATTACAATGAAAAGCATTTTAAGCTAGGTTTTCGGCATTTACAGCTGCCCCATTGCTGTTGATTATTGTATATTCACTCCAATGAGAAAACTGTTTAGATATCAACAAAGCACATCTTAACATGACATTTTATGGTAGATTCATTCAAAATCACCTTATAATAGGATTTGTGGATTTTCAGGAGGGAACTGAGATTTCTGGTCGGGTACAGATTGGGGTCCAGTCCTAAATGGATGAAAAAGTGACAGATGTTCAATAATCAACTCAAAACATATTCAAATTACATTTCAAGGTACCTCTACTTGAAATCACATTATAATAGGATTTAATGAAGCAACCATCAACTGCTTGTGTAAATTACCATGAAAGCATTTTACGCTAGGTTTTCGGCATTTACAGCTGCCCCATTGCTGTTGATTATTGTATATTCACTCCAATGAGAAAACTGTTTAGTTATCAACAAGGCACATCTTTGCATGACATTTTATGGTAGATTCGTTCATAATCACCTCATAATAGGATTTGTGGATTTTCAGGAGGCTATGACAGGCACAGATTGGGGTCCAGTCCTAAATGGATGAAAAAGTGACAGATGTTCCATAATCAACTCAAAACATATTCAAATTACATTTCAAGGTACCACTACTTGAAATCACATTATAATAGGATTTAATGAAGCAACCATCAACTGCTTGTGTAAATTACAATAAAAAGCATTACGCTAGGTTGTTGGCATTTACAGCTGCCCCATTGCTGTTGATTATTGTATATTCACTCCAATGAGAAAACTGTTAAGCTAGCACAAAGCACACCTTTGCATGACATTTTATGGTAGATTCGTTCATAATCACCTCATAATAGGATTTGTGGATTTTCAGGAGGCTATGACAGACACAGATTGGGGTCCAGTCCTAAATGGATGAAAAAGTGACACATGTTCCATAATCAACACAAAACATATTCAAATTACATTTCAAGGTACCTCTACTTGAAATCACATTATAATAGGATTTAATGAAGCAACCATCAACTGCTTGTGTAAATTACAATGAAAAGCATATTACGCTAGGTTTTCGGCATTTACAGTTGCCCCATTGCTGTTGATTATTGTATATTCACTCCAATGAGAAAACTGTTTAGTTATCAACAAAGCACATCTTAACATGACATTTTATGGTAGATTCATTCAAAGTCACCTCATAATAGGATTTGTGGATTTTCAGGAGGGAACTGAGTTGTATGGTCAGATACAGATTGGGGTCCAGTCCTAAATGGATGAAAAAGTGACAGATGTTCAATAATAAACTTAAAACATATTCAAATTACATTTCAAGGTACCTCTGCTTGAAATCACATTATAATATGATTTAATGAAGCAACCATCAACTGCTTGTGTAAATTACAATGAAAAGCATATTACGCTAGGTTTTCGGCATTTACAGTTGCCCCATTGCTGTTGATTATTGTATATTCACTCCAATCAGAAAACTGTTTAGATATCAACAAAGCACATCTTAACATGACATTTTATGGTAGATTCATTCAAAATCACCTTATAATAGGATTGGTGGATTTTCAGGAGGGAACTGAGTTTTCTGGTCGGATACAGATTGGGGTCCAGTCCTAAATGGATGAAAAAGTGACAGATGTTCAATAAAAAGTGACAGATGTTCAATAATCAAGTCAAAACATATTCAAATTACATTTCAAGGTACCTCTACTTGAAATCACATTATAATAGGATTTAATGAAGCAACCATCAACTGCTTGTGTAAATTACAATGAAAAGCATATTACGCTAGGTTTTCAGCATTTACAGTTGCCCCATTGCTGTTGATTATTGTATATTCACTCCAATGAGAAAGCTGTTTAGTTATCAACAAAGCACATCTTAACATGACATTTTATGGTAGATTCATTCAAATCACCTTATAATAGGATTGGTGGATTTTCAGGAGGGAACTGAGTTTTCTGGTTGGATACAGATTGGGGTCCAGTCTTAAATGGATGAAAAAGTGACAGATGTTCCATAATCAACACAAACATATTCAAATTACATTTCCAGGTACCTCTACTTGAAATCACATTATAATAGGATTTAACGAAGCAACCATCAAAAACAATGAAAAGCATTTTACGCTTGGTTTTCGGCATTTACAGCTGCTTTCATTGCTGTTTATCATTGTATATTCACTCCAATGAGAAAACTGTTAAGTTATTAGCAGAGCACATCTTTACATGACATTTTATGGTAGATTCATTCAAAATCACCTTATAATAGGATTGGTGGATTTTCAGGCGGCAACTGAGTTTTCTGGTCAGATACAGATTGGGGTCCAGTCCTAAATGGATGAAAAAGTGACAGCTGTTCAATAATCAACTCAAAACATATTCAAATTACATTTCAAGGTACCTCTACTTGAAATCACATTATAATAGGATTTAATGAAGCAACCATCAACTGCTTGTGTAAATTACAATGAAAAGCATATCACGCTAGGTTTTCAGCATTTACAGTTGCCCCATTGCTGTTGATTATTGTATAATAACTCCAATGAGAAAGCTGTTTAGTTATCAACAAAGCACATCTTAACATGACATTTTATGGTAGATTCATTCAAATCACCTTATAATAGGATTGGTGGATTTTCAGGAGGGAACTGAGTTTTCTGGTCAGATACAGATTGGGGTCCAGTCCTAAATGGATGAAAAAGTGACAGATGTTCCATAATCAACTCAAAACATATTCAAATTACATTTCCAGGTACCTCTACTTGAAATCACATTATAATAGGATTTACTGAAGCAACCATCAACTACAATGAAAAGCATTTTACGCTTGGTTTTCGGCATTTACAGCTGCTTTCAATGCTGTTTATCATTGTATATTCACTCCAATGAGAAAACTGTTAAGTTATCAACAAAGCACATCTTTGCATGACATTTTATGGTAGATTTATTCATAATCACCTCATAAAAGGATTTGTGGATTTTCAGGAGGCTATGACGGACACAGATTGGGGTCCAGTCCTAAATGGATGAAAAAGTGACACATGTTCCATAATCAACTCAAAACATAATCAAATTACATTTCAAGGTACCTCTACTCGAAATCACATTATAATTGGATTTACTGAAGCAATCATCAACTACAATGAAAAGCATTTTACGATAGGTTTTTAGCATTTACAGTTGCCCCATTGCTGTTGATTATTGTATATTCACTCCAACGAGAAAACTGTTAAGATATCAACAAAGCACATCTTAACATGACATTTTATGGTAGATTCATTAAAAATCACCTTATAATAGCATTTGTGGATTTTCAGGAGGGAACTGAGTTTTCTGGTCAAATACAGATTGGGGTCCAGTCCTAAATGGATGAAAAAGTGACAGATGTTCCATAATCAACACAAAACATATTCAAATTACATTTCCAGGTACCTCTACTTGAAATTACATTATAATAGGATTTACTGAAGCAACCATCAACTACAATGAAAAGCATTTTACGCTTGGTTTTCGGCATTTACAGCTGCTTTCATTGCTGTTTATCATTGTATATTCACTCCAATGAGAAAACTGTTTAGTTATCAGCAGAGCATATCTTCACATGACATTTTATGGTAGATTCATTCAAAATCACCTTATATTAGGATTTGTGGATTTTCAGGAGGGAACTGAGTTTTCTGGTCAGATACAGATTGGGGTCCAGTCCTAAATGGATGAAAAAGTGACAGATGTTCAATAATCAACTCAAAACATATTCAAATTACATTTCAAGGTACCTCTACTTGAAATCACATTATAATAGGATTTACTGAAGCAACCATCAACTACAATGAAAAGCATTTTAAGCTAGGTTGTCGGCATTTACAGTTGCCGCATTGCTGTTGATTATTGTATATTCACTCCAATGAGAAAACTGTTTAGTTATCAACAAAGCACATCTTCACATGACATTTTATGGTAGATTCATTCAAAATCACTTTATAATAGGATTGGTGGATTTTCAGGAGGGAACTGAGTTTTCTGGTCAGATACAGATTGGGGTCCAGTCCTAAATGGATGAAAAAGTAACAGATGTTCAATAATCAACTCAAAACATATTCAAATTACATTTCAAGGTACCTCTACTTGAAATCACATTATAATAGGATTTACTGAAGCAACCATCAACTACAATGAAAAGCATTTTACGCTTGGTTTTCGGCATTTACAGCTGCTTTCATTGCTGTTTATCATTGTATATTCACTCCAATGAGAAGACTGTTTAGTTATCAGCAGAGCACATCTTCACATGACATTTTATGGCAGATTCATTCAAAATCACCTTATATTAGGATTTGTGGATTTTCAGGAGGGAACTGAGTTTTCTGGTCGGATACAGATTGGGGTCCAGTCCTAAATGGATGAAAAAGTGACAGATGTTCAATAATAAACTCAAAACATATTCAAATTACATTTCAAGGTACCTCTACTTGAAATAACATTATAATAGGATTGAATGAAGCAACCATCAACTGCTTGTGTAAATTACAATGAAAAGCATTTTAAGCTAGGTTTCTCGGCATTTACAGCTGCCCCATTGCTGTTGATTATTGTATATTCACTCCAATGAGAAGACTGTTTAGTTATCAGCAGAGCACATCTTCACATGACATTTTATGGTAGATTCATTCAAAATCACCTTATAATAGGATTTGTGGATTTTCAGGAGGGAACTGAGTTTTCTGGTCGGATACAGATTGGGGTCCAGTCCTAAATGGATGAAAAAGTGACAGATGTTCCATAATCAACACAAAACATATTCAAATTACATTTCCAGGTACCTCTACTTGAAATTAAATTATAATAGGATTTAATGAAGCAACCATCAACTACAATGAAAAGCATTTTACGCTTGGTTTTCGGCATTTACAGCTGCTTTCATTGCTGTTTATCATTGCATATTCACTCCAATGAGAAAACTGTTTAGTTATCAGCAGAGCACACCTTTACATGACATTTTATGGTAGATTCATTCAAAATCACCTTATAATAGGATTTCTGGATTGTCAGGAGGGAACTGAGTTTTCTGGTCAAATACAGATTGGGGTCCAGTCCTAAATGGATGAAAAAGTGACAGATGTTCAATAATCAACTCGAAACATATTCAAATTACATTTCAAGGTACCTCTACTTGAAATCACATTATAATAGGATTTAATGAAGCAACCATCAACTGCTTGTGTAAATTACAATGAAAGCATTTTACGCTAGGTTTTCGGCATTTACAGCTGCCCCATTGCTGTTGATTATTGTATATTCACTCCAATGAGAAAACTGTTTAGATATCAACAAAGCAAATCTTTGCATGACATTTTATGGTAGATTCGTTCATAATCACCTCATAATAGGATTTGTGGATTTTCAGGAGGCTATGACAGGCACAGATTGGGGTCCAGTCCTAAATGGATGAAAAAGTGACAGATGTTCCATAATCAACTCAAAACATATTCAAATTACATTTCAAGGTACCACTACTTGAAATCACATTATAAAAGGATTTAATGAAGCAACCATCAACTGCTTGTGTAAATTACAATAAAAAGCATTACGCTAGGTTGTTGGCATTTACAGCTGCCCCATTGCTGTTGATTATTGTATATTCACTCCAATGAGAAAACTGTTAAGTTATGCACAAAGCACACCTTTGCATGACATTTTATGGTAGATTCGTTCATAATCGACTCATAATAGGATTGGTGGATTTTCAGGAGGCTATGACAGACACAGATTGGGGTCCAGTCCTAAATGGATGAAAAAGTGACGGATGTTCCATAATCAACACAAAACATATTCAAATTACATTTCAAGGTACCTCTACTTGAAATCACATTATAATAGGATTTAATGAAGCAACCATCAACTGCTTGTGTAAATTACAATGAAAAGCATTTTACGCTTGGTTTTCGGCATTTACAGCTGCTTTCATTGCTGTTTATCATTGTATATTCACTCCAATGAGAAAACTGTTTAGTTATCAGCAGAGCATATCTTCACATGACATTTTATGGTAGATTCATTCAAAATCACCTTATAATAGGATTGGTGGATTTTCAGGAGGGAACTGAGTTTTTTGGTCGGATACAGATTGGAGTCTAGTCCTAAATGGATGAAAAAGTGAAAGATGTTCCATAATCAACTCAAAACATATTCAAATCACATTTCAAGGTACCTCTACTTGAAATCACATTATAATAGGATTTAATGAAGCAACCATCAACTGCTTGTGTAAATTACAATGAAAGCATTTTACGCTAGGTTTTCGGCATTTACAGCTGCCCCATTGCTGTTGATTATTGTATATTCACTCCAATGAGAAAACTGTTTAGTTATCAACAAAGCACATCTTTGCATGACATTTTATGGTAGATTCGTTCATAATCACCTCATAATAGGATTTGTGGATTTTCAGGAAGCTATGACAGGCACAGATTGGGGTCCAGTCCTAAATGGATGAAAAAGTGACAGATGTTCCATAATCAACTCAAAACATATTCAAATTACATTTCAAGGTACCACTACTTGAAATCACATTATAATAGGATTTAATGAAGCAACCATCAACTGCTTGTGTAAATTACAATAAAAAGCATTACGCTAGGTTGTTGGCATTTACAGCTGCCCCATTGCTGTTGATTATTGTATATTCACTCCAATGAGAAAACTGTTTAGTTATCAACAAAGCACATCTTAACATGACATTTTATGGTAGATTCATTCAAAATCACCTTATAATAGGATTGGTGGATTTTCAGGAGGGAACTGAGTTTTCTGGTCGGATACAGATTGGGGTCCAGTCCTAAATGGATGAAAAAGTGACAGATGTTCAATAAAAAGTGACAGATGTTCAATAATCAAGTCAAAACATATTCAAATTACATTTCAAGGTACCTCTACTTGAAATCACATTATAATAGGATTTAATGAAGCAACCATCAACTGCTTGTGTAAATTACAATGAAAAGCATATTACGCTAGGTTTTCAGCATTTACAGTTGCCCCATTGCTGTTGATTATTGTATATTCACTCCAATGAGAAAGCTGTTTAGTTATCAACAAACCACATCTTAACATGACATTTTATGGTAGATTCATTCAAAATCACCTCATAATAGGATTGGTGGTTTTTCAGGAGGGAACTGAGTTTTCTGGTCGCATACAGATTGGGGTCCAGTCCTAAATGGATGAAAAAGTGACAGATGTTCAATAATCAACTCAAAACATATTCATATTACATTTCAAGGTACCTCTGCTTGAAATCACATTATAATATGATTTAATGAAGCAACCATCAACTGCTTGTGTAAATTACAATGAAAAGCATTTTACGCTAGGTTTTCGGCATTTACAGTTGCCCCATTGCTGTTGATTATTGTATATTCACTCCAATCAGAAAACTGTTTAGATATCAACAAAGCACATCTTAACATGACATTTTATGGTAGATTCATTCAAAATCACCTTATAATAGGATTGGTGGATTTTCAGGAGGGAACTGAGTTTTCTGGTCGGATACAGATTGGGGTCCAGTCCTAAATGGATGAAAAAGTGACAGATGTTCAATCAAAAGTGACAGATGTTCAATAATCAAGTCAAAACATATTCAAATTACATTTCAATGTACCTCTACTTGAAATCACATTATAATAGGATTTAATGAAGCAACCATCAACTGCTTGTGTAAATTACAATGAAAAGCATATTACGCTCGGTTTTCAGCATTTACAGTTGCCCCATTGCTGTTGATTATTGTATATTCACTGCAATGAGAAAGCTGTTTAGTTATCAACAAAGCACATCTTAACATGACATTTTATGGTAGATTCATTCAAATCACCTTATAATAGGATTGGTGGATTTTCAGGAGGGAACTGAGTTTTCTGGTTGGATACAGATTGGGGTCCAGTCCTAAATGGATGAAAAAGTGACAGATGTTCCATAATCAACACAAACATATTCAAATTACATTTCCAGGTACCTCTACTTGAAATCACATTATAATAGGATTTACTGAAGCAACCATCAACTACAATGAAAAGCATTTTACGCTTGGTTTTCGGCATTTACAGCTGCTTTCATTGCTGTTTATCATTGTATATTCACTCCAATGAGAAAACTGTTAAGTTATCAGCAGAGCACATCTTTACATGACATTTTATGGTAGATTCATTCAAAATCACCTTATAATAGGATTGGTGGATTTTCAGGAGGCAACTGAGTTTTCTGGTCAGATACAGATTGGGGTCCAGTCCTAAATGGATGAAAAAGTGACAGATGTTCAATAATCAACTCAAAACATATTCAAATCACATTTCAAGGTACCTCTACTTGAAATCACATTATAATAGGATTTAATGAAGCAACCATCAACTGCTTGTGTAAATTACAATGAAAAGCATATTACGCTAGGTTTTCTGCATTTGCAGTTGCCCCATTGCTGTTGATTATTGTATATTAACTCCAATGAGAAAGCTGTTTAGTTATCAACAAAGCACATCTTAACATGACATTTTATGGTAGATTCATTCAAATCACCTTATAATAGGATTGGTGGATTTTCAGGAGGGAACTGAGTTTTCTGGTCAGATACAGATTGGGGTCCAGTCCTAAATGGATGAAAAAGTGACAGATGTTCCATAATAAACTCAAAACATATTCAAATTACATTTCCAGGTACCTCTACTTGAAATCACATTATAATAGGATTTACTGAAGCAACCATCAACTACAATGAAAAGCATTTTACGCTTGGTTTTCGGCATTTACAGCTGCTTTCAATGCTGTTTATCATTGTATATTCACTCCAATGAGAAAACTGTGCAGTTATCAACAAAGCACATCTTTGCATGACATTTTATGGTAGATTCATTCATCATCACCTCATAAAAGGATTTGTGGATTTTCAGGAGGCTATGACGGACACAGATTGGGGTCCAGTCCTAAATGGATGAAAAAGTGACACATGTTCCATAATCAACTCAAAACATAATCAAATTACATTTCAAGGTACCTCTACTCGAAATCACATAATAATTGGATTTACTGAAGCAACCATCAACTACAATGAAAAGCATTTTACGATAGGTTTTTAGCATTTACAGTTGCCCCATTGCTGTTGATTATTGTTTATTCACTCCAACGAGAAAACTGTTAAGATATCAACAAAGCACATCTTAACATGACATTTTATGGTAGATTCATTCAAAATCACCTTATAATAGCATTTGTGGATTTTCAGGAGGGAACTGAGTTTTCTGGTCAAATACAGATTGGGGTCCAGTCCTAAATGGATGAAAAAGTGACAGATGTTCCATAATCAACACAAAACATATTCAAATTACATTTCCAGGTACCTCTACTTGAAATTACATTATAATAGGATTTACTGTAGCAACCATCAACTACAATGAAAAGCATTTTACGCTTGGTTTTCGGCATTTACAGCTGCTTTCATTGCTGTTTATCATTGTATATTCACTCCAATGAGAAAACTGTTTAGTTATCAGCAGAGCATATCTTCACATGACATTTTATGGTAGATTCATTCAAAATCACCTTATAATAGGATTTGTGGATTTTCAGGAGGGAACTGAGATTTCTGGTCAGATACAGATTGGGGTCCAGTCCTAAATGGATGAAAAAGTGACAGATGTTCAATAATCAACTCAAAACATATTCAAATTACATTTCAAGGTACCTCTACTTGAAATCACATTATAATAGGATTTAATGAAGCAACCATCAACTGCTTGTGTAAATTACAATGAAAGCATTTTACGCTAGGTTTTCGGCATTTACAGCTGCCCCATTGCTGTTGATTATTGTATATTCACTCCAATGAGAAAACTGTTTAGTTATCAACAAAGCACATCTTTGCATGACATTTTATGGTAGATTCGTTCATAATCACCTCATAATAGGATTTGTGGATTTTCAGGACGCTATGACAGGCACAGATTGGGGTCCAGTCCTAAATGGATGAAAAAGTGACAGATGTTCCATAATCAACTCAAAACATATTCAAATTACATTTCAAGGTACCACTACTTGAAATCACATTATAATAGGATTTAATGAAGCAACCATCAACTGCTTGTGTAAATTACAATAAAAAGCATTACGCTAGGTTGTTGGCATTTACAGCTGCCCCATTGCTGTTGATTATTGTATATTCACTCCAATGAGAAAACTGTTTAGTTATCAACAAAGCACATCTTAACATGACATTTTATGGTAGATTCATTCAAAATCACCTTATAATAGGATTGGTGGATTTTCAGGAGGGAACTGAGTTTTCTGGTCGCATACAGATTGGGGTCCAGTCCTAAATGGATGAAAAAGTGACAGATGTTCAATAAAAAGTGACAGATGTTCAATAATCAAGTCAAAACATATTCAAATTACATTTCAAGGTACCTCTACTTGAAATCACATTATAATAGGATTTAATGAAGCAACCATCAACTGCTTGTGTAAATTACAATGAAAAGCATATTACGCTAGGTTTTCAGCATTTACAGTTGCCCCATTGCTGTTGATTATTGTATATTCACTCCAATGAGAAAGCTGTTTAGTTATCAACAAACCACATCTTAACATGACATTTTATGGTAGATTCATTCAAATCACCTTATAATAGGATTGGTGGATTTTCAGGAGGGAACTGAGTTTTCTGGTTGGATACAGATTGGGGTCCAGTCCTAAATGGATGAAAAAGTGACAGATGTTCCATAATCAACACAAACATATTCAAATTACATTTCCAGGTACCTCTACTTGAAATCACATTATAATAGGATTTAATGAAGCAACCATCAACTACAATGAAAAGCATTTTACGCTTGGTTTTCGGCATTTACAGCTGCTTTCATTGCTGTTTATCATTGTATATTCACTCCAATGAGAAAACTGTTAAGTTATCAGCAGAGCACATCTTTACATGACATTTTATGGTAGATTCATTCAAAATCACCTTATAATAGGATTGGTGTATTTTCAGGAGGCAACTGAGTTTTCTGGTCAGATACAGATTGGGGTCCAGTCCTAAATGGATGAAAAAGTGACAGATGTTCAATAATCAACTCAAAACATATTCAAATTACATTTCAAGGTACCTCTACTTGAAATCACATTATAATAGGATTTAATGAAGCAACCATCAACTGCTTGTGTAAATTACAATGAAAAGCATATTACGCTAGGTTTTCGGCATTTACAGTTGCCCCATTGCTGTTGATTATTGTATATTAACTCCAATGAGAAAGCTGTTTAGTTATCAACAAAGCACATCTTAACATGACATTTTATGGTAGATTCATTCAAATCACCTTATAATAGGATTGGTGGATTTTCAGGAGGGAACTGAGTTTTCTGGTCAGATACAGATTGGGGTCCAGTCCTAAATGGATGAAAAAGTGACAGATGTTCCATAATCAACTCAAAACATATTGAAATTACATTTCCAGGTACCTCTACTTGAAATCAAATTATAATAGGATTTACTGAAGCAACCATCAACTACAATGAAAAGCATTTTACGCTTGGTTTTCGGCATTTACAGCTGCTTTCAATGCTGTTTATCATTGTATATTCACTCCAATGAGAAAACTGTGCAGTTATCAACAAAGCACATCTTTGCATGACATTTTATGGTAGATTCATTCATAATCACCTCATAAAAGGATTTGTGGATTTTCAGGAGGCTATGACGGACACAGATTGGGGTCCAGTCCTGAATGGATGAAAAAGTGACAGATGTTCCATAATCAACTCAAAACATAATCAAATTACATTTCAAGGTACCTCTACTCGAAATCACATTATAATTGGATTTACTGAAGCAACCATCAACTACAATGAAAAGCATTTTACGATAGGTTTTTAGCATTTACAGCTGCCCCATTGCTGTTGATTATTGTATATTCACTCCAACGAGAAAACTGTTAAGATATCAACAAAGCACATCTTAACATGACATTTTATGGTAGATTCATTCAAAATCACCTTATAATAGCATTTGTGGATTTTCAGGAGGGAACTGAGTTTTCTGGTCAAATACAGATTGGGGTCCAGTCCTAAATGGATGAAAAAGTGACAGATGTTCCATAATCAACACAAAACATATTCAAATTACATTTCCAGGTACCTCTACTTGAAATCACATTATAATAGGATTTACTGAAGCAACCATCAACTACAATGAAAAGCATTTTACGCTTGGTTTTCGGCATTTACAGCTGCTTTCATTGCTGTTTATCATTGTATATTCACTCCAATGAGAAAACTGTTTAGTTATCAGCAGAGCATATCTTCACATGACATTTTATGGTAGATTCATTCAAAATCACCTTATATTAGGATTTGTGGATTTTCAGGAGGGAACTGAGTTTTCTGGTCAGATACAGATTGGGGTCCAGTCCTAAATGGATGAAAAAGTGACAGATGTTCAATAATCAACTCAAAACATATTCAAATTACATTTCAAGGTACCTCTACTTGAAATCACATTATAATAGGATTTACTGAAGCAACCATCAACTACAATGAAAAGCATTTTAAGCTAGGTTGTCGGCATTTACAGTTGCCGCATTGCTGTTGATTATTGTATATTCACTCCAATGAGAAAACTGTTTAGTTATCAACAAAGCACATCTTAACATGACCTTTTATGGTAGATTCATTCAAAATCACCTTATAATAGGATTGGTGGATTTTCAGGAGGGAACTGAGTTTTCTGGTCAGATACAGATTGGGGTCCAGTCCTAAATGGATGAAAAAGTGACAGATGTTCCATAATCAACACAAAACATATTCAAATTACATTTCCAGGTACCTCTACTTGAAATTACATTATAATAGGATTCACTGAAGCAACCATCAACTACAATGAAAAGCATTTTACGCTTGGTTTTCGGCATTTACAGCTGCTTTCATTGCTGTTTATCATTGTATATTCACTCCAATGAGAAAACTGTTTAGTTATCAGCAGAGCATATCTTCACATGACATTTTATGGTAGATTCATTCAAAATCACCTTATATTAGGATTTTTGGATTTTCAGGAGGGAACTGAGTTTTCTGGTCAGATACAGATTGGGGTCCAGTCCTAAATGGATGAAAAAGTGACAGATGTTCAATAATCAACTCAAAACATATTCAAATTACATTTCAAGGTACCTCTACTTGAAATCACATTATAATAGGATTTACTGAAGCAACCATCAACTACAATGAAAAGCATTTTAAGCTAGGTTGTCGGCATTTACAGTTGCCGCATTGCTGTTGATTATTGTATATTCACTCCAATGAGAAAACTGTTTAGTTATCAACAAAGCACATCTTAACATGACATTTTATGGTAGATTCATTCAAAATCACTTTATAATAGGATTGGTGGATTTTCAGGAGGGAACTGAGTTTTCTGGTCAGATACAGATTGGGTTCCAGTCCTAAATGGATGAAAAAGTGACAGATGTTCCATTATCAACACCAAACATATTCAAGTTACATTTCCAGGTACCTCTACTTGAAATCACATTATAATAGGATTTAATGAAGCAACCATCAACTACAATGAAAAGCATTTTACACTTGGTTTTCGGCATTTACAGCTGCTTTCATTGCTGTTTATCATTGTATATTCACTCCAATGAGAAAACTGTTTAGTTATCAGCAGAGCACATCTTCACATGACATTTTATGGTAGATTCATTCAAAATCACCTTATAATAGGATTGGTGGATTTTCAGGAGGGAACTGAGTTTTCTGGTCAGATACAGATTGGGGTCCAGTCCTAAATGGATGAAAAAGTGACAGATGTTCAATAATCAACTCAAAACATATTCAAATTACATTTCAAGGTACCTCTACTTGAAATCACATTATAATAGGATTTAATGAAGCAACCATCAACTGCTTGTGTAAATTACAATGAAAAGCATATTACGCTAGGTTTTGGCATTTACAGTTGCCCCATTGCTGTTGATTATTGTATATTCACTCCAATGAGAAAACTGTTTAGTTATCAACAAAGCACATCTTAACATGACATTTTATGGTAGATTCATTCAAAATCACCTTATAATAGGATTGGTGGATTTTCAGGAGGGAACTGAGTTTTCTGGTCGGATACAGATTGGGGTCCAGTCCTAAATGGATGAAAAAGTGACAGATGTTCAATAAAAAGTGACAGATGTTCAATAATCAAGTCAAAACATATTCAAATTACATTTCAAGGTACCTCTACTTGAAATCACATTATAATAGGATTTACTGAAGCAACCATCAACTACAATGAAAAGCATTTTACGCTTGGTTTTCGGCATTTACAGCTGCCCCATTGCTGTTGATTATTGTATATTCACTCCAATGAGAAAACTGTTTAGTTATCAGCAGAGCATATCTTCACATGACATTTTATGGTAGATTCATTCAAAATCACCTTATATTAGGATTTGTGGATTTTCAGGAGGGAAATGAGTTTTCTGGTCAGATACAGATTGGGGTCCAGTCCTAAATGGATGAAAAAGTGACAGATGTTCAATAATCAACTCAAAACATATTCAAATTACATTTCAAGGTACCTCTACTTGAAATCACATTATAATAGGATTTAATGAAGCAACCATCAACTGCTTGTGTAAATTACAATGAAAAGCATTTTACGCTAGGTTTTCAGCATTTACAGCTGTCCCATTGCTGTTGATGATTGTATATTCACTCCAATGAGAAAGTGTTTAGATATCAACAAAGCACATCTTCATTTTATGGTAGATTCATTCAAAATCACCTTATAATAGGATTTGTGGATTTTCAGGAGGGAACTGAACTTTCTGGTCGGATACAGATTTGGGTCGAGTCCTAAATGGATGAAAAAGTGACACATGTTTTATAATCATCTCATGTGTGTGTTTGTGTGTGTGTGTGTGTGTGTGTGTGTGTGTGTGTGTGTGTGTGTGTGTGTGTGCGCGTACCTACCTGTCCCATTCTGTTCGCTGCTCGAAGAGGCGGGGCTGTTGCAATCTGTCTGCAGTAAGGATGTACGTGCAAACACGATGATGTCGGCACACTTGCAGCTGCTAAACAGGGTGGACGGAGTGCAAAAGCCATAACTTAGCTGTCTGTGATGAGGCCATCTTCTTCTTTCCATATGCGCCGCTGTAAATACGAATGCATTACCGAAGACAGAAGCGATACTGTTAAACTGCCTTACCGATGAGCCAACTTAAGGAAAACCATACTTCTCTTGATGACATCCAGTTCAAAATGGTTCTCCAGTCGACCATCCAATCACGTAAGTTCTGTGAGGGGGGGGGGGGGGGAGGAGTATGTGCGAAACATGTACTACTACTACGTGTAAATAGCGAATAAAAAATTGTTATTTGTAGATATAACGACTACAAGGTAAATGTTAATTGTTAAGCCAGTTTTCAGCATTTTTGAAACGCATTACTATGTAATTACTATGCAAGCTATTTCGAGTCTTAATGGGCTCGACCAAATTCCTCATTTGGTATAGCCCGACCTGGTCACACCATTTGTTGCCGTGTTGTCCATTTGCAGCCATTTTACCGTCTGACTGTGTGCACCATTGGATTGTTTTTTGTGGTACGTGTGATTGAGGATTATCAGATTCAAGGGCCTGTTCATCAGGTAAGATGCAATGTTGGCTATCTAGTATGATAGTGTGACTACATAATGCTTGATGTGAAGTGTATATGCGAGTGAGTGTCTATCTATGGGAAGATTTAAAATGCTTGAAGGGTTTTAACTGCAAAACCCGCGAAATGTGTGAATATGCTGAGAAAAACCCTGAAAGATGAAGCCTGTGTGTGCTTTATGTATGTGTATGTGAAGTAATGTGAGTGTGAGTGTCTGTGCTGTCTGTTGCCTGCAAGATTTACAATGCTTGAAGTGTTTTAACTGCAAAAACCTATGAAATGGGTGAAAATTATGAAAAAAACCCAGAAAGATCAAAGCCTGTCTGTGTGTGCGTGTACGTGAAGTAATGTGAGTGTGAGTGTCTGTGCTGTCTGTTGCCTGAAAGATTTGAATTGCTTTAAGTGACTCAAAGATTCTGCTGTTAAACCATAAAAGTGTTTAAATGCTTGAAATGCTTAACAAAAACCCCTGAAAGAATGGAGCATGTAGGTCTGACAATGTGTGAATGATTTCTGTCCCTAAATGAGATAAACTCGCAAGCAGTTTGATTGACAGCTCAAGTCCTTTGAAGCTGTGACAAAAGGACAACAGTTGTCCAGAAAAAAAACAAAGAAAGATCAAAGCCTGTGTTCAAGGGTGTGTGTGTGCAGGAGAGGCAGGATAACCCTTGAATGGATTCTCTGTCTCTGTCTGAAAGTAGGAAGAAGTTAGAAGGCACATGAAGTGCCTGAAGAAAATGAAAAAAGATTTGAATGGGTTTTAATGAAAAATTTTCAGCTGGAAAATAATGAATATTTCAGAAAATATCAGAGAAATATCAGCCTTTCCAAATCCCACCACACCATTGCAGGTGATTTTATATACAGATGAAATATATTGATGGTTAATAATACTTTAGGAAACATAGACCCCAAGTTTAGGTTAAAGCTTGCTGCAATCAGACTTTTTGCTTTAGTAAAAGCTAAGGATATTGATGAGTGTGGTGTTGATGTTGTGTTACAAACAATTGATTGTGACTTACAGTTGCTGTATAATGGTGTCCAAATCCAAACAAAGAATGGTGAAATTAATTTATTTGGTGCTGTAGTTTCAGTATGGAGTGACACAACATAAGCTTGCTGTATTCAAGGAAGGTGTTGTTTTTTACAGTTACATTGTGAATGTAATATGTCACTGAAAGGACAATGGAAAAATACACGAGACAGCGAGAAAGGGCCAGCACAGACTTCTTGAAATCTGTCCTCAAAACCACATATGGAATTTATAAAAGAAGCAGGTTGGTTGATTATCCAGACTTTGAGGGCTTGCACCCATGGAAATTAAACACCTTGTCCTCTGATGGAGTTAGATAGTTCAATTCAGTTTTGTTGAGCAGTATAGAGAAAAATATATATGTTCAGTTTGTTTTGTTTTGGACTGTTTTGGATTGAGATAGTTCAAACACGTTTTGATCCTGATTTATCTGTGGAATGTGTAGTAAGACTGCAAAAAATGATTGAAAAGCATTCAAGCTACTCTTTCCTGAGAATAATGTAATTGCTAAGCAACATTGCTTAGCAATGAGCTGCATCTCCCTGCTCAAATCCTTTCTCTGTGCCCTTTGGTAAGGCATATGTGCATGAGATTTGAGTCAGAGCATAGGTCATCAAAATTGAACTTCAAAAATGTCAGTAAGTCACTGTTTGGACCAACTTTTTGAATGTTGTCAAAATGAAGTGGGCACTGAGCATCCCATTTTTACCCATGAGAAGAAATTGGGTCCTGTCCCTGAAGTTCCTTTATCTACCTTTGTTGAACGCACTTATTGTAAGTCGCTTTGGATAAAAGCGTCTGCTAAATGACCGTAATGTAATGTAATGTAAGTGATAAATATGGAGTACATTACAGCAAAGATAATGTGTTTGGGGGGGATTGATGCATACAACATGTAATGACAGTAAAGTGGCTTATTCTAGCAAGATGTGTTATGTACTTTGCAGGATGCTTAAATTGCTTAAAAGCTGAATTCATCATTTGAACTGACTGACACAGAGGCTGCTGTGTATAAGCAGGTCAAAGAAAACTGGTGGATGTGAATGTAACCGACTAACTAGTTTCCTTTCTCGGGGGTGGGGGGGGAGGACTCTGTATTCCGACTTAGAAAGTGGATCATTGCTCCACTTTCATCCATCTTTGACAACCACGAAGTGAAGAAGGGGGAGGAGCTCATCCTGGACATGGCCAGGTTTGTCCCCAGCCTAAAACTGTGTAAAGATGTGTGAGTTTTCTAAAGGGGATTCTAAGTGAAGTTTTTGTTGTTGTAACCTGCCAGGTTTGTCTTTTTCCACGCTTTCTTCAATACCAATACTAAAAAAAGCCACTACCGACATCCCAGAGACAGGAAGGAAACTTTGTTTACTACTGGATAACCAAACCAGAACTGTCCTCGTCAGTTCTTCCTTTGGGTAAGAGCTCTGATCTAACCTGCTTCTTATTATTAATGCAGCGTGTGAACGATGACATTGAAAGGCCATGCTAGTAGACACGTCCTAGTCTTCACTCTGAACACTGAATAATAGATGCATATTAAGATGCATATTAATTCCAACCATATGTACAGTTTAATCACAGTCTGGGCACTAACATAGGCCTGAAAACCTTTCTTTTTAAACAAGGATTTTTTTAACACACTGTGTCATAGTTCTCTTGTTTTAAAACCTGTTTTAATTTTGCTGTACTCTGTAGCACTTTGGGATTGTTTTTAACTATGAAAAGTGCTCTTCAAATCAAATGTATTATTATTATTATTATTATTAATGTGAGTTTGTGCTGTGACTCATTGATTTGTGCCTCTTGCAGACTCCTCCTATCCATGCACCACATGCCACTTACACAGGACTCTGCTGAATCTGAGGCCTAATGGCCAAAGACTGGTGCTGGGTGTGACAGCTGACAGTACAATGTGGATCTACCACAAGGTCCAGTATGCTCAACTCTTTGCTTAGCCAGTCGAAGCATGTCCAGAGCACTCAACCCTTCGGCCTAGAGCAGAGACTAGGATGGGAAAGGTAGGTAAACACACACACACACACACACACAGCTGAACAGAGTCACCAATGTTAATCATCGTACATCTGTGTCACTCCTCTCAGCATGCTGGAATCGGTGGCAAGTCTAAAGAAGAAGACAAAGAAAGGCCCGGCTGCAGAGAGCAGCACTTTGCAAGCAGCTCTTCCCGTTGGAATGTTAATTCATCTCTCTAAGGTGGAGCATGTTCTGCTCTTCAGCAGCACTTCACACAAAGTGATGCTCATTTGATGAGTTTATAGTGATGGAGCTGGCATAACACCGGAACCATGTGTTCTTGTATATAATGTACATTGAAGTTCCTACCACTGCTATGAGAACCAGATCAATCAGCAGAGTCCTGGTTGGAATGAGCAACAACAACTCACTAAACCAGGCATGTTTGTGATGAAGGCCCCTGAAGAGCTGGTGGACATCGAGAAGGACCTCAAAACCTCTGTGGATAAAGCGCAGGAGAAGAAGGCCAAGAAGAAAGAGAAGAAACAAGGTGAAACTGCACTTATTTAAGAGTTTGGACCAAATATTCACGGGAACCCAAAGTAAATATACGAAAATACAGATACAGAACTTAAAGTTAAATGAGTAGTGCAAGGATATATGAAATGCAAGTTTTTACAGTATATAAAGTACAAGGTTTTTTCACAGTATGTGCAGTAAAACAAAGATAAACAAAGTGACCAGTGAAAGTGCATTCATCAGTGCAGTGGTGAGTTCATTCCGGGAGGGGTTGGCCAGTGTGTGTGCGAGGGGGTGGGGGATGGGGTCTGGCGAGTATGTGTGAATGTTTGTGAAGGAGAGTGGGGTGACGGAGGGCAGAGTTCAGCAGGGAGACTGCTGTGGGGAAGAAACTGTTCCTGAACCTGGTGGTTCTTGTACAGAGACTCCTGTAGTGCCTCCTAGAGGGCAGGAGGGCAAACAGTCTGTTTGCCGGATGGCAGGAGTCTTTCTTTATTTTGGTAGCTCTCCTGAGACAACACTTCCTGAAGGTGGTCTGAAGAGCAGGAAGGAAGTGAGGCGCCAGCCATGCGTTGGGTGGTTTTCACCACTTTCTGCAGCGCCTTCCGGTCAGCTACAGAGCAGTTCCCGTACCAAACTGTAATGCAGTTGGTCAGGATGCTCTCAACAGTGCAGCGGTAGAAGTTCACCAGGATCTCTGAAGATAGGCCGTTGCTGTGATGCCGATCTGCAAGTTTGGTGATCAGCTCAGAGGGGATGGCAGTGTCAAATGATGAACTGAAGTCTATGAACAGCATTCTTGCATATGTGTCCTGATTGTCCAGATGGCACTCTGTTAGGACCTGTTCACTCCGTCCTAACAGAGTGCAGCGCTATGGAGACTGCATCTTCTGTGCTCCTGTTCTTGCAATAAGCAAATTGTTGGGGGTCCAGGTTGGGGGGAAGACAGGATTGGAGATGTGCCAGAACCAGCTGCTTTAAGCACTTGGTGATGGTGGGGGTGAGTGCTACCGGGCGGTAGTCATTCAGACAGGTAGGGGAGGATTTTTGGGGAGCAGGTACGATGGAGGTGGACTTAAAGCAGGTTGGAACAACAGCATGGGCCAAGGACAGGTTGAATAAGTCCGACAGCTCCCCAGCACATGCTCTAAGTACACGTCCAGGGGTGCAATCGGGGCCTGCAGCTTTGTGCGCGTTGATTTTGCTCAACACTGCTCTGACATCCGTGGGGCAGAGTGATAGGGGTTGGTAGTCAGCGGTCAGCTCTGCTTTGGTTGCAGACTGTAGGTTGTCCCTCTCAAAACAAGCGTAGAAGTTGTTCAACTCGTTGAGAAAGGAGATATCAGAGGAGGGGGGCGCTGATCCCTGGATGCCTTGCCACACATGGGGGTTGGAGTTTGAGAAGTACTCCTCAACCTTCAGCTTGCAGCAGTGCTTGGCTTCCTTGACGCCCCGCTTCAGGTCAGGCCTGGCTGTACTGTAGGCTCGTGTATCTCCCGATCTGAAGGCAATGCTGCGGGCCTTCAGCAGGAGACAGACATTCCTGTTCATCCAGGGCTGTTAGGGCACATGGTGATCTGCTTCTGGGTGGTAAACATATGGTATGTGGTCCAGTACAGAACTCTCAATATCAGTGTGGGAGTGACAAGGTTGCCTGGGTTGAAAACATATTCCAGTCTGTGTGCCTGAACCGGTACTGCAACACATCTGTCCCCTCAGGCCACACTTTTATTGTCTTTACTGTGGGTTTCACACATTGGATGAGTGGTGAATACTTGGGGGAGAGAAAAAGAGCAAGGTGGTCTGTTTGTCCTATGTGGGGGAGGGGTTTAGCCTTGTAGGCTCCAACCAAATTGGTGTAAACATGGTCAAGTGTCTTGTTTACTCTAGTGTGGCAGGAAACATGTTGATGAAATCTGGGGAGGACTGCACAACCTTGTTTTTCACTGGACTTCTTAAGAAATTCCCAATGTTTACTATTGTTGAATAGAAAATAGAAATGGAAAATATGAAGGCATGTTGTTTTTATCTAGAGGTTTCTGGTACGAGTTTGCCACCTGGTGGTTGGACATGGCATTACATGAATGCGGTTTTATTTTTCAAAAATCCGTTGGAATGATTAAAGTCCCCTGCTTACAAGCCGACATCGAAAGCAGGAAACATGTTGATGAAATCTGGTGAGGACTCAACTACCACACAACCTTGTTTTTCACTGGACTTCTTAGGAAATTCCTAATGTTTACTATTGTTGTACATGAAGAAGACTTTGTTTGAAGAGGAACCACTTGTTTTTCCCGTTTCTGATCCGTTAAACAAAGTTGCGTGTCAATGTTAGAACTTTAAAAAAAAAGACAATAGAAATGGAAAATATGAAGGCATGTTGTTTCTGGTACGAGTTGGCCACCTGGTGGTTGGACATGGCATTACATGAATGCGGTTTTATTTTTCAAAATCCGTTGGAATGATTGAAGTCCCCTGCTTACAAGCCGACATTGAAAGCTTTTCATCCTAATTTACTCAAGCAGGTACAGGTTGCTTCGGACAGGAGGTGATTTCAGGGAGGTCTTCCAAAAAACGTCATTGAATTTGTTTTGAATTGATTATGGAACATGTTTTCCTTTTCACAATCATTTAGGACTGCCCAGTCCAGACTTCCCAATCTGTGTCTGCTCAAAGAGCTCCGTTCGAGTCCACATGATGATGTGGACAGCAACTGACTGGCATTCCCTCCTGAAAATCCACAAATCATACTATGAGGTGATTTTGAATGAATCTACCATAAAATGTTATTTTAAGATGTACTTTGTTGATAACTTAACAGTTTAAACATGTAGCTGTACATACATTGAGAAACAGCGATTGCAGCAGCTGGAAACGTCAAATACGGCTGTAACATGCTTTTTATTGTTATTTACACAAACAGTGGCGTGGTTGTTTCATGGAAATGGAAATGGAAAAAGGCATGTTGTTTGTATCTAGAGGTTTCTGGTACGAGTTTGCCACCTGGTGGTTGGACATGGCATTACATGAATGCGGTTTTATTTTTCAAAAACGTCACCAAATAAACAAAGTGGGTTTGGCATGGCGTGGTTGTTTCAGTAAGTCATATTATAATGTGTTTTCAAGCAGGGCTATCTTGAAATGTAGTTTGAAAATGTTTTAACTTGATAATCGATCAGTTTTCACTTTTTCATTCATTCAGGGCTGAACAGCAACACTACTCAATCTGTGCCTGCTTAAACTGCTGTGTGCTCCTGGCCAAATAAACAAAGTGGCTTTATTCCCTCCTGTAGGTCCACAAATCCTATCTAAGGTGATTTTGAATGAATCTACCATAAATGTCGTTTAAAGATGTACTTTGTTGATAACTTAACAGTTTAAACATTAAACATACATGCATTGAAAAACAGCGATTGCAGCATCTGAAAACGTCAAAAACGACTGTAACATGCTTTTCATTGTTATTTACACAAACAGTGGCGTGGCTGTTTAAGTTAGTCATATTATAATGTGATTTCAAGCAGGGCTATCTTGAAATGTAGTTTGAAAATGTTTTGAGTTGATAATCGATCAGTTTTCACTTTTTCATTCATTCAGGGCTGAACAGCAACACTACTCAAACTGTGCCTGCTTAAACTGCTGTGCTCCTGGCCAAGTAAACAAAGTGGCTTTATTCCCTCCTGTAGGTCCACAAATCCTATCTAAGGTGATTTTAAATGAATCTACCATAAAATGTCGTTTAGGATGTACTTTATTGATAACATAACAGTAGCTGTACATACATTATGAAAAAGCGATTGTAGCAGCTAGAAACGTCAAAAACTACTGTAAACATGCTTTCATTGTTATTTACACAAACAGTGGCGTGGCTGTTTAAGTAAGTCATATTATAATGTGATTTCAAGCAGGGCTATCTTGCAATGAAGTTTGAAAATGTTTTGAGTTGATAATCGATCAGTTTTCACTTTTTCATTCATTCAGGGCTGGAGAGCAACACTACTCAATCTGTGCCTGCTTGGACTGCTGTGCTGCTGTGCTGCTGGCCAAATAAACAAAGTGGCTTTATTCACTCCTGTAGGTCCACAAATCCTATTTTAAGGTGATTTTGAATGAATCTACCATAAAATGTCGTTAAGGATATACTTTGTTGATAACTTAACAGTAGCTGTACATACATTAAGAAAAAGCGATTGTAGCAGCTAGAAACGTCAAAAACGACTGTAAACATGCTTTCATTGTTATTTACACAAACAGTGGCGTGGCTGTTTAAGTAAGTCATATTATAATGTGATTTCAAGCAGGGCTATCTTGAAATGTAGTTTGAAAATGTTTTGAGTTGATAATCGATCAGTTTTCACTTTTTCATTCATTCAGGGCTGAACAGCAACACTACTCAATCTGTGCCTGCTTAAACTGCTGCTGTGCTGCTGGCCAAATAAACAAAGTGGCTGTATTCACTCCTGTAGGTCCACAAATCCTATCTAAGGTGATTTTGAATTAATCTACCATAAAATGTCGTTTAGGATGTACTTTATTGATAACATAACAGCAGCTGTACATACATTGAGAAAAGCGATTGTAGCAGCTAGAAACGTCAAAAACGACTGTAAACATGCTATTCATTGTTATTTACACAAACAGTGGCGTGGTGGTTTCAGTTAGTCATATTATAATGTGATTTCAAGCAGGGCTATCTTGAAATGTAGTTTGAAAATGTTTTGAGTTGATAATCGATCAGTTTTCACTTTTTCATTCATTCAGGGCTGAACAGCAACACTACTCAATCTGTGCCTGCTTGGACTGCTGTGCTGCTGGCCAAATAAACAAAGTTGCTTTATTCACTCCTGTAGGTCCACAAATCCTATTATAAGGTGATTTTGAATTAATCTACAATAAATGTCGTTTAAAGATGTACTTTGTTGATAACTTAACAGTTTAAACATTAAACATACATGCATTGAGAAACAGCGATTGCAGCATCTGAAAACGTCAAAAACGACTGTAACATGCTTTTCATTGTTATTTACACAAACAGTGGCGTGGCTGTTAAAGTAAGTCATATTATAATGTGATTTCAAGCAGGGCTATCTTGAAATGTAGTTTGAAAATGTTTTGAGTTGATAATCGATCAGTTTTCACTTTTTCATTCATTCAGGGCTGGAGAACAACACTACTCAATCTGTGCCTGCTTAAACTGCTGTGCTGCTGTGCTGCTGGCCAAATAAACAAAGTGGCTTTATTCACTCCTGTAGGTCCACAAATCCTATTATATGTTGATTTTGAATTAATCTACCATAAAATGTCGTTTAGGATGTACTTTATTGATAACATAACAGTAGCTGTACTTACATTGAGAAAAGCGAGTGTAGCAGCTAGAAACGTCAAAAACGAATGTAAACATGCTTTTCATTGTTATTTACACAAACAGTGGCGTAGCTGTTTAAGTAAGTCATATTATAATGTGATTTCAAGCAGGGCTATCTTGCAATGAAGTTTGAAAATGTTTTGAGTTGATAATCGATCAGTTTTCACTTTTTCATTCATTCAGGGCTGGAGAGCAACACTACTCAATCTGTGCCTGCTTGGACTGCTGTGCTGCTGTGCTGCTGGCCAAATAAACAAAGTGGCTTTATTCACTCCTGTAGGTCCACAAATCCTATTTTAAGGTGATTTTGAATGAATCTACCATAAAATGTCGTTAAGGATATACTTTGTTGATAACTTAACAGTAGCTGTACATACATTAAGAAAAAGCGATTGTAGCAGCTAGAAACGTCAAAAACGACTGTAAACATGCTTTCATTGTTATTTACACAAACAGTGGCGTGGCTGTTTAAGTAAGTCATATTATAATGTGATTTCAAGCAGGGCTATCTTGAAATGTAGTTTGAAAATGTTTTGAGTTGATAATCGATCAGTTTTCACTTTTTCATTCATTCAGGGCTGAACGGCAACACTATTTAATCTGTGCCTTCTTAAACTGCTGTGCTCCTGGCCAAAAAAACAAAGTGGCTTTATTCACTCCTGTAGGTCCACAAATCCTATTATAAGGTGATTTTGAATGAATCTACCATAAAATATCGTTTAAAGATGTACTTTGTTGATAACTTAACAGTAGCTGTACATACATTGAGAAACAGCGATTGCAGCATCTGAAAACGTCAAAAACGACTGTAACATGCTTTTCATTGTTATTTACACAAACAGTGGCGTGGTTGTTTCAGTTAGTCATATTATAATGTGATTTCAAGCAGGGCTATCTTGAAATGTAGTTTGAAGATGTTAAGAGTTGATAATCGATGAGTTTTCACTTTTTCATTCATTCAGGACTGAACAGCAACACTACTCAATCTGTGCCTTCTTAAACTGCTGTGCTCCTGGCCAAAAATACAAAGTGGCTTTATGCACTCCTGTAGGTCCACAAATCTTATTATAAGTTGATTTTGAATGAATCTACCATAAAATGTCGTTTAGGATGTTATTTATTGATAACATAACAGTAGCTGTACATACATTATGAAAAAGCGATTGTAGCAGCTAGAAACGTCAAAAACGACTGTAAACATGCTTTTCATTGTTATTTACACAAACAGTGGCGTGGCTGTTTAAGTAAGTCATATTATAATGTGATTTCAAGCAGGGCTATCTTGAAATGTAGTTTGAAAATGTTTTGAGTTGATAATCGATCAGTTTTCACTTTTTCATTCATTCAGGGCTGGAGAACAACACTACTCAATCTGTGCCTGCTTAAACTGCTGTGCTGCTGTGCTGCTGGCCAAATAAACAAAGTGGCTTTATTCACTCCTGTAGGTCCACAAATCCTATTATATGTTGATTTTGAATTAATCTACCATAAAATGTCGTTTAGGATGTACTTTATTGATAACATAACAGTAGCTGTACTTACATTGAGAAAAGCGAGTGTAGCAGCTAGAAACGTCAAAAACGAATGTAAACATGCTTTTCATTGTTATTTACACAAACAGTGGCGTAGCTGTTTAAGTAAGTCATATTATAATGTGATTTCAAGCAGGGCTATCTTGCAATGAAGTTTGAAAATGTTTTGAGTTGATAATCGATCAGTTTTCACTTTTTCATTCATTCAGGGCTGGAGAGCAACACTACTCAATCTGTGCCTGCTTGGACTGCTGTGCTGCTGTGCTGCTGGCCAAATAAACAAAGTGGCTTTATTCACTCCTGTAGGTCCACAAATCCTATTTTAAGGTGATTTTGAATGAATCTACCATAAAATGTCGTTAAGGATATACTTTGTTGATAACTTAACAGTAGCTGTACATACATTAAGAAAAAGCGATTGTAGCAGCTAGAAACGTCAAAAACGACTGTAAACATGCTTTCATTGTTATTTACACAAACAGTGGCGTGGCTGTTTAAGTAAGTCATATTATAATGTGATTTCAAGCAGGGCTATCTTGAAATGTAGTTTGAAAATGTTTTGAGTTGATAATCGATCAGTTTTCACTTTTTCATTCATTCAGGGCTGAACGGCAACACTATTTAATCTGTGCCTTCTTAAACTGCTGTGCTCCTGGCCAAAAAAACAAAGTGGCTTTATTCACTCCTGTAGGTCCACAAATCCTATTATAAGGTGATTTTGAATGAATCTACCATAAAATATCGTTTAAAGATGTACTTTGTTGATAACTTAACAGTAGCTGTACATACATTGAGAAACAGCGATTGCAGCATCTGAAAACGTCAAAAACGACTGTAACATGCTTTTCATTGTTATTTACACAAACAGTGGCGTGGTTGTTTCAGTTAGTCATATTATAATGTGATTTCAAGCAGGGCTATCTTGAAATGTAGTTTGAAGATGTTAAGAGTTGATAATCGATCAGTTTTCACTTTTTCATTCATTCAGGACTGAACAGCAACACTACTCAATCTGTGCCTTCTTAAACTGCTGTGCTCCTGGCCAAAAATACAAAGTGGCTTTATGCACTCCTGTAGGTCCACAAATCTTATTATAAGTTGATTTTGAATGAATCTACCATAAAATGTCGTTTAGGATGTTATTTATTGATAACATAACAGTAGCTGTACATACATTATGAAAAAGCGATTGTAGCAGCTAGAAACGTCAAAAACGACTGTAAACATGCTTTTCATTGTTATTTACACAAACAGTGGAGTGGCGTGGCTGTTTAAGTAAGTCATATTATAATGTGATTTCAAGCAGGGCTATCTTGCAATGAAGTTTGAAAATGTTTTGAGTTGATAATCGATCAGTTTTCACTTTTTCATTCATTCAAGGCTGAACAGCAACACTACTTGATCTGTGCCTTCTTTAACTGCTGTGCTCCTGGCCAAAAAAACAAAGTGGCTCTATTCACACCTGTAGGTCCACAAATCCTATTATAAGTTGATTTTGAATTAATCTACCATAAAATGTCGTTTAGGATGTACTATATTGATAACATAACAGTAGCTGTACTTACATTGAGAAAAGCGAGTGTAGCAGCTAGAAACGTCAAAAACGAATGTAAACATGCTTTTCATTGTTATTTACACAAACAGTGGCGTAGCTGTTTAAGTAAGTCATATTATAATGTGATTTCAAGCAGGGCTATCTTGCAATGAAGTTTGAAAATGTTTTGAGTTGATAATCGATCAGTTTTCACTTTTTCATTCATTCAGGGCTGAACAGCAACACTACTCAAACTGTGCCTGCTTAAACTGCTGTGCTCCTGGCCAAGTAAACAAAGTGGCTTTATTCCCTCCTGTAGGTCCACAAATCCTATCTAAGGTGATTTTAAATGAATCTACCATAAAATGTCGTTTAGGATGTACTTTATTGATAACATAACAGTAGCTGTACATACATTATGAAAAAGCGATTGTAGCAGCTAGAAACGTCAAAAACGACTGTAAACATGCTTTTCATTGTTATTTACACAAACAGTGGCGTAGCTGTTTAAGTAAGTCATATTATAATGTGATTTCAAGCAGGGCTATCTTGCAATGAAGTTTGAAAATGTTTTGAGTTGATAATCGATCAGTTTTCACTTTTTCATTCATTCAGGGCTGGAGCACAACACTACTCAATCTGTGCCTGCCTAAACTGCTGTGCTCCTGGCCAAAAAAACAAAGTGGCTTTATTCACTCCTGTAGGTCCACAAATCCTATCTAAGGTGATTTTGAATGAATCTACCATAAAATATCGTTTAAAGATGGACTTTGTTGATAACTTAACAGTAGCTGTACATACATTGAGAAACAGCGATTGCAGCATCTGAAAACGTCAAAAACGACTGTAACATGCTTTTCATTGTTATTTACACAAACAGTGGCGTGGCTGTTTAAGTAAGTCATATTATAATGTGATTTCAAGCAGGGCTATCTTGAAATGTAGTTTGAAAATGTTTTGAGTTGATAATCGATCAGTTTTCACTTTTTCATTCATTCAGGGCTGAACAGCAACACTACTCAATCTGTGCCTTCTTTAACTGCTGTGCTCCTGGCCAAAAAAACAAAGTGGCTCTATTCACACCTGTAGGTCCACAAATCCTATTATAAGTTGATTTTGAATTAATCTACCATAAAATGTCGTTTAGGATGTACTTTATTGATAACATAACAGTAGCTGTACATACATTGAGAAAAGCGAGTGTAGCAGCTAGAAACGTCAAAAACGAATGTAAACATGCTTTTCATTGTTATTTACACAAACAGTGGCGTAGCTGTTTAAGTAAGTCATATTATAATGTGATTTCAAGCAGGGCTATCTTGCAATGAAGTTTGAAAATGTTTTGAGTTGATAATCGATCAGTTTTCATTTTTTCATTCATTCAGGGCTGAACAGCAACACTACTCAAACTGTGCCTGCTTAAACTGCTGTGCTCCTGGCCAAAAAAACAAAGTGGCTTTATTCCCTCCTGTAGGTCCACAAATCCTATCTAAGGTGATTTTAAATGAATCTGCCATAAAATGTCGTTCAGGATGTACTTTATTGATAACATAACAGTAGCTGTACATACATTATGAAAAAGCGATTGTAGCAGCTAGAAACGTCAAAAACGACTGTAAACATGCTTTTCATTGTTATTTACACAAACAGTGGCGTAGCTGTTTAAGTAAGTCATATTATAATGTGATTTCAAGCAGGGCTATCTTGCAATGAAGTTTGAAAATGTTTTGAGTTGATAATCGATCAGTTTTCACTTTTTCATTCATTCAGGGCTGGAGCACAACACTACTCAATCTGTGCCTGCCTAAACTGCTGTGCTCCTGGCCAAAAAAACAAAGTGGCTTTATTCACTCCTGTAGGTCCACAAATCCTATCTAAGGTGATTTTGAATGAATCTACCATAAAATATCGTTTAAAGATGTACTTTGTTGATAACTTAACAGTAGCTGTACATACATTGAGAAACAGCGATTGCAGCATCTGAAAACGTCAAAAACGACTGTAACATGCTTTTCATTGTTATTTACACAAACAGTGGCGTGGCTGTTTAAGTAAGTCATATTATAATGTGATTTCAAGCAGGGCTATCTTGAAATTTAGTTTGAAAATGTTTTGAGTTGATAATCGATCAGTTTTCACTTTTTCATTCATTCAGGGCTGAACAGCAACACTACTCAATCTGTGCCTGCTTGGACTGCTGTGCTGCTGGCCAAATAGACAAAGTGGCTTTATTCACTCCTGTAGGTCCACGATTCCTATTATAAGTTGTTTTTGAATGAATCTACCATAAAATGTCGTTTAGGATGTACTTTATTGATAACATAACAGTAGCTGTACTTACATTGAGAAAAGCGATTGTAGCAGCTAGAAACGTCAAAAACAACTGTAAACATGTTTTTCATTGTTATTTACACAAACAGTGGCGTGGCTGTTTAAGTAAGTCATATTATAATGTGATTTCAAGCAGGGCTATCTTGCAATGAAGTTTGAAAATGTTTTGAGTTGACAATCGATCAGTTTTCACTTTTTCATTCATTCAGGGCTGAACAGCAACACTACTCAATCTGTGCCTGCTTAAACTGCTGTGCTCTTCGCCAAATAAACAAAGTGGTTTTATTCACTCCTGTAGGTCCACAAATCTTATTATAAGTTGATTTTGAATGAATCTACCATAAAATATCGTTTAAAGATGTACTTTGTTGATAACATAACAGTAGCTGTACATACATTGAGAAACAGCGATTGCAGCATCTGAAAACGTCAAAAACGACTGTAACATGCTTTTCATTGTTATTTACACAAACAGTGGCGTGGTTGTTTCAGTTAGTCATATTATAATGTGATTTCAAGCAGGGCTATCTTCAAATGTAGTTTGAAGATGTTAAGAGTTGATAATCGATCAGTTTTCACTTTTTCATTCATTCAGGACTGAACAGCAACACTACTAAATCTGTGCCTTCTTAAACTGCTGTGCTCCTGGCCAAAAATACAAAGTGGCTTTATGCACTCCTGTAGGTCCACAAATCTTATTATAAGTTGATTTTGAATGAATCTACCATAAAATGTCGTTTAGGATGTTATTTATTGATAACATAACAGTAGCTGTACATACATTATGAAAAAGCGATTGTAGCAGCTAGAAACGTCAAAAACGACTGTAAACATGCTTTTCATTGTTATTTACACAAACAGTGGCGTGGCTGTTTAAGTAAGTCATATTATAATGTGATTTCAAGCAGGGCTATCTTGCAATGAAGTTTGAAAATGTTTTGAGTTGATAATCGATCAGTTTTCACTTTTTCATTCATTCAGGGCTGAACAGCAACACTACTCAATCTGTGCCTGCTTAAACTGCTGTGCTCCTGGCCAAAAAAACAAAGTGGCTCTATTCACACCTGTAGGTCCACAAATCCTATTATAAGTTCATTTTGAATGAATCTACCATAAAATGTCGTTTAGGATGTACTTTATTGATAACATAACAGTAGCTGTACTTACATTGAGAAAAGCGAGTGTAGCAGCTAGAAACGTCAAAAACGAATGTAAACATGCTTTTCATTGTTATTTACACAAACAGTGGCGTAGCTGTTTAAGTAAGTCATATTATAATGTGATTTCAAGCAGGGCTATCTTGCAATGAAGTTTGAAAATGTTTTGAGTTGATAATCGATCAGTTTTCACTTTTTCATTCATTCAGGGCTGGAGCACAACACTACTCAATCTGTGCCTGCCTAAACTGCTGTGCTCCTGGCCAAATAAACAAAGTGGCTTTATTCACTCCTGTAGGTCCACAAATCCTATCTAAGGTGATTTTGAATGAATCTACCATAAAATATCGTTTAAAGATGTACTTTGTTGATAACTTAACAGTAGCTGTACATACATTGAGAAACAGCGATTGCAGCATCTGAAAACGTCAAAAACGACTGTAACATGCTTTTCATTGTTATTTACACAAACAGTGGCGTGGCTGGTTAAGTAAGTCTTATTATAATGTGATTTCAAGCAGGGCTATCTTGAAATGTAGTTTGAAAATGTTTTGAGTTGATAATCGATCAGTTTTCACTTTTTCATTCATTCAGGGCTGAACAGCAACACTACTCAATCTGTGCCTGCTTGGACTGCTGTGCTGCTGGCCAAATAGACAAAGTGGCTTTATTCACTCCTGTAGGTCCACGATTCCTATTATAAGTTGTTTTTGAATGAATCTACCATAAAATGTCGTTTAGGATGTACTTTATTGATAACATAACAGTAGCTGTACATACATTATGAAAAAGCGATTGTAGCAGCTAGAAACGTCAAAAACGACTGTTAACATGTTTTTCATTGTTATTTACACAAACAGTGGCGTGGCTGTTTAAGTAAGTCATATTATAATGTGATTTCAAGCAGGGCTATCTTGCAATGAAGTTTGAAAATGTTTTGAGTTGACAATCGATCAGTTTTCACTTTTTCATTCATTCAGGGCTGAACAGCAACACTACTCAATCTGTGCCTGCCTAAACTGCTGTGCTCCTGGCCAAAAAAACAAAGTGGCTTTATTCACTCCTGTAGGTCCACAAATCCTATCTAAGGTGATTTTGAATGAATCTACCATAAAATATCGTTTAAAGATGTACTTTGTTGATAACTTAAAAGTAGCTGTACATACATTGAGAAACAGCGAGTGCAGCATCTGAAAACGTCAAAAACGACTGTAACATGCTTTTCATTGTTATTTACACAAACAGTGGCGTGGTTGTTTCAGTTAGTCATGTTATAATGTGATTTCAAGCAGGGCTATCTTCAAATGTAGTTTGAAAATGTTTTGAGTTGATAATCGATCAGTTTTCACTTTTTCATTCATTCAGGACCGAACAGCAACACTACTCAATCTGTGCCTGCTTAAACTGCTGTGCTCTTGGCCAAATAAACAAAGTGGTTTTATTCACTCCTGTAGGTCCACAAATCTTATTATAAGTTGATTTTGAATGAATCTACCATAAAATGTCGTTTAGGATGTTATTTATTGATAACATAACAGTAGCTGTACATACTTTATGAAAAAGCGATTGTCGCAGCTAGAAACGTCAAAAACGACTGTAAACATGCTTTTCATTGTTATTTACACAAACAGTGGCGTGGCTGTTTAAGTAAGTCATATTATAATGTGATTTCAAGCAGGGCTATCTTGCAATGAAGTTTGAAAATGTTTTGAGTTGATAATCGATCAGTTTTCACTTTTTCATTCATTCAAGGCTGAACAGCAACACTACTTGATATGTGCCTTCTTTAACTGCTGTGCTCCTGGCCAAAAAAACAAAGTGGCTCTATTCACTCCTGTAGGTCCACAAATCCTATTATAAGTTGATTTTGAATGAATCTACCATAAAATATCGTTTAAAGATGTACTTTGTTGATAACATAACAGTAGCTGTACTTACATTGAGAAAAGCGATTGTAGCAGCTAGAAACGTCAAAAACGACTGTAAACATGCTTTTCATTGTTATTTACACAAACAGTGGCGTAGCTGTTTAAGTAAGTCATATTATAATGTGATTTCAAGCAAGCAGGGCTATCTTCAAATGTAGTTTGAAGATGTTTTGAGTTGATAATCGATCTGTTTCCACTTTCCCTTTCTCCCTGTAGCTGCTCGCATCCAGTTTAAGACTCTGGTGCTAGCCTACAGGGCAGTGAAAGGAACAGCTCCTTCATACCTCCAGGCTACGGTCAAGCCCTACACCGCCGGCCGACCACTTCGCTCTTCTGCCTCCAGGCGGCTGGCTGCCCCGGCGCTCAGCGGCCCCTGCTTGCGATCGACGCGGTCACGGCTTTTCACTGTTCTGGCACCTCAGTGGTGGAATGATCTCCCGACTGATGTCAGGACAGCGGTGTCGCTGTCCATCTTTCGCCGCAGGCTGAAAACTCATCTCTTCAGGAAACACTACCCGGATCCGCCCTGTTAGAGTTAGGGTCTAGGACATCACCTATTCTGTCCTAGCTCTTCTGATTCACTTTGTTTTCTAATCTGTCCTTTCTAATTTGTCCTTTTTTCTCATTCATCATGGTACCTAATTTATTGCACTTTTACTCCAGCTCTAGTTATGTTGTTCTTATGTTGCTCTTAGCTGTTGGTTTTGGAAGGAAATACGCTCACGATTTCTTGTGACCTGAAGTGCTTTTATCTATCTTTGTTGAACGCACTTATTGCAAGTCGCTTTGGATGAAAGCGTCTGCTAAATGACTGTAATGTAATGTAATGTAATGCAGATTCATTCAAAATCACCTCATAATTTTGAGGTGGATTTGTGGATTTTCAGGAGGCTATTGCAGACACAGATTGGGGTCAATCCTAAATGGATGAAAAAGAGACACATGTTCCATAATCAATTCAAAACACGTCACATTTCAAGGTATCTCCACTTGAAATCACATTATAATAGGATTTACTAAAGCAACCATCAACTGCTTCTGTAAATTACAATAAAAAGCATTTAACGCCAGGTGGTCAGCATTTCCAGCTTCTGTCATTGCTGTTTATTATTGTATATTCACTCACATAAGAAAACTGTTCAGTTATCAACAAAGCACATCTTCATATGACATTTTATGGTAGATTCATTCATAATCACCTTATAATAGGATTTGTGGATTTTCAAAAGGCTATGACAGACACAGATTGGGGTCCAGTCCTAAATGGATGAAAAAGTGACACATGTTCCATAATCAACTCAAAACATATTCAAATTACATTTCAAGGTACCACTACTTGAAATCACATTATAATAGGATTTAATGAAGCAACCATCAACTGCTTGTGAAAATTACATTGAAAAGCATTACGCTAGGTTTTCGGCATTTACAGCTGCCCCATTGCTGTTGATTATTGTATATTCACTCCAAAGAGAAAACTGTTTAGTTATCAACAAAGCACATCTTAACATGACATTTTATGGTAGATTCATTCAAAATCACCTTATTATAGGATTCGTTGACCTACAGGAGGGAATAAAGCAACTTTGTTTACTTGGCCAGGAGTACAGCAGTTTAGGCAGGCACAGATTGAGTAGTGTTGTTCTCCAGCCCTGAATGAATGAAAAAGTGAAAACTGATCGATTATCAACTCAAAACATTTTCAAACTACATTTGAAGATAGCCATGCTAGAAATCACATTATAATATGACTTACTGAAACAACCACGCCATGCCAAACCCACTTTGTTTATTTGGTGACGTTTTTGAAAAATAAAACCGCATTCATGTAATGCCATGTCCAACCACCAGGTGGCAAACTTGTACCAGAAACCTCTAGATACAAACAACATGCCTTTTTGCCATTTCCATTTCCATGAAACAACCACGTCACTGTTTGTGTAAATAACAATACAAAGCATGTTACAGCCGTATTTGACGTTTCCAGCTGCTGTAATCGCTGTTTCTCAATATATGTACAGCTACATGTTTAAACCGTTATGTTATCAACAAAGTACATCTTAAAATAACATTTTATGGTAGATTCATTCAAAATCACCTCATAGTATGATTTGTGGATTTTCAGGAGGGAATGCCAGTCAGTTGCTGTCCACATCATCATGTGGACTCGAACTGAGCTCTTTGAGCAGACACAGATTGGGAAGTCTGGACTGGACAGTCCTAAATGATTGTAAAAAGGAAAAAATGTTCCATTATCAATTCAAAACAAATTAAATGACATTTTTTGGAAGACCTCCTTGAAATCACCTCCTGTCCGAAGTAACCTGTACCTGCTTGAGTAAATTAGGATGAAAAGCTTTCGATGTCGGCTTGTATGCAGGGGACTTTAATCATTCCAACGGATTTTGAAAAATAAAACCGCATTCATGTAATGCCATGTCCAACCACCAGGTGGCAAACTCGTACCAGAAAAGCCTCTACATAAAAACAACATGCCTTCATATTTTCCATTTCTATTTTCTTTTTTTTTTAAAGTTCTTACATTGACACGCAACTTTGTTCAACGGATCAGAAACGGGAAAAACAAGTGGTTCCTCTTCAAACAAAGTCTTCTTCATGTACAACAATAGTAAACATTAGGAATTTCCTAAGAAGTCCAGTGAAAAACAAGGTTGTGTGGTTGTGCAGTCCTCCCCAGATTTCATCAACATGTTTCCTGCTTTTGATGTCAGCTTGTAAGCAGGGGACTTTAATCATTCCAACGGATTTTGAAAAATAAAACCGCATTCATGTAATGCCATGTCCAACCACCAGGTGGCAAACTCGTACCACAAACCTCTAGATAAAAACAACATGCCTTCATATTTTCCATTTCTATTTTCTTTTTTTTTAAAGTTCTAACATTGACACGCAACTTTGTTCAACGGATCAGAAACGGGAAAAACAAGTGGTTCCTCTTCAAACAAAGTCTTCTTCATGTACAACAATAGTAAACATTGGGAATTTCCTAAGAAGTCTAGTGAAAAACAAGGTTGTGTGGTAGTGCAGTCCTCCCCAGATTTCATCAACATGTTTCCTGCCACACTAGAGTAAACAAGACACTGGACCATGTTTACACCAATTTGGTTGGAGCCTACAAGGCTAAACCCCTCCCCCACATAGGACAAACAGACCACCTTGCTACTTTTCTCTCCCCCAAGTATTCACCACTCATCCAATGTGTGAAACCCACAGTAAAGACAATAAAAGTGTGGCCTGAGGGGACAGATGTGTTGCAGTACCGGTTCAGGCACACACACTGGAATATGTTTTCCACCCAGGCAACCTGTCACTCCCACACTGATATTGAGAGCTCTGTACTGGACCACATATCCACCACCATATATACCATATGTTTACCACCCAGAAGTGGATCACCATGTGCCCTAACAGCCCTGGATGAACAGGAATGTCTGTCTCCTGCTGAAGGCCCGCAACATCGCCTTCAGATCGGGAGATACACGAGCCTACAGTACAGCCAGGCCTGACCTGAAGCGGGGCGTCAAGGAAGCCAAGCCCTGCTGCAAGCTGAAGGTTGAGGAGTACTTCTCAAACTCCAACCCCCTTGTGTGGCAAGGCATCCAGGGATCAGCGCCCCCCTCCTCTGATATCTCCTTTCTCAACGAGTTGAACAACTTCTACGCTTGTTTTGAGAGGGACAACATACAGCCTGCAACCAAGCAGAGCTGACCACTGACTTCCAACCCCTATCACTCTGCCCCACGGATGTCAGAGCAGCGCACAAAGCTGCAGGCCCCGATGGCACCCCTGGACGTGTACTCAGAGCATGTGCTGGGGAGCTGTCGGACTTATTCAACCTGTCCTTGGCCCATGCTGTTGTTCCAACCTGCTTTAAGTCCACCTCCATTGTACCTGCTCCCCAAAAATCCTCCCCTACCTGTCTGAATGACTACCGCCCGGTAGCACTCACCCCCACCATCACCAAGTGCTTGGAGCAGCTGGTTCTGGCACATCTCCAATCCTGTCTTCCCCCCAACCTGGACCCCCAACAATTTGCTTATTGCGAGAACAGGAGCACAGAAGATGCAGTCTCCATAGCGCTGCACTCTGTTAGGACGGAGTGAACAGGTCCTAACAGAGTGCCATCTGGACAATCAGGACACATATGCAAGAATGCTGTTCATAGACTTCAGTTCAGCATTTGACACTGCCATCCCCTCTGAGCTGATCACCAAACTTGCAGATCGGCATCACAGCAACGGCCTATCTTCAGAGATCCTGGTGAACTTCTACTGCTGCACCGTTGAGAGCATCCTGACCAACTGCATTACAGTTTGGTACGGGAACTGCTCTGTAGCTGACCGGAAGGCGCTGCAGAAAGTGGTGAAAACCACCCAACGCATGGCTGGCGCCTCACTTCCTTCCTGCTCTTCAGACCACCTTCAGGAAGCGTTGTCTCAGGAGAGCTACCAAAATAAAGAAAGACTCCTGCTATCCGGCAAACAGACTGTTTGCCCTCCTGCCCTCTAGGAGGCACTACAGGAGTCTCTGTACAAGAACCACCAGGTTCAGGAACAGTTTCTTCCCCACAGCAGTCTCCCTGCTGAACTCTGCCCTCCGTCACCCCACTCTCCTTCACAAACATTCACACATACTCGCCAGACCCCATCCCCCACCCCCTTGCACACACCCAACCCCTCCCGGAATGAACTCACCACTGCACTGATGAATGCACTTTCACTGGTCACTTTGTTTATCTTTGTTTTACTGCACATACTGTAAAAAAACCTTGTACTTTATATACTGTAAAAACTTGCATTTCATATATCCTTGCACTACTCATTTAACTTTAAGTTCTGTATCTGTATTTTCGTATATTTACTTTGGGTTCCCGTGAATATTTGGTCCAAACTCTTAAATAAGTGCAGTTTCACCTTGTTTCTTCTTTTTCTTCTTGGCCTTCTTCTCCTGCGCTTTATCCACAGAGGTTTTGAGGTCCTTCTCGATGTCCACCAGCTCTTCAGGGGCCTTCATCCCAAACATGCCTGGTTTAGTGAGTTGTTGTTGTTCATTCCAACCAGGACTCTGCTGATTGATCTGGTTCTCATAGCAGTGGTAGGAACTTCAATGTACATTATATACAAGAACACATGGTTTCGGTGTTATGCCAGCTCCATCACTATAAACTCATCAAATGAGCATCACTTTGTGTGAAGTGCTGCTGAAGAGCAGAACATGCTCCACCTTAGAGAGATGAATTAACATTCCAACAGGAAGAGCTGCTTGCAAAGTGCTGCTCTCTGCAGCCGGGCCTTTCTTTGTCTTCTTCTTTAGACTTGCCACCGATTCCAGCATGCTGAGAGGAGTGACACAGATGTACGATGATTAACATTGGTGACTCTGTTCAGCTCTGTGTGTGTGTGTGTGTGTGTGTGTGTGTGTGTGTTTACCTACCTTTCCCATCCTAGTCTCTGCTCTAGGCCGAAGGGTTGAGTGCTCTGGACATGCTTCGACTGGCTGAGCAAAGAGTTGATTATACTGGACCTTGTGGTAGATCCACATTGTACTGTCAGCTGTCACACCCAGCACCAGCCTTTGGCTAATGGCCTCAGATTCAGCAGAGTCCTGTGTAAGTGGCATGTGGTGCATGGATAGGAGGAGTCTGCAAGAGGCACAAATCAATGAGTCACAGCACAAACTCACATTAATAATAATAATTATAATAATACATTTTATTTGTAGAGCACTTTTCATAGTTAAAAACAATCCCAAAGTGCTACAGAGTACAGCAAAATTAAAACAGGTTTAAAAACAAGAGAACTATGACACAGTGTGTTAAAAAAATCCTTGTTTAAAAAAAAAGGTTTTCAGGCCTTAGTTAGTGCCCGGACTGTGATTAAACTGTACATATGGTTGGAATTAATATGAATCTTAATATGCATCTATTATTCAGTGTTCAGAGTGAAGACTAGGACGTGTCTACTAGCATGGCCTTTCAATGTCATCGTTCACACGCTTCATTAATAATAAGAAGCAGGTTAGATCAGAGCTCTTACCCAAAGGAAGAACTGACGAGGACAGTTCTGGTTTGATTATCCAGTAGTAAACAAAGTTTCCTTCCTGTCTCTGGGATGTCCGTAGTGGCTTTTTTTAGTATTGGTATTGAAGAAAGGGAAAAAGACAAACCTGGCAGGTTACAACAACAAAAACTTCACTTAGAATCCCCTTTAGAAAACTCACACATCTTTACATAGTTTTAGACTGGGGACAAACCTGGCCCTGTCCATGCCATGTGAGCTCCTCCCCCTTCTTCACTTGGTGGTTGTCAATGATGGATGAAAGTGGAGTAATGATCCACTTTCTTAGTCGGAATACAGAGTCCTCCCCCCCCCCCCCGAGAAAGGAAACTAGTTAGTCGGTTACAGTTACATCCACCAGTTTTCTTTGACCTGCTTATACGCAGCAGCCTCTGTGTCAGTCAGTTCAAATGATGAATTCAACTTTTAAGCAATTTAAGCATCCTGCAAAGTACATAACACATCTTGCTAGAATAAGCCACTTTACTGACATTACATGTTGTATGCATCAAACACCTTGTCTTTGCTGTAATGTACTCCATATTTATCACTTGCATTACATTACATTACGGTCATTTAGCAGACGCTTTTATCCAAAGCGACTTACAATAAGTGCGTTCAACAAAGAACTTCAGGGACAGGACCCAATTTCTTCTCATGGGTAAAAATGGGATGCTCAGTGCCCATTTCATTTTGACAACATTCAAAAAGTTGGTCCAAATAGTGACTTACTGACATTTTTGAAGTTCAATTTTGATGAACTCAAATCTCATGCACATATGCCTTACCAAAGGGCACAGAGAAAGGATTTGAGCAGGGAGATGCAGCTCATTGCTAAGCAATGTTGCTAATCAATTCCATTATTCTCAGGAAAGAGTAGCTGGAATGCTTTTCAATCATTTTTTGCCGTCTTACTACACATTCCACAGATAAATCAGGATCAAAACGTGTTTGAACTATCTCAATCCAAAACAAAACAAACTGAACATATATATTTTTCTCTATACTGCTCAACAAAACTGAATTGAACTATCTAACTCCATCAGAGGACAAGGTGTTTAATTTCCATGGGTGCAAGCCCTCAAAGTCTGGATAATCAACCAACCTGCTTCTTTTATAAATTCCATATGTGGTTTTGAGGACAGATTTCAAGAAGTCTGTGCTGGCCCTTTCTCGCTGTCTCGTGTATTTTTCCATTGTCCTTTCAGTGACATATTACATTCACAATGTAACTGTAAAAAACAACACCTTCCTTGAATACAGCAAGCTTATGTTGTGTCACCCCATACTGAAACTACAGCACCAAATAAATTAATTTCACCATTCTTTGTTTGGATTTGGACACCATTATACAGCAACTGTAAGTCACAATCAATTGTTTGTAACACAACACAACATCAACACCACACTCATCAATATCCTTAGCTTTTACTAAAGCAAAAAGTCTGATTGCAGCAAGCTTTAACCTAAACTTGGGGTCTATGTTTCCTAAAGTATTAATAACCATCAATATATTTCATCTGTATATAAAATCACCTGCAATGGTGTGGTGGGATTTGGAAAGGCTGATATTTCTCTGTTATTTTCTGAAATATTCATTATTTTCCAGCTGAAAATTTTTCATTAAAACCCATTCAAATCTTTTTTCATTTTCTTCAGGCACTTCATGTGCCTTCTAACTTCTTCCTACTTTCAGACAGAGACAGAGAATCCATTCAAGGGTTATCCTGCCTCTCCTGCACACACACACCCTTGAACACAGGCTTTGATCTTTCTTTGTTTTTTTTCTGGACAACTGTTGTCCTTTTGTCACAGCTTCAAAGGACTTGAGCTGTCAATCAAACTGCTTGCGAGTTTATCTCATTTAGGGACAGAAATCATTCACACATTGTCAGACCTACATGCTCCATTCTTTCAGGGGTTTTTGTTAAGCATTTCAAGCATTTAAACACTTTTATGGTTTTAGAGCAGAATCTTTGAGTCACTTAAAGCAATTCAAATCTTTCAGGCAACAGACAGCACAGACACTCACACTCACATTACTTCACGTACACGCACACACAGACAGGCTTTGATCTTTCTGGGTTTTTTTCATAATTTTCACCCATTTCATAGGTTTTTGCAGTTAAAACACTTCAAGCATTTTAAATCTTGCAGGCAACAGACAGCACAGACACTCACACTCACAGTACTTCACATACACATACATAAAGCACACACAGGCTTCATCTTTCAGGGTTTTCTCAGCATATTCACACATTTCGCGGGTTTTGCAGTTAAAACCCTTCAAGCATTTTAAATCTTCCCATAGATAGACACACTCACTCGCATATACACTTCACATCAAGCATTATGTAGTCACACTATCATACTAGATAGCCAATTGCATCTTACCTGATGAACAGGCCCTTGAATCTGATAATCCTCAATCACACGTACCACAAAAAACAGTCCAATGGTGCACACAGTCAGACGGTAAAATGGCTGCAAACGGACAACACGGCAACAAATGGTGTGACCAGGTCGGGCTATACCAAATGAGGAATTTGGTCGAGCCCATTAAGACTCGAAATAGCTTGCATAGTAATTACATAGTAATGCGATTCAAAAATGCTGAAAACTGGCTTAACAATTAACATTTACCTTGTAGTCGTTATATCTACAAATAACAATTTTTTATTCGCTATTTACACGTAGTCTGACATGTTTCGCACATACTCCCCCCCCCTCACAGAACTTACGTGATTGGATGGTCGACTGGAGAACCATTTTGAACTGGATGTCATCAAGAGAAGTATGATTTTCCTTAAGTTGGCTGATCGGTAAGGTAGTTTAACAGTATCTCTTCTGTCTTCGATAATGCATTCGTATTTACAGCGGAGCATATGGAAAGAAGAAGATGGCCTCATCCCAGACAGCTAAGTTATGGCTTTTGCACTCCGTCCACCCTGTTTAGCAGCTGCAAGTGTGCCGACATCATCGTATTTGCACGTACATCCTTACTGCAGAAAGATTGCAACAGCCCCGCCTCTTCGAGCAGAGAACAGAATGGGACAGGTAGGTACGCGCGCGCACACACACACGCACACACACACACACACACATGAGTTGATTATGGAACATGTGTCACTTTTTCATCCATTTAGGACTGGACCCCAATCTGTATCCGACCAGAAAACTCAGTTCCCTCCTGAAAATCCACAAATCCTATTATAAGGTGATTTTGAATGAATCTACCATAAAATGTCATGTGAAGATGTGCACTGCTGATAACTAAACAGTTTTCTCATTGGAGTGAATATACAATGATAAACAGCAATGAAAGCAGCTGTAAATGCCAAAAACCAAGCGTAAAATGCTTTTCATTTTAGTTGATGGTTGCTTCAGTAAATCCTATTATAATGTGATTTCAAGTAGAGGTACCTGGAAATGTAATTTGAATATGTTTTGAGTTGATTATGGAACATCTGTCACTTTTTCATCCATTTAGGACTGGACCCCAATCTGTATCCGACCAGAAAACTCAGTTCCCTCCTGAAAATCCACAAATCCTATTAAAAGGTGATTTTGAATGCATCTACCATAAATGTCATGTTAAGATGTGTTTTGTTGATAACTAAACAGTTTTCTCATTGGAGTGAATATACAATAATCAACAGCAATGGGGCAGCTGTAAATGCTGAAAACCTAGCGTAAAATGCTTTTCATTGTAGTTGATGGTTGCTTCATTCAATCCTATTATAATGTGATTTCAAGTAGAGGTACCTGGAAATGTAATTTCAATATGTTTTGAGTTGATTATGGAACATCTGTCACTTTTTCATCCATTTAGGACTGGACCCCAATCTGTGTCTGTCATAGCCTCCTGAAAATCCACAAATCCTATTATGAGGTGATTATGAATGAATCTACCATATAATGTCATGTGAAGATGTGCTCTGCTGATAACTAAACAATTTTCTCATTGGACTGAATATACAATAATCAACAGCAATGGGGCAACTGTAAATGCTGAAAATCTAGCGTAAAATGCTTTTCATTGTAATTTACACAAGCAGTTGATGGTTGCTTCATTAAATCCTATTATAATGTGATTTCAAGTAGAGGTACCTTGAAATGTAATTTGAATATGTTTTGAGTTGATTATGGAACATTTGTCACTTTTTCATCAATTTAGGACTGGATCCCAATCTGTATTTGACCAGAAAACTCAGTTCCCTCCTGAAAATCCTCAAATCCTATTATAAGGTGATTTTGAATGAATCTACCATAAAATGTCATGTGAAGATGTGCTCTGCTGATAACTAAACAGTTTTCTCATTGGAGTGAATATAAAATGATAAACAGCATTGAAAGCAGCTGTAAATGCCGAAAACCAAGCGTAAAATGCTTTTCATTGTAGTTGATGGTTGCTTCAGTAAATCCTATTATAATGTGATTTCAAGTAGAGGTACCTGGAAATGTAATTTGAATATGTTTTGAGTTGATTATGGAACATCTGTCACTTTTTCATCCATTTAGGACTGGACCCCAATCTGTGTCTGTCATAGCCTCCTGAAAATCCACAAATCCTATTATAAGGTGATTTTGAATGAATCTACCATAAAATGTCATGTTAAGATGTGCTTTGTTGATAACTAAACAGTTTTCTCATTGGAGTGAATATACAATAATCAACAGCAATGCGGCAGCTGTAAATGCTGAAAACCTAGCGTAAAATGCTTTTCATTGTAATTTACACAAGCAGTTGATGGTTGCTTCATTAAATCCTATTATAATGTGATTTCAAGTAGAGGTACTTTGAAATGTAATTTGAATATATTTTGAGTTGATTATGGAACATCTGTCACTTTTTCACCCATTTAGGACTGGACCCCAATCTGTATTTGACCAGAAAACTCAGTTCCCTCCTGAAATCCACAAATCCTATTATAAGGTGATTTTGAATGAATCTACCATAAAATGTCATGTGAAGATGTGCTCTGCTGATAACTGAACAGTTTTCTCATTGGAGTGAATATACAATGATAAACAGCAATGAAAGCAGCAGTAAATGCCGAAAACCAAGCGTAAAATGCTTTTCATTGTAGTTGATGGTTGCTTCAGTAAATCCTATTATAATGTGATTTCAAGTAGAGGTACCTGGAAATGTAATTTGAATATGTTTTGAGTTGATTATGGAACATGTGTCACTTTTTCATCCATTTAGGACTGGACCCCAATCTGTATTTGACCAGAAAACTCAGTTCCCTCCTGAAAATCCACAAATCCTATTATAAGGTGATTTTGGATGAATCTACCATAAAATGTCATGTTAAGATGTGCTTTGTTGATAACTAAACAGTTTTCTCATTGGAGTGAGTTTACAATAATCAACAGCAATGGGGCAACTGTAAATGCCAAAAACCTAGCGTAAAATGCTTTTCATTGTAATTTACACAAGCAGTTGATGGTTGCTTCATTAAATTCTATTATAATGTGATCTGAAGTAGAGGTACCTTGAAATGTAATTTGAATATGTGTGAGTTGATTATGGAACATGTGTCACCTTTTCATCCATTTAGGACTGGACCCCAATCTGTATTTGACCAGAAAACTCAGTTCCCTCCTGAAATCCACAAATCCTATTATGAGGTGATTTTGAATGAATCTACCATAAAATGTCATGTGAAGATGTGCTCTGCTGATAACTAAACAGTTTTCTCATTGGAGTGAATATACAATGATAAACAGCAATGAAAGCAGCAGTAAATGCCGAAAACCAAGCGTAAAATGCTTTTCATTGTAGTTGATGGTTGCTTCAGTAAATCCTATTATAATGTGATTTCAAGTAGAGGTACCTTGAAATGTAATTTGAATATGTTTTGAGTTGATTATGGAACATCTGTCACTTTTTCATCCATTTAGGACTGGACCCCAATCTGTATCGGACCAGAAAACTCAGTTCCCTCCTGAAAATCCACAAATCCTATTATAAGGTGATTTTGGATGAATCTACCATAAAATGTCATGTTAAGATGTGCTTTGTTGATAACTAAACAGTTTTCTCATTGGAGTGAATATACAATAATCAACAGCAATGGGGCAACTGTCAATGCCGAAAACCTCGCATAAAATGCTTTTCATTGTAATTTACACAAGCAGTTGATGGTTGCTTCATTCAATCCTATTATAATGTGATTTCAAGTAGAGGTACCTTGAAATGTTATTTGAATATGTTTTGAGTTGATTATGGAACATGTTGCACTTTTTCATCCATTTAGGACTGGACCCCAATCTGTATTTGACCAGAAAACTCAGTTCCCTCCTGAAATCCACAAATCCTATTATGAGGTGATTTTGAATGAATCTACCATAAAATGTCATGTGAAGATGTGCTCTGCTGATAACTAAACAGTTTTCTCATTGGAGTGAATATACAATGATAAACAGCAATGAAAGCAGCAGTAAATGCCGAAAACCAAGCGTAAAATGCTTTTCATTGTAGTTGATGGTTGCTTCAGTAAATTCTATTATAATATGATCTGAAGTAGAGGTACCTTGAAATGTAATTTGAATATGTGTGAGTTGATTATGGAACATGTGTCACTTTTTCATCCATTTAGGACTGGACCCCAATCTGTATTTGACCAGAAAACTCAGTTCCCTCCTGAAAATCCACAAATCCTATTATAAGGTGATTTTGAATGAATCTACCATAAAATGTCATGTGAAGATGTGCTATGCTGATAACTGAACAGTTTCTCATTGGAGTGAATATACAATAATCAACAGCAATGAGAGCAGCTGTAAATGCCGAAAACCAAGCGTAAAATGCTTTTCATTGTAGTTGATGGTTGCTTCAGTAAATCCTATTATAATGTGATTTCAAGTAGAGGTACCTGGAAATGTAATTTGAATATGTTTTGAGTCGATTATGGAACATCTGTCCCTTTTTCATCCATTTAGGACTGGACCCCAATCTGTATTTGACCAGAAAACTCAGTTCCCTCCTGAAAATCCACAAATCCTATTATAAGGTGATTTTGAATGAATCTACCATAAAATGTCATGTTAAGATGTGCTTTGTTAATAACTAAACAGTTTTCTCATTGGAGTGAATATACAATAATCAACAGCAATGGGGCAACTGTAAATGCCGAAAACCTAGCATAAAATGCTTTTCATTGTATATTTACACAAGCAGTTGATGGTTGCTTCATTAAATTCTATTATAATGAGATTTGAAGTAGAGGTACTTTGAAATGTAATTTGAATATATTTTGAGTTGATTATGGAACATCTGTCACTTTTTCACCCATTTAGGACTGGACCCCAATCTGTATTTGACCAGAAAACTCAGTTCCCTCCTGAAATCCACAAATCCTATTATAAGGTGATTTTGAATGAATCTACCATAAAATGTCATGTGAAGATGTGCTCTGCTGATAACTGAACAGTTTTCTCATTGGAGTGAATATACAATGATAAACAGCAATGAAAGCAGCAGTAAATGCTGAAAACCAAGCGTAAAATGCTTTTCATTGTAGTTGATGGTTGCTTCAGTAAATCCTATTATAATGTGATTTCAAGTAGAGGTACCTGGAAATGTAATTTGAATATGTTTTGAGTTGATTATGGAACATCTGTCACTTTTTCATCCATTTAGGACTGGACCCCAATCTGTATTTGACCAGAAAACTCAGTTCCCTCCTGAAAATCCACAAATCCTATTATAAGGTGATTTTGGATGAATCTACCATAAAATGTCATGTTAAGATGTGCTTTGTTGATAACTAAACAGTTTTCTCATTGGAGTGAGTTTACAATAATCAACAGCAATGGGGCAACTGTAAATGCCAAAAACCTAGCGTAAAATGCTTTTCATTGTAATTTACACAAGCAGTTGATGGTTGCTTCATTAAATTCTATTATAATGTGATCTGAAGTAGAGGTACCTTGAAATGTAATTTGAATATGTGTGAGTTGATTATGGAACATGTGTCACCTTTTCATCCATTTAGGACTGGACCCCAATCTGTATTTGACCAGAAAACTCAGTTCCCTCCTGAAATCCACAAATCCTATTATAAGGTGATTTTGAATGAATCTACCATAAAATGTCATGTGAAGATGTGCTCTGCTGATAACTAAACAGTTTTCTCATTGGAGTGAATATACAATGATAAACAGCAATGAAAGCAGCAGTAAATGCCGAAAACCAAGCGTAAAATGCTTTTCATTGTAGTTGATGGTTGCTTCAGTAAATCCTATTATAATGTGATTTCAAGTAGAGGTACCTTGAAATGTAATTTGAATATGTTTTGAGTTGATTATGGAACATCTGTCACTTTTTCATCCATTTAGGACTGGACCCCAATCTGTATCGGACCAGAAAACTCAGTTCCCTCCTGAAAATCCACAAATCCTATTATAAGGTGATTTTGGATGAATCTACCATAAAATGTCATGTTAAGATGTGCTTTGTTGATAACTAAACAGTTTTCTCATTGGAGTGAATATACAATAATCAACAGCAATGGGGCAACTGTCAATGCCGAAAACCTCGCATAAAATGCTTTTCATTGTAATTTACACAAGCAGTTGATGGTTGCTTCATTCAATCCTATTATAATGTGATTTCAAGTAGAGGTACCTTGAAATGTTATTTGAATATGTTTTGAGTTGATTATGGAACATGTGGCACTTTTTCATCCATTTAGGACTGGACCCCAATCTGTATTTGACCAGAAAACTCAGTTCCCTCCTGAAATCCACAAATCCTATTATAAGGTGATTTTGAATGAATCTACCATAAAATGTCATGTGAAGATGTGCTCTGCTGATAACTGAACAGTTTTCTCATTGGAGTGAATATACAATGATAAACAGCAATGAAAGCAGCAGTAAATGCCGAAAACCAAGCATAAAATGCTTTTCATTGTAGTTGATGGTTGCTTCAGTAAATCCTATTATAATGTGATTTCAAGTAGAGGTACCTGGAAATGTAATTTGAATATGTTTTGAGTTGATTATGGAACATGTGTCACTTTTTCATCCATTTAGGACTGGACCCCAATCTGTATTTGACCAGAAAACTCAGTTCCCTCCTGAAAATCCACAAATCCTATTATAAGGTGATTTTGGATGAATCTACCATAAAATGTCATGTTAAGATGTGCTTTGTTGATAACTAAACAGTTTTCTCATTGGAGTGAGTTTACAATAATCAACAGCAATGGGGCAACTGTAAATGCCAAAAACCTAGCGTAAAATGCTTTTCATTGTAATTTACACAAGCAGTTGATGGTTGCTTCATTAAATTCTATTATAATGTGATCTGAAGTAGAGGTACCTTGAAATGTAATTTGAATATGTGTGAGTTGATTATGGAACATGTGTCACCTTTTCATCCATTTAGGACTGGACCCCAATCTGTATTTGACCAGAAAACTCAGTTCCCTCCTGAAATCCACAAATCCTATTATGAGGTGATTTTGAATGAATCTACCATAAAATGTCATGTGAAGATGTGCTCTGCTGATAACTAAACAGTTTTCTCATTGGAGTGAATATACAATGATAAACAGCAATGAAAGCAGCAGTAAATGCTGAAAACCAAGCGTAAAATGCTTTTCATTGTAGTTGATGGTTGCTTCAGTAAATCCTATTATAATGTGATTTCAAGTAGAGGTACCTTGAAATGTAATTTGAATATGTTTTGAGTTGATTATGGAACATGTGTCACTTTTTCATCCATTTAGGACTGGACCCCAATCTGTATTTGACCAGAAAACTCAGTTCCCTCCTGAAAATCCACAAATCCTATTATAAGGTGATTTTGGATGAATCTACCATAAAATGTCATGTTAAGATGTGCTTTGTTGATAACTAAACAGTTTTCTCATTGGAGTGAGTTTACAATAATCAACAGCAATGGGGCAACTGTAAATGCCAAAAACCTAGCGTAAAATGCTTTTCATTGTAATTTACACAAGCAGTTGATGGTTGCTTCATTAAATTCTATTATAATGTGATCTGAAGTAGAGGTACCTTGAAATGTAATTTGAATATGTGTGAGTTGATTATGGAACATGTGTCACCTTTTCATCCATTTAGGACTGGACCCCAATCTGTATTTGACCAGAAAACTCAGTTCCCTCCTGAAATCCACAAATCCTATTATGAGGTGATTTTGAATGAATCTACCATAAAATGTCATGTGAAGATGTGCTCTGCTGATAACTAAACAGTTTTCTCATTGGAGTGAATATACAATGATAAACAGCAATGAAAGCAGCAGTAAATGCCGAAAACCAAGCGTAAAATGCTTTTCATTGTAGTTGATGGTTGCTTCAGTAAATCCTATTATAATGTGATTTCAAGTAGAGGTACCTTGAAATGTAATTTGAATATGTTTTGAGTTGATTATGGAACATGTGTCACTTTTTCATCCATTTAGGACTGGACCCCAATCTGTATCGGACCAGAAAACTCAGTTCCCTCCTGAAAATCCACAAATCCTATTATAAGGTGATTTTGGATGAATCTACCATAAAATGTCATGTTAAGATGTGCTTTGTTGATAACTAAACAGTTTTCTCATTGGAGTGAGTTTACAATAATCAACAGCAATGGGGCAACTGTAAATGCCAAAAACCTAGCGTAAAATGCTTTTCATTGTAATTTACACAAGCAGTTGATGGTTGCTTCATTAAATTCTATTATAATGTGATCTGAAGTAGAGGTACCTTGAAATGTAATTTGAATATGTGTGAGTTGATTATGGAACATGTGTCACCTTTTCATCCATTTAGGACTGGACCCCAATCTGTATTTGACCAGAAAACTCAGTTCCCTCCTGAAATCCACAAATCCTATTATGAGGTGATTTTGAATGAATCTACCATAAAATGTCATGTGAAGATGTGCTCTGCTGATAACTAAACAGTTTTCTCATTGGAGTGAATATACAATGATAAACAGCAATGAAAGCAGCAGTAAATGCCGAAAACCAAGCGTAAAATGCTTTTCATTGTAGTTGATGGTTGCTTCAGTAAATCCTATTATAATGTGATTTCAAGTAGAGGTACCTTGAAATGTAATTTGAATATGTTTTGAGTTGATTATGGAACATCTGTCACTTTTTCATCCATTTAGGACTGGACCCCAATCTGTATCTGACCAGAAAACTCAGTTCCCTCCTGAAAATCCACAAATCCTATTATAAGGTGATTTTGGATGAATCTACCATAAAATGTCATGTTAAGATGTGCTTTGTTGATAACTAAACAGTTTTCTCATTGGAGTGAATATACAATAATCAACAGCAATGGGGCAACTGTAAATGCCGAAAACCTCGCATAAAATGCTTTTCATTGTAATTTACACAAGCAGTTGATGGTTGCTTCATTCAATCCTATTATAATGTGATTTCAAGTAGAGGTACCTTGAAATGTTATTTGAATATGTTTTGAGTTGATTATGGAACATGTTGCACTTTTTCATCCATTTAGGACTGGACCCCAATCTGTATTTGACCAGAAAACTCAGTTCCCTCCTGAAATCCACAAATCCTATTATGAGGTGATTTTGAATGAATCTACCATAAAATGTCATGTGAAGATGTGCTCTGCTGATAACTAAACAGTTTTCTCATTGGAGTGAATATACAATGATAAACAGCAATGAAAGCAGCAGTAAATGCCGAAAACCAAGCGTAAAATGCTTTTCATTGTAGTTGATGGTTGCTTCAGTAAATTCTATTATAATGTGATCTGAAGTAGAGGTACCTTGAAATGTAATTTGAATATGTGTGAGTTGATTATGGAACATGTGTCACTTTTTCATCCATTTAGGACTGGACCCCAATCTGTATTTGACCAGAAAACTCAGTTCCCTCCTGAAAATCCACAAATCCTATTATAAGGTGATTTTGAATGAATCTACCATAAAATGTCATGTGAAGATGTGCTATGCTGATAACTGAACAGTTTCTCATTGGAGTGAATATACAATAATCAACAGCAATGAGAGCAGCTGTAAATGCCGAAAACCTAGCGTAAAATGCTTTTCATTGTAGTTGATGGTTGCTTCAGTAAATCCTATTATAATGTGATTTCAAGTAGAGGTACCTGGAAATGTAATTTGAATATGTTTTGAGTCGATTATGGAACATCTGTCCCTTTTTCATCCATTTAGGACTGGACCCCAATCTGTATTTGACCAGAAAACTCAGTTCCCTCCTGAAAATCCACAAATCCTATTATAAGGTGATTTTGAATGAATCTACCATAAAATGTCATGTTAAGATGTGCTTTGTTAATAACTAAACAGTTTTCTCATTGGAGTGAATATACAATAATCAACAGCAATGGGGCAACTGTAAATGCCGAAAACCTAGCATAAAATGCTTTTCATTGTATATTTACACAAGCAGTTGATGGTTGCTTCATTAAATTCTATTATAATGAGATTTGAAGTAGAGGTACTTTGAAATGTAATTTGAATATATTTTGAGTTGATTATGGAACATCTGTCACTTTTTCACCCATTTAGGACTGGACCCCAATCTGTATTTGACCAGAAAACTCAGTTCCCTCCTGAAATCCACAAATCCTATTATAAGGTGATTTTGAATGAATCTACCATAAAATGTCATGTGAAGATGTGCTCTGCTGATAACTGAACAGTTTTCTCATTGGAGTGAATATACAATGATAAACAGCAATGAAAGCAGCAGTAAATGCTGAAAACCAAGCGTAAAATGCTTTTCATTGTAGTTGATGGTTGCTTCAGTAAATCCTATTATAATGTGATTTCAAGTAGAGGTACCTGGAAATGTAATTTGAATATGTTTTGAGTTGATTATGGAACATCTGTCACTTTTTCATCCATTTAGGACTGGACCCCAATCTGTATTTGACCAGAAAACTCAGTTCCCTCCTGAAAATCCACAAATCCTATTATAAGGTGATTTTGGATGAATCTACCATAAAATGTCATGTTAAGATGTGCTTTGTTGATAACTAAACAGTTTTCTCATTGGAGTGAGTTTACAATAATCAACAGCAATGGGGCAACTGTAAATGCCAAAAACCTAGCGTAAAATGCTTTTCATTGTAATTTACACAAGCAGTTGATGGTTGCTTCATTAAATTCTATTATAATGTGATCTGAAGTAGAGGTACCTTGAAATGTAATTTGAATATGTGTGAGTTGATTATGGAACATGTGTCACCTTTTCATCCATTTAGGACTGGACCCCAATCTGTATTTGACCAGAAAACTCAGTTCCCTCCTGAAATCCACAAATCCTATTATAAGGTGATTTTGAATGAATCTACCATAAAATGTCATGTGAAGATGTGCTCTGCTGATAACTAAACAGTTTTCTCATTGGAGTGAATATACAATGATAAACAGCAATGAAAGCAGCAGTAAATGCCGAAAACCAAGCGTAAAATGCTTTTCATTGTAGTTGATGGTTGCTTCAGTAAATCCTATTATAATGTGATTTCAAGTAGAGGTACCTTGAAATGTAATTTGAATATGTTTTGAGTTGATTATGGAACATCTGTCACTTTTTCATCCATTTAGGACTGGACCCCAATCTGTATCGGACCAGAAAACTCAGTTCCCTCCTGAAAATCCACAAATCCTATTATAAGGTGATTTTGGATGAATCTACCATAAAATGTCATGTTAAGATGTGCTTTGTTGATAACTAAACAGTTTTCTCATTGGAGTGAATATACAATAATCAACAGCAATGGGGCAACTGTCAATGCCGAAAACCTCGCATAAAATGCTTTTCATTGTAATTTACACAAGCAGTTGATGGTTGCTTCATTCAATCCTATTATAATGTGATTTCAAGTAGAGGTACCTTGAAATGTTATTTGAATATGTTTTGAGTTGATTATGGAACATGTGGCACTTTTTCATCCATTTAGGACTGGACCCCAATCTGTATTTGACCAGAAAACTCAGTTCCCTCCTGAAATCCACAAATCCTATTATGAGGTGATTTTGAATGAATCTACCATAAAATGTCATGTGAAGATGTGCTCTGCTGATAACTAAACAGTTTTCTCATTGGAGTGAATATACAATGATAAACAGCAATGAAAGCAGCAGTAAATGCCGAAAACCAAGCGTAAAATGCTTTTCATTGTAGTTGATGGTTGCTTCAGTAAATTCTATTATAATGTGATCTGAAGTAGAGGTACCTTGAAATGTAATTTGAATATGTGTGAGTTGATTATGGAACATGTGTCACTTTTTCATCCATTTAGGACTGGACCCCAATCTGTATTTGACCAGAAAACTCAGTTCCCTCCTGAAAATCCACAAATCCTATTATAAGGTGATTTTGAATGAATCTACCATAAAATGTCATGTGAAGATGTGCTATGCTGATAACTGAACAGTTTCTCATTGGAGTGAATATACAATAATCAACAGCAATGAAAGCAGCTGTAAATGCCGAAAACCAAGCGTAAAATGCTTTTCATTGTAGTTGATGGTTGCTTCAGTAAATCCTATTATAATGTGATTTCAAGTAGAGGTACCTGCAAATGTAATTTGAATATGTTTTGAGTCGATTATGGAACATCTGTCCCTTTTTCATCCATTTAGGACTGGACCCCAATCTGTATTTGACCAGAAAACTCAGTTCCCTCCTGAAAATCCACAAATCCTATTATAAGGTGATTTTGAATGAATCTACCATAAAATGTCATGTAAAGATGTGCTTTGTTAATAACTAAACAGTTTTCTCATTGGAGTGAATATACAATAATCAACAGCAATGGGGCAACTGTAAATGCCGAAAACCTAGCATAAAATGCTTTTCATTGTATATTTACACAAGCAGTTGATGGTTGCTTCATTAAATTCTATTATAATGAGATTTGAAGTAGAGGTACCTTGAAATGTAATTTGAATATGTGTAAGTTGATTATGGAATATCTGTCACTTTTTCATCCATTTAGGACTGGACCCCAATCTGTATCTCACCAGAAAACTCAGTTCCCTCCTGAAAATCCACAAATCCTATTATAAGGTGATTTTGAATGAATCTGCCATAAAATGTCATGTTAAGATGTGCTTTGTTGATAACTAAACAGTTTTCTCATTGGAGTGAATATACAATAATCAACAGCAATGAAAGCAGCTGTAAATGCTGAAAACCAAGCACAAAATGCTTTTCATTGTAGTTGATGGTTGCTTCAGTAAATCCTATTATAATGTGATTTCAAGTAGAGGTACCTTGAAATGTAATTTCAATATGTTTTGAGTTGATTATTGAACATCTGTCACCTTTTCATCCATTTAGGACTGGACCCCAATCTGTATTTGACCAGAAAACTCAGTTCCCTCCTGAAATCCACAAATCCTATTATAAGGTGATTTTGAATGAATCTACCATAAAATGTCATGTAGAGATGTGCTCTGCTGATAACTAAACAGTTTTCTCATTGGAGTGAATATACAATGATAAACAGCAATGAAAGCAGCAGTAAATGCCGAAAACCAAGCGTAAAATGCTTTTCATTGTAGTTGATGGTTGCTTCAGTAAATCCTATTATAATGTGATTTCAAGTAGAGGTACCTGGAAATGTAATTTGAATATGTTTTGAGTTGATTATGGAACATCTGTCACTTTTTCATCCATTTAGGACTGGACCCCAATCTGTATCTGACCAGAAAACTCAGTTCCCTCCTGAAAATCCACAAATCCTATTATAAGGTGATTTTGGATGAATCTACCATAAAATGTCATGTTAAGATGTGCTTTGTTGATAACTAAACAGTTTTCTCATTGGAGTGAATATACAATAATCAACAGCAATGGGGCAACTGTAAATGCCGAAAACCTCGCATAAAATGCTTTTCATTGTAATTTACACAAGCAGTTGATGGTTGCTTCATTCAATCCTATTATAATGTGATTTCAAGTAGAGGTACCTTGAAATGTTATTTGAATATGTTTTGAGTTGATTATGGAACATGTTGCACTTTTTCATCCATTTAGGACTGGACCCCAATCTGTATTTGACCAGAAAACTCAGTTCCCTCCTGAAATCCACAAATCCTATTATGAGGTGATTTTGAATGAATCTACCATAAAATGTCATGTGAAGATGTGCTCTGCTGATAACTAAACAGTTTTCTCATTGGAGTGAATATACAATGATAAACAGCAATGAAAGCAGCAGTAAATGCTGAAAACCAAGCGTAAAATGCTTTTCATTGTAGTTGATGGTTGCTTCAGTAAATTCTATTATAATGTGATCTGAAGTAGAGGTACCTTGAAATGTAATTTGAATATGTGTGAGTTGATTATGGAACATGTGTCACTTTTTCATCCATTTAGGACTGGACCCCAATCTGTATTTGACCAGAAAACTCAGTTCCCTCCTGAAATCCACAAATCCTATTATAAGGTGATTTTGAATGAATCTACCATAAAATGTCATGTGAAGATGTGCTCTGCTGATAACTGAACAGTTTTCTCATTGGAGTGAATATACAATGATAAACAGCAATGAAAGCAGCAGTAAATGCTGAAAACCAAGCGTAAAATGCTTTTCATTGTAGTTGATGGTTGCTTCAGTAAATCCTATTATAATGTGATTTCAAGTAGAGGTACCTGGAAATGTAATTTGAATATGTTTTGAGTTGATTATGGAACATCTGTCACTTTTTCATCCATTTAGGACTGGACCCCAATCTGTATTTGACCAGAAAACTCAGTTCCCTCCTGAAAATCCACAAATCCTATTATAAGGTGATTTTGGATGAATCTACCATAAAATGTCATGTTAAGATGTGCTTTGTTGATAACTAAACAGTTTTCTCATTGGAGTGAGTTTACAATAATCAACAGCAATGGGGCAACTGTAAATGCCAAAAACCTAGCGTAAAATGCTTTTCATTGTAATTTACACAAGCAGTTGATGGTTGCTTCATTAAATTCTATTATAATGTGATCTGAAGTAGAGGTACCTTGAAATGTAATTTGAATATGTGTGAGTTGATTATGGAACATGTGTCACCTTTTCATCCATTTAGGACTGGACCCCAATCTGTATTTGACCAGAAAACTCAGTTCCCTCCTGAAATCCACAAATCCTATTATAAGGTGATTTTGAATGAATCTACCATAAAATGTCATGTGAAGATGTGCTCTGCTGATAACTAAACAGTTTTCTCATTGGAGTGAATATACAATGATAAACAGCAATGAAAGCAGCAGTAAATGCCGAAAACCAAGCGTAAAATGCTTTTCATTGTAGTTGATGGTTGCTTCAGTAAATCCTATTATAATGTGATTTCAAGTAGAGGTACCTTGAAATGTAATTTGAATATGTTTTGAGTTGATTATGGAACATCTGTCACTTTTTCATCCATTTAGGACTGGACCCCAATCTGTATCGGACCAGAAAACTCAGTTCCCTCCTGAAAATCCACAAATCCTATTATAAGGTGATTTTGGATGAATCTACCATAAAATGTCATGTTAAGATGTGCTTTGTTGATAACTAAACAGTTTTCTCATTGGAGTGAATATACAATAATCAACAGCAATGGGGCAACTGTCAATGCCGAAAACCTCGCATAAAATGCTTTTCATTGTAATTTACACAAGCAGTTGATGGTTGCTTCATTCAATCCTATTATAATGTGATTTCAAGTAGAGGTACCTTGAAATGTTATTTGAATATGTTTTGAGTTGATTATGGAACATGTGGCACTTTTTCATCCATTTAGGACTGGACCCCAATCTGTATTTGACCAGAAAACTCAGTTCCCTCCTGAAATCCACAAATCCTATTATGAGGTGATTTTGAATGAATCTACCATAAAATGTCATGTGAAGATGTGCTCTGCTGATAACTAAACAGTTTTCTCATTGGAGTGAATATACAATGATAAACAGCAATGAAAGCAGCAGTAAATGCCGAAAACCAAGCGTAAAATGCTTTTCATTGTAGTTGATGGTTGCTTCAGTAAATTCTATTATAATGTGATCTGAAGTAGAGGTACCTTGAAATGTAATTTGAATATGTGTGAGTTGATTATGGAACATGTGTCACTTTTTCATCCATTTAGGACTGGACCCCAATCTGTATTTGACCAGAAAACTCAGTTCCCTCCTGAAAATCCACAAATCCTATTATAAGGTGATTTTGAATGAATCTACCATAAAATGTCATGTGAAGATGTGCTATGCTGATAACTGAACAGTTTCTCATTGGAGTGAATATACAATAATCAACAGCAATGAAAGCAGCTGTAAATGCCGAAAACCAAGCGTAAAATGCTTTTCATTGTAGTTGATGGTTGCTTCAGTAAATCCTATTATAATGTGATTTCAAGTAGAGGTACCTGCAAATGTAATTTGAATATGTTTTGAGTCGATTATGGAACATCTGTCCCTTTTTCATCCATTTAGGACTGGACCCCAATCTGTATTTGACCAGAAAACTCAGTTCCCTCCTGAAAATCCACAAATCCTATTATAAGGTGATTTTGAATGAATCTACCATAAAATGTCATGTTAAGATGTGCTTTGTTAAGAACTAAACAGTTTTCTCATTGGAGTGAATATACAATAATCAACAGCAATGGGGCAACTGTAAATGCCGAAAACCTAGCATAAAATGCTTTTCATTGTATATTTACACAAGCAGTTGATGGTTGCTTCATTAAATTCTATTATAATGAGATTTGAAGTAGAGGTACCTTGAAATGTAATTTGAATATGTGTAAGTTGATTATGGAATATCTGTCACTTTTTCATCCATTTAGGACTGGACCCCAATCTGTATCTCACCAGAAAACTCAGTTCCCTCCTGAAAATCCACAAATCCTATTATAAGGTGATTTTGAATGAATCTGCCATAAAATGTCATGTTAAGATGTGCTTTGTTGATAACTAAACAGTTTTCTCATTGGAGTGAATATACAATAATCAACAGCAATGAAAGCAGCTGTAAATGCTGAAAACCAAGCACAAAATGCTTTTCATTGTAGTTGATGGTTGCTTCAGTAAATCCTATTATAATGTGATTTCAAGTAGAGGTACCTTGAAATGTAATTTCAATATGTTTTGAGTTGATTATTGAACATCTGTCACCTTTTCATCCATTTAGGACTGGACCCCAATCTGTATTTGACCAGAAAACTCAGTTCCCTCCTGAAATCCACAAATCCTATTATAAGGTGATTTTGAATGAATCTACCATAAAATGTCATGTAGAGATGTGCTCTGCTGATAACTAAACAGTTTTCTCATTGGAGTGAATATACAATGATAAACAGCAATGAAAGCAGCAGTAAATGCCGAAAACCAAGCGTAAAATGCTTTTCATTGTAGTTGATGGTTGCTTCAGTAAATCCTATTATAATGTGATTTCAAGTAGAGGTACCTGGAAATGTAATTTGAATATGTTTTGAGTTGATTATGGAACATCTGTCACTTTTTCATCCATTTAGGACTGGACCCCAATCTGTATCTGACCAGAAAACTCAGTTCCCTCCTGAAAATCCACAAATCCTATTATAAGGTGATTTTGGATGAATCTACCATAAAATGTCATGTTAAGATGTGCTTTGTTGATAACTAAACAGTTTTCTCATTGGAGTGAATATACAATAATCAACAGCAATGGGGCAACTGTAAATGCCGAAAACCTCGCATAAAATGCTTTTCATTGTAATTTACACAAGCAGTTGATGGTTGCTTCATTCAATCCTATTATAATGTGATTTCAAGTAGAGGTACCTTGAAATGTTATTTGAATATGTTTTGAGTTGATTATGGAACATGTGGCACTTTTTCATCCATTTAGGACTGGACCCCAATCTGTATTTGACCAGAAAACTCAGTTCCCTCCTGAAATCCACAAATCCTATTATGAGTTGATTTTGAATGAATCTACCATAAAATGTCATGTGAAGATGTGCTCTGCTGATAACTAAACAGTTTTCTCATTGGAGTGAATATACAATGATAAACAGCAATGAAAGCAGCAGTAAATGCTGAAAACCAAGCGTAAAATGCTTTTCATTGTAGTTGATGGTTGCTTCAGTAAATTCTATTATAATGTGATCTGAAGTAGAGGTACCTTGAAATGTAATTTGAATATGTGTGAGTTGATTATGGAACATGTGTCACTTTTTCATCCATTTAGGACTGGACCCCAATCTGTATTTGACCATTAAACTCAGTTCCCTCCTGAAAATCCACCACTCCTATTATAAGGTGATTTTGAATGAATCTACCATAAAATGTCATGTGAAGATGTGCTCTGCTGATAACTGAACAGTTTCTCATTGGAGTGAATATACAATAATCAACAGCAATGAAAGCAGCTGTAAATGCCGAAAACCAAGCGTAAAATGCTTTTCATTGTAGTTGATGGTTGCTTCAGTAAATCCTATTATAATGTGATTTCAAGTAGAGGTACCTGGAAATGTAATTTGAATATGTTTTGAGTCGATTATGGAACATCTGTCCCTTTTTCATCCATTTAGGACTGGACCCCAATCTTTATCTGTCCAGAAAACTCAGTTCCCTCCTGAAAATCCACAAATCCTATTATAAGGTGATTTTGAATGAATCTACCATAAAATGTCATGTTAAGATGTGCTTTGTTAATAACTAAACAGTTTTCTCATTGGAGTGAATATACAATAATCAACAGCAATGGGGCAACTGTAAATGCCGAAAATCTAGCATAAAATGCTTTTCATTGTATATTTACACAAGCAGTTGATGGTTGCTTCATTAAATTCTATTATAATGAGATTTGAAGTAGAGGTACCTTGAAATGTAATTTGAATATGTGTAAGTTGATAATGGAACATCTGTCCCTTTTTCATCCATTTAGGACTGGACCCCAATCTGTATCTCACCAGAAAACTCAGTTCCCTCCTGAAAATCCACAAATCCTATTATAAGGTGATTTTGAATGAATCTGCCATAAAATGTCATGTGTAGATGTGCTCTGCTGATAACTAAACAGTTTTCACATTGGAGTGAATATACAATAATCAACAGCAATGAAAGCAGCTGTAAATGCTGAAAACCAAGCACAAAATGCTCTTCATTGTAGTTGATGGTTGCTTCAGTAAATCCTATTATAATGTGATTTCAAGTAGAGGTACCTGGAAATGTAATTTCAATATGTTTTGAGTTGATTATGGAACATCTGTCACTTTTTTTATCCATTTAGGACTGGACCCAATCTGTATCCGTCCAGAAAACTCAGTTCCCTCCTGAAAATCCACAAATCCTATTATAAGGTGATTTTGAATGAATCTACCATAAAATGTCATGTTAAAATGTGCTTTGTTAATTACTAAACAGTTTTCTCATTGGAGTGAATATACAATAATCAACAGCAATGGGGCAACTGTAAATGCCAAAAACCTAGCGTAAAATGCTTTTCATTGTAATTTACACAAGCAGTTGATGGTTGCTTCATTAAATTCTATTATAATGTGATTTGAAGTAGAGGTACCTTGAAATGTAATTTGAACATGTGTGAGTTGATTATGGAACATGTGTCACTTTTTCATCCATTTAGTACTGGACCCCAATCTGTATTTGACCAGAAAACTCAGTTCCCTCCTGAAAATCCACAAATCCTATTTTAAGGTGATTTTGAATGAATCTGCCATAAAATGTCATGTTGAGATGTGCTCTGCTGATAACTAAACAGTTTTCTCATTGGAGTGAATATACAATGATAAACAGCAATGAAAGCAGCAGTAAATACCGAAAACCAAGCGTAAAATGCTTTTCATTGTAGTTGATGGTTGCTTCAGTAAATCCTATTATAATGTGATTTCAAGTAGAGGTACCTTGAAATGTAATTTGAATATGTGTGAGTTGATTATGGAACATGTGTCACTTTTTCATCCATTTAGGACTGGACCCCAATCTGTATTTGACCAGAAAACTCAGTTCCCGCCTGAAAATCCACAAATCCTATTATAAGGTGATTTTGAATGAATCTGCCATAAAATGTCATGTTGAGATGTGCCCTACTGATAACTAAACAGTTTTCTCATTGGAGTGAATATACAATGATAAGCAGCAATGAAAGCAGCTGTAAATCCCTAAAACCAGCCGTAAAATGCTTTTCATTGTAGTTGATTGTTGCTTCAGTAAATCCTATTATAATGTGATTTCAAGTAGAGGTACCTGGAAATGTAATTTGAATATGTTTTGAGTTGATTATGGAACATCTGTCCCTTTTTCATCCATTTAGGACTGGACCCCAATCTGTATCTGACCAGAAAACTCAGTTCCCTCCTGAAAATCCACAAATCCTATTATAAGGTGATTTTGAATGAATCTACCATAAAATGTCATGTTAAGATGTGCTTTGTTGATAACTAAACAGTTTTCTCATTGGAGTGAATATACAATAATCAACAGCAATGGGGCAACTGTAAATGCCAAAAACCTAGCGTAAAATGCTTTTCATTGTAATTTACACAAGCAGTTGATGGTTGCTTCATTAAATTCTATTATAATGTGATTTGAAGTAGAGGTACCTTGAAATGTAATTTGAACATGTGTGAGTTGATTATGGAACATGTGTCACTTTTTCATCCATTTAGTACTGGACCCCAATCTGTATTTGACCAGAAAACTCAGTTCCCTCCTGAAAATCCACAAATCCTATTTTAAGGTGATTTTGAATGAATCTGCCATAAAATGTCATGTTGAGATGTGCTCTGCTGATAACTAAACAGTTTTCTCATTGGAGTGAATATACAATGATAAACAGCAATGAAAGCAGCAGTAAATACCGAAAACCAAGCGTAAAATGCTTTTCATTGTAGTTGATGGTTGCTTCAGTAAATCCTATTATAATGTGATTTCAAGTAGAGGTACCTGGAAATGTAATTTGAATATGTTTTGAGTTGATTATGGAACATCTGTCCCTTTTTCATCCATTTAGGACTGGACCCCAATCTGTATCTGACCAGAAAACTCAGTTCCCTCCTGAAAATCCACAAATCCTATTATAAGGTGATTTTGAATGAATCTGCCATAAAATGTCATGTTAAGATGTGCTTTGTTGATAACTAAACAGTTTTCTCATTGGAGTGAATATACAATGATAAACTGCAATGAAAGCAGCAGTAAATGCCAAAAACCAAGCGTAAAATGCTTTTCATTGTAGTTGATGGTTGCTTCATGAAATCCTATTATAATGTGATTTGAAGTAGAGGTACCTTGAAATGTAATTTGAATATGTGTGAGTTGATTATGGAACATGTGTCACTTTTTCATCCATTTAGGACTGGACCCCAATCTGTATTTGACCAGAAAACTCAGTTCCCGCCTGAAAATCCACAAATCCTATTATAAGGTGATTTTGAATGAATCTGCCATAAAATGTCATGTTGAGATGTGCCCTACTGATAACTAAACAGTTTTCTCATTGGAGTGAATATACAATGATAAGCAGCAATGAAAGCAGCTGTAAATCCCTAAAACCAGCCGTAAAATGCTTTTCATTGTAGTTGATTGTTGCTTCAGTAAATCCTATTATAATGTGATTTCAAGTAGAGGTACCTGGAAATGTAATTTGAATATGTTTTGAGTTGATTATGGAACATCTGTCCCTTTTTCATCCATTTAGGACTGGACCCCAATCTGTATCTGACCAGAAAACTCAGTTCCCTCCTGAAAATCCACAAATCCTATTATAAGGTGATTTTGAATGAATCTACCATAAAATGTCATGTTAAGATGTGCTTTGTTGATAACTAAACAGTTTTCTCATTGGAGTGAGTTTACAATAATCAACAGCAATGGGGCAACTGTAAATGCCAAAAACCTAGCGTAAAATGCTTTTCATTGTAATTTACACAAGCAGTTGATGGTTGCTTCATTCAATCCTATTATAATGTGATTTCAAGTAGAGGTACCTTGAAATGTAATTTGAATATGTTTTGAGTTGATTATGGAACATCTGTCACTTTTTCATCCATTTAGGACTGGACCCCAATCTGTATTTGACCAGAAAACTCAGTTCCCTCCTGAAAATCCACAAATCCTATTTTAAGGTGATTTTGAATGAATCTGCCATAAAATGTCATGTTGAGATGTGCTCTGCTGATAACTAAACAGTTTTCTCATTGGAGTGAATATACAATGATAAACAGCAATGAAAGCAGCAGTAAATACCGAAAACCAAGCGTAAAGTGCTTTTCATTGTAGTTGATGGTTGCTTCAGTAAATCCTATTATAATGTGATTTCAAGTAGAGGAACCTGGAAATGTAATTTGAATATGTTTTGAGTCGATTATGGAACATCTGTCCCTTTTTCATCCATTTAGGACTGGACCCCAATCTTTATCTGTCCAGAAAACTCAGTTCCCTCCTGAAAATCCACAAATCCTATTATAAGGTGATTTTGAATGAATCTACCATAAAATGTCATGTTAAGATGTGCTTTGTTAATAACTAAACAGTTTTCTCATTGGAGTGAATATACAATAATCAACAGCAATGGGGCAACTGTAAATGCCGAAAATCTAGCATAAAATGCTTTTCATTGTATATTTACACAAGCAGTTGATGGTTGCTTCATTAAATTCTATTATAATGAGATCTGAAGTAGAGGTACCTTGAAATGTAATTTGAATATGTTTTGAGTTGATTATGGAACATCTGTCACTTTTTCATCCATTTAGGACTGGACCCCAATCTGTATCTCACCAGAAAACTCAGTTCCCTCCTGAAAATCCACAAATCCCATTATAAGGTGATTTTGAATGAATCTGCCATAAAATGTCATGTGTAGATGTGCTCTGCTGATAACTAAACAGTTTTCACATTGGAGTGAATATACAATAATCAACAGCAATGAAAGCAGCTGTAAATGCTGAAAACCAAGCACAAAATGCTCTTCATTGTAGTTGATGGTTGCTTCAGTAAATCCTATTATAATGTGATTTCAAGTAGAGGTACCTGGAAATGTAATTTCAATATGTTTTGAGTTGATTATTGAACATCTGTCACTTTTTTATCCATTTAGGACTGGACCCAATCTGTATCCGTCCAGAAAACTCAGTTCCCTCCTGAAAATCCACAAATCCTATTATAAGGTGATTTTGAATGAATCTACCATAAAATGTCATGTTAAGATGTGCTTTGTTAATAACTAAACAGTTTTCTCATTGGAGTGAATATACAATAATCAACAGCAATGGGGCAACTGTAAATGCCGAAAATCTAGCATAAAATGCTTTTCATTGTATATTTACACAAGCAGTTGATGGTTGCTTCATTAAATTCTATTATAATGAGATCTGAAGTAGAGGTACCTTGAAATGTAATTTGAATATGTTTTGAGTTGATTATGGAACATCTGTCACTTTTTCATCCATTTAGGACTGGACCCCAATCTGTATCTCACCAGAAAACTCAGTTCCCTCCTGAAAATCCACAAATCCCATTATAAGGTGATTTTGAATGAATCTGCCATAAAATGTCATGTGTAGATGTGCTCTGCTGATAACTAAACAGTTTTCACATTGGAGTGAATATACAATAATCAACAGCAATGAAAGCAGCTGTAAATGCTGAAAACCAAGCACAAAATGCTCTTCATTGTAGTTGATGGTTGCTTCAGTAAATCCTATTATAATGTGATTTCAAGTAGAGGTACCTGGAAATGTAATTTCAATATGTTTTGAGTTGATTATTGAACATCTGTCACTTTTTTATCCATTTAGGACTGGACCCAATCTGTATCCGTCCAGAAAACTCAGTTCCCTCCTGAAAATCCACAAATCCTATTATAAGGTGATTTTGAATGAATCTACCATAAAATGTCATGTTAAAATGTGCTTTGTTAATTACTAAACAGTTTTCTCATTGGAGTGAATATACAATAATCAACAGCAATGGGGCAACTGTAAATGCCAAAAACCTAGCGTAAAATGCTTTTCATTGTAATTTACACAAGCAGTTGATGGTTGCTTCATTAAATTCTATTATAATGTGATTTGAAGTAGAGGTACCTTGAAATGTAATTTGAACATGTGTGAGTTGATTATGGAACATGTGTCACTTTTTCATCCATTTAGTACTGGACCCCAATCTGTATTTGACCAGAAAACTCAGTTCCCTCCTGAAAATCCACAAATCCTATTTTAAGGTGATTTTGAATGAATCTGCCATAAAATGTCATGTTGAGATGTGCTCTGCTGATAACTAAACAGTTTTCTCATTGGAGTGAATATACAATGATAAACAGCAATGAAAGCAGCAGTAAATACCGAAAACCAAGCGTAAAATGCTTTTCATTGTAGTTGATGGTTGCTTCAGTAAATCCTATTATAATGTGATTTCAAGTAGAGGTACCTGGAAATGTAATTTGAATATGTTTTGAGTTGATTATGGAACATCTGTCCCTTTTTCATCCATTTAGGACTGGACCCCAATCTGTATCTGACCAGAAAACTCAGTTCCCTCCTGAAAATCCACAAATCCTATTATGAGGTGATTTTGGATGAATCTACCATAAAATGTCATGTTAAGATGTGCTTTGTTGATAACTAAACAGTTTTCTCATTGGAGTGAATATACAATAATCAACAGCAATGGGGCAGCTGTAAATGCCGAAAACTTAGCGTAAAATGCTTTTCATTGTAATTTACACAAGCAGTTGATGGTTGCTTCATTAAATTCTATTATAATGTGATTTGAAGTAGAGGTACCTTGAAATGTAATTTGAATATGTGTGAGTTGATTATGGAACATGTGTCACTTTTTCATCCATTTAGGAATGGACCCCAATCTGTATCTCACCAGAAAACTCAGTTCCCTCCTGAAAATCCACAAATCCTATTATAAGGTGATTTTGAATGAATCTGCCATAAAATGTCATGTTAAGATGTGCTTTGTTGATAACTAAACAGTTTTCTCATTGGAGTGAATATACAATGATAAACTGCAATGAAAGCAGCAGTAAATGCCAAAAACCAAGCGTAAAATGCTTTTCATTGTAGTTGATGGTTGCTTCATGAAATCCTATTATAATGTGATTTGAAGTAGAGGTACCTTGAAATGTAATTTGAATATGTGTGAGTTGATTATGGAACATCTGTCACTTTTTCATCCATTTAGGACTGGACCCCAATCTGTATTTGACCAGAAAACTCAGTTCCCGCCTGAAAATCCACAAATCCTATTATAAGGTGATTTTGAATGAATCTGCCATAAAATGTCATGTTGAGATGTGCCCTACTGATAACTAAACAGTTTTCTCATTGGAGTGAATATACAATGATAAGCAGCAATGAAAGCAGCTGTAAATCCCTAAAACCAGCCGTAAAATGCTTTTCATTGTAGTTGATTGTTGCTTCAGTAAATCCTATTATAATGTGATTTCAAGTAGAGGTACCTGGAAATGTAATTTGAATATGTTTTGAGTTGATTATGGAACATCTGTCCCTTTTTCATCCATTTAGGACTGGACCCCAATCTGTATCTGACCAGAAAACTCAGTTCCCTCCTGAAAATCCACAAATCCTATTATAAGGTGATTTTGAATGAATCTACCATAAAATGTCATGTTAAGATGTGCTTTGTTGATAACTAAACAGTTTTCTCATTGGAGTGAGTTTACAATAATCAACAGCAATGGGGCAACTGTAAATGCCAAAAACCTAGCGTAAAATGCTTTTCATTGTAATTTACACAAGCAGTTGATGGTTGCTTCATTCAATCCTATTATAATGTGATTTCAAGTAGAGGTACCTTGAAATGTAATTTGAATATGTTTTGAGTTGATTATGGAACATCTGTCACTTTTTCATCCATTTAGGACTGGACCCCAATCTGTATTTGACCAGAAAACTCAGTTCCCTCCTGAAAATCCACAAATCCTATTTTAAGGTGATTTTGAATGAATCTGCCATAAAATGTCATGTTGAGATGTGCTCTGCTGATAACTAAACAGTTTTCTCATTGGAGTGAATATACAATGATAAACAGCAATGAAAGCAGCAGTAAATACCGAAAACCAAGCGTAAAGTGCTTTTCATTGTAGTTGATGGTTGCTTCAGTAAATCCTATTTTAATGTGATTTCAAGTAGAGGAACCTGGAAATGTAATTTGAATATGTTTTGAGTTGATTATGGAACATCTGTCCCTTTTTCATCCATTTAGGACTGGACCCCAATCTGTATCTGACCAGAAAACTCAGTTCCCTCCTGAAAATCCACAAATCCTATTATAAGGTGATTTTGAATGAATCTACCATAAAATGTCATGTTAAGATGTGCTTTGTTGATAACTAAACAGTTTTCTCATTGGAGTGAGTTTACAATAATCAACAGCAATGGGGCAACTGTAAATGCCAAAAACCTAGCGTAAAATGCTTTTCATTGTAATTTACACAAGCAGTTGATGGTTGCTTCATTCAATCCTATTATAATGTGATTTCAAGTAGAGGTACCTTGAAATGTAATTTGAATATGTTTTGAGTTGATTATGGAACATCTGTCACTTTTTCATCCATTTAGGACTGGACCCCAATCTGTATTTGACCAGAAAACTCAGTTCCCTCCTGAAAATCCACAAATCCTATTTTAAGGTGATTTTGAATGAATCTGCCATAAAATGTCATGTTGAGATGTGCTCTGCTGATAACTAAACAGTTTTCTCATTGGAGTGAATATACAATGATAAACAGCAATGAAAGCAGCTGTAAATCCCTAAAACCAGCCGTAAAATGCTTTTCATTGTAGTTGATGGTTGCTTCAGTAAATCCTATTATAATGTGATTTCAAGTAGAGGAACCTGGAAATGTAATTTGAATATGTTTTGAGTTGATTATGGAACATCTGTCCCTTTTTCATCCATTTAGGACTGGACCCCAATCTGTATCTGACCAGAAAACTCAGTTCCCTCCTGAAAATCCACAAATCCTATTATGAGGTGATTTTGGATGAATCTACCATAAAATATCATGTTAAGATGTGCTTTGTTGATAACTAAACAGTTTTCTCATTGGAGTGAATATACAATAATCAACAGCAATGGGGCAGCTGTAAATGCCGAAAACCTAGCGTAAAATGCTTTTCATTGTAATTTACACAAGCAGTTGATGGTTGCTTCATTAAATTCTATTATAATGTGATTTGAAGTAGAGGTACCTTGAAATGTAATTTGAATATGTGTGAGTTGATTATGGAACATGTGTCACTTTTTCATCCATTTAGGAATGGACCCCAATCTGTATCCCACCAGAAAACTCAGTTCCCTCCTGAAAATCCACAAATCCTATTATAAGGTGATTTTGAATGAATCTGCCATAAAATGTCATGTTAAGATGTGCTTTGTTGATAACTAAACAGTTTTCTCATTGGAGTGAATATACAATGATAAACTGCAATGAAAGCAGCTGTAAATGCCAAAAACCAAGCGTAAAATGCTTTTCATTGTAGTTGATGGTTGCTTCATGAAATCCTATTATAATGTGATTCGAAGTAGAGGTACCTTGAAATGTAATTTGAATATGTGTGAGTTGATTATGGAACATGTGTCACTTTTTCATCCATTTAGGACTGGACCCCAATCTGTATTTGACCAGAAAACTCAGTTCCCTCCTGAAAATCCACAAATCCTATTATAAGGTGATTTTGAATGAATCTACCATAAAATGTCATGTTGAGATGTGCCCTACTGATAACTAAACAGTTTTCTCATTGGAGTGAATATACAATGATAAGCAGCAATGAAAGCAGCTGTAAATCCCTAAAACCAGCCGTAAAATGCTTTTCATTGTAGTTGATTGTTGCTTCAGTAAATCCTATTATAATGTGATTTCAAGTAGAGGTACCTGGAAATGTAATTTGAATATGTTTTGAGTTGATTATGGAACATCTGTCCCTTTTTCATCCATTTAGGACTGGACCCCAATCTGTATCTGACCAGAAAACTCAGTTCCCTCCTGAAAATCCACAAATCCTATTATAAGGTGATTTTGAATGAATCTACCATAAAATGTCATGTTAAGATGTGCTTTGTTGATAACTAAACAGTTTTCTCATTGGAGTGAGTTTACAATAATCAACAGCAATGGGGCAACTGTAAATGCCAAAAACCTAGCGTAAAATGCTTTTCATTGTAATTTACACAAGCAGTTGATGGTTGCTTCATTCAATCCTATTATAATGTGATTTCAAGTAGAGGTACCTTGAAATGTAATTTGAATATGTTTTGAGTTGGTTATTAAACATCTGTCACTTTTTCATCCATTTAGGAATGGACCCCAATCTGTATCTGACCAGAAAACTCAGTTCCCTCCTGAAAATCCACAAATCCTATTATAAGGTGATTTTGAATGAATCTACCATAAAATGTCATGTGAAGATGTGCTCTGCTGATAACTAAACAGTGTTCTCATTATTGTGTGATATTATTGTGAATATACAATAATCAACAGCAATGGGGCAACTGTAAATGCCGAAGACCTAGCGTAAAATGCTTTTCATTGTAATTTACACAAGCAGTTGATGGTCGCTTCATTAAATCCTATTATAATGTGATTTCAAGAAGAGGTACCTTAAAATGTGATTTGAATATGTTTTCAGTTGATTATGGAACATTTTTGCCTTTTTACAATCATTTAGGACTGTCCAGTCCAGACTTCCCAATCTGTGTCTGCTCAAAGAGCTCAGTTCGAGTCCACATGATGATGTGGACAGCAACTGACTTGCATTCCCTCCTCAAAATCCACAAATCATACTATGAGGTGATTTTGAATGAATCTACCATAAAATGTTATTTAAAGATGTACTTTGTTGATAACTAAACAGTTTAAACATGGAGCTGTACATACATTGAGAAACAGCGATTGCAGCAGCTGGAAACGCCAAATACGGCTGTAACATGCTTTTTATTGTTATTTACACAAACAGTGGCGTGGTTGTTTCATGGAAAATTGAAATGGAAAAAGGCATGTTGTTTGGTTTGGTTTCTGGTACGTGTTTGCCACCTGGTGGTTGGACATGGCATTACATGAATGCGGTTTTATTTTTCAAAAACGTCACCAAATAAACAAAGTGGCTTTGGCATGGCGTGGTTGTTTCAGTAAGTCATATTATAATGTGATTTCAAGCAGGGCTATCTTGAAATGTAGTTTGAAAATGTTTTGAGTTGATAATCGATCAGCTTTCACTTTTTCATTCATTCAGGGCTGGAGAACAACACTACTCAATCTGTGCCTGCCTAAACTGCTGTACTCCTGGCCAAGTAAACAAAGTTGCTTTATTCTCTCCTGAAGGTCAACAAATCCTATTATAAGGTGATTTTGAATGAATCTACCATAAAATATCGTTTAAAGATGTACTTTGTTGATAACTTAACAGTAGCTGTACATACATTGAGAAACAGCGATTGCAGCATCTGAAAACGTCAAAAACGACTGTAACATGCTTTTCATTGTTATTTACACAAACAGTGGCGTGGTTGTTTCAGTTAGTCATATTATAATGTGATTTCAAGCAGGGCTATCTTCAAATGTAGTTTGAAGATGTTTTGAGTTGATAATCGATCAGTTTTCACCTTTTCATTCATTCAGGGCTGAACAGCAACACTACCTAATCTGTGCCTGCTTAAACTGCTGTGCTCCTGGCCAAATAAAAAAAGTGGCTTTATTCACTCCTGTAGGTCCACAAATCCTATCTAAGGTGATTTTGAATGAATCTACCATAAAATATCGTTTAAAGATGTACTTTGTTGATAACTTAACAGTAGCTGTACATACATTGAGAAACAGCGATTGCAGCATCTGAAAACGTCAAAAACGACTGTAACATGCTTTTCATTGTTATTTACACAAACAGTGGCGTGGTTGTTTCAGTTAGTCATATTATAATGTGATTTCAAGCAGGGCTATCTTGAAATGTAGTTTGAAAATGTTTTGGGTTGATAATCGATCAGTTTTCACTTTTTCATTCATTCAGGGCTGGAGAACAACACTACTCAATCTGTGCCTGCTTAAACTGCTGTGCTCTTGGCCAAATAAACAAAGTGGCTTTATTCACACCTGTAGGTCCACAAATCCTATCTAAGGTGATTTTGAATGAATCTACCATAAAATATCGTTTAAAGATGCACTTTGTTAAGAACTTAACAGTTTAAACATGTAGCTGTACATACATTGAGAAACAGCGATTGCAGCATCTGAAAACGTCAAAAACGACTGTAACATGCTTTTCATTGTTATTTACCCAAACAGTGGCGTGGTTGTTTCAGTTAGTCATATTATAATGTGATTTCAAGCAGGGCTATCTTGAAATGTAGTTTGAAGATGTTTTGGGTTGATAATCGATCAGTTTTCACTTTTTCATTCAGTCAGGGCTGAACAGCAACACTACCTAATCTGTGCCTGCTTAAACTGCTGTGCTCCTGGCCAAATAAAAAAAGTGGCTTTATTCACTCCTGTAGGTTCACAAATCCTATCTAAGGTGATTTTGAATGAATCTACCATAAAATATCGTTTAAAGATGTACTTTGTTGATAACTTAACAGTAGCTGTACATACATTGAGAAACAGCGAGTGCAGCATCTGAAAATGTCAAAAACGACTGTAACATGCTTTTCATTGTTATTTACACAAACAGTGGCGTGGTTGTTTCAGTTAGTCATATTATAATGTGATTTCAAGCAGGGCTATCTTGAAATGTAGTTTGAAGATGTTTTGGGTTGATAATCGATCAGTTTTCACTTTTTCATTCATTCAGGGCTGGAGAACAACACTACTCAATCTGTGCCTGCCTAAACTGCTGTACTCCTGGCCAAATAAACAAAGTTGCTTTATTCTCTCCTGAAGGTCAACAAATCCTATTATAAGGTGATTTTGAATGAATCTACCATAAAATATCGTTTAAAGATGTACTTTGTTGATAACTTAACAGTAGCTGTACATACATTGAGAAACAGCGATTGCAGCATCTGAAAACGTCAAAAACGACTGTAACATGCTTTTCATTGTTATTTACACAAACAGTGGCGTGGTTGTTTCAGTTAGTCATATTATAATGTGATTTCAAGCAGGGCTATCTTCAAATGTAGTTTGAAGATGTTTTGAGTTGATAATCGATCAGTTTTCACCTTTTCATTCATTCAGGGCTGAACAGCAACACTACCTAATCTGTGCCTGCTTAAACTGCTGTGCTCCTGGCCAAATAAAAAAAGTGGCTTTATTCACTCCTGTAGGTCCACAAATCCTATCTAAGGTGATTTTGAATGAATCTACCATAAAATATCGTTTAAAGATGTACTTTGTTGATAACTTAACAGTAGCTGTACATACATTGAGAAACAGCGATTGCAGTATCTGAAAACGTCAAAAACGACTGTAACATGCTTTTCATTGTTTTTTACACAAACAGTGGCGTGGTTGTTTCAGTTAGTCATATTATAATGTGATTTCAAGCAGGGCTATCTTGAAATGTAGTTTGAAAATGTTTTGGGTTGATAATCGATCAGTTTTCACTTTTTCATTCATTCAGGGCTGGAGAACAACACTACTCAATCTGTGCCTGCTTAAACTGCTGTGCTCTTGGCCAAATAAACAAAGTGGCTTTATTCACTCCTGTAGGTCCACAAATCCTATCTAAGGTGATTTTGAATGAATCTACCATAAAATATCGTTTAAAGATGCACTTTGTTAAGAACTTAACAGTTTAAACATGTAGCTGTACATACATTGAGAAACAGCGATTGCAGCATCTGAAAACGTCAAAAACGACTGTAACATGCTTTTCATTGTTATTTACACAAACAGTGGCGTGGTTGTTTCAGTTAGTCATATTATAATGTGATTTCAAGCAGGGCTATCTTGAAATGTAGTTTGAAAATGTTTTGGGTTGATAATCGATCAGTTTTCACTTTTTCATTCATTCAGGGCTGGAGAACAACACTACTCAATCTGTGCCTGCTTAAACTGCTGTGCTCTTGGCCAAATAAACAAAGTGGCTTTATTCACTCCTGTAGGTCCACAAATCCTATCTAAGGTGATTTTGAATGAATCTACCATAAAATATCGTTTAAAGATGCACTTTGTTAAGAACTTAACAGTTTAAACATGTAGCTGTACATACATTGAGAAACAGCGATTGCAGCATCTGAAAACGTCAAAAACAACTGTAACATGCTTTTCATTGTTATTTACCCAAACAGTGGCGTGGTTGTTTCAGTTAGTCATATTATAATGTGATTTCAAGCAGGGCTATCTTGAAATGTAGTTTGAAGATGTTAAAAGTTGATAATCGATCAGTTTTCACTTTTTCATTCAGTCAGGGCTGAACAGCAACACTACCTAATCTGTGCCTGCTTAAACTGCTGTGCTCCTGGCCAAATAAAAAAAGTGGCTTTATTCACTCCTGTAGGTTCACAAATCCTATCTAAGGTGATTTTGAATGAATCTACCATAAAATATCGTTTAAAGATGTACTTTGTTGATAACTTAACAGTAGCTGTACATACATTGAGAAACAGCGATTGCAGCATCTGAAAACGTCAAAAACGACTGTAACATGCTTTTCATTGTTATTTACACAAACAGTGGCGTGGTTGTTTCAGTTAGTCATATTATAATGTGATTTCAAGCAGGGCTATCTTGAAATGTAGTTTGAAGATGTTAAGAGATGATAATCGATCAGTTTTCACTTTTTCATTCATTCAGGGCTGGAGAACAACACTACCTAATCTGTGCCTGCTTAAACTGCTGTGCTCCTGGCCAAATAAACAAAGTGGCTTAATTCCCTCCTGAAGGTCCACAAATCCAATTTTGAGGTGATTTTGAATGAATCTACCATAAAATATCGTTGAAAGATGTACTTTGTTGATAACTTAACAGTTTAAACATGAAGAAACAGCATTTGCGGTAGCTGGAAATGTCAAAAATGGCTGTTACATACTTTTCATTGTAATTCACACAAGCAGTGGCCTGGTTGTTTCAGTAAGTCATATTACAATGTGATTTCAAGCAGGGCTATCTTGAAATGTAGTTTGAAGATGTTTTGAGTTGATAATCCATTAGTTTTAATTGTTTCATTCATTCAGGGCTGAACAGCAACACTACTCAATCTGTGCCTGCTTATACTGCTGTGCTCCTGTCAAAATAAACAAAGTGGCTTTATTGTGGACCACAAATCCAATTTTGAGGTGATTTTGAATGAATCTACCATAAAATGTCATTGAAACATCTTTTTAATATTATACTTTGTTGATAACATAACAGTTTAAACATGAAGTTGCACATACATTGAGAAACAGTAATTGCAACAGCTGGAAACGACAAAAACGGCTGTTATATGCTTTTCATTGTTATGTACACTAGCAGTGGTTGTTTCAGTAAGTCATATGGAAATGGAAAATATGAAGGCATGTTGTTTTTATCTAGAGGTTACTGGTACGAGTTTGCCACCAGGTGGTTTGACTCGGCATTACATGAATGCGGTTTAATTTTTCAAAAACGTCACCAAATAAACAAAGTGGCTTTGGCGTGGCATGGTTGTTTCAGAATTCATATTATAATGTGATTTCAAGCAGGGCTATCTTGAAATGTAGTTTGAAGATGTTTTGAGTTGATAATTGATCAGTATTCACTTTTTCATTCATTCAGGGCTGAACAGCAACACTACTCAATCTGTGCCTGCTTAAACTGCCAAATAACAAAGTGGCTTTATTGCCTCCTGAAGGTCCACAAATCCAACTTTTGAGGTGATTTTGAATGAATCTACCATAAAATGTCATTGAAACATCTTTTTAATATTATACTTTGTTGATAACATAACAGTTTAAACATGAAGCTGTACATACATTGAGAAACAGTGATTGCAGTAGCTGAAAACGACCGAAACGGCTGTAATATGCTTTTCATTGTTATTTACTCAAGCAGTGGTTGTTTCAGTAAGGTAACTGGTACGAGTTTGCCACCTGGTGGTTTGACATGGCATTACATGAATGCGGTTTAATTTTTCAAAAACGTCACCAAATAAACAAAGTGGCTTTGGCGTGGCATGGTTGTTTCAGAATTCATATTATAATGTGATTTGAACAAGGCCATCTTGAAATGTAGTTTGAAGATGTTTTGAGTTGATAATTGATCAGTTTTCACTTTTTCATTTATTCAGGGCTGAACAGCAACACTACTCAATCTGTGCCTGCTTATACTGCTGTGCTCCTGTCCAAATAAACAAAGTGGCTTTATTGTGGACCACAAATCCAATTTTGAGGTGATTTTGAATGAATCTACCATAAAATGTCATTGAAACATCTTTTTAATATTATACTTTGTCGATAACATAACAGTTGAAACACGAAGCTGTACATACATTGAGAAACAGTGATTGCAGTAGCTGAAAACGACCGAAACGGCTGTAATATGCTTTTCATTGTTATTTACACAAGCAGTGGTTGTTTCAGTAAGGTAACTGGTACGAGTTTGCCACCAGGTGGTTTGACATGGCATTACATGATGCGGTTTAATTTTTCAAAAACGTCACCAAATAAACAAAGTGGCTTTGGCGTGGCATGGTTGTTTCAGAATTCATATTATAATGTGATTTGAACAAGGCCATCTTGAAATGTAGTTTGAAGATGTTTTGAGTTGATAATTGATCAGTTTTCACTTTTTCATTCATTCAGGGCTGAACAGCAACACTACTCAATCTGTGCCTGTTTATACTGCTGTGCTCCTGTCCAAATAAACAAAGTGGCTTTATTGTGGACCACAAATCCAATTTTGAGGTGAGTTTGAATGAATCTACCATAAAATGTCCTTGAAAGATGTACTTTGTTGACAACTTAACAGTTTAAACTTGAAGAAACAGCGATTGCGATAGCTGGAAATGTCAAAAATGGCTGTTACATGCTTTTCCTTGTAATTTACACAAGCAGTGGCCTGGTTGTTTCAGTAAGTCATATTACAATGTGATTTCAAGTAGGGCTATCTTGAACTGTAGTTTGAAGATGTTTTGAGTTAATAATCCATTAGTTTTATTTTTTTTTATTCATTCAGGGCTGGACAGCAACACTACTCAATCTGTTCCTGCTTATACTGCTGTGCTCCTGTCCAAATAAACAAAGGGGCTTTATTGTGGACCACAAATCCAATTTTGAGGTGATTTTGAATGAATCTACCATAAAATGTCATTGAAACATCTTTTTAATATTATACTTTGTTGATAACATAACAGTTTAAACATGAAGCTGTACATACATTGAGAAACAGTGATTGCAGTAGCTGAAAACGACCGAAACGGCTGTAATATGCTTTTCATTGTTATTTACACAAGCAGTGGTTGTTTCAGTAAGGTAACTGGTACGAGTTTGCCACCTGGTGGTTTGACATGGCATTACATGATGCGGTTTAATTTTTCAAAAACGTCACCAAATAAACAAAGTGGCTTTGGCGTGGCATGGTTGTTTCAGAATTCATATTATAATGTGATTTGAACAAGGCCATCTTGAAATGTAGTTTGAAGATGTTTTGAGTTGATAATTGATCAGTTTTCACTTTTTCATTTATTCAGGGCTGAACAGCAACACTACTCAATCTGTGCCTGCTTATACTGCTGTGCTCCTGTCCAAATAAACAAAGTGGCTTTATTGTGGACCACAAATCCAATTTTGAGGTGATTTTGAATGAATCTACCATAAAATGTCCTTGAAAGATGTACTTTGTTGACAACTTAACAGTTTAAACTTGAAGAAACAGCGATTGCGGTAGCTGGAAATGTCAAAAATGGCTGTTACATGCTTTTCCTTGTAATTTACACAAGCAGTGGCCTGGTTGTTTCAGTAAGTCATATTACAATGTGATTTCAAGCAGGGCTATCTTGAACTGTAGTTTGAAGATGTTTTGAGTTGATAATCCATTAGTTTTATTTTTTTTTATTCATTCAGGGCTGGACAGCAACACTACTCAATCTGTGCCTGCTTATACTGCTGTGCTCCTGTCCAAATAAACAAAGGGGCTTTATTGTGGACCACAAATCCAATTTTGAGGTGATTTTGAATGAATCTACCATAAAATGTCATTGAAACATCTTTTTAATATTATACTTTGTCGATAACATAACAGTTTAAACATGAAGCTGTACATACATTGAGAAACAGTGATTGCAGTAGCTGAAAACGACCGAAACGGCTGTAATATGCTTTTCATTGTTATTTACACAAGCAGTGGTTGTTTCAGTAAGGTAACTGGTACGAGTTTGCCACCTGGTGGTTTGACATGGCATTACATGATGCGGTTTAATTTTTCAAAGACGTCACCAAATAAACAAAGTGGCTTTGGCGTGGCATGGTTGTTTCAGAATTCATATTATAATGTGATTTGAACAAGGCCATCTTGAAATGTAGTTTGAAGATGTTTTGAGTTGATAATTGATCAGTTTTCACTTTTTCATTCATTCAGGGCTGAACAGCAACACTACTCAATCTGTGCCTGCTCAAACTGCAGTGCTCCTGGCCAAATAAACAAAGTGGCTTGATTCCCTCCTGAAGGTCCACAAATCCAAACTTGAGGTGATTTTGAATGAATCCACCAAAACATAACCTTCAAAGATGTACTTTGTTGATATTACATTACATAACGATTATTTGGCAGACTCAAACTCAAACTCAAACTCAACATCAACTCAAAACATCTTCAAACTACATTTCAAGATAGCCCTGCTTGAAATCACATTATAATATGACTTACTGAAACAACCAGGCCACTGCTTGTGTAAATTACAATGAAAAGCATGTAACAGCCGTTTTAAGACATTTCTAGCTGCTGCAAGCGCTGTTTCTCAAAGTATGTACTGCTTCATGTTTAAACTGTTATGTTATCAACAAAGTACATCTTTCAATGACATTTTATGGTTGATTCATTCAAAATGACCTCAAAATTAGATTTGTGGACCTTCAGGAGGGAATAACCACTTTGTTTATTTGGCCAGGAGCACAGCAGTTTAAGCAGGCACAGATTGAGTAGTGTTGCTGTTCAGCCCTGAATGAATGAAAAACTGAAAACTGATCGATTATCAACACAAAACATTTTCAAACTACATTTCAAGATTGCCCTGCTTGAAATCACAATATAACATGACTTACTGAAACAACCAGGCCACTGCTTGTGTAAATAACAATGAAAAGCAGGTTACAGTTGTTTTTGACGTTTTCAGTTGCTGCAATCGCTGTTTCGCAATGTATGTACATTGTTCAAACTACATTTCAAGATAGCCCTCTTGAAATCACATTATAATATGACTTCTGAAACAACCACGCCACGCCAAAGCCACTTTGTTTATTTGGTGACGTTTTCGAAAAATTAAACCGCATTCATGTGATGCCATGTCCAACCACCAGGTGGCAAACCTGTACCAGAAACCTCTATATACAAACAACATGCCTTCATATTTTCCATTTCTATTTGACTTACTAAAACAACCACTGCTTGTGTAAATAACAATGAAAAGCATGTAAAAGCCGTTTTTGTCGTTTCCAGCTACTGCAATCGCTGTTTCTCAATGTATTTACAGCTTCATGTTTAAACTGTTAAGTTTAAAGTACATCTTTAAACGACATTCTATGGTAGATTCATTCAAAATCACCTCAATATTGGATTTGTGGACCTTCAGGAGGGGATAAAGCTACTTTGTGTATTTCGCAGTTTAAGCAGGCACAGATTGAGTAGTGTTGCTGTTCAGCCCTGAATGAATGAAAAAGTGAAAACTGATTGATTATCAACTCTAAACATCTTCATACTACATTTCAAGATAGCCCTGCTTGGAATCACATTATGATATGCTTTACTGCAAAAACTAGGACACTGCTTGTGTAAAATACAATGAAAAGCATGTAACAGCCGTTTTTGACATTTCCAGCTACTGCAATCGTTTTTTGTCAATGTAACGAGATTAAACATAACATGTTATGTTATCAACAAAGTACATCTTTCAACGATATTTTATGGTAGATTCATTCAACATCACCTCAAAATTGGATTTGTGGACCTTAAGGAGGGATTAAAGCCAGTTTGTTTATTTGGCCAGGAGCACAGCAGTTTAAGCAGGCACAGATTGAGTAGTGTTGCTGTTCAGCCCTGAATAAATGAAAAAGTGAAAACTGATCGATTATCAACTCAAAACATCTTCAAACTACATTTCAAGATAGCCCTGTTTGAAATCACATTATAATATGACTTACTGAAACAACCACGCCACTGTTTGTGTAAATAACAATGAAAAGCATGTTACAGTCATGTTTGACGTTTCTAGCTGCTACAATAGCTGCTAAACAATCTGTTGTTTAATGTATGTACAGCCTCATGTTTAAACTGTTAAGATACCAACAAAGTACATCTTTCAACGACATTTTAAGATATAGGGAGGCAGTGGCTCAGTGGGTAGTGCTTCTGCTTGGGAACCGCGTGGTCGCCGGTTTGAGCCACCGCCGAGGTGCCCCTGAGCAAGGCACCAAACCCTCAATTGCTCCCCTCTCCGCGAAGGCTGGTCATGTAATGTTAGTCGCTTTGGAAAAAAGGCGTCTGCCAAATGATCGTAATGTTTTCATTTATGCAGGGCTGGACATCAACACTACTCAATCTGTGCCTGCTTGAACTGCTGTGCTCCTGGTCAAATAAACAAAGTGGCTTTATTCCCTCCTGCAGGTCCACAAATCCAATTTTGAGGTCATTTTGAATGAATCTACCATAAAATGTCGTTGAAAGATGTACTTTGTTGATAGAACAAGTGGTGGAGAGATCTGTGTTGATAAAGGACCTGAAAGGTGCCGTCCAGACACAGACCCAGACGCGTTTGAGTGAAGCTAAAAAACAGGAAGCAGATGAGTAATGCAACTACAAACCTGTCGAAAATTGTGTTAGACCAAAATCCAATCCATGACTTAGATAAGTGATGATGTGAAATGTGAGAAAACATTGACTCTAAGTAGAAAAAATTAAAATCATCACTGTTGCATAATACTACAAGGAAAGAGAGAACGACACAAAAATGTTGCTTGGCTTAATTATATCTATTATAACCAACAGCGTTACATGAATTATACTGACGAAGCCCTTATGCTAATGGGTGTACAACTCCGAGAAACTGAGTGGAGGTCTTGGCAAAATAGGCAGGCCTTAGGTTGGATCCTAGCTGGAGAAAGGGGTGTGTGTCAAATGGTTGGAGAATTGTGTTGCACTTACATCCCAGATAACATGTCCCCGATGGAACGTTCTCCATAGCCATGTCCAAACTCAACAAATTAAGATAGGGATTAGGAAGATAATGCTAGTAAGGGAGGAACGTCATGGGATTGGCTGGACCTAAAAGCTCATAAAATGGGGCGATACTTTTGCAAAAATAGGACTAACCGCGTTGATAGTTTAAGTTATAGTAGCTCTGCTGATGTGTTGCATCGTACCCATTCTGAGACATGTTCTTGCAAAGACTCTCGTTAACCAGATAAGCGTGCTGACAGTTTCAAGATTGGCAGAGATGCAACTGGCACAGATGGTAATTGGACACCAGACTTGTTCCCCATTCCAGACTACATGCAGGATACAGATGCCGAATTAACGGAGTCAATGGAGACCGATGGTCGTCTGACCATCGGTCTCCATTGACTCCGTTAATGTGTCTGAACACGAGTGGTGAGCTCTGAACTTTGGAGGTCACTGAAGTGAGTGGTTTGAACAACATCCCCTGTGATAGTGCTGGTAACCTCTGATGATGCCTCTGAAGGTGTACAAATGCCCATAGAGCTGAAGTCGACATCTAGCATTGCCACGCATGAGGACAACTATATCAACATATATGAACTTTGCACTTCCTGTATCAGTATTGGGTTGATATCATAATAGGTTATGTATACTATATACTGTATATGTATACTTTGTATCAGCATATAAACATGCAGTTGTTACTCATTGTGTTTGCATCTGTATTGTTAAATGCAGGAACTACAATATTCCTATAGGAAGAAGTCTTGATTGTGTAAATTTATGCAAATCTCATTTTGATATTATTTTCAGTTAAATAGGTAATTCATTTACTCAGTAATCCCAGTTAAGCAATTCATATTTCAGTTCTATATTGTTGGTTTATATTTTTGATCTACACACAACTGCGCACAAAATGCTGACTTGACAAGATCTGCAAGCGTGATCGCCCATGATTAAGTTGAGAGGCAAGGTTTGAGGGAATTTTTCTAGCATATTGATGCTAGTTTTTGCCCGTCATTGGTTGTTTGGTTCCAGCTAAAATATGTATATCATCATGTTGGCGATATTGAAATCGTCAAAGGAGGGAATATGTGGAAGGAAATTGACTATATTGATGACAATATTATAGTATTGCCATATAAGTGAACCTTGTGTTCTTGGCAATAATTGAATATTATCTAACTGTTCAATATTAGAAAGGAAGTACACAATTTGTTCTTAGTGGTTGTTCTTAGTGTTTTACCAGAATCGTTCATCCATCATCAGCGGGGAAGCAACATTATGTCTTGCCAGGTCACCGTGAGGTAGCCAGGGCCAACAATAGAACAATAGAAAGGCCCCCACCCTGTAACTCTTTGATATAAAATGATGTTGGCTCTAGACCACCATGATGTGTGAATGAACAAAGATACGCAGCCTCAACCGTCTCCGCAAATTGATATATAGAATTATACTATAAACTCAATGGAATTGAGATGGGAGGACTAGGTGCAGTTTGAAGGTGTTTAGAAGAGTCTTCATCAACAGTAACGTCCTGAAAGAAGAGGACAAGCTAGGCATTATAGGTGATGTGTGAGCTGAGGCCGATTCTGAAATTATTCTTCCTGGTCCGACTCCTTTTGAACAGAAAGACCCATATGGACAAACAGACTTACAGGACTAATACAGAGTGTTCCCAAAAATAGATTTATATTTAGATTTGTGTATGTTGCCAAAATGTAACATTGACTTAATCAACCCAGGATGATTATGGTGACAAAAGGACAAAGGGTGACAAAAGGAATGTCTGTGACCTCAATGTGGCGCAGATGTCATGTTTAGAGTTGGAAGTGGTATTTCCTTCCACATAATGTAAGTAAGAGGGTTCCTTTATATTTTGTATCTTGTGTTATGTGGGTTTAACAGTGATTTGATCACCTGTCATGACTATGCAGCAAGTTCTAAAAATCGCCAATAGGTGTCAGTATGGCTACACGAATGGATTAGAGTAGATTAGATTAGATTCATCCTTTTTTGGCAATAAAGCTGTTCTGATTCTGATTCTGACAGTGAGTTGGAGCATGCTTGTAAGCACTTATTTGTTGAATGCCCTGGAGGTGTCTCAGCCACTCCAGGGCATTCAACTTGTTATCTTTAAACCATTTCTGTGTAGCTTTTGCTGTATGCTTTGGATCATTGTCTTGCTGGAACATAAATCTTCTTCCAAGTTGTAGCTCTTTTGCAGACTGAGTCATATTGTCCTCTGGGATTTCACAAAATGTTGCTGCATTCATTTTCCTTTACAAGCCTTTCAGGGCGCTCCAGAAGCATCCCCACAGTGTGATGCTGCCACCACCCTACAAGGTGTGTTTATGGTGATGTGCAGTGTTTGGTGTTTGTCAAACATAGCGACTAGTCTGATGACCAAAAAGCTGAATTTTTTATATATATAGATAGGTGATGTGTGAGCTGAGGCCGATTCTGGAAGTGGCCAAGAGCAAATTCAGAAATTAAGTAAAGACAAGATAGGAGGACTAGGACTAGGACTAAAACGGCAGTTTTACAGTGTTTAGAAGAAAGTGATGAAGCCATCAATGACCCTGGATGTAATTGCTTACATCCAGTTTTCATCCCCCCAAAAAACATGAAAACTCAGAGAATTTTCAACAAATCGGAATGTCAGTCAAACCTGAACCCACAGTTTATCTTTCTCTTACTCTCTCTCTTTCCCTCATCTGTCTTCATATCTATCCAGGCCATGTCCATCTCTGAGATCTGCGATTCCATGAAAGAAAGTTGCTATGTTTAAAACTGGCTTATGCTTTATTACATTTAAATATATATTTATATTCAAAAAGATGACAAAAGGAGAGAAATAATTAATATTTTGTCTCTTCTATTCACTCTTCTAATTACTGCAACCTCTATTATCTGATGGAAGGTAAGAGAAGTAAGAACCCTACAGTGCATTGATGATCAGAATAACCATGTGCACTCTTCTGTTTATGTTTATGCTCAGTGATGTTGTACTTTTTGTGTGATTGGCGGTGTTTGCTCCAGGTATTGAGTTCTTTAAAACTATTTAAATAACTGAAACTATTTAAATAACTGATGCCATTTGTGTTTTTACATTCTTTCACAGTTTCCGTGCTCCCTCACACGATTACTGCATGCTTACACGATTTTGATAATCTTTGCAGAAGATGCGGTAAATATCCAGAAAACCGGGAAATTATGCAGCATTGTCTAAGACTTCAACAAGATGATCTCACTGTGGACATAAGGCTCTGTAGGTCAGACACCTAAATACACTAGTAATAACACACTTAGTAATTGAGCATTCATTTGAAATATAATCCATCTATGCTTAATGGATGATCGAATCTGCATTGTTAAGTTTATGAAGACTTACATTTAAGATAGCGCTGAGGGCTGCAGCAGTCACATGTCAGCAGATGGAGAAGAAGACGGTTTTACAGACCTGCCCAATACCATCACCTCCACCCACTCAGGCTCCGCCTGCTGTGCGGCTGCATGACACAGCTTTCATTTGATTCAAACCATGACTTTTGAAAAATCCATTATTACAACATACGGGTTCCCGTGAATATTTGGTCCAAATTCTTAAAGAAGTGCCGTTTCACCTTGTTTCTTTTTTTCCTTCTTGGCCTTCTTCTGCGCTTTATTCACAGAGCTTTGGAGGTCTGCCAGCTCTTCAGGGGCCTTCATCATCAGAACATTGACATTCTCACAAACTCTGTCCTGGATCATATCAACAGGTGTGTGGGCAGAGTGACATCACTTAAAACAATAAAAACTTTCCCCAACCAGAAGCCCTGGATGAACAGAGAGGTTCGCCTTCTGCTCAAAGCCAGAGATGCAGCCTTCAGGTCTGGAGACCGGGAGGCCTACAGCTCAGCTAGGGCCAACCTGAGGAGGGGAATCTCACAGGCCAAACATGGCTACAAACTGAAGGTTGAAGAGCACTTCAACTCCTCTGACCCCTGGCGTATGTGGCAAGGCATACAGACACTCACCAGCTACAAACCACCCAACACTGTGCCCCCTACCAGCTCCACCTCCCTCCCTGACGAGCTCAACCACTTGACCGGGAAAACAGGGAGGTGATGTCCAAGGCAGATCTACCTCTCATTGATCTGCCTCTCACACTCTCTACCTCAGAGGTCTGTTCCATCCTGAGCAAGGTGAACGCCCGGAAGGCAGCTGGCCCCGATGGAATACCTGGGCGCGTGCTCAAAGCGTGTGCAGAGCAGCTGGCCGGGGTCTTTGCGGACATTTTCAACCTGTCCCTGGCCCGAGCAGTTGTTCCCACTACCTTCAAGACCGCCACCATCGTGCCAGTGCCGAAGCACTCCACCGCTTCGGCCCTGAATGACTTCCATCCTGTTGCCCTCACCCCCATCATCGCCAAGTGCTTTGAGAGGCTGGTCCTCTCACACTTAAAACCCTGCCTGCCTGCTACTTTGGACCCTCACCAGTTTGCCTACCGCCACAATAGGTCAACTGAGGACGCCATCTCCACGGCACTTCACTCCACACTGACACACTTGGACACCCAGAACTGTTACGCCAGAATGCTGTTCATTGACTTTAGCTCAGCATTCAACACTGTGATCCCCTCTGTTGGAATATAACAAATAATGTCAACACACATATAAGTAAATGCAGTAACTGAAGTTAAGTAACCAAATAAATGGCTGCCCCGGGAAAGTCTGGAGATGGAGTAATACATACGAGCATTTACAGCGTCTCTCTCCAGGAGGGCTAGATAACACATATCTGCCAATAGGTGAAGAGGTCACTGTATTACTTTATCAAAGCTTCAAACATCTGTGGTCAGGAAGAGGGAAGAGAGGGGGTTCGCATGGACGGGCAGTCAGGGGGAGCTTCTTCAGATCAAAGGGTAAATAACACTATACTGTTGTTCTTTAATTTACACAAAGAGAATTCTACTTTCCCCCACAGACATCTGTTCATCCCTCAGATTTGAATCTTAGCGCTGCCCCTCTTGAAGCTGGCTGACCAATAGATAACAGTTAAACAACATTGTCATCAGTGAATTAGAATATTATGTAAATGCCCTGTATATGCGGGATAAATAGGGAAGCACGGAGATATTTGATTGTCCTTCTTTGATGCATGCGAGAGTTGGAACCAGCGCTGTCCAAGGTCTTATTCCAGTAAAGCTCTTCTGAAGATTCCAGTTCATCTTTGCCTCATCTTTTCCTCTTGATTCACCACAAACAAACACGCAGAAGAATATCAGAACGATTCTTCAATACCTCCAAGTTGATATCCAAGCTCAGCCAGCTTGGTATTAACTCATCCCTCTGCAATTGGACTCTGGACTTTCTATCTAACAGACCCCAGTCTGTTAAGATAGACAGCCTCTCCTCCTCCACTATCACCCTGAACACTGGCGTGCCACAAGGTTGCATGCTGAGCCTTCTCCTTTACTCCCTATTCACCCATGACTGCGCTCCCATCTATGGCTCCAATTCCATAATTAAGTTTGCAGATGACACCACGGTGATAGGCCTGATCAGAGGCAACGATGAGACGGCCTACAGGGAGGAAGTACAGCACCTGACCACGTGGCTCGCTGACAACAACCTGGCACTCAACACCAAGAAAACCAAGGGGATCATCGTGGACTTCAGGCGGGCAGGGAGCCATGCACACACCCCCATCTCCATCAACGGAGCTGCAGTGGAGCGTGTGCCCAGCTTCAAGTTCCTTGGCATCCACATCTCCGATGATCTCACCTGGTCCATAAACTCCTCCACCCTGGTTAAAAAGGCGCAACAGCGCCTCTACTTTCTTCGGAGCCTTAAGAAAGCTCACCTTTGTCCCAGGATCCTGGTGAACTTCTACCGCTGTACCATTGAGAGCATTCTCACTAACTGTATCACATTATGGTATGGCAACTGCTCTGCATCAGACCGGAAAGCATTCCAGCGGTGGATCACCGGTACACAACTGGACAGCATTGAACAGATACCGTCAACGCTGTCTGGGCAAAACCAGGAACATTATAAAAGACTCATCCCACCCCAACAATAAATTTTTCACCCTCCTCCCATCCGGCAGGCGTTACAGAAGCCTCCGCTCTCGCACCAGCAGGCTTAGGAAGAGTTTCTTCTACGAGGCGGTGACCCTGCTGAACCATTCCCCCACTCAACTCCATCCTCCCTCTAGCATCATCTTGCACTCCACTGCAATTTGCACAACTTTCTGTTTGCACTGATCATTTCCATTTCACTTCCGTTTTGCACTAAGACTCCTTGCATTATTTATTTACATATTTATTAATTTATATTTATAGTTAGTATATATAATGTATATAGTTTATTCTGTATATATTCTGTATATATTCTGTATTCTGTATATATAATAGTACACTATTGCACTTTCTGGTTGGATGCTACTGCATTTCATTGGCTTGTACCTGTACTTGCTCACTGACAATAAAGTTGAATCTAATCTAATCTAATCTAATCTAATCTAATCTAATCTATTCTAATCTAATATAATCTAATCACAATCATCTATGGTTTAGTGAGTTGTTCTCAACTAAAATATCAGTCCCCTCATTACCAACCAGGACTCTGCTGAATGATCTGGTTCTCATAGCAGTGGTAGGAACTTCAATGTACATTATATACTACAAGAACACACGGTTCTGGTGTTGATCATATCTGTGTTCTGGTATGTGTGTGTGTGTTTAGTACCTACCTGTCCCATGCTGTTCTCTGCTCGAAGGCGGGGGCTGTTGCGAGCTGCGGCCAACCGACCCAAGCAAGCAACAGCGAAGTGAAAATGCTTTACGGTTTTTTACTGCAAAACCCATGAAATGTGTGATTATCCAAACAAACAATGGTGGAAATAATGTATTTGGTGCTGTTGTTTCAGTATGCAGTGACACACTTGCCCAACATGAGCTTGCTGGTGTGTGCGTGTGTGTGCGAGGGAGTGTGCCTGTCTCTCAGTGGCGCCTGCAGAAAATTTTCCCAGGGGGGGGCCAGATGGAGCCACTGAAAATCTAGGGGGGGCCAACCAAAATCAAACGCGGTATGACGCTATTGTTTTCATGTGACCTGAAGTTCTTTTGCCTACCTATGTTGAACGCACTTATTGGAAGTCGCTTTGGATAAAAGCGTCTGCTAAATGACTGTAATGTATGTAATGTAATGTTGTAATGTTGTTGAATAAAGGCTAGATAGACTAATAATGGTACAGTTGACTTACAGTTCCACAAGAATCCTGTTTTAATGTGTTTTGTATCTGTATATGTGTTATTCAAGTCATTGTTTTTCAAATAGACTTTCTTGCTGTCCTACCGATGCTGCCGGTGTTTGCGCGTTGTTGACCGCACGGTCAACGTTTTGTTAAACTAGAGAAAATCTTAAAAGCCCATATCTTGGACAAGGAAGGAGCAGGAAAGTTAATAATTCAGACACAGCCTTCGGGCTGCCCTGGCATCAATTTGTGTGAATTTGGGGCAAATCTGAGTATATTGACAAAATCCTGAAAGCTTTGGCCCCCGGGGTCATCTTTTTGTAAAATTTCAGGAAATCTTAAAAGCCCATATCTTGGACAAGGAAGGATCTATTGTTAACATTTCAGACACAGCCTCCAGGCTGCATCGGCATCAATTTGTGTGAATTTGGGGCAAATCTGAGAATATTGTGAAAATCATGAAAATGTTGACCCCGTGGTCATCGTTTAGTAAAATTAGAGAAAACCTTAAAAGCCCATATCTTGGACAAGGAAGGAGCTACAAAGTTAACATTTCAGACACAGCCTCCAGGCTGCATTGGCATGAATTTGTGTGACTTTGGGGCAAATTTGCGAATATTGTGAAAATCCTGAAAAGTTCCCCCTGCGGTCATCGTTTTGTGAAATCTTAAAAGCCCATATCTTGGACAAGGAAGGAGCTAGAGCGGGGGTCGGCAACCCGCGGCTCCGGAGCCGCATGCGGCTCTTCAGCCCCTCTGCAGTGGCTCCCTGTAGATTTGAAGTTCTGAGCTGACATTGTTTAATACAGGGGTTGCCAACACGTTGCTCGCTAGCTACCAATCGCTTGCAAAGCGTTTCCGAGTCGCTCGCTGAAAGGTTCAAAGATTACATACATTTGACAACACATCGTCACTTGGTAAAGCTGTTTAAATTTCTATCCAATCAAGTTCACAATCATCCCCCCTCCTTTTGTCACAAAACGATTATAAGCCAATCAGCTGTCAGTCCAACAAATGACGCTGCTGTCATGTTTGTGACACCGAAAACAGACCCTCATTTGCGGTGCGAACGCGTCTGTGGAGCGCCACTTAACCAGCAGTTAGCAGTTAGCGAACGCACCGGCTCGAAGAATTCCCTGAAGTTCCCTTATCAACTACAGGGAATTCCCTGAATTACAGGGAATGTGAAGGGAAATTGTGATATGTGGACAGACAGAAAATGAGAAATATGAAAGGTATAGTTTTGGTAAAATAAGTAATAACATTTTTTCTTTTTTTTTACGAGATTAATATGATGTGAAGTCATTAGTGTGAGCTTGACACTGAAAATGTATACACACACCTTTTCTTATATTTGTTAGTCAGTTAAAGTTGTAGCTGAGCAACTTTCCTTTGAATGTCTTTCTCCTGCGCCCTCATTCTCTCCTTGTCCTTTCTGTATTTTTCTATGGCATGTATCACATGGTCACAGAATTCTCTGTGCGGCTTTGATGTCAGTCCCACAACGTCTTCCAATCTGCTTTTTACCGAGCTTGGCATGGCCTCTATCACTGATGTTCTGAACAGTGTGGTTAGTAGAGGGCTTTTCTCAGCATCCTCCTCAGTTTTCTGCCTCCATCTTTTCAGTTGACGACTGATGTAGTCAGCTGGATTCTCTGTATCATTAAGAACCTCACCCTTCAGTGCCTTGGGGTCAATCTTGACCGGACATTCTTTCCTCAGGGCCCCCCATAAGCCAGCTCAATATGGATTGAATTCAGTTCCATCGGCTAGTGGATCAATCATCCAGTGTGCACCACTAATGCGGAAGACATTTTCCATTGTTGGCACCCCCATGGTTCGGGCCCACAGTACCTTAATGTCGCCAAGAGCCAATATTTTGCCCACTGTCTCATCCTCGAATGCTTTTATCCATTTGCCCTCCCCCTCATGGACGTTAGGAAGTCGAGCAATCTAAGACTTTTGATTTGTCCTTTGTAACTTCCTTATTCCTTTCTCTACTGTAAACTTTTGGAGTCGACTCTTTATATTGGACAGGAGATGCTCTGTAAGGATCAATGTCAATGTCTCCTGAAATTTGAACAACACCTAACACCTGCCAGATTTGGATATATTCCTGCAGCATCTGCTAACTAGTGACTGTTTCTCTGTCTGCTTCCTCTCCGTTCTCACCTTTTTAGCTCTTAGGTTCTCTCCAATTTCTCTCAACCTGTTCCTGTAATTAGTGCCTTCATCTTTGAACAATTGAATTATCTCTTCCTCTTTCTCTCTCTTCTGTTGTCTTTTCTTGCCTTTGTCCGACGGTTTGTAGATTTTTATTCTGAGTTGCATCTCTTCACATGCATTGACATCAAATGTGCCTCCACCTGGCCAGGGACTGCATAAGTTTTTAGTTCGCTTCTCCCATTTTTCTGATGTTTTCTCTATGTCTTTTTTGCTTCTTAATTCCCAGGAGGGTTACCGGTATCCCAACCATTTCTGCTGTACGTATCAACAATTTGAATATTGTCTTTTGATGTTTTTATACCTGGATAGGCTCAATTGCGTAGTTTTAGAATGGCAATAATTACAATTTGGTCTTGTTCACTAAGTTAAGCAGCATATATGTTTCAAGCACAAGTTATAGTTGTTATACATCCTAAGTCACCTCTTCTTAAGCACTTATTCTGAATTCAGCATCTGGTAATACATTTAAATCAAACAATGCAACCCTATATGCCAATACTGTATTGCAGCTCCCCGTTTATGTACAGAAAATGTGATGTAAGCCAAACAACAGTAAGTGGTCAGACCTGACACCAGAGAGTATATGCCCCTCCTATGCTTCAGTCGGGAGCTGGACAGCCCTGTGTATGCATCTGTCTCAACACACTGAGTGATATAGCAATACAACACAGAATATAGCAACAGTTAAGTTTCAGCTATTTTTCAACACAGTAACACTAGTGCTCCCGCAGCACACAACAAAACAACCCTGCAACAGGTTTTTAACTGATTATATTGCCAGAAGGAACATTCAACCATCAATTTTGACCACTACTTTATGGTACAAGTTTTTAGTAGTTGTACTTCTTCGACAATTTTCAGCTTAAAATTTCATAGTATTCGTATTTGCAATGGAGCACACTGCTATTGTCAATTTAAATATTGAAGGGACAGCAATTGTAACAATTAACAACAGCTTATATGGCAATTCTAAGATTTCTAAGATTTCTGTTCTTTTAAATTCACCTATCTCTCTATTTGTCAAAATTATTTGTTTACTCTGATCTATGTATCTCTGATCTATGTATCTCTGAATTTATAACTAAAGTTAGGTCTTATTGAGAAGTGGGCAAGGTGTGATTGTCCTGGTGCATGTCTCTCTCTTTCTCGGGATCTTGGGAGACAACACCCAAGCTCAAGTACTTTAACGGGATGCATTATCAGTTATCTCCTCTTATTGACCCCTAAATCTTCAACTTTTAACTTTAACATCAACTTTTAGATTTTTGAAAATTACTTTGGTGCATTTAAAAAGTCAATTTCAATTATGCAGAAATATAGCAAATTAACACATCTAAAATGCTCCAATTACTGTAGTTTTAATTCTGTAAGAATACTTTTATGTTTTACTTCTGTTGAATTTTCTTTTGATTGATTTTACCTACAGAACTTCTCCTCAACTTTCTCTCCTCCAGTTATATTGCTGTTATATATTTAATGCTGCCATAGACTAATTGGACCCACTGAAACTGCAATGTATTTTTGAAGATGCAAACCAACCTTTTCAACAGGAGACCCGTTTGGTCTTCCTGTGAGCCAGATAATCTGCTCTTTCTCTCATAGTGAGCCGCAGTGTGCTCATATAGTTTTTCAAGAAAAATCTCTTATATGTCGTTCAGTACCCCAAAGCTCCTTGAGGTTTCCGGCAAATCAGAAATATTTTTACGCATTCCAAAGTCTCATTTATGGAATGTTTCACACCCTTGTCAAAATCATTCAAGATCTCATGAATGAGCAGTTTCAAACATTTTAGCCATCACTTGACTACTTGCGTCTTCGGATTAAAGACGACTGGGACTTCTCAGCATTTTGTTGCGCAATCTTCTCTTTCACACACACACAGTCTCAGCCTCGATTCTCCCTCATTCTCTAATCAGATTCTTTGCTGTGAGTTTTAACTCTCCTGAACTTACCAACCAGACGACGGACCTCCAGGCAGCCCCCTCACACAGAATACTATACTAGTTAAAAAAGCTAATCTTCTCACCTCTTTGTGGCCATGTCTGTGTGGGGAGACGCACCCGAGTTCCATCCCCCGGTGTGGCAGTCCAGCAGGTTTTCTCTTGCCAATCCCATATACGTGACGCCAATTCTATAGTATAATTCTATATATCAATTTGCGGATACGGTTGAGGCTGCGTATCTTTATTCATTTACACTTCATGGTGAGTACAAATACTGGGCTCTTCCTAGAGCCAACATCATTTTATATCAAAGAGTTACAGGGTGGGGGCCTTTCTATTGTTCTATTGTTGGCCCTGGCTACCTTAGTAACCATGTCACGGTGACCTGGCAAGACATAATGTTGCTTCCTCGCTGATGATGGATGAACGATTCTGGTAAAACACTCAAGGTTAAGAACAAATTGTGTACTTCCTTTCTAATATTGAACAGTTAGATAATATTAAATGATTGCCAAGAACACATGGTTCACTTATATGCCAATACTGTAATATTGTCATGAATAAAGTAAAATTTCTTCTACAAGTGCAGTTAATGTGTCTCAAGTGATTGTAGTATAACGACACCTGTGTCTGGGAGGTCCAGTCACTGGTTCAGAAGTATTCCTGCTAGAATTACACAATTAAGACAAAAGAACACTCCAAACAGAGAAAATATTATTGAAAAGTATAAGTCAGGGGATGGCTACAAAACCAATTCCAACTCACTGCGCATCCCCCGGAGTTCATTTAAATCCATCATCAAGAAATGGAAGGAGTATGGCCATCCTCACAAACTGAGTGACTGGGCAAGAGGGAGACCACCAAGACACCTACGACCACTCTGAAGGAGTTAAAACCTTCAGTGGCTAAGATTGGAGAGACTGTGCATACAACTGTTGCCCGAGTTCTTCACTAGTCAAAGCTGTATGGGAGAGTGGCAAAGAGAAAGCCACTGTTAAAAAATCTTGAGCTGGAGTTCCCCCGAAGGCATGTGGGAGACTCCAAGGTCAATTTGGAAGAAGGACATTTGATCTGATGAGACAAAAATGTAGCTTTTGGGTCATCAGATAATTCAGAAATCCATATCCACAAACACACCATCCCCACATTGGTGGGGCAGCATCATGGTGTGGGATGCTTCTCAGCAGCAGGCCCTGGAAAGCTTGTAACTATAGAGGGGAAAATGAATGCAGCAACATTTTGTGAAATCCTGGAGGACATTATGACTCAGTATGCAAGAGAGGGACAACGTCGGAGAAGAGCTGTTCATGCCCGATTCCCAAGCAACCTGACAGAGCTTGAGCTTTTTTGCTAGGAAGAATGGAAAGAAATTGCAGTATCCAGATGTACAAGCCTGATTGAGACCTCTCCACACAGACTCAGTGCTGTGATTGCAGCCAAAGGTACATCTACTCATTGGCTTGTACCTGTACTCTGCTTAATGACAATAAAGTTGAATCAAATCTAATTCAGTCGTGTAGCCGTACTGACACCTACTGGAAATTTGCAGATATTGCTGCATAGTAATGACTGGTGATCAAAACACATCACACACATCATTAAACCCACATAACACAAAAGAAGAATATAAATGAACCCTCTTATTAACATTCTTTCAAAGGAAATACGATTGTCTACCCTAACATGACATCTGTGCCACATTGAGGTCACAGACATTCCTTTTGTCACCCTTTGTCCTTTTGTCACCACCAAGAGTATTATCAATCTGAGTGTATTTAATCAGCGATACGTATCGGTAACATACACCAATCTATTCCCATGCGTGGCGTCCGGCAGGAGACCGTTAGCGTCTGGTCAGGACAGGGTCCGATTCTTTTGTCTTTCAATGGCCAAAAGAAGGGGGAGGCTGACCTGACCCAAAGACTGACTCAAGTTCTGGGCTTGGGAGGAGGAGGAGATTGCGGTGGCAGCGGTGGTAGTAGTCGCCAGAGTTAGAAAGGAGGAAGACAAAATCTACCACCCGACCTGCCCCCAGTCCAGTATGTGTGAAAATACACATTTTAATATGTTACGTAGAAGATTGGGGGATTAAAAATCACTTATTCTCACTTGTGTAATTACTCGCAGCTATGACACCAGACAACTGAAAAGACACCAGCATGGCAATGCCAGTGATCAACTGCCAGCGGACAGTCCTGTCCCTCAGTAACTGTAGAACAGAAACAACTTGTAGATTGTTCTGGCGCTCCATTCCGTCATTCCATGCATTCCATTCATCCCTCCTTTTTTTCAGAGGAATCTCCTGAGGGGTGAGACCAAAACAGAATATTTAAAAGTAGCATTGAACTGCTTAATTCCAGAAGTTTTAAATAGAGTTACTTGTGTCTAGTTTGTTTGTAATTTATGTTGAAAATTACCAGTATTTGTCCTTTAGAACCAGTTTAACAAATCAGGCTGGGTTTGCTCTTTATTTACCCAATAAGCTGGCAAGTGCCTGTCTCTTGTTCCAAACATGACCTCCATTTCCAGAAGTGTCAGCATCCTTAAAATAAAAACTAAAACGCACAATTTTCTCTGAAATAAGTTGAAATTGACCATTAATTATTCAATATCTGATAGATGTGATACTTTGCCTTGCTTTCCAATGTAACATATTTAAAATAATATAACAAATGAATAGTGCTGGACTAAATTATAGCAATCCCTGAGAAGTGATAATAAATAATGGTGTCTTCAACCTTAGAATCAATAATTCAGCCTCTATAAATGGAGAAAACCTTTCCAAGTGCTGTTTTCTCTCAGGGACAATTTTCGACTTTTTATTTTTAGGGTACCAAGACTTTTAGCCATGTCTGCATATCAAGACTCCAGGCTTAGCACAGTCAGCTCAGAACCAAGAGCGCAGTAGAACAGGCTGAACCTTGCAAACAACAATGCACTTTTTTTCTGCAGCAGCCTCATCGTTCTTCTCTATCAGCAGGTATCCAGGGCTCTCAGGCATGGAGAACAGCCCACCAAGCTGCGCCAATGCAAGTATGGCAATACCTGCGTTCCAAATTATTATGCAAATTGGATTTAAGTGTCATAAACATTAATTTTTTTTGCTTTTCAATTATATTCATGGATGGTATTGTGTTATTGAAATCCATCTCAGACACCTGTGGAAATTAGTTTGCGAGGTGGGCCCAATCAAAGGAGAACTACTTAAGAGGGACGTTCCATTAAGCAGGCCACAGGTTTCAAGCAATATGGGAAAGAAAAAGGATCTCTCTGCTGCCGAAAAGTGTCAAATAGTGCAATACCTTGGACAAGGTATGAAAACATTAGATATTTAGCAAAAATCTAAGCGTGATCATCGTACTGTGAAGAGATTTGCGGCTGATTCAGAGCGCAGACGGGGTCGTGCAGATAAAGGCATAATGAGGAAGGTTTCGGCCAGACAAATTCATCGGGTTAGGAGAGCAGCTGCTAAAATGCCATTACAAAGCAGCAAACAGGTATTTGAAGCCGCTGGTGCCTCTGGAGTCCCGCAAACCTCATGGTGTAGGATCCTCCAGAGGTTTGCAGTTGTGCATAAACCTACTATTCGGCCACCTAAACAATGCTCACAAGCAGAAACGGTTGCAGTGGGATCAGAAATACATAAGGACTAATTTTCAAACAGTCTTGTTTACTGATGAGTGCTGTGCAACCCTGCAACAGCACTGCAGATGGATAGAGTAGTGGATGGCCACCATGTCCCAACAAGGCTGCAACGTCAGCAAGGAGGTGGCGAGGTTATGTTTTGGGCCGGAATCATGGGGAGAGAGCTAGTAGGCCCCTTTAGGGTCCCTGAAGGTGTGAAAATGACCTCAGTAAAGTATTTAAAGTTTCTAAACTGACCACTTTCTTCCGTGGTAAAGAAAGAAGAACCGTGCCTTCCGTGGTAAAATCATCTTATGCACGACAATGCACCATCTCATGCTGCAAAGAGTACCTCTGTGTCATTGGCTGCTATGGGCATAAAAAGGAGATAAACTCATGGTGTGGCCCCCATCTTCACTTGACCTTAACCCTATTGAGAACCTTTGGAGCATCCTCAAGCAAAAGATCTATGAGGGTGGGAGGCAGTTCAGATCAAAACAGCAGCTCTGGGAGGCTATTCTGACATCCTGCAAAGAAATTTAACCAGAAACTCTCCAAAAACTCACAAGTTCAATGGATGCAAGAATTGTGAAGGTGATATCAAAGAAGGGATCCTATGTTTACATGTAACTTGGCCTATTAAGATGTTTTTGATTGAAATAGCTTTTGATTTCAGTAAATATGACCTCCTAATGCTGCAAATTCAACAAATGGCCATTTTTAGTTCTTTACAACCTATAAAATGTTTTGCAACTTTGTTGTGCATAATCATTTGGAACAGTGCATTTTGAGTTTATTATTTAAAAAACAAAAAAAATACTGTTATCATTGGGAAGTTTGTTCAATACGATTTGAATTATACTCTAAAATTATACTGACTATCATTTGCATCGACGATTTAGGAAAATCTGAGAAAAATATCACTTGCATAATACTTACTGCAAAGTGGACTCCTGTATCCACAGACAATGAGGGTCAACTATACAAGAGATCTATTTAGCTCATAGATTTAGAGGTGATCGTGTAACCTTTGGGATCCTAATTTTATTTAAGAGGATGTTATTTTTTTGAATGTGGACAAGATAAACCACATTTCCTGTTTACATCTGCCACTCATCTGTCCAAATATCTCACGGAGACTTAATATCTGCCCAGCAAGCACACCCAGCAGTGTGGCCTTCTTGGGCATGTCTGTTGATGGTTGCCTCTGTGGCCAATTGAGAATTCAACCAGCCTATATACTATATTGTAGCTGACAAGATGGCAGCGCGTGTACATCGCGAGGCTCAACTAAATTTAGCAAATTAGTGCTTATTTACATAGTTTTCTCCTGCGTGTTCGCCCGATTCAGCGGGCCGAACCATTCATATAGTAGAGAGTCACTTTTGGACATTTTTTACCGAAGCAATAACGTAGTTTTGGACCACCCATTCAACTTCGACGAGCTCCCACCTGAGTTGGTAAAGTCACCGAGGTGTCAAGGAGTCATCCTGCCGACCGGCTACTCTCTGCTCCGGCGTCAGACCGCAAACAAAGACGGGGGAAACGCGGAGGTCTGCGTGCTAAATCCACACCGGCCATCGCTCCCTAGCATTTTCCTCGCCAAAGTGCGGTCTCTGCGAATAAGATGGATGAACTCAAGATCTGGACCCTCACACAGAAAAGGCTCATGGACTGCAGTCTCATGTTCTTCACTCTTCACGGAAACATGGCTTAGCGACGCTGTCCCGAACTGCGTGGTGGAGCTTGAGGGGCGCACCATCTTCAGGGCCGATAGAGAAGCGGCAGCCACAGGTAAAATCAGAGGTGGAGGAGTATGCATTTATGTAAACAAATCATGGTGCATGGACTCTGCCGTTGTGGATACCCATTGTTCTGCTGATCTGGAGTACCTGGTTATCAAGTGCAGGCCCTTCTACCTTCCACGTGAGTTCACCTGCATTGTTGCTGCTGCGGTTTATGTCCCACTGGATGCTAATGCTAAAGTGGCCATGAGAGAACTTTATGCTGCCATCAACAAACTGCAGACCATGCATCCGGATGAGGCCTTTATTGTCGCTGGGGATTTTAACCACCGCACTCTATGATCTGTTCTTCCTAAGTTCCGACAGAACGTCTCCTGCTCCACAAGGGGACAAAGGACTTTGGACCATGTTTACACCAGTGTAGCTAAGGCATACAAAGTCACTCCCCTCCCCCACCTTGGTCACTCTGATCACCTCTCTTTGTTCCTGATCCCCAAGTACTCCCCCATCATCAAACAGATCAAACCCACAACAAGGACCGTCAAAATCTGGTCCGAGGGTGCTGATTCCATTCTCCAACAGCAATTCCAACAAACAGATTTGAATGTGTTCTCCGTTCAGGCCACCACAGACTCCCTGATTAACATTGACATTCTCACAAACTCTGTCCTGGATCATTTCAACAGGTGTGTGGACAGAGTGACATCACTTAAAACAATAAAAACTTTCTCCAACCAGAAGCCCTGGATGAACAGAGAGGTTCGCCCTCTGCTCAATGCCAGAGATGCAGCCTTCAGGTCTGGAGACCAGGAGCCCTTCCCCTAGCTAGGGCCAACCTGAGAAGTGAAATCTCACAGGCCAAACATGGCTACAAACTGAAGGTTGAAGAGCACTTCAACTCCTCTGACCCCCAGCTTATGTGGCAAGGCATACAGTCACTCACCAGCTACAAACCACCCAACACTGTGCCCCCTACCAGCTCCACCTCCACCCCCCTCCCTGACGAGCTCAACCACTTCTACGCTCGCTTTGACCGGGAAAACAGGGAGGTGATGTCCAAGGCAGATCTACCTCTCAACGATCTGCCTCTCACACTCTCCACCTCAGAGGTCCTGAGCAAGGTGAACGCCCGGAAGGCAGCTGGCCCCGATGGAATACCTGGGCGCGTGCTCAAAGCGTGTGCAGAGCAGCTGGCCGGGGTCTTTGCGGACATTTTCAACCTGTCCTTGGCCCAAGCAGTTGTTCCCACTACCTTTAAGACCGCCACCATCGTGCCAGTGCCGAAGCACTCCACCGCTACGGCCCTGAATGACTTCCATCCTGTTGCCCTCACCCCCATCATCGCCAAGTGCTTTGAGAGGCTGGTCCTCTCACACTCAAAAACCTGCCTGCCTGCTACTTGGGACCCTCACCAGTTTGCCTACCGCCACAATAGGTCAACTGAGGACGCCATCTCCACGGCACTTCATTCCACACTGACACACTTGGACACCCAGAACTGTTACGCCAGAATGCTGTTCATTGACTTCAGCTTAGCATTCAATACTGTGATCCCCTCCAAGTTGATATCCAAGCTCAGCCAGCTTGGTATCAACTCATCCCTCTGCAATTGGACTCTGGACTTTCTATCTAACACACCCCAGTCTGTTAAGATAGACAACCTCTCCTCCTCCACTATCACCCTGAACACCAGCGTGCCACAAGGTTGCGTGCTGAGCCCTCTCCTTTACTCCCTATTCACCCATGACTGCGCTCCTATCTATGGTTCCAATTCCATAATTAAGTTCGCAGATGACACCACGGTGATAGGCCTGATCAGAGGCGACGATGAGACGGCCTACAGGGAGGAAGTACGGTACCTGACCACGTGGTGTGCACACACACCCATCTCCATCAACGGAGCTGCAGTGGAGTGTGTGCCCAGCTTCAAGTTCCTTAGCATCCACATCTCCGATGATCTCACCTGGTCCATAAACTCCTCCACCCTGGTCAAAAAGGCGCACAGCTCCTCTACTTTCTTCGGAGCCTTAAGAAAGCTCACCTTTGTCCCAGGATCCTGGTGAACTTCTACTGCTGTGCTATTGAGAGCATTCTTACAAACTGTATCACAGAATCTATAAACTAATTTTATTACTTTGAAAGGAATTCTGTAATGTAGTTTTGATTTTATGTTCAGAAAAGGCTGCTTTAAAGATCAAAACGTACTGCTCTGCATCAGACCGGAAAGCACTCCAGCGGGTGGTGAAAACTGCCCAAAGGATCACCGGTACACAACTGGACAGTATCGAACAGATCTACCGTCGACGCTGTTTGGGCAAAACCAGGAACATGATAAAAGAGTCATTCCACCCCAATAATAAACTTTTCACCATCCTCCCATCCGGCAGGCGTTACAGAAGCCTCCGCTCTCGCACCAGCAGGCTCAGGAAGAGTTTCTTCTACGAGGCAGTGACCCTGTTGAACTCTACTCCATTCCCCCACTCAACTCCATCCTCCCTCTAGCATCATCTTGCACTCCACTGCCATTTGCACAACTTTCGGTTTTGCACTGATCTTTTTCATTTCACTTCCACTGCCATTTGCACAACTTTCTGTTTTCACTGATCAGACTCCTTGCACTATTTATTTACATATTTATTAATTTATAATTATAGTTAGTATTTAAAGTATATATAGTGTATATAGTTTATTCTGTATATATTCTGTGTTCTGTATATATAATAGTACACTTTCAGTGGCCCCATCTGGCCCCTTGGAACAATTTCTAGAGGCACTATTGTAGGCCTGTAGGCCTGAAAAAGGCCTGTGTGTATTTGATCCTAGGGTATACGAATAAATGTTATACGAATAAATGTTATTTGATCATTAGACATTTTATATATTAAATGCTGTTGACTTTGAAATCAGTGTTGTTTCTTTTTCTGCATTTACAATTCATACACAATGTGTTAACTTGAAGCAGTACACACACACAATCACATACGGTGTGCGCGCACTCACATATACAACCAAATATGCGCACACCACAAGTTTAAAATACTTCAGATTTTACAGGTTTTGGGGATTTTTTGCCATTCCTATTAAAATAAGTTTACATTTCCTTCAGGCCCTCCAAACCTTCAAGCACTTGTAGGCTTCAATCTTTCAGGCATTTTAGCAGCGTTCAGCTAAAATTCAGCTCACCAAGAAGAGGCTTTTTCGGCTCCCAAACAGCTCTTTATTATTTTTCAATTTTTTGCCAAATTTAGTGCTACTTTGACATATGATATGTCTAGTCTAGTTCCTGAGCCCACGTGGTAATATCCTTCACAGAATGATGTCGGTTATTAATGCAGTGCCGCCTGAAGGATCGAAGGTCACGGGCATTCAATGTTGGTATTCGACCTTGCCGCTTACGTGCAGAGATTTCTCCAGATTCTCTGAATCTTTTGATGATATTATGGACTGTAGATGATGAAATCCCTAAATTCCTTGCAATTGCAACAAAACGTTCTTCAACTGTTGGACTATTTGCTTTTGCGATTTGGTTTGTAATTATACTAAACCTTATAATTTCCAGAATTCCTTAGTTTAACATGTTTAGTATAAAAAGATTAAATGTAAAAACAAACACTATTACACATTTTAATGTGGGAACACGGCACGCGGCTTCTTCCTTTAGAGCTCTTCCTTTACAGCAGCAGCTTTTTAGAGGTTTAATCATGAGAACTGTAGCCGAAGAGGTAGCGGTGTCTTAAAATCTGGACAAATATAACATGCATAGAGAGATACCACTAGAAGTTGATTGGAAAATTGTTTTGGTCTGCTTTGATCTATCCATAAAAATGTCACGGGTTAAGGGAACAGAGGACCCATAAGGTCCGAGGGCTGGCGGTGAGAGACGAGGTCGAGGGCAGGCGCAAATCCAAGGGCTGGAGAAGGGAAATGAGGTCAGGTGCAGGCATGGGTCGGTACACAGGAGCTGAGACAGAAGACGTGGTCAGGTGCAGGCATGGGTCAGCACACAGGTAAAACAAGATCAGATGAGGAGTACTGTCACGAGGATTACAAACACAAGGAAGTCACGAACGATAACAAACTGACAAAGAACACACAGAACACATGGGTATATGTATACAAGACAAGGGAGGAGACAACAAGACACAGGTGAACGACATTAGGGAAGGCAGGTAATCACACTGACGGGGACGCACAGGAAGGTAGGAGGTGAAGACGCCTGAAACAGAGACAAGACTGTGAGTTTCAAAAATAAAATAAAATTACATTACATTGCGATCATTTAGCAGACGCTTTTATCCAAAGCGACGTACATTGCATTACCACCCATTACAGAGGGGGGAGCAGTTGGGGGTTCGGTGCCTTGCTCAGGGGCACCTAGGCAGGGACTCGAACCTCCGACCCTGCGGTTCCCAAGCGGAAGCCCTACCGACTCAGCTACTGCCTCCCCCTATTTATAAAATAGATAATTTAAAAAAATCAATAACAAATAATGAGAAGAACATGAATACATAAATAATAACAGGCAACACAGCAGCATCAAACAGTCTCTCTCTCTCTCTCTCTCTCTCTCTTTCTCTCTCTTTGAAGGCGCTGATCATTTTGTCTTACGAGTCAAAGAAATGTTTAGGTAGGAGATTAAAACAGGTAAAAAAATCTGAACGTGATCATTTTGATCACGTTTATTTTCCCAATTAAGGAGAGTGGTAAACTCTTCCATCTAAGAAAGACTGTCTTTCAAGTCTTCAGGGTTGCGGTGAGCGCAGTGTCTGTGGCGGGAAGGAGGTCTGAGAATGTACGAGTCATATTCTCGAGATACTTCAACCCCGAGCTACCGAGCTTGAAGGGGAAGTCTGTTTTGCGGAGATGCAAACTTAAAGTATTAATGGGGTAACATTTGCTCTTTGAAATATTGATTTTGTAGCCAGAAAAAACTTCCATTGAGTGCAGTTAATGTGTCTCAAGTGATTGTAGTATAACGACACCTGTGTCTGGGAGGTCCAGTCACTGGTTCAAAAGTATTCCTGCTAGAATCACACAATAAAGACAAAAGAACACTACAAGCAACTCAGAGAAAAGATATTTGAAAAGAATAAGTCAGGGGATGGCTACAAAACCAATTCCAACTCACTGCGCATCCCCCCGAGTTCATTTAAATCCATCAACAAGAAATGGAAGGAGTATGGCCATCCTCACAAACTGGGCGAGAGGGAGACTGGTGAGGGAGACCACCAAGACACCTACGACCTCTCTGAAGGAGTTAAAACCTTCAGTGGCTGAGATTGGAGAGACTGTGCATACAACTGTTGCCCGAGTACTTCACTAGTCAAAGCTGTATGGGAGAGTGGCAAAGACAAAGCCACTGTTGAAAAATCTCGAACTGGAGTTTGCCCAAAGGCATGTGGGAGACTCCAAGGTCAATTTGGAGGAAGGTTATTTGATCTGATGAGACAAAAATGTAGCTTTTGGGTCATCAGATTGTTCGCTCTGTTTGGCCAACACTTAAACACTGCACATCTCCACAAACACACTATCCCCACATTGCAGCATGGTGGTGTGGCAGCATCATGGTGTGGGAGGCTTCTTGGCAGCAGGCCCCAGAAGGCTTGTAAAGATAGAGGGGAAAATAAATGCAGCAAAACTAAGTGAAATCTTGGAGGACATTATGACTCAGTATGCAAGAGAGCTACAACCTCGGAGAAGAGCTGTTCACGCCCGATTCCTTTTGCAAGGAAAAATGGAAAGAAATTGCAGTGTTCAGACGTGCAAGCCTGATAGAGACCTCTCCACAGAGACTCAGTGCTGTGATTGCAGCCAAAGGTGCATGTACTAATTGGCTTGTACCTGTACTCTGCTCAATGACAATGAAGTTGAATCAAATCTAATTCACTGGTGTAGCCATACTGACACCTACCGGAAGTTTGCAGATATTGCTGCATAGTAATGACTAGTGATCAAAACACATCACACACAATATTGAACCCAAATAACACAAAAGAAGAATATAAAGGAACCCTCTTATTAACATCCTTTCAATGGAAATACGTTTTTCTACCCTAAACATGACATCTGCACCACATTGAGGTCACAGACATTCCTTATGTCACCCTTTGTCCTTTTGTCACCATAGAGAGAATTATCATTTTGGGTTCATTTAATCAGTGTTACACATTGGCAACATACACAAATCTATTCCCATGTCTGAAGAAACACTAAGCAGTGTATTGGATACACAGCAAAATGACTTCATCCAGGGTCATGGGTGGCTTCATCACTTTTTTCTAAACACTGTAAAACGGTACCTTGTCCTCCCATCTTGTCTTTACTTCATTTATAAATTTGCTCTTGGCCACACCCAGAATCGGCCTCAGCTCACACATCACCTATAATGCAAGTAAGTGTTAACACTTGCAACAATGCTTGCTGAGTGGATAAGCCAAAATTATGAATTAATCGCTGGCATTATGAAGATCCTTGAAACATGGCTATGCATCAGGGATCATTGTGAGCCCATCCTCTTCTTTCAGGACGTTACTGTTGATGAAGGCTCTTCTAAACACCTTCAAACTGCACCTAGTCACCCCATCTCAATTCCATTGAGTGCAGTAAATGTGTCTCAAGTGATTGTAGTTTAACGACACCTGTGTCTGGGAGGTCCAGTCACTGGTTCAGAAGTATTCGTGCTAGAATTACACACAGTGAAGACAAAAGAACACTCCAACTCCACACTGGTGAGGGGGGACCACCAAGACACCTACGACCACTCTGAAGGAGTTAAACCTTAAAACCTTCAGTGGCTGAGATTGGAGAGACTGTGCATACAACTGTTGCCCGAGTTTTTCACTAGTCAAAGCTGTATTTGAGGGTGGCAAAGAGAAAGCCACTGTTAAAAAATCTCAAACTGGAGTTCGCCCAAAGGCATGTGGGAGACTCCAAGGTCAATTTGGAGGAAGGTCTGATTGATTGAAATTTAGCCTTTGGGTCATCATATTATTCGCTCTGTTTTGCCAACACTTAAACACTGCACATCTCCACAAACAAACTATCCCCACATTGCAGCATGGTGGTGTGGCAGCATCATGAAATGGGATGCTTCCTTGCAGCAGGCCCTGGAAGGCTTGTAAAGATAGAGGGGAAAATGAATGCAGCAACATTTCGTGAAATCCTGGAGGACATTATGACTCAGTATGCAAGAGAGCTACAACCTCGGAGAAGAGCTGTTCACGCCGGATCCCAAAGCAAGCTTACAGAGCTTGAGCTTTTTTGCAAGGAAGAATGGACAGAAATTGCAGTATCCAGACGTGCAAGCCTGATAGAGACCTCTCCACACAGACTCAGTGCTGTGATTGCGGCCAACGGTGCATCTACTCATTGGCTTGTACCTGTACTCTGCTCAATGACAATGAAGTTGAATTAAATCTAATTCACTGGTGTAGCCTTACTGACACCTACCGGAAGATTGCAGATATTGCTGCATAGTAATGACTAGTGATCAAAACACATCACACACAATATTGAACCCAAATAACACAAAAGAAGAATATAAAGGAACCCTCTTATTAACATCCTTTCAATGGAAATACGTTTGTCTACCCTAAACATGACATCTGCGCCACATTGAGGTCACAGACATTCCTTGTGTCACCCTTTGTCCTTTTGTCACCATAGAGAGAATTATCATTTTGGTTTAATTTAATCAGTGTTACATATTGGCAACATACACAAATCTATTCCCATGTCTGAAGAAACACTAAGCAGTGTATTGGATACACAGCAACATGACTTCATCCAGGGTCATGGGTGGCTTCATCACTTTCTTCTAAACACTGTAAAACGGCACCTTGTCCTCCCATCTTGTCTTTACTTCATGTATAAATTTGCTCTTGGCCACACCCAGAATCGGCCTCAGCTCACACATCAGCTATAATGCAAGTAAGTGTTAAAACTTGCAACAATGCTCGCTGAGTGGATAAGCCAAAATTATGAATTAATCACTGGCATTATGAAGATCCTTGAAACATGGCTATGCATAAGGGATGATTGTTAGCTTGTCCTCTTCTTTCAGGACGTTACTGTTGATGAAGGCTCTTCTAAACACCTTCAAACTACACCTAGTCACCCCATCTCAATTCCATTGAGTGCAGTTAATGTGTCTCAAGTGATTGTAGGGAGGCAGTGGCTCAGTGGGTAGTGTAACTTGGGAACTGGAGGGTCGCCGGTTCGAGCCCCTGCCGAGGTGCCCCTGTGCAAGGCACCGAACCCTCAATTGCTCTCCCCTCTGCGAAGGGTGGTAATGTAATGTAAGTCGCTTTGGATAAAAGCGTCTGCCAAATGATCGTAATGTAATGTAATGTAGTATAACGACTGTGTCTGGGAGGTCCAGTCACTGGTTCAGAAGTATTCCTGCTAGAAATACATAATGAAGACAAAAGAACACTCCAAGCAACTCAGAGAAAAGAAATTTGAAAAGAATAAGTCAGGGGATGGCTACAAAACCAATTCCGACTCACTGCGCATCCCCCCGAGTTCATTTACATCCATCATCAAGAATTTTTTTATTTTTGTGAGTATGGCCATCCTCACAAACTGAGTTACTGGGCAAGAGGGAGACTGGTGAGGGAGACCACCAAGACACCTACGACCACTCTGAAGGAGTTAAAACCTTCAGTGGCTGAGATTGGAGAGACTGTGCATACAACTGTTGCCCGAGTACTTCACTAGTCAAAGCTATAGGGGAGCGTGGCAAAGAGAAAGCCAATGTTGAAAAATCTTGAACTGGAGTTAGCCCAAAGGCATGTGGGAGACTCCAAGGTCAATTTGGAGGAAGGTTATTTGATCTGATGAGACAAAAATTTGGCTTTTGGGTCATCAGATTATTCGCTCTGTTTGGCCAACATGTAAACACTGCACATCTCCACAAACACACCATCCCCACATTGAAGCGTGGTGGTGGCAGCATCATGGTGTGGGATGCTTCTTGGCAGCAGGCCCTGGAAGGCTTGTAAAGATAGAGGGGAAAATGAATGCAGCAGAATTTTGTAAAATCCTGGAGGACATTATGACTCAGTATGCAAGAGAGCTACAACCTCGGAGAAGAGCTGTTCACGCCCGATCCTGAAGCAAGCTTACAGAGCTTGTGCTTTTTTGCAAGGAAGAATGGACAGAAATTTCAGTATCCAGACGTGCAAGCCTGATAGAGACCTCTCCACACAGACTCAGTGCTGTGATTGCAGCCAACGGTGCATGTACTAATTGGCTTGTACCTGTACCATGCTCAATGACAATGAAGTTGAAGCAAATCTAATTCACTGGTGTAGCCTTACTGATACCTACTGGAAGTTTGCAGATATTGCTGCATAGTAATGACAAGTGATCAAAACACATCACACACAATATTAAACCCAAATAACACAAAAAAAAGAATATAAAGTAACCCTCATATTAACATCCTTTCAATGGAAATACGCTTGTCTACCCTAAACATGACATCTACGCCACATTGAGGTCACAGACATTCCTTATGTCACCCTTTGTCCTTTTGTCACCATGGAGAGAATTATCATTTTGGTTTAATTTAATCAGTGTTACATATTGGCAACATACACAAATCTATTCCCATGTCTGAAGAAACACTAAGCAGTGTATTGGATACACAGCAACATGACTTCATCCAGGGTCATGGGTGGCTTCATCACTTTTTTCTAAACACTGTAAAATGGCACCTTGTCCTCCCATCTCATCTTTACTTCATGTATGAATTTGCTCTTGGCCACACCCAGAATCGGCCTCAGCTCAAACATCACCTATAATGCAAGTAAGTGTTAAAACTTGCAACAATGCTTGCTGAGTGCATAAGCCAAAATTATGATTTAATCACTGGCATTATAAAGATCCTTGAAACATGGCTATGCATCAGGGATCATTGTTAGCTTGTCCTCTTCTTTCAGGATGTAACTGTTGATGAAGGCTCTTCTAAACACCTTCAAACTACACCTAGTCACCCCATCTCAATTCCATCGAGTGCAGTTAATGTGTCTCAAGTGATTGTAGTATAACGACACCTGTGTCTGGGAGGTCCAGTCACTGGTTCAGAAGTATTCCTGCTAGAATTACACAATGAAGACAAAAGAACACTCCAAGCAACTCAGAGAAAAGATATTTGAAAAGAATAAGTCAGGGGATGGCTACAAAACCATTTCCAACTCACTGCACATCCCCCCGAGTTCATTTCAATCCATCATCAAGAAATGGGAAGAGTATGGCCATCCTCGCAAATTGAGTGACTGGGCAAGAGGGAGACTGGTGAGGGAGACCACCAAGACACCTACGACCTCTCTGAAGGAGTTAAAACCTTCAGTGGCTGAGATTGGAGAGACTGTGCATACAACTGTTGCCCGAGTTCTTCACTAGTCAAAGCTGTATGGGAGAGTGGCAAAGAGAAAGCCACTGTTGAAAAATCTGGAACTGGAGTTTGCCCAAAGGCATTTGAGAGACTCCAAGGTCAATTTGGAGGAATGTTATTTGATCTGATGAGACACAAATTTTGCATTTGGGTCATCAGATTATTCGCTCTGTTTGGCCAACACGTAAACACTGCACATCTCCACAAACACACCATCCCAACTTTGAAGCATGGTGGTGGCAGCATCATGGTGTGGGATGCTTCTTGGCAGCAGGCCCTGGAAGGCTTTTAAAGAAAGAGGGGAAAATGAATGCAGCAACATTCTGTGAAATCCTGGAGGACATTATGACTTAGTATGCAAGAGAGCAACAACCTCGGAGAAGAGCAGTTCACGCCCGATCCCAAAGCAAGCTTACAGAGCTTGAGCTTTTTTGCATGGAAGAATGGACAGAAATTGCAGTATCCAGACGTGCAAGCCTGATAGAGACCTCTCCACACAGACTCAGTGCTGTGATTGCAGCCAAAGGTGCATGTACTAATTGGCTTGTACCTGTGCTCTGCTCAATGACAATGACGTTGAATCAAATCTAATTCACTGGTGTAGCCTTACTGACACCTACTGGAAGTTTGCAGATATTGCTGCATAGTAATGACTATTGATCAAAACACATCACACACAATATTAAATCCAAATAACACAAAAAAAGAATATAAAGGAACCCTCTTATTAACATCCTTTCAATGGAAATACATTTGTCTACCCTAAACATGACATCTGCGAAACATTGAGGTCACAGACATTCCTTATGTCACCCTTTGTCCTTTTGTCACCATAGAGAGAATTATCATTTTGGTTTAATTTAATCAGTGTTACATATTGGCAACATACACAAATCTATTCCCATGTCTGAAGAAACACTAAGCAGTGTATTGGATACACAGCAACATGACTTCATCCAGGGTCATGGGTGGCTTCATCACTTTCTTCTAAACACTGTAAAATGGCACCTTGTCCTCCCATCTCATCTTTACTTCATGTATGAATTTGCTCTTGGCCACACCCAGAATCGGCCTCAGCTCAAACATCACCTATAATGCAAGTAAGTGTTACAACTTGCAACAATGCTTGCTGAGTGCATAAGCCAAAATTATGATTTAATCACTGGCATTATGAAGATCCTTGAAACATGGCTATGCATCAGGGATCATTGTTAGCTTGTCCTCTTCTTTCAGGATGTAACTGTTGATGAAGGCTCTTCTAAACACCTTCAAACTACACCTAGTCACCCCATCTCAATTCCATCGAGTGCAGTTAATGTGTCTCAAGTGATTGTAGTATAACGACACCTGTGTCTGGGAGGTCCAGTCACTGGTTCAGAAGTATTCCTGCTAGAATTACACAATGAAGACAAAAGAACACTCCAAGCAACTCAGAGAAAAGATATTTGAAAAGAATAAGTCAGGGGATGGCTACAAAACCATTTCCAACTCACTGCACATCCCCCCGAGTTCATTTCAATCCATCATCAAGAAATGGGAGGAGTATGGCCATCCTCGCAAATTGAGTGACTGGGCAAGAGGGAGACTGGTGAGGGAGACCACCAAGACACCTACGACCTCTCTGAAGGAGTTAAAACCTTCAGTGGCTGAGATTGGAGAGACTGTGCATACAACTGTTGCCCGAGTTTTTCACTAGTCAAAGCTGTATGGGAGAGTGGCAAAGAGAAAGCCACTGTTGAAAAATCTGGAACTGGAGTTTGCCCAAAAGGCATTTGAGAGACTCCAAGGTCAATTTGGAGGAATGTTATTTGATCTGATGAGACACAAATTTTGCATTTGGGTCATCAGATTATTCGCTCTGTTTGGCCAACACGTAAACACTGCACATCTCCACAAACACACCATCCCAACTTTGAAGCATGGTGGTGGCAGCATCATGGTGTGGGATGCTTCTTGGCAGCAGGCCCTGGAAGGCTTTTAAAGAAAGAGGGGAAAATGAATGCAGCAACATTCTGTGAAATCCTGGAGGACATTATGACTTAGTATGCAAGAGAGCAACAACCTCGGAGAAGAGCAGTTCACGCCCGATCCCGAAGCAAGCTTACAGAGCTTGAGCTTTTTTGCATGGAAGAATGGACAGAAATTGCAGTATCCAGACGTGCAAGCCTGATAGAGACCTCTCCACACAGACTCAGTGCTGTGATTGCAGCCAAAGGTGCATGTACTAATTGGCTTGTACCTGTGCTCTGCTCAATGACAATGACGTTGAATCAAATCTAATTCACTGGTGTAGCCTTACTGACACCTACTGGAAGTTTGCAGATATTGCTGCATAGTAATGACTATTGATCAAAACACATCACACACAATATTAAACCCAAATAACACAAAAAAAGAATATAAAGGAACCCTCTTATTAACATCCTTTCAATGGAAATACATTTGTCTACCCTAAACATGACATCTGCGAAACATTGAGGTCACAGACATTCCTTATGTCACCCTTTGTCCTTTTGTCACCATCGAGAGAATTATCATTTTGGTTTAATTTAATCAGTGTTACATATTGGCAGCATACACAAATCTATTCCCATGTCTGAAGAAACACTAAGCAGTGTATTGGATACACAGCAACATGACTTCATCCAGGGTCATGGGTGGCTTCATCACTTTCTTCTAAACACTGTAAAATGGCACCTTGTCCTCCCATCTCATCTTTACTTCATGTATGAATTTGCTCTTGGCCACACCCAGAATCGGCCTCAGCTCAAACATCACCTATAATGCAAGTAAGTGTTAAAACTTGCAACAATGCTTGCTGAGTGCATAAGCCAAAATTATGATTTAATCACTGGCATTATGAAGATCCTTGAAACATGGCTATGCATCAGGGATCATTGTTAGCTTGTCCTCTTCTTTCAGGATGTAACTGTTGATGAAGGCTCTTCTAAACACCTTCAAACTACACCTAGTCACCCCATCTCAATTCCATCGAGTGCAGTTAATGTGTCTCAAGTGATTGTAGTATAACGACACCTGTGTCTGGGAGGTCCAGTCACTGGTTCAGAAGTATTCCTGCTAGAATTACACAATGAAGACAAAAGAACACTCCAAGCAACTCAGAGAAAAGATATTTGAAAAGAATAAGTCAGGGGATGGCTACAAAACCATTTCCAACTCACTGCACATCCCCCCGAGTTCATTTCAATCCATCATCAAGAAATGGGAGGAGTATGGCCATCCTCGCAAATTGAGTGACTGGGCAAGAGGGAGACTGGTGAGGGAGACCACCAAGACACCTACGACCTCTCTGAAGGAGTTAAAACCTTCAGTGGCTGAGATTGGAGAGACTGTGCATACAACTGTTGCCCGAGTTCTTCACTAGTCAAAGCTGTATGGGAGAGTGGCAAAGAGAAAGCCACTGTTGAAAAATCTGGAACTGGAGTTTGCCAAAAGGCATTTGAGAGACTCCAAGGTCAATTTGGAGGAATGTTATTTGATCTGATGAGACACAAATTTTGCTTTTGGGTCATCAGATAATTCAGAAATCCATATCCACAAACACACCATCCCCACATTGTGGGGATGGTGTGCTAACATTGTTTCAAAGGAAATACGATTGTCTACCCTAACATGACATCTGTGCCACATTGAGGTCACAGACATTCCTTTTGTCACCCTTTGTCCTTTTGTTACCACCAAGAGTATTATCAATCTGAGTGTATTTAATCAGCGATACGTATCGGTAACATACACCAATCTATTCCCATGAGTGGCGTCCGGCAGGAGACCGTAAGCGTCTGGTCAGGACAGGGTCCGATTCTTTTGTCTTTCAATGGCCAAAAGAAGGGGGAGGCTGACCTGACCCAAAGACTGACTCAAGTTCTGGGCTTGGGAGGAGGAGGAGATTGCGGTGGCAGTGGTGGTAGTAGTCGCCAGAGTTAGAAAGGAGGAAGACAAAATCTACCACCCGACCTGCCCCCAGTCCAGTATGTGTGATGTGGCCCAAGGTGAGTAGTGTGAAAATACACATTTTAATATGTCACGTAGAAGATTGGGGGATTAAAAATCACTTATTCTCACTTGTGTAATTACTCGCAGCTATGACACCAGACAACTGAAAAGACACCAGCATGGCAATGCCAGTGATCAACTGCCAGCGGACAGTCCTGTCCCTCAGTAACTGTAGAACAGAAACAACTTGTAGATTGTTCTGGCGCTCCATTCCGTCATTCCATGCATTCCATTCATCTCTCCTTTTTTTCAGAGGAATCTCCTGAGGGGTGAGACCAAAACAGAATATTTAAAAGTAGCATTGAACTGCTTAATTCCAGAAGTTTTAAATAGAGTTACTTGTGTCTAGTTTGTTTGTAATTTATGTTGAAAATTACCAGTATTTGTCCTTTAGAACCAGTTTAACATATCAGGCTGGGTTTGCTCTTTATTTACCCAATAAGCTGGCAAGTGCCTGTCTCTTGTTCCAAACATGACCTCCATTTCCAGAAGTGTCAGCATCCTTAAAATAAAAACTAAAACGCACAATTTTCTCTGAAATAAGTTGAAATTGACCATTAATTATTCAATATCTGATAGATGTGATACTTTGCCTTGCTTTCCAATGTAACATATTTAAAATAATATAACAAATGAATAGTGCTGGACTAAATTATAGCAATCCCTGAGAAGTGATAATAAATAATGGTGTCTTCAACCTTAGAATCAATAATTCAGCCTCTATAAATGGAGAAAACCTTTCCAAGTGCTGTTTTCTCTCAGGGACAATTTTCGACTTTTTATTTTTAGGGTACCAAGACTTTTAGCCATGTCTGCATATCAAGACTCCAGGCTTAGCACAGTCAGCTCAGAACCAAGAGCGCAGTAGAACAGGCTGAACCTTGCAAACAACAATGCACTTTTTTTCTGCAGCAGCCTCATCGTTCTTCTCTATCAGCAGGTATCCAGGGCTCTCAGGCATGGAGAACAGCCCACCAAGCTGCGCCAATGCAAGTATGGCAATACCTGCGTTCCAAATTATTATGCAAATTGGATTTAAGTGTCATAAACATTAATTTTTTTTGCTTTTCAATTATATTCATGGATGGTATTGTGTTATTGAAATCCATCTCAGACACCTGTGGAAATTAGTTTGCGAGGTGGGCCCAATCAAAGGAGAACTACTTAAGAGGGACGTTCCATTAAGCAGGCCACAGGTTTCAAGCAATATGGGAAAGAAAAAGGATCTCTCTGCTGCCGAAAAGTGTCAAATAGTGCAATACCTTGGACAAGGTATGAAAACATTAGATATTTAGCAAAAATCTAAGCGTGATCATCGTACTGTGAAGAGATTTGCGGCTGATTCAGAGCGCAGACGGGGTCGTGCAGATAAAGGCATAATGAGGAAGGTTTCGGCCAGACAAATTCATCGGGTTAGGAGAGCAGCTGCTAAAATGCCATTACAAAGCAGCAAACAGGTATTTGAAGCCGCTGGTGCCTCTGGAGTCCCGCAAACCTCATGGTGTAGGATCCTCCAGAGGTTTGCAGTTGTGCATAAACCTACTATTCGGCCACCTAAACAATGCTCACAAGCAGAAACGGTTGCAGTGGGATCAGAAATACATAAGGACTAATTTTCAAACAGTCTTGTTTACTGATGAGTGCTGTGCAACCCTGCAACCACGGTTGCAGATGGATAGAGTAGTGGATGGCCACCATGTCCCAACAAGGCTGCAACGTCAGCAAGGAGGTGGCGAGGTTATGTTTTGGGCCGGAATCATGGGGAGAGAGCTAGTAGGCCCCTTTAGGGTCCCTGAAGGTGTGAAAATGACCTCAGTAAAGTATTTAAAGTTTCTAAACTGACCACTTTCTTCTGTGGTAAAGAAAGAAGAACCATGCCTTCCGTGGTAAAATCATCTTATGCACGACAATGCACCATCTCATGCTGCAAAGAGTACCTCTGTGTCATTGGCTGCTATGGGCATAAAAAGGAGATAAACTCATGGTGTGGCCCCCATCTTCACTTGACCTTAACCCTATTGAGAACCTTTGGAGCATCCTCAAGCAAAAGATCTATGAGGGTGGGAGGCAGTTCAGATCAAAACAGCAGCTCTGGGAGGCTATTCTGACATCCTGCAAAGAAATTTAACCAGAAACTCTCCAAAAACTCACAAGTTCAATGGATGCAAGAATTGTGAAGGTGATATCAAAGAAGGGATCCTATGTTTACATGTAACTTGGCCTATTAAGATGTTTTTGATTGAAATAGCTTTTGATTTCAGTAAATATGACCTCCTAATGCTGCAAATTCAACAAATGGCCATTTTTAGTTCTTTACAACCTATAAAATGTTTTGCAACTCTGTTGTGCATAATCATTTGGAACAGTGCATTTTGAGTTTATTATTTAAAAAACAAAAAAAATACTGTTATCATTGGGAAGTTTGTTCAATACGATTTGAATTATACTCTAAAATTATACTGACTATCATTTGCATCGACGATTTAGGAAAATCTGAGAAAAATATCACTTGCATAATACTTACTGCAAAGTGGACTCCTGTATCCACAGACAATGAGGGTCAACTATACAATAGATCTATTTAGCTCATAGATTTAGAGGTGATGGTGTAACCTTTGGGATCCTAATTTTATTTAAGAGGATGTTATTTTTTTGAATGTGGACAAGATAAACCACATTTCCTGTTTACATCTGCCACTCATCTGTCCAAATATCTCACGGAGACTTAATATCTGCCCAGCAAGCACACCCAGCAGTGTGGCCTTCTTGGGCATGTCTGTTGATGGTTGCCTCTGTGGCCAATTGAGAATTCAACCAGCCTATATACTATATTGTAGCTGACAAGATGGCAGCGCGTGTACATCGCGAGGCTCAACTAAATTTAGCAAATTAGTGCTTATTTACATAGTTTTCTCCTGCGTGTTCGCCCGATTCAGCGGGCCGAACCATTCATATAGTAGAGAGTCACTTTTAGACATTTTTTACCAAAGCAATAACGTAGTTTTGGACCACCCATTCAACTTCGACGAGCTCCCACCTGAGTTGGTAAAGTCACCGAGGTGTCAAGGAGTCATCCTGCCGACCGGCTACTCTCTGCGCCGGCGTCAGACCGCAAACAAAGACGGGGGAAACGCGGAGGTCTGCGTGCTAAATCCACACCGGCCATCGCTCCCTAGCATTTTCCTCGCCAAAGTGCGGTCTCTGCGAATAAGATGGATGAACTCAAGATCTGGACCCTCACACAGAAAAGGCTCATGGACTGCAGTCTCATGTTCTTCACTCTTCACGGAAACATGGCTTAGCGACGCTGTCCCGAACTGCGTGGTGGAGCTTGAGGGGCGCACCATCTTCAGGGCCGATAGAGAAGCGGCAGCCACAGGTAAAATCAGAGGTGGAGGAGTATGCATTTATGTAAACAAATCATGGTGCATGGACTCTGCCGTTGTGGATACCCATTGTTCTGCTGATCTGGAGTACCTGGTTATCAAGTGCAGGCCCTTCTACCTTCCACGTGAGTTCACCTGCATTGTTGCTGCTGCGGTTTATGTCCCACTGGATGCTAATGCTAAAGTGGCCATGAGAGAACTTTATGCTGCCATCAACAAACTGCAGACCATGCATCCGGATGAGGCCTTTATTGTCGCTGGGGATTTTAACCACCGCACTCTATGATCTGTTCTTCCTAAGTTCCGACAGAACGTCTCCTGCTCCACAAGGGGACAAAGGACTTTGGACCATGTTTACACCAGTGTAGCTAAGGCATACAAAGTCACTCCCCTCCCCCACCTTGGTCACTCTGATCACCTCTCTTTGTTCCTGATCCCCAAGTACTCCCCCATCATCAAACAGATCAAACCCACAACAAGGACCGTCAAAATCTGGTCCGAGGGTGCTGATTCCATTCTCCAACAGCAATTCCAACAAACAGATTTGAATGTGTTCTCCGTTCAGGCCACCACAGACTCCCTGATTAACATTGACATTCTCACAAACTCTGTCCTGGATCATTTCAACAGGTGTGTGGACAGAGTGACATCACTTAAAACAATAAAAACTTTCTCCAACCAGAAGCCCTGGATGAACAGAGAGGTTCGCCCTCTGCTCAATGCCAGAGATGCAGCCTTCAGGTCTGGAGACCAGGAGCCCTTCCCCTAGCTAGGGCCAACCTGAGAAGTGAAATCTCACAGGCCAAACATGGCTACAAACTGAAGGTTGAAGAGCACTTCAACTCCTCTGACCCCCAGCTTATGTGGCAAGGCATACAGTCACTCACCAGCTACAAACCACCCAACACTGTGCCCCCTACCAGCTCCACCTCCACCCCCCTCCCTGACGAGCTCAACCACTTCTACGCTCGCTTTGACCGGGAAAACAGGGAGGTGATGTCCAAGGCAGATCTACCTCTCAACGATCTGCCTCTCACACTCTCCACCTCAGAGGTCCTGAGCAAGGTGAACGCCCGGAAGGCAGCTGGCCCCGATGGAATACCTGGGCGCGTGCTCAAAGCGTGTGCAGAGCAGCTGGCCGGGGTCTTTGCGGACATTTTCAACCTGTCCTTGGCCCAAGCAGTTGTTCCCACTACCTTTAAGACCGCCACCATCGTGCCAGTGCCGAAGCACTCCACCGCTACGGCCCTGAATGACTTCCATCCTGTTGCCCTCACCCCCATCATCGCCAAGTGCTTTGAGAGGCTGGTCCTCTCACACTCAAAAACCTGCCTGCCTGCTACTTGGGACCCTCACCAGTTTGCCTACCGCCACAATAGGTCAACTGAGGACGCCATCTCCACGGCACTTCATTCCACACTGACACACTTGGACACCCAGAACTGTTACGCCAGAATGCTGTTCATTGACTTCAGCTTAGCATTCAATACTGTGATCCCCTCCAAGTTGATATCCAAGCTCAGCCAGCTTGGTATCAACTCATCCCTCTGCAATTGGACTCTGGACTTTCTATCTAACACACCCCAGTCTGTTAAGATAGACAACCTCTCCTCCTCCACTATCACCCTGAACACCAGCGTGCCACAAGGTTGCGTGCTGAGCCCTCTCCTTTACTCCCTATTCACCCATGACTGCGCTCCTATCTATGGTTCCAATTCCATAATTAAGTTCGCAGATGACACCACGGTGATAGGCCTGATCAGAGGCGACGATGAGACGGCCTACAGGGAGGAAGTACGGTACCTGACCACGTGGTGTGCACACACACCCATCTCCATCAACGGAGCTGCAGTGGAGTGTGTGCCCAGCTTCAAGTTCCTTAGCATCCACATCTCCGATGATCTCACCTGGTCCATAAACTCCTCCACCCTGGTCAAAAAGGCGCACAGCTCCTCTACTTTCTTCGGAGCCTTAAGAAAGCTCACCTTTGTCCCAGGATCCTGGTGAACTTCTACTGCTGTGCTATTGAGAGCATTCTTACAAACTGTATCACAGAATCTATAAACTAATTTTATTACTTTGAAAGGAATTCTGTAATGTAGTTTTGATTTTATGTTCAGAAAAGGCTGCTTTAAAGATCAAAACGTACTGCTCTGCATCAGACCGGAAAGCACTCCAGCGGGTGGTGAAAACTGCCCAAAGGATCACCGGTACACAACTGGACAGTATCGAACAGATCTACCGTCGACGCTGTTTGGGCAAAACCAGGAACATGATAAAAGAGTCATTCCACCCCAATAATAAACTTTTCACCATCCTCCCATCCGGCAGGCGTTACAGAAGCCTCCGCTCTCGCACCAGCAGGCTCAGGAAGAGTTTCTTCTACGAGGCAGTGACCCTGTTGAACTCTACTTCATTCCCCCACTCAACTCCATCCTCCCTCTAGCATCATCTTGCACTCCACTGCCATTTGCACAACTTTCGGTTTTGCACTGATCTTTTTCATTTCACTTCCACTGCCATTTGCACAACTTTCTGTTTTCACTGATCAGACTCCTTGCACTATTTATTTACATATTTATTAATTTATAATTATAGTTAGTATTTAAAGTATATATAGTGTATATAGTTTATTCTGTATATATTCTGTGTTCTGTATATATAATAGTACACTTTCAGTGGCCCCATCTGGCCCCTTGGAACAATTTCTAGAGGCACTATTGTAGGCCTGTAGGCCTGAAAAAGGCCTGTGTGTGTATTTGATCCTAGGGTATACGAATAAATGTTATACAAATAAATGTTATTTGATCATTAGACATTTTATATATTAAATGCTGTTGACTTTGAAATCAGTGTTGTTTCTTTTTCTGCATTTACAATTCATACACAATGTGTTAACTTGAAGCAGTACACACACACAATCACATACGGTGTGCGCGCACTCACATATACAACCAAATATGCGCACACCACAAGTTTAAAATACTTCAGATTTTACAGGTTTTGGGGATTTTTTGCCATTCCTATTAAAATAAGTTTACATTTCCTTCAGGCCCTCCAAACCTTCAAGCACTTGTAGGCTTCAATCTTTCAGGCATTTTAGCAGCGTTCAGCTAAAATTCAGCTCACCAAGAAGAGGCTTTTTCGGCTCCCAAACAGCTCTTTATTATTTTTCAATTTTTTGCCAAATTTAGTGCTACTTTGACATATGATATGTCTAGTCTAGTTCCTGAGCCCACGTGGTAATATCCTTCACAGAATGATGTCGGTTATTAATGCAGTGCCGCCTGAAGGATCGAAGGTCACGGGCATTCAATGTTGGTATTCGACCTTGCCGCTTACGTGCAGAGATTTCTCCAGATTCTCTGAATCTTTTGATGATATTATGGACTGTAGATGATGAAATCCCTAAATTCCTTGCAATTGCAACAAAACGTTCTTCAACTGTTGGACTATTTGCTTTTGCGATTTGGTTTGTAATTATACTAAACCTTATAATTTCCAGAATTCCTTAGTTTTACATGTTTAGTATAAAAAGATTAAATGTAAAAACAAACACTATTACACATTTTAATGTGGGAACACGGCACGCGGCTTCTTCCTTTAGAGCTCTTCCTTTACAGCAGCAGCTTTTTAGAGGTTTAATCATGAGAACTGTAGCCGAAGAGGTAGCGGTGTCTTAAAATCTGGACAAATATAACATGCATAGAGAGATACCACTAGAAGTTGATTGGAAAATTGTTTTGGTCTGCTTTGATCTATCCATAAAAATGTCACGGGTTAAGGGAACAGAGGACCCATAAGGTCCGAGGGCTGGCGGTGAGAGACGAGGTCGAGGGCAGGCGCAAATCCAAGGGCTGGAGAAGGGAAATGAGGTCAGGTGCAGGCATGGGTCGGTACACAGGAGCTGAGACAGAAGACGTGGTCAGGTGCAGGCATGGGTCAGCACACAGGTAAAACAAGATCAGATGAGGAGTACTGTCACGAGGATTACAAACACAAGGAAGTCACGAACGATAACAAACTGACAAAGAACACACAGAACACATGGGTATATGTATACAAGACAAGGGAGGAGACAACAAGACACAGGTGAACGACATTAGGGAAGGCAGGTAATCACACTGACGGGGACGCACAGGAAGGTAGGAGGTGAAGACGCCTGAAACAGAGACAAGACTGTGAGTTTCAAAAATAAAATAAAATTACAGTACATTGCGATCATTTAGCAGACGCTTTTATCCAAAGCGACGTACATTGCATTACCACCCATTACAGAGGGGGGAGCAGTTGGGGGTTCGGTGCCTTGCTCAGGGGCACCTAGGCAGGGACTCGAACCTCCGACCCTGCGGTTCCCAAGCGGAAGCCCTACCGACTCAGCTACTGCCTCCCCCTATTTATAAAGTAGATAATTTAAAAAAATCAATAACAAATTATGAGAAGAACATGAATACATAAATAATAACAGGCAACACAGCAGCATCAAACAGTCTCTCTCTCTCTCTCTCTCTCTTTCTCTCTCTTTGAAGGCGCTGATCATTTTGTCTTACGAGTCAAAGAAATGTTTAGGTAGGAGATTAAAACAGGTAAAAAAATCTGAACGTGATCATTTTGATCACGTTTATTTTCCCAATTAAGGAGAGTGGTAAACTCTTCCATCTAAGAAAGACTGTCTTTCAAGTCTTCAGGGTTGCGGTGAGCGCAGTGTCTGTGGCGGGAAGGAGGTCTGAGAATGTACGAGTCATATTCTCGAGATACTTCAACCCCGAGCTACCGAGCTTGAAGGGGAAGTCTGTTTTGCGGAGATGCAAACTTAAAGTATTAATGGGGTAACATTTGCTCTTTGAAATATTGATTTTGTAGCCAGAAAAAACTTCCATTGAGTGCAGTTAATGTGTCTCAAGTGATTGTAGTATAACGACACCTGTGTCTGGGAGGTCCAGTCACTGGTTCAAAAGTATTCCTGCTAGAATCACACAATAAAGACAAAAGAACACTACAAGCAACTCAGAGAAAAGATATTTGAAAAGAATAAGTCAGGGGATGGCTACAAAACCAATTCCAACTCACTGCGCATCCCCCCGAGTTCATTTAAATCCATCAACAAGAAATGGAAGGAGTATGGCCATCCTCACAAACTGGGCGAGAGGGAGACTGGTGAGGGAGACCACCAAGACACCTACGACCTCTCTGAAGGAGTTAAAACCTTCAGTGGCTGAGATTGGAGAGACTGTGCATACAACTGTTGCCCGAGTACTTCACTAGTCAAAGCTGTATGGGAGAGTGGCAAAGACAAAGCCACTGTTGAAAAATCTCGAACTGGAGTTTGCCCAAAGGCATGTGGGAGACTCCAAGGTCAATTTGGAGGAAGGTTATTTGATCTGATGAGACAAAAATGTAGCTTTTGGGTCTTCAGATTGTTCGCTCTGTTTGGCCAACACTTAAACACTGCACATCTCCACAAACACACTATCCCCACATTGCAGCATGGTGGTGTGGCAGCATCATGGTGTGGGAGGCTTCTTGGCAGCAGGCCCCAGAAGGCTTGTAAAGATAGAGGGGAAAATAAATGCAGCAAAACTAAGTGAAATCTTGGAGGACATTATGACTCAGTATGCAAGAGAGCTACAACCTCGGAGAAGAGCTGTTCACGCCCGATTCCTTTTGCAAGGAAAAATGGAAAGAAATTGCAGTGTTCAGACGTGCAAGCCTGATAGAGACCTCTCCACAGAGACTCAGTGCTGTGATTGCAGCCAAAGGTGCATGTACTAATTGGCTTGTACCTGTACTCTGCTCAATGACAATGAAGTTGAATCAAATCTAATTCACTGGTGTAGCCATACTGACACCTACCGGAAGTTTGCAGATATTGCTGCATAGTAATGACTAGTGATCAAAACACATCACACACAATGTTGAACCCAAATAACACAAAAGAAGAATATAAAGGAACCCTCTTATTAACATCCTTTCAATGGAAATACGTTTTTCTACCCTAAACATGACATCTGCACCACATTGAGGTCACAGACATTCCTTATGTCACCCTTTGTCCTTTTGTCACCATAGAGAGAATTATCATTTTGGGTTCATTTAATCAGTGTTACACATTGGCAACATACACAAATCTATTCCCATGTCTGAAGAAACACTAAGCAGTGTATTGGATACACAGCAAAATGACTTCATCCAGGGTCATGGGTGGCTTCATCACTTTTTTCTAAACACTGTAAAACGGTACCTTGTCCTCCCATCTTGTCTTTACTTCATTTATAAATTTGCTCTTGGCCACACCCAGAATCGGCCTCAGCTCACACATCACCTATAATGCAAGTAAGTGTTAACACTTGCAACAATGCTTGCTGAGTGGATAAGCCAAAATTATGAATTAATCACTGGCATTATGAAGATCCTTGAAACATGGCTATGCATCAGGGATCATTGTGAGCTCATCCTCTTCTTTCAGGACGTTACTGTTGATGAAGGCTCTTCTAAACACCTTCAAACTGCACCTAGTCACCCCATCTCAATTCCATTGAGTGCAGTAAATGTGTCTCAAGTGATTGTAGTTTAACGACACCTGTGTCTGGGAGGTCCAGTCACTGGTTCAGAAGTATTCGTGCTAGAATTACACACAGTGAAGACAAAAGAACACTCCAACTCCACACTGGTGAGGGGGGACCACCAAGACACCTACGACCACTCTGAAGGAGTTAAACCTTAAAACCTTCAGTGGCTGAGATTGGAGAGACTGTGCATACAACTGTTGCCCGAGTTTTTCACTAGTCAAAGCTGTATTTGAGGGTGGCAAAGAGAAAGCCACTGTTAAAAAATCTCAAACTGGAGTTCGCCCAAAGGCATGTGGGAGACTCCAAGGTCAATTTGGAGGAAGGTCTGATTGATTGAAATTTAGCCTTTGGGTCATCATATTATTCGCTCTGTTTTGCCAACACTTAAACACTGCACATCTCCACAAACAAACTATCCCCACATTGCAGCATGGTGGTGTGGCAGCATCATGGAATGGGATGCTTCCTGGCAGCAGGCCCTGGAAGGCTTGTAAAGATAGAGGGGAAAATGAATGCAGCAACATTTCGTGAAATCCTGGAGGACATTATGACTTAGTATGCAAGAGAGCTACAACCTCGGAGAAGAGCTGTTCACGCCGGATCCCAAAGCAAGCTTACAGAGCTTGAGCTTTTTTGCAAGGAAGAATGGACAGAAATTGCAGTATCCAGACGTGCAAGCCTGATAGAGACCTCTCCACACAGACTCAGTGCTGTGATTGCGGCCAACGGTGCATCTACTCATTGGCTTGTACCTGTACTCTGCTCAATGACAATGAAGTTGAATTAAATCTAATTCACTGGTGTAGCCTTACTGACACCTACCGGAAGATTGCAGATATTGCTGCATAGTAATGACTAGTGATCAAAACACATCACACACAATATTGAACCCAAATAACACAAAAGAAGAATATAAAGGAACCCTCTTATTAACATCCTTTCAATGGAAATACGTTTGTCTACCCTAAACATGACATCTGCACCACATTGAAGTCACAGACATTCCTTGTGTCACCCTTTGTCCTTTTGTCACCATAGAGAGAATTATCATTTTGGTTTAATTTAATCAGTGTTACATATTGGCAACATACACAAATCTATTCCCATGTCTGAAGAAACACTAAGCAGTGTATTGGATACACAGCAACATGACTTCATCCAGGGTCATGGGTGGCTTCATCACTTTCTTCTAAACACTGTAAAACGGCACCTTGTCCTCCCATCTTGTCTTTACTTCATGTATAAATTTGCTCTTGGCCACACCCAGAATCGGCCTCAGCTCACACATCAGCTATAATGCAAGTAAGTGTTAAAACTTGCAACAATGCTCGCTGAGTGGATAAGCCAAAATTATGAATTAATCACTGGCATTATGAAGATCCCTGAAACATGGCTATGCATAAGGGATGATTGTTAGCTTGTCCTCTTCTTTCAGGACGTTACTGTTGATGAAGGCTCTTCTAAACACCTTCAAACTACACCTAGTCACCCCATCTCAATTCCATTGAGTGCAGTTAATGTGTCTCAAGTGATTGTAGGGAGGCAGTGGCTCAGTGGGTAGTGTAACTTGGGAACTGGAGGGTCGCCGGTTCGAGCCCCTGCCGAGGTGCCCCTGTGCAAGGCACCGAACCCTCAATTGCTCCCCCCTCTGCGAAGGGTGGTAATGTAATGTAAGTCGCTTTGGATAAAAGCGTCTGCCAAATGATCGTAATGTAATGTAATGTAGTATAACGACTGTGTCTGGGAGGTCCAGTCACTGATTCAGAAGTATTCCTGCTAGAAATACATAATGAAGACAAAAGAACACTCCAAGCAACTCAGAGAAAAGAAATTTGAAAACAATAAGTCAGGGGATGGCTACAAAACCAATTCCGACTCACTGCGCATCCCCCCCGAGTTCATTTAAATCCATCATCAAGAATTTTTTTATTTTTGTGAGTATGGCCATCCTCACAAACTGAGTTACTGGGCAAGAGGGAGACTGGTGAGGGAGACCACCAAGACACCTACGACCTCTCTGAAGGAGTTAAAACCTTCAGTGGCTGAGATTGGAGAGACTGTGCATACAACTGTTGCCCGAGTACTTCACTAGTCAAAGCTATAGGGGAGCGTGGCAAAGAGAAAGCCAATGTTGAAAAATCTTGAACTGGAGTTAGCCCAAAGGCATGTGGGAGACTCCAAGGTCAATTTGGAGAAAGGTTATTTGATCTGTTGAGACAAAAATTTGGCTTTTGGGTCATCAGATTATTCGCTCTGTTTGGCCAACATGTAAACACTGCACATCTCCACAAACACACCATCCCCACATTGAAGCGTGGTGGCGGCAGCATCATGGTGTGGGATGCTTCTTGGCAGCAGGCCCCACGAGGCTTGTAAAGATAGAGGGGAAAATGAATGCAGCAACATTTTGTGAAATCCTGGAGGACATTATGACTCAGTATGCAAGAGAGGGACAACCTCGGAGAAGAGCTGTTCACGCCTGATTCCCAAGCAAGCTGACAGAGCTTGAGCTTTTTTACAAGTGAGCATGGAAAGAAATTGCAGTATCCAGACGTGCAAGCCTGATAGAGACCTCTCCACACAGACTCAGTGCTGTGATTGCGGCCAACGGTGCATCTACTCATTGGCTTGTACCTGTACTCTGCTCAATGACAATGAAGTTGAATCAAATCTAATTCACTGGTGTAGCGTACTGACACCTACTGGAAGTTTGCAGATATTGCTGCATAGCAATGACTAGTGATCAAAACACATCACACACAATAATAAACCCAGAAAACACAAAAGAAGAATATAAAGGAACCCTCTTATTAACATTCTTTCAATGGAAATACGATTGTCTACCCTAAACATGACATCTGTGAAACATTGAGGTCACAGACATTTCTCTTGTCACCCTTTGTCCTTTTGTCACCATCGAGAGAATTATCATTTTGGGTTAATTTAATCAGTGTTACATATTGGCAACATACACAAATCTATTCCCATGTCTGAAGAAACACTAAGCAGTGTATTGGAAACACAGCAACATGACTTCATCCAGGGTCATGGGTGGCTTCATCACTTTCTTCTAAACACTGTCAAACGGCACCTTGTCATCCCATCTCTTCTTTAATTCATTTATAAATTTGCTCTTGGCCACACCCAGAATCAGCCTCAGCTCACACATCAGCTATAATGCAAGTAAGTGTTAAAACTTGCAACAATGCTTGCTGAGTGGATAAGCCAGATTTGATCGGCTGGATTCAGCCCTGAAAATCCAGATGGCCCATTCAGTGACTTGGAGGAGGAGGAGCTACAGATCCCATGATGATCACACACATCTCACACACTTCTCACTGCAAAAGCTTTTTCAGTAAGAAAAACGTCACTAAATTATTTTTTTAATCAAATATTCACTCAAGCCAACTCACTGCGCATCCCCCGGAGTTCGTTTCAACCCATCATCAAGAATTGGAAGGAGTTTGGCCATCCTCACAAACTGAGTGACTGGGCAAGAGGGAGACTGGTGAGGGATACCACCAAGACACCTATGACCTGTCTGAAGGAGTTAAAACATTCAGTGGCTGAGATTGGAGAGACTGTGCACACAACTGTTGCTCGAGTTCTTCACTAGTCAAAGCTGTATCGGACAGTGGCAAAGAGAAAGCCACTGTTGAAAAATCTCAAACTGGAGTTTGCCCAAAGGCATGTGGGAGACTCCAAGGTCAATTTGGGGGAAGGTTATTTGATCTGTTGAGACAAAAATGTACTTTTTAGGTCATCAGATTATTCGCTCTGTTTGGCCAACGCTTAAACACTGCACATCTCCACAAACACACTATCCCCACATTGCAGCATGGTGGTGTGGCAGCATCATGGTGTGGGGGGCTTCTTGGCAGCAGGCCCCAGAAGGCTTGTAAAGATAGAGGGGAAAATGAATGCAGCAACATTTTGTGAAATCCTGGAGGACATTATTACTCAGTATGCAAGAGAGCTACAACCTCGGAGAAGAGCTGTTCACGCCCGATCCCTTTTGCAAGCTTACAGAGCTTGAGCTTTTTTGCAAGGAGGAATGGACAGAAATTGCAGTATCCAGACGAGCAAGCCTGATAGAGACCTCTCCACACAGACTCAGTGCTGTGATTGCAGCCAACGGTGCATGTACAAATTGGCTTGTACCTGTACTCTGCTCAATGACAATAAAGTTGAATCAAATCTAATTCACTGGTGTAGCCTTACTGACACCTACTGGAAGTTTGCACACATTGCTGCAAAGTAATGACTAGTGATCATAACACATCACACACAATATTAAACCCAAATAACACAAAAGAAGAATATAAAGGAACCCTCTTATTAACATCCTTTCAATAGAAATACGTTTGTCTACCCTAAACATGACATCTGCGCCACATTGAGGTCACAGACATTCCTTATGTCACCCTTTGTCCTTTTGTCACCATGGAGAGAATTATCATTTTGGTTTAATTTAATCAGTGTTACATATTGGCAACATACACAAATCTATTCCCATGTCTGAAGAAACACTAAGCAGTGTATTGGATACACAGCAACATGACTTCATCCAGGTCATGGGTGGCTTCTAACTTTCTTCTAAACACTGTAAAACGGCACCTTGTCCTCCCATCTCATCTTTACTTCATGTATAAATTTGCTCTTGGCCACACCCAGAATCGGCCTCAGCTCACACATCATCTATAATGCAAGTAAGTGTTAAAACTTGCAACAATGCTTGCTGAGTGGATAAGCCACAATTATGAATTAATCACTGGCATTATGAAGACCGTTGAAACATGGCTATGCATCAGGGATCATTGTTAGCTTGTCCTCTTCTTTCAGTACGTTACTGTTGATGAAGGCTCTTCTAAACACCTTCAAACTACACCTAGTCACCCCATCTCAATTCCATCGAGTGCAGTTAATGTGTCTCAAGTGATTGAAGTAAAACGACACCTGTGTCTGGGAGGTCCAGTCACTGGTTCAGAAAACAAAAGAACACTCCAAGCAACTCAGAGAAAAGATCATTAGAAAGTATAAGTCAGGGGACGGCTACAAAACTCTTTCCAACTCACTGCACATCCCCTGGAGTTCATTTAAATCCATCATCAAGAAATTGAGTGACTGGGCAAGAGGGAGACTGGTGAGGGGAGTCCACCAAGACACCTACGATCACTCTGAAGGAGTTAAAACCTTCAGTGGCTGAGATTGGAGAGACTGTGCATACAACTGTTGCCCGAGTACTTCACTAGTCAAAGCTATAGGGGAGCGTGGCAAAGAGAAAGCCAATGTTGAAAAATCTTGAACTGGAGTTAGCCCAAAGGCATGTGGGAGACTCCAAGGTCAATTTGGAGAAAGGTTATTTGATCTGTTGAGACAAAAATTTGGCTTTTGGGTCATCAGATTATTCGCTCTGTTTGGCCAACATGTAAACACTGCACATCTCCACAAACACACCATCCCGACATTGAAGCGTGGTGGTGGCAGCATCATGGTGTGGGATGCTTCTTGGCAGCAGGCCCCGGAAGGCTTGTAAAGATAGAGGGGAAAATGAATGCAGCAACATTTTGTAAAATCCTGGAGGACATTATGACTCAGTATGCAAGAGAGGGACAACCTTGGAGAAGAGCTGTTCACGCCTGATTCCCAAGCAAGCTGACAGAGCTTGAGCTTTTTTACAAGTGAGCATGGAAAGAAATTGCAGTATCCAGACGTGCAAGCCTGATAGAGACCTCTCCATACAGACTCAGTGCTGTGATTGCGGCCAACGGTGCATCTACTCATTGGCTTGTACCTGTACTCTGCTCAATGACAATGAAGTTGAATCAAATCTAATTCACTGGTGTAGCCTTACTGACACCTACTGGAAGTTTGCAGATATTGCTGCATAGCAATGACTAGTGATCAAAACACATCACACACAATATTAAACCAAAATAACACAAAAGAAGAATATAAAGGAACCCTCTTATTAACATCCTTTCAATGGAAATACGTTTGTCTACCCTAAACATGACATCTGCGCCACATTGAAGTCACAGACATTCCTTGTGTCACCCTTTGTCCTTTTGTCACCATAGAGAGAATTATCATTTTGGTTTAATTTAATCAGTGTTACATATTGGCAACATACACAAATCTATTCCCATGTCTGAAGAAACACTAAGCAGTGTATTGGATACACAGCAACATGACTTCATCCAGGGTCATGGGTGGCTTCATCACTTTCTTCTAAACACTGTAAAACGGCACCTTGTCCTCCCATCTTGTCTTTACTTCATGTATAAATTTGCTCTTGGCCACACCCAGAATCGGCCTCAGCTCACACATCAGCTATAATGCAAGTAAGTGTTAAAACTTGCAACAATGCTCGCTGAGTGGATAAGCCAAAATTATGAATTAATCACTGGCATTATGAAGATCCCTGAAACATGGCTATGCATAAGGGATGATTGTTAGCTTGTCCTCTTCTTTCAGGACGTTACTGTTGATGAAGGCTCTTCTAAACACCTTCAAACTACACCTAGTCACCCCATCTCAATTCCATTGAGTGCAGTTAATGTGTCTCAAGTGATTGTAGGGAGGCAGTGGCTCAGTGGGTAGTGTAACTTGGGAACTGGAGGGTCGCCGGTTCGAGCCCCTGCCGAGGTGCCCCTGTGCAAGGCACCGAACCCTCAATTGCTCCCCCCTCTGCGAAGGGTGGTAATGTAATGTAAGTCGCTTTGGATAAAAGCGTCTGCCAAATGATCGTAATGTAATGTAATGTAGTATAACGACTGTGTCTGGGAGGTCCAGTCACTGATTCAGAAGTATTCCTGCTAGAAATACATAATGAAGACAAAAGAACACTCCAAGCAACTCAGAGAAAAGAAATTTGAAAACAATAAGTCAGGGGATGGCTACAAAACCAATTCCGACTCACTGCGCATCCCCCCCGAGTTCATTTAAATCCATCATCAAGAATTTTTTTATTTTTGTGAGTATGGCCATCCTCACAAACTGAGTTACTGGGCAAGAGGGAGACTGGTGAGGGAGACCACCAAGACACCTACGACCACTCTGAAGGAGTTAAAACCTTCAGTGGCTGAGATTGGAGAGACTGTGCATACAACTGTTGCCCGAGTACTTCACTAGTCAAAGCTATAGGGGAGCGTGGCAAAGAGAAAGCCAATGTTGAAAAATCTTGAACTGGAGTTAGCCCAAAGGCATGTGGGAGACTCCAAGGTCAATTTGGAGAAAGGTTATTTGATCTGTTGAGACAAAAATTTGGCTTTTGGGTCATCAGATTATTCGCTCTGTTTGGCCAACATGTAAACACTGCACATCTCCACAAACACACCATCCCGACATTGAAGCGTGGTGGTGGCAGCATCATGGTGTGGGATGCTTCTTGGCAGCAGGCCCCGGAAGGCTTGTAAAGATAGAGGGGAAAATGAATGCAGCAACATTTTGTAAAATCCTGGAGGACATTATGACTCAGTATGCAAGAGAGGGACAACCTTGGAGAAGAGCTGTTCACGCCTGATTCCCAAGCAAGCTGACAGAGCTTGAGCTTTTTTACAAGTGAGCATGGAAAGAAATTGCAGTATCCAGACGTGCAAGCCTGATAGAGACCTCTCCATACAGACTCAGTGCTGTGATTGCGGCCAACGGTGCATCTACTCATTGGCTTGTACCTGTACTCTGCTCAATGACAATGAAGTTGAATCAAATCTAATTCACTGGTGTAGCCTTACTGACACCTACTGGAAGTTTGCAGATATTGCTGCATAGCAATGACTAGTGATCAAAACACATCACACACAATATTAAACCAAAATAACACAAAAGAAGAATATAAAGGAACCCTCTTATTAACATCCTTTCAATGGAAATACGTTTGTCTACCCTAAACATGACATCTGCGCCACATTGAAGTCACAGACATTCCTTGTGTCACCCTTTGTCCTTTTGTCACCATAGAGAGAATTATCATTTTGGTTTAATTTAATCAGTGTTACATATTGGCAACATACACAAATCTATTCCCATGTCTGAAGAAACACTAAGCAGTGTATTGGATACACAGCAACATGACTTCATCCAGGGTCATGGGTGGCTTCATCACTTTCTTCTAAACACTGTAAAACGGCACCTTGTCCTCCCATCTTGTCTTTACTTCATGTATAAATTTGCTCTTGGCCACACCCAGAATCGGCCTCAGCTCACACATCAGCTATAATGCAAGTAAGTGTTAAAACTTGCAACAATGCTCGCTGAGTGGATAAGCCAAAATTATGAATTAATCACTGGCATTATGAAGATCCCTGAAACATGGCTATGCATAAGGGATGATTGTTAGCTTGTCCTCTTCTTTCAGGACGTTACTGTTGATGAAGGCTCTTCTAAACACCTTCAAACTACACCTAGTCACCCCATCTCAATTCCATTGAGTGCAGTTAATGTGTCTCAAGTGATTGTAGGGAGGCAGTGGCTCAGTGGGTAGTGTAACTTGGGAACTGGAGGGTCGCCGGTTCGAGCCCCTGCCGAGGTGCCCCTGTGCAAGGCACCGAACCCTCAATTGCTCCCCCCTCTGCGAAGGGTGGTAATGTAATGTAAGTCGCTTTGGATAAAAGCGTCTGCCAAATGATCGTAATGTAATGTAATGTAGTATAACGACTGTGTCTGGGAGGTCCAGTCACTGATTCAGAAGTATTCCTGCTAGAAATACATAATGAAGACAAAAGAACACTCCAAGCAACTCAGAGAAAAGAAATTTGAAAACAATAAGTCAGGGGATGGCTACAAAACCAATTCCGACTCACTGCGCATCCCCCCCGAGTTCATTTAAATCCATCATCAAGAATTTTTTTATTTTTGTGAGTATGGCCATCCTCACAAACTGAGTTACTGGGCAAGAGGGAGACTGGTGAGGGAGACCACCAAGACACCTACGACCACTCTGAAGGAGTTAAAACCTTCAGTGGCTGAGATTGGAGAGACTGTGCATACAACTGTTGCCCGAGTACTTCACTAGTCAAAGCTATAGGGGAGCGTGGCAAAGAGAAAGCCAATGTTGAAAAATCTTGAACTGGAGTTAGCCCAAAGGCATGTGGGAGACTCCAAGGTCAATTTGGAGAAAGGTTATTTGATCTGTTGAGACAAAAATTTGGCTTTTGGGTCATCAGATTATTCGCTCTGTTTGGCCAACATGTAAACACTGCACATCTCCACAAACACACCATCCCCACATTGAAGCGTGGTGGCGGCAGCATCATGGTGTGGGATGCTTCTTGGCAGCAGGCCCCACGAGGCTTGTAAAGATAGAGGGGAAAATGAATGCAGCAACATTTTGTGAAATCCTGGAGGACATTATGACTCAGTATGCAAGAGAGGGACAACCTCGGAGAAGAGCTGTTCACGCCTGATTCCCAAGCAAGCTGACAGAGCTTGAGCTTTTTTACAAGTGAGCATGGAAAGAAATTGCAGTATCCAGACGTGCAAGCCTGATAGAGACCTCTCCACACAGACTCAGTGCTGTGATTGCGGCCAACGGTGCATCTACTCATTGGCTTGTACCTGTACTCTGCTCAATGACAATGAAGTTGAATCAAATCTAATTCACTGGTGTAGCGTACTGACACCTACTGGAAGTTTGCAGATATTGCTGCATAGCAATGACTAGTGATCAAAACACATCACACACAATAATAAACCCAGAAAACACAAAAGAAGAATATAAAGGAACCCTCTTATTAACATTCTTTCAATGGAAATACGTTTGTCTACCCTAAACATGACATCTGTGAAACATTGAGGTCACAGACATTTCTCTTGTCACCCTTTGTCCTTTTGTCACCATCGAGAGAATTATCATTTTGGGTTAATTTAATCAGTGTTACATATTGGCAACATACACAAATCTATTCCCATGTCTGAAGAAACACTAAGCAGTGTATTGGAAACACAGCAACATGACTTCATCCAGGGTCATGGGTGGCTTCATCACTTTCTTCTAAACACTGTCAAACGGCACCTTGTCATCCCATCTCTTCTTTAATTCATTTATAAATTTGCTCTTGGCCACACCCAGAATCAGCCTCAGCTCACACATCAGCTATAATGCAAGTAAGTGTTAAAACTTGCAACAATGCTTGCTGAGTGGATAAGCCAGATTTGATCGGCTGGATTCAGCCCTGAAAATCCAGATGGCCCATTCAGTGACTTGGAGGAGGAGGAGCTACAGATCCCATGATGATCACACACATCTCACACACTTCTCACTGCAAAAGCTTTTTCAGTAAGAAAAACGTCACTAAATTATTTTTTTAATCAAATATTCACTCAAGCCAACTCACTGCGCATCCCCCGGAGTTCGTTTCAACCCATCATCAAGAATTGGAAGGAGTTTGGCCATCCTCACAAACTGAGTGACTGGGCAAGAGGGAGACTGGTGAGGGATACCACCAAGACACCTATGACCTGTCTGAAGGAGTTAAAACATTCAGTGGCTGAGATTGGAGAGACTGTGCACACAACTGTTGCTCGAGTTCTTCACTAGTCAAAGCTGTATCGGACAGTGGCAAAGAGAAAGCCACTGTTGAAAAATCTCAAACTGGAGTTTGCCCAAAGGCATGTGGGAGACTCCAAGGTCAATTTGGGGGAAGGTTATTTGATCTGTTGAGACAAAAATGTACTTTTTAGGTCATCAGATTATTCGCTCTGTTTGGCCAACGCTTAAACACTGCACATCTCCACAAACACACTATCCCCACATTGCAGCATGGTGGTGTGGCAGCATCATGGTGTGGGGGGCTTCTTGGCAGCAGGCCCCAGAAGGCTTGTAAAGATAGAGGGGAAAATGAATGCAGCAACATTTTGTGAAATCCTGGAGGACATTATTACTCAGTATGCAAGAGAGCTACAACCTCGGAGAAGAGCTGTTCACGCCCGATCCCTTTTGCAAGCTTACAGAGCTTGAGCTTTTTTGCAAGGAGGAATGGACAGAAATTGCAGTATCCAGACGAGCAAGCCTGATAGAGACCTCTCCACACAGACTCAGTGCTGTGATTGCAGCCAACGGTGCATGTACAAATTGGCTTGTACCTGTACTCTGCTCAATGACAATAAAGTTGAATCAAATCTAATTCACTGGTGTAGCCTTACTGACACCTACTGGAAGTTTGCACACATTGCTGCAAAGTAATGACTAGTGATCATAACACATCACACACAATATTAAACCCAAATAACACAAAAGAAGAATATAAAGGAACCCTCTTATTAACATCCTTTCAATAGAAATACGTTTGTCTACCCTAAACATGACATCTGCGCCACATTGAGGTCACAGACATTCCTTATGTCACCCTTTGTCCTTTTGTCACCATGGAGAGAATTATCATTTTGGTTTAATTTAATCAGTGTTACATATTGGCAACATACACAAATCTATTCCCATGTCTGAAGAAACACTAAGCAGTGTATTGGATACACAGCAACATGACTTCATCCAGGTCATGGGTGGCTTCTAACTTTCTTCTAAACACTGTAAAACGGCACCTTGTCCTCCCATCTCATCTTTACTTCATGTATAAATTTGCTCTTGGCCACACCCAGAATCTGCCTCAGCTCACACATCATCTATAATGCAAGTAAGTGTTAAAACTTGCAACAATGCTTGCTGAGTGGATAAGCCACAATTATGAATTAATCACTGGCATTATGAAGACCGTTGAAACATGGCTATGCATCAGGGATCATTGTTAGCTTGTCCTCTTCTTTCAGTACGTTACTGTTGATGAAGGCTCTTCTAAACACCTTCAAACTACACCTAGTCACCCCATCTCAATTCCATCGAGTGCAGTTAATGTGTCTCAAGTGATTGAAGTAAAACGACACCTGTGTCTGGGAGGTCCAGTCACTGGTTCAGAAAACAAAAGAACACTCCAAGCAACTCAGAGAAAAGATCATTAGAAAGTATAAGTCAGGGGACGGCTACAAAACTCTTTCCAACTCACTGCACATCCCCTGGAGTTCATTTAAATCCATCATCAAGAAATTGAGTGACTGGGCAAGAGGGAGACTGGTGAGGGGAGTCCACCAAGACACCTACGATCACTCTGAAGGAGTTAAAACCTTCAGTGGCTGAGATTGGAGGGACTGTGCATACAACTGTTGCCCGAGTACTTCACTAGTCAAAGCTGCATTTGAGGGTGGCAAAGAGAAAGCCACTGTTGAAAAATCTGGAACTGGAGTTCGCCCAAAGGCATGTGGGAGACTCCAAGGTCAATTTGGAGGAAGGTTAGTTGAACTGATGAGACAAAAATTTAGCTTTTGGGTCATCAGATTTTTTGCTCTGTTTGGATAACACGTAAACACTGCATATCTCCACAAACACACCATCCCCACATTGAAGCATGGTGGTGGCAGCATCATGGTGTGGGATGCTTCTCGGCAGCAAGTGCAGTCAGCGCCGACAGGTTTGAATGCATGTGTGCCGTGAGGAAGGGTGTGTTTCCTGTGTGTGTGACTAAGAGAACAAAAGGGAGCCGCGTGTGTGTCCAGTTTGGGCTCCATTGCAAATACGAAGTACATAAACTCTGAAATTTGAAGCTGAAAATTGTAGAAGAAGTACAACTACTAAAAACTTGTACATAAAGTAGTGGTCAAAATTGATGGTTGAATGTTCCTTCTGGCAATATAATCGTTTAAAAACCTGTTGCAGTGTTGTTTTGTTGTGTGCTGCGGGAGCACTGCTGTTACGGTGTTGAAAAATAGCTGAAACTTAACTGTTGCTATATTTTGTGCTGTATTGCTATATTCACCCAGTGTGTTGAGACAGATGTGTACGCAGCTCTGTCCTGTGCCCTACTGAAGCATAGGAGGGGCGTATACCACCGAGTGGGCGTGCCTAGACCTCACACACTCGGGCCTGCTTAACAGGAAGAAAGGAGAGAGGCTGACTTCCCTCCTCCCCATCTGAGACTCTATGGAGTCAGGTCTGACCACTTAATATTATTTGGCTTACACCACATATTCTGTACATTAACTGAGAGCTGCAATACAGTATTGGCATATATGGTTGCATTGTTTGATTTAAATGTATTACCAGATGCTGAATTCAGAATAAGTGCTTAAGAAGAGGTGACGTAGGACATATAACATAACTTGTGCTTGAAACATGTATGTTGCTTAACTTAGTTAAGAAGACCAAATTGCAATTATTGCCATTCTAAAACTACGCAATTGAGCCTATCCAGGTATAAAAACATCAAAAGACAATATTCAAATTGTTGATACGCACAGCAGAAATGGACGGAATACCGGTAACCCTCTTGGGAATGAAATATCCCCTGAGCAAAAAAGACATAGTGAAAACATCTGAAAATTGGGAGAAGCGAACTAAAAACTTATGCAGTCCTTGGCCAGCTGGAGGCACATTTGACGTCAATGCATTCGAAGAGATGCAACTCAAAAAAAAATAAAAGACTAAAAACCGTTGGACAAAGGCAAGAAAAGACAACAGAAAAGACAGAAAGAGGAAGAGATAATTAAACTGTTCAAAGATGAAGGCACAAATTACAGGAACAGGTTGAGAGAAATCCGAGAGAATTTAAGAGCTAAAAAGGTGCGAGCGGAGAGGAAACAGACAAAGAAACAGCTAGTGTCAACAGATACTGCAGGAATATATCCAAATCTGGCAGGGGTCGTTCAAATTTCAGGAGACATTGAATTTGATCCTTACTGAGCATCTCATGTCCAATATAAAGAGTCGACTCCAAAAGTTTACAGCAGAGAAAGGAACAAGGAAGTTGTAAAGGACAAACCAAAAGTCTTAGATTGTTTTGCAGAGAGAAACCAGGCTCTGAAAGAGAAAGAGGCAGAGGCATATTGGTTGAAGTTTGACCAACTAAGTGAAGAAAACCTGTAACATACTAAGTATCAAGAGATAGAAGTAGAGGCAGAACAGGAAAAAGGGCTTAAGAGATGTTAAGGGAGAAGCGAGGGCACACGATATGAGAGAGCAGGGCAAAGTATGTGAAGCTCGAGCAAATTACACTGAAGGACCTCGGGAAGTAGAACAGAGAGATATTGTGTCAGGAAGTCTTACATTTGCTGCAGGAAGCCAACAGGGGGCCAAAAGCAAGGAGAAAGATTATGACCTTAGATACAGACCTGCAATAAGGCCTCCAGACAGATATGACCCTGGGCAATATCCAATATGGATAAAGGGGGCACAGGGACAGTATAGCCCATGGCAAACACTCGACCTTGAGGGACTGATTGCTCGACTTCCTAACGTCCATGAGGGGGCCAGCAAATGGATAAAAGCATTCAAGGAAGAGACAGTGGGCAAAATATTGGCTCTTGGCGACATTAAGGCACTGTGGGCCCGAACCATGGGGGTGCCAACAATGGAAAATGTCTTGCGCATGAGTGGCGCACAATGGATGGTTGATCCACTAGCCGATGGAACTGAATTCAATCCATATCGAGCTGGCTTATGGGGGGCCCTGAGGAAAGAATATCCGGTCAAGATTGACCCCAAGGCACTGAAGGGTGAGCTTCTTACTGATACAGAGAATCCAGCTGCCTACATCAGTCGTCAACTGAAAAGATGGAAGCAGGAAACTGAGGAGGAAGCTGAGAGAAGCCACAATGACACAATGACACCACAATGACAATTCTGGAATCAATCTTCAAATGAGCGTAACATAAAAAAGAACAAATGTTTATTGGCTGGGGGATATAACTGAACAAATGACTTAAATTCTACAGAAGTGGGAACATTTTAAATTTAATCTAATACATAATAATAGGAAAACAGGGAGCAGCCATAAATATTGACCCCAATCCTTTCATTTTCAGAGTGATACAATGTTCCTGAATCTATAACATACATGACTTTGCGGGTAAATCTTAATTTGGAATCAAAAGACTTGAGAGGTACTTTTAGGGCGCTGCTAGTTTACTGTTTTATTTTTACTATTTGTATTATTGCACAGTGTAGATACACTGTGCAAGAAAAATTGCAAACAACAGGGATATTGGTCGCCATTTTTGCAGACAATGGTGGATGATGTGCTAGGACAATGGGAAATTTGTGCCCAAAATAATGCAAGAAAAGGAATATTAGCCATATTCCAGTGCCAGAAGGACCATTCAAACATCTGTTCACAGACTATGTTGACGTGAGAAAATCAGTGCATGGAAAGCATTGCATGGTAGTAATAATTGATCGCTTAAGTCGTTGGGTTGAAGAAATAGCATCAAAAGGCCTAGGGTCAGAAACTGTTGTTAAGTTCTTGATAAAAGAAGTAATTCCACGTTTTGGTATACATTCAGAAATAAGTTCAGATAATGGATCAGCATTTGTGCAGAACGTAGCTTGAGGAATCTTATAACAGTTAAGAAGCAGACAAAGGTTGGTTGGTTGGTTGGTGTATATCATCATCAGTCTCAAGGGACAGTCAAAAGAGTTCTCTAAAAGGCAAAGCAGCACAAAGCTCAATTGCAATGATGCTCTACCACTAACACTAATGAGTTATCGCATGCAAACTAACAGAAGCAGACATTTAACCCTGCATGAGAGGCGGACTGGTGGACTCATGCCACACCGCATTTGAGAGGACCCTATAAGGGACCTCCGCTTGAGCAGTTGCAAATGCAGTTGAAGGAATATATGAGGTGGCTAACTGCCATACATGAAGTCATCTATTTACAGGAAAAAAACAGGGTTCCTGATTCTAGTTCAGTAGCAGAGAGCCCGGTGGTGCCAGGAGACCAGGTCCACATTCAGGTCCAGAGAAAGTGACGCGAAGGGCCATACACAGGGCAACACCAACTGCTGTCCAGGTGGAGGGAAGAACTACATGGTACCATCCAAACCACTACACCACTGTCCATAGAGCTGAAGCAGACATCTAGCATTGCCACGCACGAGGACATCTATATCAACATATATGAACTTTGCACTTCCTGTATCAGTATCGGGTTGATATATGTATACTCTGTATCAGCATATTAACATGCATTTGTTACTCATGGTGTTTGCATCTGTATTGGTAAATGCAGGAACTACAATATTCCTATAGGAAGAACTCTTGATTGTGTAAATTTATGCTAATCTCATTTTGATCTTATTTTCAGTTAAATAGGTAATTCATTTACTCAGTAATCACAGTGAAGCAATTCATATTTCAGTTTTACATTGTTGGTTTATGTTTATGATCTACACACAACTGGGCACCGCAGGCAAAATGCTGACTTGACAAGATCTGCCAGGCTTACATTCCATTTATAACCTATATTTATGTATGTAACCTATTTTTATGTATGTATAGTAATGGAACCACATCCAGCGCAAAAGCGTGATCGCCCATGATTAAGTTGAGAGGCAAGGGGGTCTTGAGGGAATTTTTCTAGCATTTTGATGCTAGTTTTTGTCCGTCACTGGTTGTTTGGTTCCAGCTAAAATATTTATATCATCATGTTGGCGATATTGAAATCGCCAAAGGGGGAATTATGTGGAAGAAAATGTACTATATTCAGGACAATAGTATGCAAGTGAACCGTGTGTTCTTGGCAATCATTTAATATTATGTAACTGTTCAATATCAGAAAGGAAGTACACAAGTTGTTTTTAACATTGAGTGTTTTACCAGAAACATCCATCATCAGCGAGGAAGCGACATTGTGTATTGCCAGGTCACCGTGACATGGTTACTAAGGTAGCCAGGGCCAACAATAGAACAATGGAAAGTTCTAGTTTGGGTTTGTGAGGGCTGGGGTGAGGTTCTAAGAACTCCTTGATATAAACTGATGTTGGCTCTATGTGGAGCCAGTGCCCATATTCACAATGACGTGTAAGATAGCACTCATGTGTGAATGAATAAACGAAGATACACAGCCTCAACTGTCTCCGCAAATTGATATATAGAATTATACTATTGTATATTGTTCTTCTAAACACCTTCAAACTGCACCTAGTCACCCCATCTCATTTCCATTGAGTGCAGTTAATGTGTCTCAAGTGATTGTAGTATAACGACACCTGTGTCTGAGAGGTCCAGTCACTGGTTCAGAAGTATTCCTGCCAGAATTACACAATGAAGACAAAAGAACACTCCAAGCAACTCAGAGAAAAGATATTTGAAAAGAATAAGTCAGGGGATGGCTACAAAACAAATTCCAACTCACTGCGCATCCCCCCGAGTTCATTTCAATCCATCATCAAGAAATGGGAGGAGTATGGCCATCCTTGCAAATTGAGTGACTGGGCAAGAGGGAGACTGGTGAGGGAGACCACCAAGACACCTACGACCTCTCTGAAGGAGTTAAAACCTTCAGTGGCTGAGATTGGAGAGACTGTGCATACAACTGTTGCCCGAGTACTTCACTAGTCAAAGCTGTATGGGAGAGTGGCAAAGACAAAGCCACTGTTGAAAAATCTCGAACTGGAGTTCGCCCAAAGGCATGTGGGAGATTCCAAGGTCAATTTGGAGGAAGGTTATTTGATCTGATGAGACAAAAATGTAGCTTTTGGGTCATCAGATTATTCGCTCTGTTTGGCCGACACGTAAACACTGCACATCTCCACAAACACACCATCCCCACATTGAAGCATGGTGGTGGCAGCATCATGGTGTGGGATGCTTCTTGGCAGCAGGCCCTGGAATGCTTGCAAAGATAGAGGGGAAAATGAATGCAGCAGAATTTTGTAAAATCCTGGAGGACATTATGACTCAGTATGCAAGAGAGCTACAACCTCGGAGAAGAGCTGTTCACGCCCGATCCTGAAGCAAGCTTACAGAGCCTGTGCTTTTTTGCAAGGAAGAATGGACAGAAATTTCAGTATCCAGACGTGCAAGCCTGATAGAGACCTCTCCACACAGACTCAGTGCTGTGATTGCAGCCAACGGTGCATGTACTAATTGGCTTGTACCTGTACCATGCTCAATGACAATGAAGTTGAAGCAAATCTAATTCACTGGTGTAGCCTTACTGACACCTACTGGAAGTTTGCAGATATTGCTGCATAGTAATGACTAGTGATCAAAACACATCACACACAATATTAAACCCAAATAACACAAAAAAAAGAATATAAAGTAACCCTCATATTAACATCCTTTCAATGGAAATACGCTTGTCTACCCTAAACATGACATCTACGCCACATTGAGGTCACAGACATTCCTTATGTCACCCTTTGTCCTTTTGTCACCATGGAGAGAATTATCATTTTGGTTTAATTTAATCAGTGTTACATATTGGCAACATACACAAATCTATTCCCATGTCTGAAGAAACACTAAGCAGTTTATTGGATACACAGCAACATGACTTCATCCAGGGTCATGGGTGGCTTCATCACTTTTTTCTAAACACTGTAAAATGGCACCTTGTCCTCCCATCTCATCTTTACTTCATGTATGAATTTGCTCTTGGCCACACCCAGAATCGGCCTCAGCTCAAACATCACCTATAATGCAAGTAAGTGTTAAAACTTGCAACAATGCTTGCTGAGTGCATAAGCCAAAATTATGATTTAATCACTGGCATTATGAAGATCCTTGAAACATGGCTATGCATCAGGGATCATTGTTAGCTTGTCCTCTTCTTTCAGGATGTAACTGTTGATGAAGGCTCTTCTAAACACCTTCAAACTACACCTAGTCACCCCATCTCAATTCCATCGAGTGCAGTTAATGTGTCTCAAGTGATTGTAGTATAACGACACCTGTGTCTGGGAGGTCCAGTCACTGGTTCAGAAGTATTCCTGCTAGAATTACACAATGAAGACAAAAGAACACTCCAAGCAACTCAGAGAAAAGATATTTGAAAAGAATAAGTCAGGGGATGGCTACAAAACCATTTCCAACTCACTGCACATCCCCCCGAGTTCATTTCAATCCATCATCAAGAAATGGGAAGAGTATGGCCATCCTCGCAAATTGAGTGACTGGGCAAGAGGGAGACTGGTGAGGGAGACCACCAAGACACCTACAACCTCTCTGAAGGAGTTAAAACCTTCAGTGGCTGAGATTGGAGAGACTGTGCATACAACTGTTGCCCGAGTTCTTCACTAGTCAAAGCTGTATGGGAGAGTGGCAAAGAGAAGGCCACTGTTGAAAAATCTGGAACTGGAGTTTGCCCAAAAGGCATTTGAGAGACTCCAAGGTCAATTTGGAGGAATGTTATTTGATCTGATGAGACACAAATTTTGCATTTGGGTCATCAGATTATTCGCTCTGTTTGGCCAACACGTAAACACTGCACATCTCCACAAACACACCATCCCAACTTTGAAGCATGGTGGTGGCAGCATCATGGTGTGGGATGCTTCTTGGCAGCAGGCCCTGGAAGGCTTTTAAAGAAAGAGGGGAAAATGAATGCAGCAACATTCTGTGAAATCCTGGAGGACATTATGACTTAGTATGCAAGAGAGCAACAACCTCGGAGAAGAGCAGTTCACGCCCGATCCCGAAGCAAGCTTACAGAGCTTGAGCTTTTTTGCATGGAAGAATGGACAGAAATTGCAGTATCCAGATGTGCAAGCCTGATAGAGACCTCTCCACACAGACTCAGTGCTGTGATTGCAGCCAAAGGTGCATGTACTAATTGGCTTGTACCTGTGCTCTGCTCAATGACAATGACGTTGACTCAAATCTAATTCACTGGTGTAGCCTTACTGACACCTACTGGAAGTTTGCAGATATTGCTGCATAGTAATGACTATTGATCAAAACACATCACACACAATATTAAACCCAAATAACACAAAAAAAGAATATAAAGGAACCCTCTTATTAACATCCTTTCAATGGAAATACATTTGTCTACCCTAAACATGACATCTGCGAAACATTGAGGTCACAGACATTCCTTATGTCACCCTTTGTCCTTTTGTCACCATGGAGAGAATTATCATTTTGGTTTAATTTAATCAGTGTTACATATTGGCAACATACACAAATCTATTCCCATGTCTGAAGAAACACTAAGCAGTGTATTGGATACACAGCAACATGACTTCATCCAGGGTCATGGGTGGCTTCATCACTTTCTTCTAAACACTGTAAAATGGCACCTTGTCCTCCCATCTCATCTTTACTTCATGTATGAATTTGCTCTTGGCCACACCCAGAATCGGCCTCAGCTCAAACATCACCTATAATGCAAGTAAGTGTTAAAACTTGCAACAATGCTTGCTGAGTGCATAAGCCAAAATTATGATTTAATCACTGGCATTATGAAGATCCTTGAAACATGGCTATGCATCAGGGATCATTGTTAGCTTGTCCTCTTCTTTCAGGATGTAACTGTTGATGAAGGCTCTTCTAAACACCTTCAAACTACACCTAGTCACCCCATCTCAATTCCATCGAGTGCAGTTAATGTGTCTCAAGTGATTGTAGTATAACGACACCTGTGTCTGGGAGGTCTAGTCACTGGTTCAGAAGTATTCCTGCTAGAATTACACAATGAAGACAAAAGAACACTCCAAGCAACTCAGAGAAAAGATATTTGAAAAGAATAAGTCAGGGGATGGCTACAAAACCATTTCCAACTCACTGCACATCCCCCCGAGTTCATTTCAATCCATTATCAAGAAATGGGAGGAGTATGGCCATCCTCGCAAACTGAGTTACTGGGCAAGAGGGAGACTGGTGAGGGAGACCACCAAGACACCTACGACCTCTCTGAAGGAGTTAAAACCTTCAGTGGCTGAGATTGGAGAGACTGTGCATACAACTGTTGCCCGAGTTCTTCACTAGTCAAAGCTGTATGGGAGAGTGGCAAAGAGAAAGCCACTGTTGAAAAATCTGGAACTGGAGTTTGCCAAAAGGCATTTGAGAGACTCCAAGGTCAATTTGGAGGAATGTTATTTGATCTGATGAGACACAAATTTTGCTTTTGGGTCATCAGATAATTCAGAAATCCATATCCACAAACACACCATCCCCACATTGGTGGGGCAGCATCATGGTGTGGGATGCTTCTCAGCAGCAGGCCCTGGAAAGCTTGTAACTATAGAGGGGAAAATGAATGCAGCAACATTTTGTGAAATCCTGGAGGACATTATGACTCAGTATGCAAGAGAGGGACAACGTCGGAGAGAACTGTTCATGCCCGATTCCCAAGCAACCTGACAGAGCTTGAGCTTTTTTGCTAGGAAGAATGGAAAGAAATTGCAGTATCCAGATGTACAAGCCTGATTGAGACCTCTCCACACAGACTCAGTGCTGTGATTGCAGCCAAAGGTGCATCTACTCATTGGCTTGTACCTGTACTCTGCTCAATGACAATAAAGTTGAATCAAATCTAATTCAGTTGTGTAGCCGTACTGACACCTACTGGAAATTTGCAGATATTGCTGCATAGTAATGACTGGTGATCAAAACACATCACACACATCATTAAACCCACATAACACAAAAGAAGAATATAAATGAACCCTCTTATTAACATTCTTTCAAAGGAAATACGATTGTCTACCCTAACATGACATCTGTGCCACATTGAGGTCACAGACATTCCTTTTGTCACCCTTTGTCCTTTTGTCACCACCAAGAGTATTATCAATCTGAGTGTATTTAATCAGCGATACGTATCGGTAACATACACCAATCTATTCCCATGAGTGGCGTCCGGCAGGAGACCGTAAGCGTCTGGTCAGGACAGGGTCCGATTCTTTTGTCTTTCAATGGCCAAAAGAAGGAGGAGGCTGACCTGACCCAAAGACTGACTCAAGTTCTGGGCTTGGGAGGAAGAGGAGATTGCGGTGGCAGCGGTGGTAGTAGTCGCCAGAGTTAGAAAGGAGGAAGACAAAATCTACCACCCGACCTGCCCCCAGTCCAGTATGTGTGATGTGGCCCAAGGTGAGTAGTGTGAAAATACACATTTTAATATGTCACGTAGAAGATTGGGGGATTAAAAATCACTTATTCTCACTTGTGTAATTACTCACAGCTATGACACCAGACAACTGAAAAGACACCAGCATGGCAATGCCAGTGATCAACTGCCAGCGGACAGTCCTGTCCCTCAGTAACTGTAGAACAGAAACAACTTGTAGATTGTTCTGGCGCTCCATTCCGTCATTCCATGCATTCCATTCATCTCTCCTTTTTTTCAGAGGAATCTCCTGAGGGGTGAGACCAAAACAGAATATTTAAAAGTAGCATTGAACTGCTTAATTCCAGAAGTTTTAAATAGAGTTACTTGTGTCTAGTTTGTTTGTAATTTATGTTGAAAATTACCAGTATTTGTCCTTTAGAACCAGTTTAACAAATCAGGCTGGGTTTGCTCTTTATTTACCCAATAAGCTGGCAAGTGCCTGTCTCTTGTTCCAAACATGACCTCCATTTCCAGAAGTGTCAGCATCCTTAAAATAAAAACTAAAACGCACAATTTTCTCTGAAATAAGTTGAAATTGACCATTAATTATTCAATATCTGATAGATGTGATACTTTGCCTTGCTTTCCAATGTAACATATTTAAAATAATATAACAAATGAATAGTGCTGGACTAAATTATAGCAATCCCTGAGAAGTGATAATAAATAATGGTGTCTTCAACCTTAGAATCAATAATTCAGCCTCTATAAATGGAGAAAACCTTTCCAAGTGCTGTTTTCTCTCAGGGACAATTTTCGACTTTTTATTTTTAGGGTACCAAGACTTTTAGCCATGTCTGCATATCAAGACTCCAGGCTTAGCACAGTCAGCTCAGAACCAAGAGCGCAGTAGAACAGGCTGAACCTTGCAAACAACAATGCACTTTTTTTCTGCAGCAGCCTCATCGTTCTTCTCTATCAGCAGGTATCCAGGGCTCTCAGGCATGGAGAACAGCCCACCAAGCTGCGCCAATGCAAGTATGGCAATACCTGCGTTCCAAATTATTATGCAAATTGGATTTAAGTGTCATAAACATTAATTTTTTTTGCTTTTCAATTATATTCATGGATGGTATTGTGTTATTGAAATCCATCTCAGACACCTGTGGAAATTAGTTTGCGAGGTGGGCCCAATCAAAGGAGAACTACTTAAGAGGGACGTTCCATTAAGCAGGCCACAGGTTTCAAGCAATATGGGAAAGAAAAAGGATCTCTCTGCTGCCGAAAAGTGTCAAATAGTGCAATACCTTGGACAAGGTATGAAAACATTAGATATTTAGCAAAAATTTAAGCGTGATCATCGTACTGTGAAGAGATTTGCGGCTGATTCAGAGCGCAGACGGGGTCGTGCAGATAAAGGCATAATGAGGAAGGTTTCGGCCAGACAAATTCATCGGGTTAGGAGAGCAGCTGCTTAAATGCCATTACAAAGCAGCAAACAGGTATTTGAAGCCGCTGGTGCCTCTGGAGTCCCGCAAACCTCATGGTGTAGGATCCTCCAGAGGTTTGCAGTTGTGCATAAACCTACTATTCGGCCACCTAAACAATGCTCACAAGCAGAAACGGTTGCAGTGGGATCAGAAATACATAAGGACTAATTTTCAAACAGTCTTGTTTACTGATGAGTGCTGTGCAACCCTGCAACAGCACTGCAGATGGATAGAGTAGTGGATGGCCACCATGTCCCAACAAGGCTGCAACGTCAGCAAGGAGGTGGCGAGGTTATGTTTTGGGCCGGAATCATGGGGAGAGAGCTAGTAGGCCCCTTTAGGGTCCCTGAAGGTGTGAAAATGACCTCAGTAAAGTATTTAAAGTTTCTAAACTGACCACTTTCTTCCGTGGTAAAGAAAGAAGAACCGTGCCTTCCGTGGTAAAATCATCTTATGCACGACAATGCACCATCTCATGCTGCAAAGAGTACCTCTGTGTCATTGGCTGCTATGGGCATAAAAAGGAGATAAACTCATGGTGTGGCCCCCATCTTCACTTGACCTTAACCCTATTGAGAACCTTTGGAGCATCCTCAAGCAAAAGATCTATGAGGGTGGGAGGCAGTTCAGATCAAAACAGCAGCTCTGGGAGGCTATTCTGACATCCTGCAAAGAAATTTAACCAGAAACTCTCCAAAAACTCACAAGTTCAATGGAGGCAAGAATTGTGAAGGTGATATCAAAGAAGGGATCCTATGTTTACATGTAACTTGGCCTATTAAGATGTTTTTGATTGAAATAGCTTTTGATTTCAGTAAATATGACCTCCTAATGCTGCAAATTCAACAAATGGCCATTTTTAGTTCTTTACAACCTATAAAATGTTTTGCAACTCTGTTGTGCATAATCATTTGGAACAGTGCATTTTGAGTTTATTATTTAAAAAACAAAAAAAATACTGTTATCATTGGGAAGTTTGTTCAATACGATTTGAATTATACTCTAAAATTATACTGACTATCATTTGCATCGACGATTTAGGAAAATCTGAGAAAAATATCACTTGCATAATACTTACTGCAAAGTGGACTCCTGTATCCACAGACAATGAGGGTCAACTATACAATAGATCTATTTAGCTCATAGATTTAGAGGTGATGGTGTAACCTTTGGGATCCTAATTTTATTTAAGAGGATGTTATTTTTTTGAATGTGGACAAGATAAACCACATTTCCTGTTTACATCTGCCACTCATCTGTCCAAATATCTCACGGAGACTTAATATCTGCCCAGCAAGCACACCCAGCAGTGTGGCCTTCTTGGGCATGTCTGTTGATGGTTGCCTCTGTGGCCAATTGAGAATTCAACCAGCCTATATACTATATTGTAGCTGACAAGATGGCAGCGCGTGTACATCGCGAGGCTCAACTAAATTTAGCAAATTAGTGCTTATTTACATAGTTTTCTCCTGCGTGTTCGCCCGATTCAGCGGGCCGAACCATTCATATAGTAGAGAGTCACTTTTAGACATTTTTTACCGAAGCAATAACGTAGTTTTGGACCACCCATTCAACTTCGACGAGCTCCCACCTGAGTTGGTAAAGTCACCGAGGTGTCAAGGAGTCATCCTGCCGACCGGCTACTCTCTGTGCCGGCGTCAGACCGCAAACAAAGACGGGGGAAACGCGGAGGTCTACGTGCTAAATCCACACCGGCCATCGCTCCCTAGCATTTTCCTCGCCAAAGTGCGGTCTCTGCGAATAAGATGGATGAACTCAAGATCTGGACCCTCACACAGAAAAGGCTCATGGACTGCAGTCTCATGTTCTTCACTCTTCACGGAAACATGGCTTAGCGACGCTGTCCCGAACTGCGTGGTGGAGCTTGAGGGGCGCACCATCTTCAGGGCCGATAGAGAAGCGGCAGCCACAGGTAAAATCAGAGGTGGAGGAGTATGCATTTATGTAAACAAATCATGGTGCATGGACTCTGCCGTTGTGGATACCCATTGTTCTGCTGATCTGGAGTACCTGGTTATCAAGTGCAGGCCCTTCTACCTTCCACGTGAGTTCACCTGCATTGTTGCTGCTGCGGTTTATGTCCCACTGGATGCTAATGCTAAAGTGGCCATGAGAGAACTTTATGCTGCCATCAACAAACTGCAGACCATGCATCCGGATGAGGCCTTTATTGTCGCTGGGGATTTTAACCACCGCACTCTATGATCTGTTCTTCCTAAGTTCCGACAGAACGTCTCCTGCTCCACAAGGGGACAAAGGACTTTGGACCATGTTTACACCAGTGTAGCTAAGGCATACAAAGTCACTCCCCTCCCCCACCTTGGTCACTCTGATCACCTCTCTTTGTTCCTGATCCCCAAGTACTCCCCCATCATCAAACAGATCAAACCCACAACAAGGACCGTCAAAATCTGGTCCGAGGGTGCTGATTCCATTCTCCAACAGCAATTCCAACAAACAGATTTGAATGTGTTCTCCGTTCAGGCCACCACAGACTCCCTGATTAACATTGACATTCTCACAAACTCTGTCCTGGATCATATCAACAGGTGTGTGGACAGAGTGACATCACTTAAAACAATAAAAACTTTCTCCAACCAGAAGCCCTGGATGAACAGAGAGGTTCGCCCTCTGCTCAATGCCAGAGATGCAGCCTTCAGGTCTGGAGACCAGGAGCCCTTCCCCTAGCTAGGGCCAACCTGAGAAGTGAAATCTCACAGGCCAAACATGGCTACAAACTGAAGGTTGAAGAGCACTTCAACTCCTCTGACCCCCAGCTTATGTGGCAAGGCATACAGTCACTCACCAGCTACAAACCACCCAACACTGTGCCCCCTACCAGCTCCACCTCCACCCCCCTCCCTGACGAGCTCAACCACTTCTACGCTCGCTTTGACCGGGAAAACAGGGAGGTGATGTCCAAGGCAGATCTACCTCTCAACGATCTGCCTCTCACACTCTCCACCTCAGAGGTCCTGAGCAAGGTGAACGCCCGGAAGGCAGCTGGCCCCGATGGAATACCTGGGCGCGTGCACAAAGCGTGTGCAGAGCAGCTGGCCGGGGTCTTTGCGGACATTTTCAACCTGTCCTTGGCCCAAGCAGTTGTTCCCACTACCTTTAAGACCGCCACCATCGTGCCAGTGCCGAAGCACTCCACCGCTACGGCCCTGAATGACTTCCATCCTGTTGCCCTCACCCCCATCATCGCCAAGTGCTTTGAGAGGCTGGTCCTCTCACACTCAAAAACCTGCCTGCCTGCTACTTGGGACCCTCACCAGTTTGCCTACCGCCACAATAGGTCAACTGAGGACGCCATCTCCACGGCACTTCATTCCACACTGACACACTTGGACACCCAGAACTGTTACGCCAGAATGCTGTTCATTGACTTCAGCTTAGCATTCAATACTGTGATCCCCTCCAAGTTGATATCCAAGCTCAGCCAGCTTGGTATCAACTCATCCCTCTGCAATTGGACTCTGGACTTTCTATCTAACACACCCCAGTCTGTTAAGATAGACAACCTCTCCTCCTCCACTATCACCCTGAACACCAGCGTGCCACAAGGTTGCGTGCTGAGCCCTCTCCTTTACTCCCTATTCACCCATGACTGCGCTCCTATCTATGGTTCCAATTCCATAATTAAGTTCGCAGATGACACCACGGTGATAGGCCTGATCAGAGGCGACGATGAGACGGCCTACAGGGAGGAAGTACGGTACCTGACCACGTGGTGTGCACACACACCCATCTCCATCAACGGAGCTGCAGTGGAGTGTGTGCCCAGCTTCAAGTTCCTTAGCATCCACATCTCCGATGATCTCACCTGGTCCATAAACTCCTCCACCCTGGTCAAAAAGGCGCACAGCTCCTCTACTTTCTTCGGAGCCTTAAGAAAGCTCACCTTTGTCCCAGGATCCTGGTGAACTTCTACTGCTGTGCTATTGAGAGCATTCTTACAAACTGTATCACAGAATCTATAAACTAATTTTATTACTTTGAAAGGAATTCTGTAATGTAGTTTTGATTTTATGTTCAGAAAAGGCTGCTTTAAAGATCAAAACGTACTGCTCTGCATCAGACCGGAAAGCACTCCAGCGGGTGGTGAAAACTGCCCAAAGGATCACCGGTACACAACTGGACAGTATCGAACAGATCTACCGTCGACGCTGTTTGGGCAAAACCAGGAACATGATAAAAGAGTCATTCCACCCCAATAATAAACTTTTCACCATCCTCCCATCCGGCAGGCGTTACAGAAGCCTCCGCTCTCGCACCAGCAGGCTCAGGAAGAGTTTCTTCTACGAGGCAGTGACCCTGTTGAACTCTACTTCATTCCCCCACTCAACTCCATCCTCCCTCTAGCATCATCTTGCACTCCACTGCCATTTGCACAACTTTCGGTTTTGCACTGATCTTTTTCATTTCACTTCCACTGCCATTTGCACAACTTTCTGTTTTCACTGATCAGACTCCTTGCACTATTTATTTACATATTTATTAATTTATAATTATAGTTAGTATTTAAAGTATATATAGTGTATATAGTTTATTCTGTATATATTCTGTGTTCTGTATATATAATAGTACACTTTCAGTGGCCCCATCTGGCCCCTTGGAACAATTTCTAGAGGCACTATTGTAGGCCTGTAGGCCTGAAAAAGGCCTGTGTGTGTATTTGATCCTAGGGTATACGAATAAATGTTATACGAATAAATGTTATTTGATCATTAGACATTTTATATATTAAATGCTGTTGACTTTGAAATCAGTGTTGTTTCTTTTTCTGCATTTACAATTCATACACAATGTGTTAACTTGAAGCAGTACACACACACAATCACATACGGTGTGCGCGCACTCACATATACAACCAAATATGCGCACACCACAAGTTTAAAATACTTCAGATTTTACAGGTTTTGGGGATTTTTTGCCATTCCTATTAAAATAAGTTTACATTTCCTTCAGGCCCTCCAAACCTTCAAGCACTTGTAGGCTTCAATCTTTCAGGCATTTTAGCAGCGTTCAGCTCACCAAGAAGAGGCTTTTTCGGCTCCCAAACAGCTCTTTATTATTTTTCAATTTTTTGCCAAATTTAGTGCTACTTTGACATATGATATGTCTAGTCTAGTTCCTGAGCCCACGTGGTAATATCCTTCACAGAATGATGTCGGTTATTAATGCAGTGCCGCCTGAAGGATCGAAGGTCACGGGCATTCAATGTTGGTATTCGACCTTGCCGCTTACGTGCAGAGATTTCTCCAGATTCTCTGAATCTTTTGATGATATTATGGACTGTAGATGATGAAATCCCTAAATTCCTTGCAATTGCAACAAAACGTTCTTCAACTGTTGGACTATTTGCTTTTGCGATTTGGTTTGTAATTATACTAAACCTTATAATTTCCAGAATTCCTTAGTTTTACATGTTTAGTATAAAAAGATTAAATGTAAAAACAAACACTATTACACATTTTAATGTGGGAACACGGCACGCGGCTTCTTCCTTTAGAGCTCTTCCTTTACAGCAGCAGCTTTTTAGAGGTTTAATCATGAGAACTGTAGCCGAAGAGGTAGCGGTGTCTTAAAATCTGGACAAATATAACATGCATAGAGAGATACCACTAGAAGTTGATTGGAAAATTGTTTTGGTCTGCTTTGATCTATCCATAAAAATGTCACGGGTTAACGGAACAGAGGACCCATAAGGTCCGAGGGCTGGCGGTGAGAGACGAGGTCGAGGGCAGGCGTAAATCCAAGGGCTGGAGAAGGGAAATGAGGTCAGGTGCAGGCATGGGTCGGTACACAGGAGCTGAGACAGAAGACGTGGTCAGGTGCAGGCATGGGTCAGCACACAGGTAAAACAAGATCAGATGAGGAGTACTGTCACGAGGATTACAAACACAAGGAAGTCACGAACGATAACAAACTGACAAAGAACACACAGAACACATGGGTATATGTATACAAGACAAGGGAGGAGACAACAAGACACAGGTGAACGACATTAGGGAAGGCAGGTAATCACACTGACGGGGACGCACAGGAAGGTAGGAGGTGAAGACGCCTGAAACAGAGACAAGACTGTGAGTTTCAAAAATAAAATAAAATTACATTACATTACGATCATTTAGCAGACGCTTTTATCCAAAGCGACGTACATTGCATTACCACCCATTACAGAGGGGGGAGCAGTTGGGGGTTCGGTGCCTTGCTCAGGGGCACCTAGGCAGGGACTCGAACCTCCGACCCTGCGCTTCCCAAGCGGAAGCCCTACCGACTCAGCTACTGCCTCCCCCTATTTATAAAATAGATAATTTAAAAAAATCAATAACAAATTATGAGAAGAACATGAATACATAAATAATAACAGGCAACACAGCAGCATCAAACAGTCTCTCTCTCTCTCTCTCTCTCTTTCTCTCTCTTTGAAGGCGCTGATCATTTTGTCGTACGAGTCAAAGAAATGTTTAGGTAGGAGATTAAAACAGGTAAAAAAATCTGAACGTGATCATTTTGATCACGTTTATTTTCCCAATTAAGGAGAGTGGTAAACTGTTCCATCTAAGAAAGACTGTCTTTCAAGTCTTCAGGGTTGCGGTGAGCGCAGTGTCTGTGGCGGGAAGGAGGTCTGAGAATGTACGAGTCATATTCTCGAGATACTTCAACCCCGAGCTACCGAGATTGAAGGGGAAGTCTGTTTTGCGGAGATGCAAACTTAAAGTATTAATGGGGTAACATTTGCTCTTTGAAATATTGATTTTGTAGCCAGAAAAAACTTCCATTGAGTGCAGTTAATGTGTCTCAAGTGATTGTAGTATAACGACACCTGTGTCTGGGAGGTCCAGTCACTGGTTCAAAAGTATTCCTGCTAGAATCACACAATGAAGACAAAAGAACACTACAAGCAACTCAGAGAAAAGATATTTGAAAAGAATAAGTCAGGGGATGGCTACAAAACCAATTCCAACTCACTGCGCATCCCCCCGAGTTCATTTAAATCCATCAACAAGAAATGGGAGGAGTATGGCCATCCTCACAAAATGGGCAAGAGGGAGACTGGTGAGGGAGACCACCAAGACACCTACGACCTCTCTGAAGGAGTTAAAACCTTCAGTGGCTGAGATTGGAGAGACTGTGCATACAACTGTTGCCCGAGTACTTCACTAGTCAAAGCTGTATGGGAGAGTGGCAAAGACAAAGCCACTGTTGAAAAATCTCGAACTGGAGTTTGCCCAAAGGCATGTGGGAGACTCCAAGGTCAATTTGGAGGAAGGTTATTTGATCTGATGAGACAAAAATGTAGCTTTTGGGTCATCAGATTGTTCGCTCTGTTTGGCCAACACTTAAACACTGCACATCTCCACAAACACACTATCCCCACATTGCAGCATGGTGGTGTGGCAGCATCATGGTGTGGGAGGCTTCTTGGCAGCAGGCCCCAGAAGGCTTGTAAAGATAGAGGGGAAAATAAATGCAGCAAAATTAAGTGAAATCTTGGAGGACATTATGACTCAGTATGCAAGAGAGCTACAACCTCGGAGAAGAGCTGTTCACGCCCGATTCCTTTTGCAAGGAAAAATGGAAAGAAATTGCAGTGTTCAGACGTGCAAGCCTGATAGAGACCTCTCCACAGAGACTCAGTGCTGTGATTGCAGCCAAAGGTGCATGTACTAATTGGCTTGTACCTGTACTCTGCTCAATGACAATGAAGTTGAATCAAATCTAATTCACTGGTGTAGCCATACTGACACCTACCGGAAGTTTGCAGATATTGCTGCATAGTAATGACTAGTGATCAAAACACATCACACACAATATTGAACCCAAATAACACAAAAGAACAATATAAAGGAACCCTCTTATTAACATCCTTTCAATGGAAATACGTTTGTCTACCCTAAACATGACATCTGCGCCACATTGAGGTCACAGACATTCCTTATGTCACCCTTTGTCCTTTTGTCACCATAGAGAGAATTATCATTTTGGGTTCATTTAATCAGTGTTACACATTGGCGACATACACAAATCTATTCCCATGTCTGAAGAAACACTAAGCAGTGTATTGGATACACAGCAAAATGACTTCATCCAGGGTCATGGGTGGCTTCATCACTTTTTTCTAAACACTGTAAAACGGTACCTTGTCCTCCCATCTTGTCTTTACTTCATTTATAAATTTGCTCTTGGCCACACCCAGAATCGGCCTCAGCTCACACATCACCTATAATGCAAGTAAGTGTTAAAACTTGCAACAATGCTTGCTGAGTGGATAAGCCAAAATTATGAATTAATCGCTGGCATTATGAAGATCCTTGAAACATGGCTATGCATCAGGGATCATTGTGAGCTCATCCTCTTCTTTCAGGACGTTACTGTTGATGAAGGCTCTTCTGAACACCTTCAAACTGCACCTAGTCACCCCATCTCAATTCCATTGAGTGCAGTAAATGTGTCTCAAGTGATTGTAGTTTAACGACACCTGTGTCTGGGAGGTCCAGTCACTGGTTCAGAAGTATTCGTGCTAGAATTACACACAGTGAAGACAAAAGAACACTCCAACTCCACACTGGTGAGGGGGGACCACCAAGACACCTACGACCACTCTGAAGGAGTTAAACCTTAAAACCTTCAGTGGCTGAGATTGGAGAGACTGTGCATACAACTGTTGCCCGAGTTTTTCACTAGTCAAAGCTGTATTTGAGGGTGGCAAAGAGAAAGCCACTGTTAAAAATTCTCAAACTGGAGTTCGCCCAAAGGCATTTGGGAGACTCCAAGGTCAATTTGGAGGAAGGTCTGATTGATTGAAATTTAGCCTTTGGGTCATCATATTATTCGCTCTGTTTTGCCAACACTTAAACACTGCACATCTCCACAAACAAACTATCCCCACATTGCAGCATGGTGGTGTGGCAGCATCATGGAATGGGATGCTTCCTGGCAGCAGGCCCTGGAAGGCTTGTAAAGATAGAGGGGAAAATGAATGCAGCAACATTTCGTGAAATCCTGGAGGACATTATGACTCAGTATGCAAGAGAGCTACAACCTCGGAGAAGAGCTGTTCACGCCGGATCCCAAAGCAAGCTTACAGAGCTTGAGCTTTTTTGCAAGGAAGAATGGACAGAAATTGCAGTATCCAGACGTGCAAGCCTGATAGAGACCTCTCCACACAGACTCAGTGCTGTGATTGCGGCCAACGGTGCATCTACTCATTGGCTTGTACCTGTACTCTGCTCAATGACAATGAAGTTGAATTAAATCTAATTCACTGGTGTAGCCTTACTGACACCTACCGGAAGTTTGCAGATATTGCTGCATAATAATGACTAGTGATCAAAACACATAGCACACAATATTGAACCCAAATAACACAAAAGAAGAATATAAAGGAACCCTCTTATTAACATCCTTTCAATGGAAATACGTTTGTCTACCCTAAACATGACATCTGCGCCACATTGAGGTCACAGACATTCCTTGTGTCACCCTTTGTCCTTTTGTCACCATAGAGAGAATTATCATTTTGGTTTAATTTAATCAGTGTTACATATTGGCAACATACACAAATCTATTCCCATGTCTGAAGAAACACTAAGCAGTGTATTGGATACACAGCAACATGACTTCATCCAGGGTCATGGGTGGCTTCATCACTTTCTTCTAAACACTGTAAAACGGCACCTAGTCCTCCCATCTTGTCTTTACTTCATGTATAAATTTGCTCTTGGCCACACCCAGAATCGGCCTCAGCTCACACATCAGCTATAATGCAAGTAAGTGTTAAAACTTGCAACAATGCTCGCTGAGTGGATAAGCCAAAATTATGAATTAATCACTGGCATTATGAAGATCCTTGAAACATGGCTATGCATAAGGGATGATTGTTAGCTTGTCCTCTTCTTTCAGGACGTTACTGTTGATGAAGGCTCTTCTAAACACCTTCAAACTACACCTAGTCACCCCATCTCAATTCCATTGAGTGCAGTTAATGTGTCTCAAGTGATTGTAGGGAGGCAGTGGCTCAGTGGGTAGTGTAACTTGGGAACTGGAGGGTCGCCGGTTCGAGCCCCTGCCGAGGTGCCCCTGTGCAAGGCACCGAACCCTCAATTGCTCCCCCCTCTGCGAAGGGTGGTAATGTAATGTAAGTCGCTTTGGATAAAAGCGTCTGCCAAATGATCGTAATGTAATGTAATGTAGTATAACGACTGTGTCTGGGAGGTCCAGTCACTGGTTCAGAAGTATTCCTGCTAGAAATACATAATGAAGACAAAAGAACACTCCAAGCAACTCAGAGAAAAGAAATTTGAAAACAATAAGTCAGGGGATGGCTACAAAACCAATTCCGACTCACTGCGCATCCCCCCCGAGTTCATTTAAATCCATCATCAAGAATTTTTTTATTTTTGTGAGTATGGCCATCCTCACAAACTGAGTTACTGGGCAAGAGGGAGACTGGTGAGGGAGACCACCAAGACACCTACGACCACTCTGAAGGAGTTAAAACCTTCAGTGGCTGAGATTGGAGAGACTGTGCATACAACTGTTGCCCGAGTACTTCACTAGTCAAAGCTATAGGGGAGCGTGGCAAAGAGAAAGCCAATGTTGAAAAATCTTGAACTGGAGTTAGCCCAAAGGCATGTGGGAGACTCCAAGGTCAATTTGGAGAAAGGTTATTTGATCTGTTGAGACAAAAATTTGGCTTTTGGGTCATCAGATTATTCGCTCTGTTTGGCCAACATGTAAACACTGCACATCTCCACAAACACACCATCCCCACATTGAAGCGTGGTGGTGGCAGCATCATGGTGTGGGATGCTTCTTGGCAGCAGGCCCCGGAAGGCTTGTAAAGATAGAGGGGAAAATGAATGCAGCAACATTTTGTAAAATCCTGGAGGACATTATGACTCAGTATGCAAGAGAGGGACAACCTTGGAGAAGAGCTGTTCACGCCTGATTCCCAAGCAAGCTGACAGAGCTTGAGCTTTTTTACAAGTGAGCATGGAAAGAAATTGCAGTATCCAGACGTGCAAGCCTGATAGAGACCTCTCCATACAGACTCAGTGCTGTGATTGCGGCCAACGGTGCATCTACTCATTGGCTTGTACCTGTACTCTGCTCAATGACAATGAAGTTGAATCAAATCTAATTCACTGGTGTAGCCTTACTGACACCTACTGGAAGTTTGCAGATATTGCTGCATAGCAATGACTAGTGATCAAAACACATCACACACAATATTAAACCAAAATAACACAAAAGAAGAATATAAAGGAACCCTCTTATTAACATTCTTTCAATGGAAATACGATTGTCTACCCTAAACATGACATCTGTGAAACATTGAGGTCACAGACATTTCTCTTGTCACCCTTTGTCCTTTTGTCACCATCGAGAGAATTATCATTTTGGGTTAATTTAATCAGTGTTACATATTGGCAACATACACAAATCTATTCCCATGTCTGAAGAAACACTAAGCAGTGTATTGGAAACACAGCAACATGACTTCATCCAGGGTCATGGGTGGCTTCATCACTTTCTTCTAAACACTGTCAAACGGCACCTTGTCATCCCATCTCTTCTTTAATTCATTTATAAATTTGCTCTTGGCCACACCCAGAATCAGCCTCAGCTCACACATCAGCTATAATGCAAGTAAGTGTTAAAACTTGCAACAATGCTTGCTGAGTGGATAAGCCAGATTTGATCGGCTGGATTCAGCCCTGAAAATCCAGATGGCCCAACCAGTGACTTGGAGGAGGAGGAGCTACAGATCCCATGATGATCACACACATCTCACACACTTCTCACTGCAAAAGCTTTTTCAGTAAGAAAAACGTCACTAAATTATTTTTTTAATCAAATATTCACTCAAGCCAACTCACTGCGCATCCCCCGGAGTTCGTTTCAACCCATCATCAAGAATTGGAAGGAGTTTGGCCATCCTCACAAACTGAGTGACTGGGCAAGAGGGAGACTGGTGAGGGATACCACCAAGACACCTATGACCTGTCTGAAGGAGTTAAAACATTCAGTGGCTGAGATTGGAGAGACTGTGCACACAACTGTTGCTCGAGTTCTTCACTAGTCAAAGCTGTATCGGACAGTGGCAAAGAGAAAGCCACTGTTGAAAAATCTCAAACTGGAGTTTGCCCAAAGGCATGTGGGAGACTCCAAGGTCAATTTGGGGGAAGGTTATTTGATCTGTTGAGACAAAAATGTACTTTTTAGGTCATCAGATTATTCGCTCTGTTTGGCCAACGCTTAAACACTGCACATCTCCACAAACACACTATCCCCACATTGCAGCATGGTGGTGTGGCAGCATCATGGTGTGGGGGGCTTCTTGGCAGCAGGCCCCAGAAGGCTTGTAAAGATAGAGGGGAAAATGAATGCAGCAACATTTTGTGAAATCCTGGAGGACATTATTACTCAGTATGCAAGAGAGCTACAACCTCGGAGAAGAGCTGTTCACGCCCGATCCCTTTTGCAAGCTTACAGAGCTTGAGCTTTTTTGCAAGGAGGAATGGACAGAAATTGCAGTATCCAGACGAGCAAGCCTGATAGAGACCTCTCCACACAGACTCAGTGCTGTGATTGCAGCCAACGGTGCATGTACAAATTGGCTTGTACCTGTACTCTGCTCAATGACAATAAAGTTGAATCAAATCTAATTCACTGGTGTAGCCTTACTGACACCTACTGGAAGTTTGCACACATTGCTGCAAAGTAATGACTAGTGATCATAACACATCACACACAATATTAAACCCAAATAACACAAAAGAAGAATATAAAGGAACCCTCTTATTAACATCCTTTCAATAGAAATACGTTTGTCTACCCTAAACATGACATCTGCGCCACATTGAGGTCACAGACATTCCTTATGTCACCCTTTGTCCTTTTGTCACCATGGAGAGAATTATCATTTTGGTTTAATTTAATCAGTGTTACATATTGGCAACATACACAAATCTATTCCCATGTCTGAAGAAACACTAAGCAGTGTATTGGATACACAGCAACATGACTTCATCCAGGTCATGGGTGGCTTCTAACTTTCTTCTAAACACTGTAAAACGGCACCTTGTCCTCCCATCTCATCTTTACTTCATGTATAAATTTGCTCTTGGCCACACCCAGAATCGGCCTCAGCTCACACATCATCTATAATGCAAGTAAGTGTTAAAACTTGCAACAATGCTTGCTGAGTGGATAAGCCACAATTATGAATTAATCACTGGCATTATGAAGACCGTTGAAACATGGCTATGCATCAGGGATCATTGTTAGCTTGTCCTCTTCTTTCAGTACGTTACTGTTGATGAAGGCTCTTCTAAACACCTTCAAACTACACCTAGTCACCCCATCTCAATTCCATCGAGTGCAGTTAATGTGTCTCAAGTGATTGAAGTAAAACGACACCTGTGTCTGGGAGGTCCAGTCACTGGTTCAGAAAACAAAAGAACACTCCAAGCAACTCAGAGAAAAGATCATTAGAAAGTATAAGTCAGGGGACGGCTACAAAACTCTTTCCAACTCACTGCACATCCCCTGGAGTTCATTTAAATCCATCATCAAGAAATTGAGTGACTGGGCAAGAGGGAGACTGGTGAGGGGAGTCCACCAAGACACCTACGATCACTCTGAAGGAGTTAAAACCTTCAGTGGCTGAGATTGGAGGGACTGTGCATACAACTGTTGCCCGAGTACTTCACTAGTCAAAGCTGCATTTGAGGGTGGCAAAGAGAAAGCCACTGTTGAAAAATCTGGAACTGGAGTTCGCCCAAAGGCATGTGGGAGACTCCAAGGTCAATTTGGAGGAAGGTTAGTTGAACTGATGAGACAAAAATTTAGCTTTTGGGTCATCAGATTTTTTGGATAACACGTAAACACTGCATATCTCCACAAACACACCATCCCCACATTGAAGCATGGTGGTGGCAGCATCATGGTGTGGGATGCTTCTCGGCAGCAAGTGCAGTCAGCGCCGACAGGTTTGAATGCATGTGTGCCGTGAGGAAGGGTGTGTTTCCTGTGTGTGTGACTAAGAGAACAAAAGGGAGCCGCGTGTGTGTCCAGTTTGGGCTCCATTGCAAATACGAAGTACATAAACTCTGAAATTTGAAGCTGAAAATTGTAGAAGAAGTACAACTACTAAAAACTTGTACATAAAGTAGTGGTCAAAATTGATGGTTGAATGTTCCTTCTGGCAATATAATCGTTTAAAAACCTGTTGCAGTGTTGTTTTGTTGTGTGCTGCGGGAGCACTGCTGTTACGGTGTTGAAAAATAGCTGAAACTTAACTGTTGCTATATTTTGTGCTGTATTGCTATATTCACCCAGTGTGTTGAGACAGATGTGTACGCAGCTCTGTCCTGTGCCCTACTGAAGCATAGGAGGGGCGTATACCACCGAGTGGGCGTGCCTAGACCTCACACACTCGGGCCTGCTTAACAGGAAGAAAGGAGAGAGGCTGACTTCCCTCCTCCCCATCTGAGACTCTATGGAGTCAGGTCTGACCACTTAATATTATTTGGCTTACACCACATATTCTGTACATTAACTGAGAGCTGCAATACAGTATTGGCATATATGGTTGCATTGTTTGATTTAAATGTATTACCAGATGCTGAATTCAGAATAAGTGCTTAAGAAGAGGTGACGTAGGACATATAACATAACTTGTGCTTGAAACATGTATGTTGCTTAACTTAGTTAAGAAGACCAAATTGCAATTATTGCCATTCTAAAACTACGCAATTGAGCCTATCCAGGTATAAAAACATCAAAAGACAATATTCAAATTGTTGATACGCACAGCAGAAATGGACGGAATACCGGTAACCCTCTTGGGAATGAAATATCCCCTGAGCAAAAAAGACATAGTGAAAACATCTGAAAATTGGGAGAAGCGAACTAAAAACTTATGCAGTCCTTGGCCAGCTGGAGGCACATTTGACGTCAATGCATTCGAAGAGATGCAACTCAAAAAAAAATAAAAGACTAAAAACCGTTGGACAAAGGCAAGAAAAGACAACAGAAAAGACAGAAAGAGGAAGAGATAATTAAACTGTTCAAAGATGAAGGCACAAATTACAGGAACAGGTTGAGAGAAATCCGAGAGAATTTAAGAGCTAAAAAGGTGCGAGCGGAGAGGAAACAGACAAAGAAACAGCTAGTGTCAACAGATACTGCAGGAATATATCCAAATCTGGCAGGGGTCGTTCAAATTTCAGGAGACATTGAATTTGATCCTTACTGAGCATCTCATGTCCAATATAAAGAGTCGACTCCAAAAGTTTACAGCAGAGAAAGGAACAAGGAAGTTGTAAAGGACAAACCAAAAGTCTTAGATTGTTTTGCAGAGAGAAACCAGGCTCTGAAAGAGAAAGAGGCAGAGGCATATTGGTTGAAGTTTGACCAACTAAGTGAAGAAAACCTGTAACATACTAAGTATCAAGAGATAGAAGTAGAGGCAGAACAGGAAAAAGGGCGAAGAGATGTTAAGGGAGAAGAGAGGGCACACGATATGAGAGAGCAGGGCAAAGTATGTGAAGCTCGAGCAAATTACACTGAAGGACCTCGGGAAGTAGAACAGAGAGATATTGTGTCAGGAAGTCTTACATTTGCTGCAGGAAGCCAACAGGGGGCCAAAAGCAAGGAGAAAGATTATGACCTTAGATACAGACCTACAATAAGGCCTCCAGACAGATATGACCCTGGGCAATATCCAATATGGATAAAGGGGGCACAGGGACAGTATAGCCCATGGCAAACACTCGACCTTGAGGGACTGATTGCTCGACTTCCTAACGTCCATGAGGGGGCCAGCAAATGGATAAAAGCATTCAAGGAAGAGACAGTGGGCAAAATATTGGCTCTTGGCGACATTAAGGCACTGTGGGCCCGAACCATGGGGGTGCCAACAATGGAAAATGTCTTGCGCATGAGTGGCGCACAATGGATGGTTGATCCACTAGCCGATGGAACTGAATTCAATCCATATCGAGCTGGCTTATGGGGGGCCCTGAGGAAAGAATATCCGGTCAAGATTGACCCCAAGGCACTGAAGGGTGAGCTTCTTACTGATACAGAGAATCCAGCTGCCTACATCAGTCGTCAACTGAAAAGATGGAAGCAGGAAACTGAGGAGGAAGCTGAGAGAAGCCACAATGACACAATGACACCACAATGACAATTCTGGAATCAATCTTCAAATGAGCGTAACATAAAAAAGAACAAATGTTTATTGGCTGGGGGATATAACTGAACAAATGACTTAAATTCTACAGAAGTGGGAACATTTTAAATTTAATCTAATACATAATAATAGGAAAACAGGGAGCAGCCATAAATATTGACCCCAATCCTTTCATTTTCAGAGTGATACAATGTTCCTGAATCTATAACATACATGACTTTGCGGGTAAATCTTAATTTGGAATCAAAAGACTTGAGAGGTACTTTTAGGGCGCTGCTAGTTTACTGTTTTATTTTTACTATTTGTATTATTGAGTTGTTTACGCATCTGAAGGTTAAAAGCTCCAGAGTGCCTGTGTGGGGGCGTACATGTGTTACATGCTCTGTACGTTGGTGGGGTTGATGCATAATGAAAGTTTACTATTTTGTTTATTTTCTTATTAAATTGATAGTTGCAGCTATGGCATTGCTAACCATGTTGATTTCTGATTTGCACAGTGTAGATACACTGTGCAAGAAAAATTGCAAACAACAGGGATATTGGTCGCCATTTTTGCAGACAATGGTGGATGATGTGCTAGGACAATGGGAAATTTGTGCCCAAAATAATGCAAGAAAAGGAATATTAGCCATATTCCAGTGCCAGAAGGACCATTCAAACATCTGTTCACAGACTATGTTGACGTGAGAAAATCAGTGCATGGAAAGCATTGCATGGTAGTAATAATTGATCGCTTAAGTCGTTGGGTTGAAGAAATAGCATCAAAAGGCCTAGGGTCAGAAACTGTTGTTAAGTTCTTGATAAAAGAAGTAATTCCACGTTTTGGTATACATTCAGAAATAAGTTCAGATAATGGATCAGCATTTGTGCAGAACGTAGCTTGAGGAATCTTATAACAGTTAAGAAGCAGACAAAGGTTGGTTGGTTGGTTGGTGTATATCATCATCAGTCTCAAGGGACAGTCAAAAGAGTTCTCTAAAAGGCAAAGCAGCACAAAGCTCAATTGCAATGATGCTCTACCACTTACACTAATGAGTTATCGCATGCAAACTAACAGAAGCAGACATTTAACCCTGCATGAGAGGCGGACTGGTGGACTCATGCCACACCGCATTTGAGAGGACCCTATAAGGGACCTCCGCTTGAGCAGTTGCAAATGCAGTTGAAGGAATATATGAGGTGGCTAACTGCCATACATGAAGTCATCTATTTACAGGAAAAAAACAGGGTTCCTGATTCTAGTTCAGTAGCAGAGAGCCCGGTGGTGCCAGGAGACCAGGTCCACATTCAGGTCCAGAGAAAGTGACGCGAAGGGCCATACACAGGGCAACACCAACTGCTGTCCAGGTGGAGGGAAGAACTACATGGTACCATCCAAACCACTACACCACTGTCCATAGAGCTGAAGCAGACATCTAGCATTGCCACGCACGAGGACATCTATATCAACATATATGAACTTTGCACTTCCTGTATCAGTATCGGGTTGATATATGTATACTCTGTATCAGCATATTAACATGCATTTGTTACTCATGGTGTTTGCATCTGTATTGGTAAATGCAGGAACTACAATATTCCTATAGGAAGAACTCTTGATTGTGTAAATTTATGCTAATCTCATTTTGATCTTATTTTCAGTTAAATAGGTAATTCATTTACTCAGTAATCACAGTGAAGCAATTCATATTTCAGTTTTACATTGTTGGTTTATGTTTATGGTCTACACACAACTGGGCACCGCAGGCAAAATGCTGACTTGACAAGATCTGCCAGGCTTACATTCCATTTATAACCTATATTTATGTATGTAACCTATTTTTATGTATGTATTGTAATGGAACCACATCCAGCGCAAAAGCGTGATCGCCCATGATTAAGTTGAGAGGCAAGGGGGTCTTGAGGGAATTTTTCTAGCATTTTGATGCTAGTTTTTGTCCGTCACTGGTTGTTTGGTTCCAGCTAAAATATGTATATCATCATGTTGGCGATATTGAAATCGCCAAAGGGGGAATTATGTGGAAGAAAATGTACTATATTCAGGACAATAGTATGCAAGTGAACCGTGTGTTCTTGGCAATCATTTAATATTATGTAACTGTTCAATATCAGAAAGGAAGTACACAAGTTGTTTTTAACATTGAGTGTTTTACCAGAAACATCCATCATCAGCGAGGAAGCGACATTGTGTATTGCCAGGTCACCGTGACATGGTTACTAAGGTAGCCAGGGCCAACAATAGAACAATGGAAAGTTCTAGTTTGGGTTTGTGAGGGCTGGGGTGAGGTTCTAAGAACTCCTTGATATAAACTGATGTTGGCTCTATGTGGAGCCAGTGCCCATATTCACAATGACGTGTAAGATAGCACTCATGTGTGAATGAATAACGAAGATACACAGCCTCAACTGTCTCCGCAAATTGATATATAGAATTATACTATTGTATATTGTTCTTCTAAACACCTTCAAACTGCACCTAGTCACCCCATCTCATTTCCATTGAGTGCAGTTAATGTGTCTCAAGTGATTGTAGTATAACGACACCTGTGTCTGAGAGGTCCAGTCACTGGTTCAGAAGTATTCCTGCCAGAATTACACAATGAAGACAAAAGAACACTCCAAGCAACTCAGAGAAAAGATATTTGAAAAGAATAAGTCAGGGGATGGCTACAAAACAAATTCCAACTCACTGCGCATCCCCCCCGAGTTCATTTCAATCCATCATCAAGAAATGGGAGGAGTATGGCCATCCTTGCAAATTGAGTGACTGGGCAAGAGGGAGACTGGTGAGGGAGACCACCAAGACACCTACGACCTCTCTGAAGGAGTTAAAACCTTCAGTGGCTGAGATTGGAGAGACTGTGCATACAACTGTTGCCCGAGTACTTCACTAGTCAAAGCTATAGGGGAGAGTGGCAAAGACAAAGCCACTGTTGAAAAATCTGGAACTGGAGTTTGCCCAAAGGCATTTGAGAGACTCCAAGGTCAATTTGGAGGAATGTTATTTGATCTGATGAGACAAAAATGTAGCTTTTGGGTCATCAGATTATTCGCTCTGTTTGGCCAACACGTAAACACTGCACATCTCCACAAACACACCATCCCAACTTTGAAGCATGGTGGTGGCAGCATCATGGTGTGGGATGCTTCTTGGCAGCAGGCCCTGGAAGGCTTTTAAAGAAAGAGGGGAAAATGAATGCAGCAACATTCTGTGAAATCCTGGAGGACATTATGACTTAGTATGCAAGAGAGCAACAACCTCGGAGAAGAGCAGTTCACGCCCGATCCCGAAGCAAGCTTACAGAGCTTGAGCTTTTTTGCATGGAAGAATGGACAGAAATTGCAGTATCCAGACGTGCAAGCCTGATAGAGACCTCTCCACACAGACTCAGTGCTGTGATTGCAGCCAAAGGTGCATGTACTAATTGGCTGGTACCTGTGCTCTGCTCAATGACAATGACGTTGAATCAAATCTAATTCACTGGTGTAGCCTTACTGACACCTACTGGAAGTTTGCAGATATTGCTGCATAGTAATGACTATTGATCAAAACACATCACACACAATATTAAACCCAAATAACACAAAAAAAGAATATAAAGGAACCCTCTTATTAACATCCTTTCAATGGAAATACATTTGTCTACCCTAAACATGACATCTGCGAAACATTGAGGTCACAGACATTCCTTATGTCACCCTTTGTCCTTTTGTCACCATGGAGAGAATTATCATTTTGGTTTAATTTAATCAGTGTTACATATTGGCAACATACACAAATCTATTCCCATGTCTGAAGAAACACTAAGCAGTGTATTGGATACACAGCAACATGACTTCATCCAGGGTCATGGGTGGCTTCATCACTTTCTTCTAAACACTGTAAAATGGCACCTTGTCCTCCCATCTCATCTTTACTTCATGTATGAATTTGCTCTTGGCCACACCCAGAATCGGCCTCAGCTCAAACATCACCTATAATGCAAGTAAGTGTTAAAACTTGCAACAATGCTTGCTGAGTGCATAAGCCAAAATTATGATTTAATCACTGGCATTATGAAGATCCTTGAAACATGGCTATGCATCAGGGATCATTGTTAGCTTGTCCTCTTCTTTCAGGATGTAACTGTTGATGAAGGCTCTTCTAAACACCTTCAAACTACACCTAGTCACCCCATCTCAATTCCATCGAGTGCAGTTAATGTGTCTCAAGTGATTGTAGTATAACGACACCTGTGTCTGGGAGGTCCAGTCACTGGTTCAGATGTATTCCTGCTAGAATTACACAATGAAGACAAAAGAACACTCCAAGCAACTCAGAGAAAAGATATTTGAAAAGAATAAGTCAGGGGATGGCTACAAAACCATTTCCAACTCACTGCACATCCCCCCGAGTTCATTTCAATCCATCATCAAGAAATGGGAGGAGTATGGCCATCCTCGCAAATTGAGTGACTGGGCAAGAGGGAGACTGGTGAGGGAGACCACCAAGACACCTACGACCTCTCTGAAGGAGTTAAAACCTTCAGTGGCTGAGATTGGAGAGACTGTGCATACAACTGTTGCCCGAGTTCTTCACTAGTCAAAGCTGTATGGGAGAGTGGCAAAGAGAAAGCCACTGTTGAAAAATCTGGAACTGGAGTTTGCCAAAAGGCATTTGAGAGACTCCAAGGTCAATTTGGAGGAATGTTATTTGATCTGATGAGACACAAATTTTGCTTTTGGGTCATCAGATAATTCAGAAATCCATATCCACAAACACACCATCCCCACATTGGTGGGGCAGCATCATGGTGTGGGATGCTTCTCAGCAGCAGGCCCTGGAAAGCTTGTAACTATAGAGGGGAAAATGAATGCAGCAACATTTTGTGAAATCCTGGAGGACATTATGACTCAGTATGCAAGAGAGGGACAACGTCGGAGAAGAGCTGTTCATGCCCGATTCCCAAGCAACCTGACAGAGCTTGAGCTTTTTTGCTAGGAAGAATGGAAAGAAATTGCAGTATCCAGATGTACAAGCCTGATTGAGACCTCTCCACACAGACTCAGTGCTGTGATTGCAGCCAAAGGTGCATCTACTCATTGGCTTGTACCTGTACTCTGCTCAATGACAATAAAGTTGAATCAAATCTAATTCAGTCGTGTAGCCGTACTGACACCTACTGGAAATTTGCAGATATTGCTGCATAGTAATGACTGGTGATCAAAACACATCACACACATCATTAAACCCACATAACACAAAAGAAGAATATAAATGAACCCTCTTATTAACATTCTTTCAAAGGAAATACGATTGTCTACCCTAACATGACATCTGTGCCACATTGAGGTCACAGACATTCCTTTTGTCACCCTTTGTCCTTTTGTCACCACCAAGAGTATTATCAATCTGAGTGTATTTAATCAGCGATACGTATCGGTAACATACACCAATCTATTCCCATGAGTGGCGTCCGGCAGGAGACCGTAAGCGTCTGGTCAGGACAGGGTCCGATTCTTTTGTCTTTCAATGGCCAAAAGAAGGGGGAGGCTGACCTGACCCAAAGACTGACTCAAGTTCTGGGCTTGGGAGGAGGAGGAGATTGCGGTGGCAGCGGTGGTAGTAGTCGCCAGAGTTAGAAAGGAGGAAGACAAAATCTACCACCCGACCTGCCCCCAGTCCAGTATGTGTGATGTGGCCCAAGGTGAGTAGTGTGAAAATACACATTTTAATATGTCACGTAGAAGATTGGGGGATTAAAAATCACTTATTCTCACTTGTGTAATTACTCGCAGCTATGACACCAGACAACTGAAAAGACACCAGCATGGCAATGCCAGTGATCAACTGCCAGCGGACAGTCCTGTCCCTCAGTAACTGTAGAACAGAAACAACTTGTAGATTGTTCTGGCGCTCCATTCCGTCATTCCATGCATTCCATTCATCTCTCCTTTTTTTCAGAGGAATCTCCTGAGGGGTGAGACCAAAACAGAATATTTAAAAGTAGCATTGAACTGCTTAATTCCAGAAGTTTTAAATAGAGTTACTTGTGTCTAGTTTGTTTGTAATTTATGTTGAAAATTACCAGTATTTGTCCTTTAGAACCAGTTTAACAAATCAGGCTGGGTTTGCTCTTTATTTACCCAATAAGCTGGCAAGTGCCTGTCTCTTGTTCCAAACATGACCTCCATTTCCAGAAGTGTCAGCATCCTTAAAATAAAAACTAAAACGCACAATTTTCTCTGAAATAAGTTGAAATTGACCATTAATTATTCAATATCTGATAGATGTGATACTTTGCCTTGCTTTCCAATGTAACATATTTAAAATAATATAACAAATGAATAGTGCTGGACTAAATTATAGCAATCCCTGAGAAGTGATAATAAATAATGGTGTCTTCAACCTTAGAATCAATAATTCAGCCTCTATAAATGGAGAAAACCTTTCCAAGTGCTGTTTTCTCTCAGGGACAATTTTCGACTTTTTATTTTTAGGGTACCAAGACTTTTAGCCATGTCTGCATATCAAGACTCCAGGCTTAGCACAGTCAGCTCAGAACCAAGAGCGCAGTAGAACAGGCTGAACCTTGCAAACAACAATGCACTTTTTTTCTGCAGCAGCCTCATCGTTCTTCTCTATCAGCAGGTATCCAGGGCTCTCAGGCATGGAGAACAGCCCACCAAGCTGCGCCAATGCAAGTATGGCAATACCTGCGTTCCAAATTATTATGCAAATTGGATTTAAGTGTCATAAACATTAATTTTTTTTGCTTTTCAATTATATTCATGGATGGTATTGTGTTATTGAAATCCATCTCAGACACCTGTGGAAATTAGTTTGCGAGGTGGGCCCAATCAAAGGAGAACTACTTAAGAGGGACGTTCCATTAAGCAGGCCACAGGTTTCAAGCAATATGGGAAAGAAAAAGGATCTCTCTGCTGCCGAAAAGTGTCAAATAGTGCAATACCTTGGACAAGGTATGAAAACATTAGATATTTAGCAAAAATTTAAGCGTGATCATCGTACTGTGAAGAGATTTGCGGCTGATTCAGAGCGCAGACGGGGTCGTGCAGATAAAGGCATAATTCGGCCAGACAAATTCATCGGGTTAGGAGAGCAGCTGCTAAAATGCCATTACAAAGCAGCAAACAGGTATTTGAAGCCGCTGGTGCCTCTGGAGTCCCGCAAACCTCATGGTGTAGGATCCTCCAGAGGTTTGCAGTTGTGCATAAATCTACTATTCGGCCACCTAAACAATGCTCACAAGCAGAAACGGTTGCAGTGGGATCAGAAATACATAAGGACTAATTTTCAAACAGTCTTGTTTACTGATGAGTGCTGTGCAACCCTGCAACAGCACTGCAGATGGATAGAGTAGTGGATGGCCACCATGTCCCAACAAGGCTGCAACGTCAGCAAGGAGGTGGCGAGGTTATGTTTTGGGCCGGAATCATGGGGAGAGAGCTAGTAGGCCCCTTTAGGGTCCCTGAAGGTGTGAAAATGACCTCAGTAAAGTATTTAAAGTTTCTAAACTGACCACTTTCTTCCGTGGTAAAGAAAGAAGAACCGTGCCTTCCGTGGTAAAATCATCTTATGCACGACAATGCACCATCTCATGCTGCAAAGAGTACCTCTGTGTCATTGGCTGCTATGGGCATAAAAAGGAGATAAACTCATGGTGTGGCCCCCATCTTCACTTGACCTTAACCCTATTGAGAACCTTTGGAGCATCCTCAAGCAAAAGATCTATGAGGGTGGGAGGCAGTTCAGATCAAAACAGCAGCTCTGGGAGGCTATTCTGACATCCTGCAAAGAAATTTAACCAGAAACTCTCCAAAAACTCACAAGTTCAATGGAGGCAAGAATTGTGAAGGTGATATCAAAGAAGGGATCCTATGTTTACATGTAACTTGGCCTATTAAGATGTTTTTGATTGAAATAGCTTTTGATTTCAGTAAATATGACCTCCTAATGCTGCAAATTCAACAAATGGCCATTTTTAGTTCTTTACAACCTATAAAATGTTTTGCAACTCTGTTGTGCATAATCATTTGGAACAGTGCATTTTGAGTTTATTATTTAAAAAACAAAAAAAATACTGTTATCATTGGGAAGTTTGTTCAATACGATTTGAATTATACTCTAAAATTATACTGACTATCATTTGCATCGACGATTTAGGAAAATCTGAGAAAAATATCACTTGCATAATACTTACTGCAAAGTGGACTCCTGTATCCACAGACAATGAGGGTCAACTATACAAGAGATCTATTTAGCTCATAGATTTAGAGGTGATGGTGTAACCTTTGGGATCCTAATTTTATTTAAGAGGATGTTATTTTTTTGAATGTGGACAAGATAAACCACATTTCCTGTTTACATCTGCCACTCATCTGTCCAAATATCTCACGGAGACTTAATATCTGCCCAGCAAGCACACCCAGCAGTGTGGCCTTCTTGGGCATGTCTGTTGATGGTTGCCTCTGTGGCCAATTGAGAATTCAACCAGCCTATATACTATATTGTAGCTGACAAGATGGCAGCGCGTGTACATCGCGAGGCTCAACTAAATTTAGCAAATTAGTGCTTATTTACATAGTTTTCTCCTGCGTGTTCGCCCGATTCAGCGGGCCGAACCATTCATATAGTAGAGAGTCACTTTTAGACATTTTTTACCGAAGCAATAACGTAGTTTTGGACCACCCATTCAACTTCGACGAGCTCCCACCTGAGTTGGTAAAGTCACCGAGGTGTCAAGGAGTCATCCTGCCGACCGGCTACTCTCTGCGCCGGCGTCAGACCGCAAACAAAGACGGGGGAAACGCGGAGGTCTGCGTGCTAAATCCACACCGGCCATCGCTCCCTAGCATTTTCCTCGCCAAAGTGCGGTCTCTGCGAATAAGATGGATGAACTCAAGATCTGGACCCTCACACAGAAAAGGCTCATGGACTGCAGTCTCATGTTCTTCACTCTTCACGGAAACATGGCTTAGCGACGCTGTCCCGAACTGCGTGGTGGAGCTTGAGGGGCGCACCATCTTCAGGGCCGATAGAGAAGCGGCAGCCACAGGTAAAATCAGAGGTGGAGGAGTATGCATTTATGTAAACAAATCATGGTGCATGGACTCTGCCGTTGTGGATACCCATTGTTCTGCTGATCTGGAGTACCTGGTTATCAAGTGCAGGCCCTTCTACCTTCCACGTGAGTTCACCTGCATTGTTGCTGCTGCGGTTTATGTCCCACTGGATGCTAATGCTAAAGTGGCCATGAGAGAACTTTATGCTGCCATCAACAAACTGCAGACCATGCATCCGGATGAGGCCTTTATTGTCGCTGGGGATTTTAACCACCGCACTCTATGATCTGTTCTTCCTAAGTTCCGACAGAACGTCTCCTGCTCCACAAGGGGACAAAGGACTTTGGACCATGTTTACACCAGTGTAGCTAAGGCATACAAAGTCACTCCCCTCCCCCACCTTGGTCACTCTGATCACCTCTCTTTGTTCCTGATCCCCAAGTACTCCCCCATCATCAAACAGATCAAACCCACAACAAGGACCGTCAAAATCTGGTCCGAGGGTGCTGATTCCATTCTCCAACAGCAATTCCAACAAACAGATTTGAATGTGTTCTCCGTTCAGGCCACCACAGACTCCCTGATTAACATTGACATTCTCACAAACTCTGTCCTGGATCATATCAACAGGTGTGTGGACAGAGTGACATCACTTAAAACAATAAAAACTTTCTCCAACCAGAAGCCCTGGATGAACAGAGAGGTTCGCCCTCTGCTCAATGCCAGAGATGCAGCCTTCAGGTCTGGAGACCAGGAGCCCTTCCCCTAGCTAGGGCCAACCTGAGAAGTGAAATCTCACAGGCCAAACATGGCTACAAACTGAAGGTTGAAGAGCACTTCAACTCCTCTGACCCCCAGCTTATGTGGCAAGGCATACAGTCACTCACCAGCTACAAACCACCCAACACTGTGCCCCCTACCAGCTCCACCTCCACCCCCCTCCCTGACGAGCTCAACCACTTCTACGCTCGCTTTGACCGGGAAAACAGGGAGGTGATGTCCAAGGCAGATCTACCTCTCACGATCTGCCTCTCACACTCTCCACCTCAGAGGTCCTGAGCAAGGTGAACGCCCGGAAGGCAGCTGGCCCCGATGGAATACCTGGGCGCGTGCTCAAAGCGTGTGCAGAGCAGCTGGCCGGGGTCTTTGCGGACATTTTCAACCTGTCCTTGGCCCAAGCAGTTGTTCCCACTACCTTTAAGACCGCCACCATCGTGCCAGTGCCGAAGCACTCCACCGCTACGGCCCTGAATGACTTCCATCCTGTTGCCCTCACCCCCATCATCGCCAAGTGCTTTGAGAGGCTGGTCCTCTCACACTCAAAAACCTGCCTGCCTGCTACTTGGGACCCTCACCAGTTTGCCTACCGCCACAATAGGTCAACTGAGGACGCCATCTCCACGGCACTTCATTCCACACTGACACACTTGGACACCCAGAACTGTTACGCCAGAATGCTGTTCATTGACTTCAGCTTAGCATTCAATACTGTGATCCCCTCCAAGTTGATATCCAAGCTCAGCCAGCTTGGTATCAACTCATCCCTCTGCAATTGGACTCTGGACTTTCTATCTAACACACCCCAGTCTGTTAAGATAGACAACCTCTCCTCCTCCACTATCACCCTGAACACCAGCGTGCCACAAGGTTGCGTGCTGAGCCCTCTCCTTTACTCCCTATTCACCCATGACTGCGCTCCTATCTATGGTTCCAATTCCATAATTAAGTTCGCAGATGACACCACGGTGATAGGCCTGATCAGAGGCGACGATGAGACGGCCTACAGGGAGGAAGTACGGTACCTGACCACGTGGTGTGCACACACACCCATCTCCATCAACGGAGCTGCAGTGGAGTGTGTGCCCAGCTTCAAGTTCCTTAGCATCCACATCTCCGATGATCTCACCTGGTCCATAAACTCCTCAACCCTGGTCAAAAAGGCGCACAGCTCCTCTACTTTCTTCGGAGCCTTAAGAAAGCTCACCTTTGTCCCAGGATCCTGGTGAACTTCTACTGCTGTGCTATTGAGAGCATTCTTACAAACTGTATCACAGAATCTATAAACTAATTTTATTACTTTGAAAGGAATTCTGTAATGTAGTTTTGATTTTATGTTCAGAAAAGGCTGCTTTAAAGATCAAAACGTACTGCTCTGCATCAGACCGGAAAGCACTCCAGCGGGTGGTGAAAACTGCCCAAAGGATCACCGGTACACAACTGGACAGTATCGAACAGATCTACCGTCGACGCTGTTTGGGCAAAACCAGGAACATGATAAAAGAGTCATTCCACCCCAATAATAAACTTTTCACCATCCTCCCATACGGCAGGCGTTACAGAAGCCTCCGCTCTCGCACCAGCAGGCTCAGGAAGAGTTTCTTCTACGAGGCAGTGACCCTGTTGAACTCTACTTCATTCCCCCACTCAACTCCATCCTCCCTCTAGCATCATCTTGCACTCCACTGCCATTTGCACAACTTTCGGTTTTGCACTGATCTTTTTCATTTCACTTCCACTGCCATTTGCACAACTTTCTGTTTTCACTGATCAGACTCCTTGCACTATTTATTTACATATTTATTAATTTATAATTATAGTTAGTATTTAAAGTATATATAGTGTATATAGTTTATTCTGTATATATTCTGTGTTCTGTATATATAATAGTACACTTTCAGTGGCCCCATCTGGCCCCTTGGAACAATTTCTAGAGGCACTATTGTAGGCCTGTAGGCCTGAAAAAGGCCTGTGTGTGTATTTGATCCTAGGGTATACGAATAAATGTTATACGAATAAATGTTATTTGATCATTAGACATTTTATATATTAAATGCTGTTGACTTTGAAATCAGTGTTGTTTCTTTTTCTGCATTTACAATTCATACACAATGTGTTAACTTGAAGCAGTACACACACACAATCACATACGGTGTGCGCGCACTCACATATACAACCAAATATGCGCACACCACAAGTTTAAAATACTTCAGATTTTACAGGTTTTGGGGATTTTTTGCCATTCCTATTAAAATAAGTTTACATTTCCTTCAGGCCCTCCAAACCTTCAAGCACTTGTAGGCTTCAATCTTTCAGGCATTTTAGCAGCGTTCAGCTCACCAAGAAGAGGCTTTTTCGGCTCCCAAACAGCTCTTTATTATTTTTCAATTTTTTGCCAAATTTAGTGCTACTTTGACATATGATATGTCTAGTCTAGTTCCTGAGCCCACGTGGTAATATCCTTCACAGAATGATGTCGGTTATTAATGCAGTGCCGCCTGAAGGATCGAAGGTCACGGGCATTCAATGTTGGTATTCGACCTTGCCGCTTACGTGCAGAGATTTCTCCAGATTCTCTGAATCTTTTGATGATATTATGGACTGTAGATGATGAAATCCCTAAATTCCTTGCAATTGCAACAAAACGTTCTTCAACTGTTGGACTATTTGCTTTTGCGATTTGGTTTGTAATTATACTAAACCTTATAATTTCCAGAATTCCTTAGTTTTACATGTTTAGTATTAAAAGATTAAATGTAAAAACAAACACTATTACACATTTTAATGTGGGAACACGGCACGCGGCTTCTTCCTTTAGAGCTCTTCCTTTACAGCAGCAGCTTTTTAGAGGTTTAATCATGAGAACTGTAGCCGAAGAGGTAGCGGTGTCTTAAAATCTGGACAAATATAACATGCATAGAGAGATACCACTAGAAGTTGATTGGAAAATTGTTTTGGTCTGCTTTGATCTATCCATAAAAATGTCACGGGTTAACGGAACAGAGGACCCATAAGGTCCGAGGGCTGGCGGTGAGAGACGAGGTCGAGGGCAGGCGTAAATCCAAGGGCTGGAGAAGGGAAATGAGGTCAGGTGCAGGCATGGGTCAGCACACAGGTAAAACAAGATCAGATGAGGAGTACTGTCACGAGGATTACAAACACAAGGAAGTCACGAACGATAACAAACTGACAAAGAACACACAGAACACATGGGTATATGTATACAAGACAAGGGAGGAGACAACAAGACACAGGTGAACGACATTAGGGAAGGCAGGTAATCACACTGACGGGGACGCACAGGAAGGTAGGAGGTGAAGACGCCTGAAACAGAGACAAGACTGTGAGTTTCAAAAATAAAATAAAATTACATTACATTACGATCATTTAGCAGACGCTTTTATCCAAAGCGACGTACATTGCATTACCACCCATTACAGAGGGGGGAGCAGTTGGGGGTTCGGTGCCTTGCTCAGGGGCACCTAGGCAGGGACTCGAACCTCCGACCCTGCGGTTCCCAAGCGGAAGCCCTACCGACTCAGCTACTGCCTCCCCCTATTTATAAAATAGATAATTTAAAAAAATCAATAACAAATAATGAGAAGAACATGAATACATAAATAATAACAGGCAACACAGCAGCATCAAACAGTCTCTCTCTCTCTCTCTCTCTCTTTCTCTCTCTTTGAAGGCGCTGATCATTTTGTCTTACGAGTCAAAGAAATGTTTAGGTAGGAGATTAAAACAGGTAAAAAAATCTGAACGTGATCATTTTGATCACGTTTATTTTCCCAATTAAGGAGAGTGGTAAACTGTTCCATCTAAGAAAGACTGTCTTTCAAGTCTTCAGGGTTGCGGTGAGCGCAGTGTCTGTGGCGGGAAGGAGGTCTGAGAATGTACGAGTCATATTCTCGAGATACTTCAACCCCGAGCTACCGAGCTTGAAGGGGAAGTCTGTTTTGCGGAGATGCAAACTTAAAGTATTAATGGGGTAACATTTGCTCTTTGAAATATTGATTTTGTAGCCAGAAAAAACTTCCATTGAGTGCAGTTAATGTGTCTCAAGTGATTGTAGTATAACGACACCTGTGTCTGGGAGGTCCAGTCACTGGTTCAAAAGTATTCCTGCTAGAATCACACAATGAAGACAAAAGAACACTACAAGCAACTCAGAGAAAAGATATTTGAAAAGAATAAGTCAGGGGATGGCTACAAAACCAATTCCAACTCACTGCGCATCCCCCCGAGTTCATTTAAATCCATCAACAAGAAATGGGAGGAGTATGGCCATCCTCACAAACTGGGCAAGAGGGAGACTGGTGAGGGAGACCACCAAGACACCTACGACCTCTCTGAAGGAGTTAAAACCTTCAGTGGCTGAGATTGGAGAGACTGTGCATACAACTGTTGCCCGAGTACTTCACTAGTCAAAGCTGTATGGGAGAGTGGCAAAGACAAAGCCACTGTTGAAAAATCTCGAACTGGAGTTTGCCCAAAGGCATGTGGGAGACTCCAAGGTCAATTTGGAGGAAGGTTATTTGATCTGATGAGACAAAAATGTAGCTTTTGGGTCATCAGATTGTTCGCTCTGTTTGGCCAACACTTAAACACTGCACATCTCCACAAACACACTATCCCCACATTGCAGCATGGTGGTGTGGCAGCATCATGGTGTGGGAGGCTTCTTGGCAGCAGGCCCCAGAAGGCTTGTAAAGATAGAGGGGAAAATAAATGCAGCAAAATTAAGTGAAATCTTGGAGGACATTATGACTCAGTATGCAAGAGAGCTACAACCTCGGAGAAGAGCTGTTCACGCCCGATTCCTTTTGCAAGGAAAAATGGTAAGAAATTGCAGTGTTCAGACGTGCAAGCCTGATAGAGACCTCTCCACAGAGACTCAGTGCTGTGATTGCAGCCAAAGGTGCATGTACTAATTGGCTTGTACCTGTACTCTGCTCAATGACAATGAAGTTGAATCAAATCTAATTCACTGGTGTAGCCATACTGACACCTACCGGAAGTTTGCAGATATTGCTGCATAGTAATGACTAGTGATCAAAACACATCACACACAATATTGAACCCAAATAACACAAAAGAACAATATAAAAGAACCCTCTTATTAACATCCTTTCAATGGAAATACGTTTGTCTACCCTAAACATGACATCTGCGCCACATTGAGGTCACAGACATTCCTTATGTCACCCTTTGTCCTTTTGTCACCATAGAGAGAATTATCATTTGGGTTCATTTAATCAGTGTTACACATTGGCGACATACACAAATCTATTCCCATGTCTGAAGAAACACTAAGCAGTGTATTGGATACACAGCAAAATGACTTCATCCAGGGTCATGGATGGCTTCATCACTTTTTTCTAAACACTGTAAAACGGTACCTTGTCCTCCCATCTTGTCTTTACTTCATTTATAAATTTGCTCTTGGCCACACCCAGAATCGGCCTCAGCTCACACATCACCTATAATGCAAGTAAGTGTTAAAACTTGCAACAATGCTTGCTGAGTGGATAAGCCAAAATTATGAATTAATCGCTGGCATTATGAAGATCCTTGAAACATGGCTATGCATCAGGGATCATTGTGAGCTCATCCTCTTCTTTCAGGACGTTACTGTTGATGAAGGCTCTTCTGAACACCTTCAAACTGCACCTAGTCACCCCATCTCAATTCCATTGAGTGCAGTAAATGTGTCTCAAGTGATTGTAGTTTAACGACACCTGTGTCTGGGAGGTCCAGTCACTGGTTCAGAAGTATTCGTGCTAGAATTACACACAGTGAAGACAAAAGAACACTCCAACTCCACACTGGTGAGGGATACCACAAAGACACCTACGACCACTCTGAAGGAGTTAAACCTTAAAACCTTCAGTGGCTGAGATTGGAGAGACTGTGCATACAACTGTTGCCCGAGTTTTTCACTAGTCAAAGCTGTATTTGAGGGTGGCAAAGAGAAAGCCACTGTTAAAAAATCTCAAACTGGAGTTCGCCCAAAGGCATTTGGGAGACTCCAAGGTCAATTTGGAGGAAGGTCTGATTGATTGAAATTTAGCCTTTGGGTCATCATATTATTCGCTCTGTTTTGCCAACACTTAAACACTGCACATCTCCACAAACAAACTATCCCCACATTGCAGCATGGTGGTGTGGCAGCATCATGGAATGGGATGCTTCCTGGCAGCAGGCCCCAGAAGGCTTGTAAAGATAGAGGGGAAAATGAATGCAGCAACATTTTGTGAAATCCTGGAGGACATTATTACTCAGTATGCAAGAGAGCTACAACCTCGGAGAAGAGCTGTTCACGCCGGATCCCAAAGCAAGCTTACAGAGCTTGAGCTTTTTTGCAAGGAAGAATGGACAGAAATTGCAGTATCCAGACGTGCAAGCCTGATAGAGACCTCTCCACACAGACTCAGTGCTGTGATTGCGGCCAACGGTGCATCTACTCATTGGCTTGTACCTGTACTCTGCTCAATGACAATGAAGTTGAATTAAATCTAATTCACTGGTGTAGCCTTACTGACACCTACCGGAAGTTTGCAGATATTGCTGCATAGTAATGACTAGTGATCAAAACACATAGCACACAATATTGAACCCAAATAACACAAAAGAAGAATATAAAGGAACCCTCTTATTAACATCCTTTCAATGGAAATACGTTTGTCTACCCTAAACATGACATCTGCGCCACATTGAGGTCACAGACATTCCTTGTGTCACCCTTTGTCCTTTTGTCACCATAGAGAGAATTATCATTTTGGTTTAATTTAATCAGTGTTACATATTGGCAACATACACAAATCTATTCCCATGTCTGAAGAAACACTAAGCAGTGTATTGGATACACAGCAACATGACTTCATCCAGGGTCATGGGTGGCTTCATCACTTTCTTCTAAACACTGTAAAACGGCACCTAGTCCTCCCATCTTGTCTTTACTTCATGTATAAATTTGCTCTTGGCCACACCCAGAATCGGCCTCAGCTCACACATCAGCTATAATGCAAGTAAGTGTTAAAACTTGCAACAATGCTCGCTGAGTGGATAAGCCAAAATTATGAATTAATCACTGGCATTATGAAGATCCTTGAAACATGGCTATGCATAAGGGATGATTGTTAGCTTGTCCTCTTCTTTCAGGACGTTACTGTTGATGAAGGCTCTTCTAAACACCTTCAAACTACACCTAGTCACCCCATCTCAATTCCATTGAGTGCAGTTAATGTGTCTCAAGTGATTGTAGGGAGGCAGTGGCTCAGTGGGTAGTGTAACTTGGGAACTGGAGGGTCGCCGGTTCGAGCCCCTGCCGAGGTGCCCCTGTGCAAGGCACCGAACCCTCAATTGCTCCCCCCTCTGCGAAGGGTGGTAATGTAATGTAAGTCGCTTTGGATAAAAGCGTCTGCCAAATGATCGTAATGTAATGTAATGTAGTATAAAGACTGTGTCTGGGAGGTCCAGTCACTGGTTCAGAAGTATTCCTGCTAGAAATACATAATGAAGACAAAAGAACACTCCAAGCAACTCAGAGAAAAGAAATTTGAAAACAATAAGTCAGGGGATGGCTACAAAACCAATTCCGACTCACTGCGCATCCCCCCCGAGTTCATTTAAATCCATCATCAAGAATTTTTTTATTTTTGTGAGTATGGCCATCCTCACAAACTGAGTTACTGGGCAAGAGGGAGACTGGTGAGGGAGACCACCAAGACACCTACGACCACTCTGAAGGAGTTAAAACCTTCAGTGGCTGAGATTGGAGAGACTGTGCATACAACTGTTGCCCGAGTACTTCACTAGTCAAAGCTATAGGGGAGCGTGGCAAAGAGAAAGCCAATGTTGAAAAATCTTGAACTGGAGTTAGCCCAAAGGCATGTGGGAGACTCCAAGGTCAATTTGGAGAAAGGTTATTTGATCTGTTGAGACAAAAATTTGGCTTTTGGGTCATCAGATTATTCGCTCTGTTTGGCCAACATGTAAACACTGCACATCTCCACAAACACACCATCCCCACATTGAAGCGTGGTGGTGGAAGCATCATGGTGTGGGATGCTTCTTGGCAGCAGGCCCCGGAAGGCTTGTAAAGATAGAGGGGAAAATGAATGCAGCAACATTTTGTAAAATCCTGGAGGACATTATGACTCAGTATGCAAGAGAGGGACAACCTTGGAGAAGAGCTGTTCACGCCTGATTCCCAAGCAAGCTGACAGAGCTTGGGCTTTTTACAAGTGAGCATGGAAAGAAATTGCAGTATCCAGACGTGCAAGCCTGATAGAGACCTCTCCATACAGACTCAGTGCTGTGATTGCGGCCAACGGTGCATCTGCTCATTGGCTTGTACCTGTACTCTGCTCAATGACAATGAAGTTGAATCAAATCTAATTCACTGGTGTAGCCTTACTGACACCTACTGGAAGTTTGCAGATATTGCTGCATAGCAATGACTAGTGATCAAAACACATCACACACAATATTAAACCAAAATAACACAAAAGAAGAATATAAAGGAACCCTCTTATTAACATTCTTTCAATGGAAATACGATTGTCTACCCTAAACATGACATCTGTGAAACATTGAGGTCACAGACATTTCTCTTGTCACCCTTTGTCCTTTTGTCACCATCGAGAGAATTATCATTTTGGGTTAATTTAATCAGTGTTACATATTGGCAACATACACAAATCTATTCCCATGTCTGAAGAAACACTAAGCAGTGTATTGGAAACACAGCAACATGACTTCATCCAGGGTCATGGGTGGCTTCATCACTTTCTTCTAAACACTGTCAAACGGCACCTTGTCATCCCATCTCTTCTTTAATTCATTCATAAATTTGCTCTTGGCCACACCCAGAATCAGCCTCAGCTCACACATCAGCTATAATGCAAGTAAGTGTTAAAACTTGCAACAATGCTTGCTGAGTGGATAAGCCAGATTTGATCGGCTGGATTCAGCCCTGAAAATCCAGATGGCCCAAACAGTGACTTGGAGGAGGAGGAGCTACAGATCCCATGATGATCACACACATCTCACACACTTCTCACTGCAAAAGCTTTTTCAGTAAGAAAAACGTCACTAAATTATTTTTTTAATCAAATATTCACTCAAGCCAACTCACTGCGCATCCCCCGGAGTTCGTTTCAACCCATCATCAAGAATTGGAAGGAGTTTGGCCATCCTCACAAACTGAGTGACTGGGCAAGAGGGAGACTGGTGAGGGATACCACAAAGACACCTATGACCTGTCTGAAGGAGTTAAAACATTCAGTGGCTGAGATTGGAGAGACTGTGCACACAACTGTTGCTCGAGTTCTTCACTAGTCAAAGCTGTATCGGACAGTGGCAAAGAGAAAGCCACTGTTGAAAAATCTCAAACTGGAGTTTGCCCAAAGGCATGTGGGAGACTCCAAGGTCAATTTGGGGGAAGGTTATTTGATCTGTTGAGACAAAAATGTACTTTTTAGGTCATCAGATTATTCGCTCTGTTTGGCCAACGCTTAAACACTGCACATCTCCACAAACACACTATCCCCACATTGCAGCATGGTGGTGTGGCAGCATCATGGTGTGGGGGGCTTCTTGGCAGCAGGCCCCAGAAGGCTTGTAAAGATAGAGGGGAAAATGAATGCAGCAACATTTTGTGAAATCCTGGAGGACATTATTACTCAGTATGCAAGAGAGCTACAACCTCGGAGAAGAGCTGTTCACGCCCGATCCCTTTTGCAAGCTTACAGAGCTTGAGCTTTTTTGCAAGGAGGAATGGACAGAAATTGCAGTATCCAGACGAGCAAGCCTGATAGAGACCTCTCCACACAGACTCAGTGCTGTGATTGCAGCCAACGGTGCATGTACAAATTGGCTTGTACCTGTACTCTGCTCAATGACAATAAAGTTGAATCAAATCTAATTCACTGGTGTAGCCTTACTGACACCTACTGGAAGTTTGCACACATTGCTGCAAAGTAATGACTAGTGATCATAACACATCACACACAATATTAAACCCAAATAACACAAAAGAAGAATATAAAGGAACCCTCTTATTAACATCCTTTCAATAGAAATACGTTTGTCTACCCTAAACATGACATCTGCGCCACATTGAGGTCACAGACATTCCTTATGTCACCCTTTGTCCTTTTGTCACCATGGAGAGAATTATCATTTTGGTTTAATTTAATCAGTGTTACATATTGGCAACATACACAAATCTATTCCCATGTCTGAAGAAACACTAAGCAGTGTATTGGATACACAGCAACATGACTTCATCCAGGTCATGGGTGGCTTCTAACTTTCTTCTAAACACTGTAAAACGGCACCTTGTCCTCCCATCTCATCTTTACTTCATGTATAAATTTGCTCTTGGCCACACCCAGAATCGGCCTCAGCTCACACATCATCTATAATGCAAGTAAGTGTTAAAACTTGCAACAATGCTTGCTGAGTGGATAAGCCACAATTATGAATTAATCACTGGCATTATGAAGACCGTTGAAACATGGCTATGCATCAGGGATCATTGTTAGCTTGTCCTCTTCTTTCAGTACGTTACTGTTGATGAAGGCTCTTCTAAACACCTTCAAACTACACCTAGTCACCCCATCTCAATTCCATCGAGTGCAGTTAATGTGTCTCAAGTGATTGAAGTAAAACGACACCTGTGTCTGGGAGGTCCAGTCACTGGTTCAGAAAACAAAAGAACACTCCAAGCAACTCAGAGAAAAGATCATTAGAAAGTATAAGTCAGGGGACGGCTACAAAACTCTTTCCAACTCACTGCACATCCCCTGGAGTTCATTTAAATCCATCATCAAGAAATTGAGTGACTGGGCAAGAGGGAGACTGGTGAGGGGAGTCCACCAAGACACCTACGATCACTCTGAAGGAGTTAAAACCTTCAGTGGCTGAGATTGGAGGGACTGTGCATACAACTGTTGCCCGAGTACTTCACTAGTCAAAGCTGCATTTGAGGGTGGCAAAGAGAAAGCCACTGTTGAAAAATCTGGAACTGGAGTTCGCCCAAAGGCATGTGGGAGACTCCAAGGTCAATTTGGAGGAAGGTTAGTTGAACTGATGAGACAAAAATTTAGCTTTTGGGTCATCAGATTTTTTGCTCTGTTTGGATAACACGTAAACACTGCATATCTCCACAAACACACCATCCCCACATTGAAGCATGGTGGTGGCAGCATCATGGTGTGGGATGCTTCTCGGCAGCAAGTGCAGTCAGCGCCGACAGGTTTGAATGCATGTGTGCCGTGAGGAAGGGTGTGTTTCCTGTGTGTGTGACTAAGAGAACAAAAGGGAGCCGCGTGTGTGTCCAGTTTGGGCTCCATTGCAAATACGAAGTACATAAACTCTGAAATTTGAAGCTGAAAATTGTAGAAGAAGTACAACTACTAAAAACTTGTACATAAAGTAGTGGTCAAAATTGATGGTTGAATGTTCCTTCTGGCAATATAATCGTTTAAAAACCTGTTGCAGTGTTGTTTTGTTGTGTGCTGCGGGAGCACTGCTGTTACGGTGTTGAAAAATAGCTGAAACTTAACTGTTGCTATATTTTGTGCTGTATTGCTATATTCACCCAGTGTGTTGAGACAGATGTGTACGCAGCTCTGTCCTGTGCCCTACTGAAGCATAGGAGGGGCGTATACCACCGAGTGGGCGTGCCTAGACCTCACACACAGCATCATGGTGTGGGATGCTTCTTGGCAGCAGGCCCCGGAAGGCTTGTAAAGATAGAGGGGAAAATGAATGCAGCAACATTTTGTAAAATCCTGGAGGACATTATGACTCAGTATGCAAGAGAGGGACAACCTTGGAGAAGAGCTGTTCACGCCTGATTCCCAAGCAAGCTGACAGAGCTTGGGCTTTTTACAAGTGAGCATGGAAAGAAATTGCAGTATCCAGACGTGCAAGCCTGATAGAGACCTCTCCATACAGACTCAGTGCTGTGATTGCGGCCAACGGTGCATCTGCTCATTGGCTTGTACCTGTACTCTGCTCAATGACAATGAAGTTGAATCAAATCTAATTCACTGGTGTAGCCTTACTGACACCTACTGGAAGTTTGCAGATATTGCTGCATAGCAATGACTAGTGATCAAAACACATCACACACAATATTAAACCAAAATAACACAAAAGAAGAATATAAAGGAACCCTCTTATTAACATTCTTTCAATGGAAATACGATTGTCTACCCTAAACATGACATCTGTGAAACATTGAGGTCACAGACATTTCTCTTGTCACCCTTTGTCCTTTTGTCACCATCGAGAGAATTATCATTTTGGGTTAATTTAATCAGTGTTACATATTGGCAACATACACAAATCTATTCCCATGTCTGAAGAAACACTAAGCAGTGTATTGGAAACACAGCAACATGACTTCATCCAGGGTCATGGGTGGCTTCATCACTTTCTTCTAAACACTGTCAAACGGCACCTTGTCATCCCATCTCTTCTTTAATTCATTTATAAATTTGCTCTTGGCCACACCCAGAATCAGCCTCAGCTCACACATCAGCTATAATGCAAGTAAGTGTTAAAACTTGCAACAATGCTTGCTGAGTGCATAAGCCAAAATTATGATTTAATCACTGGCATTATGAAGATCCTTGAAACATGGCTATGCATCAGGGATCATTGTTAGCTTGTCCTCTTCTTTCAGGATGTAACTGTTGATGAAGGCTCTTCTAAACACCTTCAAACTACACCTAGTCACCCCATCTCAATTCCATCGAGTGCAGTTAATGTGTCTCAAGTGATTGTAGTATAACGACACCTGTGTCTGGGAGGTCCAGTCACTGGTTCAGAAGTATTCCTGCTAGAATTACACAATGAAGACAAAAGAACACTCCAAGCAACTCAGAGAAAAGATATTTGAAAAGAATAAGTCAGGGGATGGCTACAAAACCATTTCCAACTCACTGCACATCCCCCCGAGTTCATTTCAATCCATCATCAAGAAATGGGAGGAGTATGGCCATCCTCGCAAATTGAGTGACTGGGCAAGAGGGAGACTGGTGAGGGAGACCACCAAGACACCTACGACCTCTCTGAAGGAGTTAAAACCTTCAGTGGCTGAGATTGGAGAGACTGTGCATACAACTGTTGCTCGAGTTCTTCACTAGTCAAAGCTGTATGGGAGAGTGGCAAAGAGAAAGCCACTGTTGAAAAATCTGGAACTGGAGTTTGCCAAAAGGCATTTGAGAGACTCCAAGGTCAATTTGGAGGAATGTTATTTGATCTGATGAGACACAAATTTTGCTTTTGGGTCATCAGATAATTCAGAAATCCATATCCACAAACACACCATCCCCACATTGGTGGGGCAGCATCATGGTGTGGGATGCTTCTCAGCAGCAGGCCCTGGAAAGCTTGTAACTATAGAGGGGAAAATGAATGCAGCAACATTTTGTGAAATCCTGGAGGACATTATGACTCAGTATGCAAGAGAGGGACAACGTCGGAGAGAACTGTTCATGCCCGATTCCCAAGCAACCTGACAGAGCTTGAGCTTTTTTGCTAGGAAGAATGGAAAGAAATTGCAGTATCCAGATGTACAAGCCTGATTGAGACCTCTCCACACAGACTCAGTGCTGTGATTGCAGCCAAAGGTGCATCTACTCATTGGCTTGTACCTGTACTCTGCTCAATGACAATAAAGTTGAATCAAATCTAATTCAGTTGTGTAGCCGTACTGACACCTACTGGAAATTTGCAGATATTGCTGCATAGTAATGACTGGTGATCAAAACACATCACACACATCATTAAACCCACATAACACAAAAGAAGAATATAAATGAACCCTCTTATTAACATTCTTTCAAAGGAAATACGATTGTCTACCCTAACATGACATCTGTGCCACATTGAGGTCACAGACATTCCTTTTGTCACCCTTTGTCCTTTTGTCAGCACCAAGAGTATTATCAATCTGAGTGTATTTAATCAGCGATACGTATCGGTAACATACACCAATCTATTCCCATGAGTGGCGTCCGGCAGGAGACCGTAAGCGTCTGGTCAGGACAGGGTCCGATTCTTTTGTCTTTCAATGGCCAAAAGAAGGAGGAGGCTGACCTGACCCAAAGACTGACTCAAGTTCTGGGCTTGGGAGGAGGAGGAGATTGCGGTGGCAGCGGTGGTAGTAGTCGCCAGAGTTAGAAAGGAGGAAGACAAAATCTACCACCCGACCTGCCCCCAGTCCAGTATGTGTGATGTGGCCCAAGGTGAGTAGTGTGAAAATACACATTTTAATATGTCACGTAGAAGATTGGGGGATTAAAAATCACTTATTCTCACTTGTGTAATTACTCACAGCTATGACACCAGACAACTGAAAAGACACCAGCATGGCAATGCCAGTGATCAACTGCCAGCGGACAGTCCTGTCCCTCAGTAACTGTAGAACAGAAACAACTTGTAGATTGTTCTGGCGCTCCATTCCGTCATTCCATGCATTCCATTCATCTCTCCTTTTTTTCAGAGGAATCTCCTGAGGGGTGAGACCAAAACAGAATATTTAAAAGTAGCATTGAACTGCTTAATTCCAGAAGTTTTAAATAGAGTTACTTGTGTCTAGTTTGTTTGTAATTTATGTTGAAAATTACCAGTATTTGTCCTTTAGAACCAGTTTAACAAATCAGGCTGGGTTTGCTCTTTATTTACCCAATAAGCTGGCAGGTGCCTGTCTCTTGTTCCAAACATGACCTCCATTTCCAGAAGTGTCAGCATCCTTAAAATAAAAACTAAAACGCACAATTTTCTCTGAAATAAGTTGAAATTGACCATTAATTATTCAATATCTGATAGATGTGATACTTTGCCTTGCTTTCCAATGTAACATATTTAAAATAATATAACAAATGAATAGTGCTGGACTAAATTATAGCAATCCCTGAGAAGTGATAATAAATAATGGTGTCTTCAACCTTAGAATCAATAATTCAGCCTCTATAAATGGAGAAAACCTTTCCAAGTGCTGTTTTCTCTCAGGGACAATTTTCGACTTTTTATTTTTAGGGTACCAAGACTTTTAGCCATGTCTGCATATCAAGACTCCAGGCTTAGCACAGTCAGCTCAGAACCAAGAGCGCAGTAGAACAGGCTGAACCTTGCAAACAACAATGCACTTTTTTTCTGCAGCAGCCTCATCGTTCTTCTCTATCAGCAGGTATCCAGGGCTCTCAGGCATGGAGAACAGCCCACCAAGCTGCGCCAATGCAAGTATGGCAATACCTGCGTTCCAAATTATTATGCAAATTGGATTTAAGTGTCATAAACATTAATTTTTTTTGCTTTTCAATTATATTCATGGATGGTATTGTGTTATTGAAATCCATCTCAGACACCTGTGGAAATTAGTTTGCGAGGTGGGCCCAATCAAAGGAGAACTACTTAAGAGGGACGTTCCATTAAGCAGGCCACAGGTTTCAAGCAATATGGGAAAGAAAAAGGATCTCTCTGCTGCCGAAAAGTGTCAAATAGTGCAATACCTTGGACAAGGTATGAAAACATTAGATATTTAGCAAAAATTTAAGCGTGATCATCGTACTGTGAAGAGATTTGCGGCTGATTCAGAGCGCAGACGGGGTCGTGCAGATAAAGGCATAATGAGGAAGGTTTCGGCCAGACAAATTCATCGGGTTAGGAGAGCAGCTGCTAAAATGCCATTACAAAGCAGCAAACAGGTATTTGAAGCCGCTGGTGCCTCTGGAGTCCCGCAAACCTCATGGTGTAGGATCCTCCAGAGGTTTGCAGTTGTGCATAAACCTACTATTCGGCCACCTAAACAATGCTCACAAGCAGAAACGGTTGCAGTGGGATCAGAAATACATAAGGACTAATTTTCAAACAGTCTTGTTTACTGATGAGTGCTGTGCAACCCTGCAACAGCACTGCAGATGGATAGAGTAGTGGATGGCCACCATGTCCCAACAAGGCTGCAACGTCAGCAAGGAGGTGGCGAGGTTATGTTTTGGGCCGGAATCATGGGGAGAGAGCTAGTAGGCCCCTTTAGGGTCCCTGAAGGTGTGAAAATGACCTCAGTAAAGTATTTAAAGTTTCTAAACTGACCACTTTCTTCCGTGGTAAAGAAAGAAGAACCGTGCCTTCCGTGGTAAAATCATCTTATGCACGACAATGCACCATCTCATGCTGCAAAGAGTACCTCTGTGTCATTGGCTGCTATGGGCATAAAAAGGAGATAAACTCATGGTGTGGCCCCCATCTTCACTTGACCTTAACCCTATTGAGAACCTTTGGAGCATCCTCAAGCAAAAGATCTATGAGGGTGGGAGGCAGTTCAGATCAAAACAGCAGCTCTGGGAGGCTATTCTGACATCCTGCAAAGAAATTTAACCAGAAACTCTCCAAAAACTCACAAGTTCAATGGAGGCAAGAATTGTGAAGGTGATATCAAAGAAGGGATCCTATGTTTACATGTAACTTGGCCTATTAAGATGTTTTTGATTGAAATAGCTTTTGATTTCAGTAAATATGACCTCCTAATGCTGCAAATTCAACAAATGGCCATTTTTAGTTCTTTACAACCTATAAAATGTTTTGCAACTCTGTTGTGCATAATCATTTGGAACAGTGCATTTTGAGTTTATTATTTAAAAAACAAAAAAAATACTGTTATCATTGGGAAGTTTGTTCAATACGATTTGAATTATACTCTAAAATTATACTGACTATCATTTGCATCGACGATTTAGGAAAATCTGAGAAAAATATCACTTGCATAATACTTACTGCAAAGTGGACTCCTGTATCCACAGACAATGAGGGTCAACTATACAAGAGATCTATTTAGCTCATAGATTTAGAGGTGATGGTGTAACCTTTGGGATCCTAATTTTATTTAAGAGGATGTTATTTTTTTGAATGTGGACAAGATAAACCACATTTCCTGTTTACATCTGCCACTCATCTGTCCAAATATCTCACGGAGACTTAATATCTGCCCAGCAAGCACACCCAGCAGTGTGGCCTTCTTGGGCATGTCTGTTGATGGTTGCCTCTGTGGCCAATTGAGAATTCAACCAGCCTATATACTATATTGTAGCTGACAAGATGGCAGCGCGTGTACATCGCGAGGCTCAACTAAATTTAGCAAATTAGTGCTTATTTACATAGTTTTCTCCTGCGTGTTCGCCCGATTCAGCGGGCCGAACCATTCATATAGTAGAGAGTCACTTTTAGACATTTTTTACCGAAGCAATAACGTAGTTTTGGACCACCCATTCAACTTCGACGAGCTCCCACCTGAGTTGGTAAAGTCACCGAGGTGTCAAGGAGTCATCCTGCCGACCGGCTACTCTCTGCGCCGGCGTCAGACCGCAAACAAAGACGGGGGAAACGCGGAGGTCTGCGTGCTAAATCCACACCGGCCATCGCTCCCTAGCATTTTCCTCGCCAAAGTGCGGTCTCTGCGAATAAGATGGATGAACTCAAGATCTGGACCCTCACACAGAAAAGGCTCATGGACTGCAGTCTCATGTTCTTCACTCTTCACGGAAACATGGCTTAGCGACGCTGTCCCGAACTGCGTGGTGGAGCTTGAGGGGCGCACCATCTTCAGGGCCGATAGAGAAGCGGCAGCCACAGGTAAAATCAGAGGTGGAGGAGTATGCATTTATGTAAACAAATCATGGTGCATGGACTCTGCCGTTGTGGATACCCATTGTTCTGCTGATCTGGAGTACCTGGTTATCAAGTGCAGGCCCTTCTACCTTCCACGTGAGTTCACCTGCATTGTTGCTGCTGCGGTTTATGTCCCACTGGATGCTAATGCTAAAGTGGCCATGAGAGAACTTTATGCTGCCATCAACAAACTGCAGACCATGCATCCGGATGAGGCCTTTATTGTCGCTGGGGATTTTAACCACCGCACTCTATGATCTGTTCTTCCTAAGTTCCGACAGAACGTCTCCTGCTCCACAAGGGGACAAAGGACTTTGGACCATGTTTACACCAGTGTAGCTAAGGCATACAAAGTCACTCCCCTCCCCCACCTTGGTCACTCTGATCACCTCTCTTTGTTCCTGATCCCCAAGTACTCCCCCATCATCAAACAGATCAAACCCACAACAAGGACCGTCAAAATCTGGTCCGAGGGTGCTGATTCCATTCTCCAACAGCAATTCCAACAAACAGATTTGAATGTGTTCTCCGTTCAGGCCACCACAGACTCCCTGATTAACATTGACATTCTCACAAACTCTGTCCTGGATCATATCAACAGGTGTGTGGACAGAGTGACATCGCTTAAAACAATAAAAACTTTCTCCAACCAGAAGCCCTGGATGAACAGAGAGGTTCGCCCTCTGCTCAATGCCAGAGATGCAGCCTTCAGGTCTGGAGACCAGGAGCCCTTCCCCTAGCTAGGGCCAACCTGAGAAGTGAAATCTCACAGGCCAAACATGGCTACAAACTGAAGGTTGAAGAGCACTTCAACTCCTCTGACCCCCAGCTTATGTGGCAAGGCATACAGTCACTCACCAGCTACAAACCACCCAACACTGTGCCCCCTACCAGCTCCACCTCCACCCCCCTCCCTGACGAGCTCAACCACTTCTACGCTCGCTTTGACCGGGAAAACAGGGAGGTGATGTCCAAGGCAGATCTACCTCTCAACGATCTGCCTCTCACACTCTCCACCTCAGAGGTCCTGAGCAAGGTGAACGCCCGGAAGGCAGCTGGCCCCGATGGAATACCTGGGCGCGTGCACAAAGCGTGTGCAGAGCAGCTGGCCGGGGTCTTTGCGGACATTTTCAACCTGTCCTTGGCCCAAGCAGTTGTTCCCACTACCTTTAAGACCGCCACCATCGTGCCAGTGCCGAAGCACTCCACCGCTACAGCCCTGAATGACTTCCATCCTGTTGCCCTCACCCCCATCATCGCCAAGTGCTTTGAGAGGCTGGTCCTCTCACACTCAAAAACCTGCCTGCCTGCTACTTGGGACCCTCACCAGTTTGCCTACCGCCACAATAGGTCAACTGAGGACGCCATCTCCACGGCACTTCATTCCACACTGACACACTTGGACACCCAGAACTGTTACGCCAGAATGCTGTTCATTGACTTCAGCTTAGCATTCAATACTGTGATCCCCTCCAAGTTGATATCCAAGCTCAGCCAGCTTGGTATCAACTCATCCCTCTGCAATTGGACTCTGGACTTTCTATCTAACACACCCCAGTCTGTTAAGATAGACAACCTCTCCTCCTCCACTATCACCCTGAACACCAGCGTGCCACAAGGTTGCGTGCTGAGCCCTCTCCTTTACTCCCTATTCACCCATGACTGCGCTCCTATCTATGGTTCCAATTCCATAATTAAGTTCGCAGATGACACCACGGTGATAGGCCTGATCAGAGGCGACGATGAGACGGCCTACAGGGAGGAAGTACGGTACCTGACCACGTGGTGTGCACACACACCCATCTCCATCAACGGAGCTGCAGTGGAGTGTGTGCCCAGCTTCAAGTTCCTTAGCATCCACATCTCCGATGATCTCACCTGGTCCATAAACTCCTCCACCCTGGTCAAAAAGGCGCACAGCTCCTCTACTTTCTTCGGAGCCTTAAGAAAGCTCACCTTTGTCCCAGGATCCTGGTGAACTTCTACTGCTGTGCTATTGAGAGCATTCTTACAAACTGTATCACAGAATCTATAAACTAATTTTATTACTTTGAAAGGAATTCTGTAATGTAGTTTTGATTTTATGTTCAGAAAAGGCTGCTTTAAAGATCAAAACGTACTGCTCTGCATCAGACCGGAAAGCACTCCAGCGGGTGGTGAAAACTGCCCAAAGGATCACCGGTACACAACTGGACAGTATCGAACAGATCTACCGTCGACGCTGTTTGGGCAAAACCAGGAACATGATAAAAGAGTCATTCCACCCCAATAATAAACTTTTCACCATCCTCCCATCCGGCAGGCGTTACAGAAGCCTCCGCTCTCGCACCAGCAGGCTCAGGAAGAGTTTCTTCTACGAGGCAGTGACCCTGTTGAACTCTACTCCATTCCCCCACTCAACTCCATCCTCCCTCTAGCATCATCTTGCACTCCACTGCCATTTGCACAACTTTCGGTTTTGCACTGATCTTTTTCATTTCACTTCCACTGCCATTTGCACAACTTTCTGTTTTCACTGATCAGACTCCTTGCACTATTTATTTACATATTTATTAATTTATAATTATAGTTAGTATTTAAAGTATATATAGTGTATATAGTTTATTCTGTATATATTCTGTGTTCTGTATATATAATAGTACACTTTCAGTGGCCCCATCTGGCCCCTTGGAACAATTTCTAGAGGCACTATTGTAGGCCTGTAGGCCTGAAAAAGGCCTGTGTGTGTATTTGATCCTAGGGTATACGAATAAATGTTATACGAATAAATGTTATTTGATCATTAGACATTTTATATATTAAATGCTGTTGACTTTGAAATCAGTGTTGTTTCTTTTTCTGCATTTACAATTCATACACAATGTGTTAACTTGAAGCAGTACACACACACAATCACATACGGTGTGCGCGCACTCACATATACAACCAAATATGCGCACACCACAAGTTTAAAATACTTCAGATTTTACAGGTTTTGGGGATTTTTTGCCATTCCTATTAAAATAAGTTTACATTTCCTTCAGGCCCTCCAAACCTTCAAGCACTTGTAGGCTTCAATCTTTCAGACATTTTAGCAGCGTTCAGCTAAAATTCAGCTCACCAAGAAGAGGCTTTTTCGGCTCCCAAACAGCTCTTTATTATTTTTCAATTTTTTGCCAAATTTAGTGCTACTTTGACATATGATATGTCTAGTCTAGTTCCTGAGCCCACGTGGTAATATCCTTCACAGAATGATGTCGGTTATTAATGCAGTGCCGCCTGAAGGATCGAAGGTCACGGGCATTCAATGTTGGTATTCGACCTTGCCGCTTACGTGCAGAGATTTCTCCAGATTCTCTGAATCTTTTGATGATATTATGGACTGTAGATGATGAAATCCCTAAATTCCTTGCAATTGCAACAAAACGTTCTTCAACTGTTGGACTATTTGCTTTTGCGATTTGGTTTGTAATTATACTAAACCTTATAATTTCCAGAATTCCTTAGTTTTACATGTTTAGTATAAAAAGATTAAATGTAAAAACAAACACTATTACACATTTTAATGTGGGAACACGGCACGCGGCTTCTTCCTTTAGAGCTCTTCCTTTACAGCAGCAGCTTTTTAGAGGTTTAATCATGAGAACTGTAGCCGAAGAGGTAGCGGTGTCTTAAAATCTGGACAAATATAACATGCATAGAGAGATACCACTAGAAGTTGATTGGAAAATTGTTTTGGTCTGCTTTGATCTATCCATAAAAATGTCACGGGTTAAGGGAACAGAGGACCCATAAGGTCCGAGGGCTGGCGGTGAGAGACGAGGTCGAGGGCAGGCGCAAATCCAAGGGCTGGAGAAGGGAAATGAGGTAAAGTGCAGGCATGGGTCGGTACACAGGAGCTGAGACAGAAGACGTGGTCAGGTGCAGGCATGGGTCAGCACACAGGTAAAACAAGATCAGATGAGGAGTACTGTCACGAGGATTACAAACACAAGGAAGTCACGAACGATAACAAACTGACAAAGAACACACAGAACACATGGGTATATGTATACAAGACAAGGGAGGAGACAACAAGACACAGGTGAACGACATTAGGGAAGGCAGGTAATCACACTGACGGGGACGCACAGGAAGGTAGGAGGTGAAGACGCCTGAAACAGAGACAAGACTGTGAGTTTCAAAAATAAAATAAAATTACATTACATTGCGATCATTTAGCAGACGCTTTTATCCAAAGCGACGTACATTGCATTACCACCCATTACAGAGGGGGGAGCAGTTGGGGGTTCGGTGCCTTGCTCAGGGGCACCTAGGCAGGGACTCGAACCTCCGACCCTGCGGTTCCCAAGCGGAAGCCCTACCGACTCAGCTACTGCCTCCCCCTATTTATAAAATAGATAATTTAAAAAAATCAATAACAAATAATGAGAAGAACATGAATACATAAATAATAACAGGCAACACAGCAGCATCAAACAGTCTCTCTCTCTCTCTCTCTCTCTTTCTCTCTCTTTGAAGGCGCTGATCATTTTGTCTTACGAGTCAAAGAAATGTTTAGGTAGGAGATTAAAACAGGTAAAAAAATCTGAACGTGATCATTTTGATCACGTTTATTTTCCCAATTAAGGAGAGTGGTAAACTGTTCCATCTAAGAAAGACTGTCTTTCAAGTCTTCAGGGTTGCGGTGAGCGCAGTGTCTGTGGCGGGAAGGAGGTCTGAGAATGTACGAGTCATATTCTCGAGATACTTCAACCCCGAGCTACCGAGCTTGAAGGGGAAGTCTGTTTTGCGGAGATGCAAACTTAAAGTATTAATGGGGTAACATTTGCTCTTTGAAATATTGATTTTGTAGCCAGAAAAAACTTCCATTGAGTGCAGTTAATGTGTCTCAAGTGATTGTAGTATAACGACACCTGTGTCTGGGAGGTCCAGTCACTGGTTCAAAAGTATTCCTGCTAGAATCACACAATAAAGACAAAAGAACACTACAAGCAACTCAGAGAAAAGATATTTGAAAAGAATAAGTCAGGGGATGGCTACAAAACCAATTCCAACTCACTGCGCATCCCCCCGAGTTCATTTAAATCCATCAACAAGAAATGGAAGGAGTATGGCCATCCTCACAAACTGGGCGAGAGGGAGACTGGTGAGGGAGATCACCAAGACACCTACGACCTCTCTGAAGGAGTTAAAACCTTCAGTGGCTGAGATTGGAGAGACTGTGCATACAACTGTTGCCCGAGTACTTCACTAGTCAAAGCTGTATGGGAGAGTGGCAAAGACAAAGCCACTGTTGAAAAATCTCGAACTGGAGTTTGCCCAAAGGCATGTGGGAGACTCCAAGGTCAATTTGGAGGAAGGTTATTTGATCTGATGAGACAAAAATGTAGCTTTTGGGTCATCAGATTGTTCGCTCTGTTTGGCCAACACTTAAACACTGCACATCTCCACAAACACACTATCCCCACATTGCAGCATGGTGGTGTGGCAGCATCATGGTGTGGGAGGCTTCTTGGCAGCAGGCCCCAGAAGGCTTGTAAAGATAGAGGGGAAAATAAATGCAGCAAAACTAAGTGAAATCTTGGAGGACATTATGACTCAGTATGCAAGAGAGCTACAACCTCGGAGAAGAGCTGTTCACGCCCGATTCCTTTTGCAAGGAAAAATGGACAGAAATTGCAGTATCCAGACGTGCAAGCCTGATAGAGACCTCTCCACACAGACTCAGTGCTGTGATTGCGGCCAACGGTGCATCTACTCATTGGCTTGTACCTGTACTCTGCTCAATGACAATGAAGTTGAATTAAATCTAATTCACTGGTGTAGCCTTACTGACACCTACCGGAAGATTGCAGATATTGCTGCATAGTAATGACTAGTGATCAAAACACATCACACACAATATTGAACCCAAATAACACAAAAGAAGAATATAAAGGAACCCTCTTATTAACATCCTTTCAATGGAAATACGTTTGTCTACCCTAAACATGACATCTGCGCCACATTGAGGTCACAGACATTCCTTGTGTCACCCTTTGTCCTTTTGTCACCATAGAGAGAATTATCATTTTGGTTTAATTTAATCAGTGTTACATATTGGCAACATACACAAATCTATTCCCATGTCTGAAGAAACACTAAGCAGTGTATTGGATACACAGCAACATGACTTCATCCAGGGTCATGGGTGGCTTCATCACTTTCTTCTAAACACTGTAAAACGGCACCTTGTCCTCCCATCTTGTCTTTACTTCATGTATAAATTTGCTCTTGGCCACACCCAGAATCGGCCTCAGCTCACACATCAGCTATAATGCAAGTAAGTGTTAAAACTTGCAACAATGCTCGCTGAGTGGATAAGCCAAAATTATGAATTAATCACTGGCATTATGAAGATCCCTGAAACATGGCTATGCATAAGGGATGATTGTTAGCTTGTCCTCTTCTTTCAGGACGTTACTGTTGATGAAGGCTCTTCTAAACACCTTCAAACTACACCTAGTCACCCCATCTCAATTCCATTGAGTGCAGTTAATGTGTCTCAAGTGATTGTAGGGAGGCAGTGGCTCAGTGGGTAGTGTAACTTGGGAACTGGAGGGTCGCCGGTTCGAGCCCCTGCCGAGGTGCCCCTGTGCAAGGCACCGAACCCTCAATTGCTCCCCCCTCTGCGAAGGGTGGTAATGTAATGTAAGTCGCTTTGGATAAAAGCGTCTGCCAAATGATCGTAATGTAATGTAATGTAGTATAACGACTGTGTCTGGGAGGTCCAGTCACTGATTCAGAAGTATTCCTGCTAGAAATACATAATGAAGACAAAAGAACACTCCAAGCAACTCAGAGAAAAGAAATTTGAAAACAATAAGTCAGGGGATGGCTACAAAGCCAATTCCGACTCACTGCGCATCCCCCCCGAGTTCATTTAAATCCATCATCAAGAATTTTTTTATTTTTGTGAGTATGGCCATCCTCACAAACTGAGTTACTGGGCAAGAGGGAGACTGGTGAGGGAGACCACCAAGACACCTACGACCTCTCTGAAGGAGTTAAAACCTTCAGTGGCTGAGATTGGAGAGACTGTGCATACAACTGTTGCCCGAGTACTTCACTAGTCAAAGCTATAGGGGAGCGTGGCAAAGAGAAAGCCAATGTTGAAAAATCTTGAACTGGAGTTAGCCCAAAGGCATGTGGGAGACTCCAAGGTCAATTTGGAGAAAGGTTATTTGATCTGTTGAGACAAAAATTTGGCTTTTGGGTCATCAGATTATTCGCTCTGTTTGGCCAACATGTAAACACTGCACATCTCCACAAACACACCATCCCCACATTGAAGCGTGGTGGTGGCAGCATCATGGTGTGGGATGCTTCTTGGCAGCAGGCCCCACGAGGCTTGTAAAGATAGAGGGGAAAATGAATGCAGCAACATTTTGTGAAATCCTGGAGGACATTATGACTCAGTATGCAAGAGAGGGACAACCTCGGAGAAGAGCTGTTCACGCCTGATTCCCAAGCAAGCTGACAGAGCTTGAGCTTTTTTACAAGTGAGCATGGAAAGAAATTGCAGTATCCAGACGTGCAAGCCTGATAGAGACCTCTCCACACAGACTCAGTGCTGTGATTGCGGCCAACGGTGCATCTACTCATTGGCTTGTACCTGTACTCTGCTCAATGACAATGAAGTTGAATCAAATCTAATTCACTGGTGTAGCGTACTGACACCTACTGGAAGTTTGCAGATATTGCTGCATAGCAATGACTAGTGATCAAAACACATCACACACAATAATAAACCCAGAAAACACAAAAGAAGAATATAAAGGAACCCTCTTATTAACATTCTTTCAATGGAAATACGATTGTCTACCCTAAACATGACATCTGTGAAACATTGAGGTCACAGACATTTCTCTTGTCACCCTTTGTCCTTTTGTCACCATCGAGAGAATTATCATTTTGGGTTAATTTAATCAGTGTTACATATTGGCAACATACACAAATCTATTCCCATGTCTGAAGAAACACTAAGCAGTGTATTGGAAACACAGCAACATGACTTCATCCAGGGTCATGGGTGGCTTCATCACTTTCTTCTAAACACTGTCAAACGGCACCTTGTCATCCCATCTCTTCTTTAATTCATTTATAAATTTGCTCTTGGCCACACCCAGAATCAGCCTCAGCTCACACATCAGCTATAATGCAAGTAAGTGTTAAAACTTGCAACAATGCTTGCTGAGTGGATAAGCCAGATTTGATCGGCTGGATTCAGCCCTGAAAATCCAGATGGCCCATTCAGTGACTTGGAGGAGGAGGAGCTACAGATCCCATGATGATCACACACATCTCACACACTTCTCACTGCAAAAGCTTTTTCAGTAAGAAAAACGTCACTAAATTATTTTTTTAATCAAATATTCACTCAAGCCAACTCACTGCGCATCCCCCGGAGTTCGTTTCAACCCATCATCAAGAATTGGAAGGAGTTTGGCCATCCTCACAAACTGAGTGACTGGGCAAGAGGGAGACTGGTGAGGGATACCACCAAGACACCTATGACCTGTCTGAAGGAGTTAAAACATTCAGTGGCTGAGATTGGAGAGACTGTGCACACAACTGTTGCTCGAGTTCTTCACTAGTCAAAGCTGTATCGGACAGTGGCAAAGAGAAAGCCACTGTTGAAAAATCTCAAACTGGAGTTTGCCCAAAGGCATGTGGGAGACTCCAAGGTCAATTTGGGGGAAGGTTATTTGATCTGTTGAGACAAAAATGTACTTTTTAGGTCATCAGATTATTCGCTCTGTTTGGCCAACGCTTAAACACTGCACATCTCCACAAACACACTATCCCCACATTGCAGCATGGTGGTGTGGCAGCATCATGGTGTGGGGGGCTTCTTGGCAGCAGGCCCCAGAAGGCTTGTAAAGATAGAGGGGAAAATGAATGCAGCAACATTTTGTGAAATCCTGGAGGACATTATTACTCAGTATGCAAGAGAGCTACAACCTCGGAGAAGAGCTGTTCACGCCCGATCCCTTTTGCAAGCTTACAGAGCTTGAGCTTTTTTGCAAGGAGGAATGGACAGAAATTGCAGTATCCAGACGAGCAAGCCTGATAGAGACCTCTCCACACAGACTCAGTGCTGTGATTGCAGCCAACGGTGCATGTACAAATTGGCTTGTACCTGTACTCTGCTCAATGACAATAAAGTTGAATCAAATCTAATTCACTGGTGTAGCCTTACTGACACCTACTGGAAGTTTGCACACATTGCTGCAAAGTAATGACTAGTGATCATAACACATCACACACAATATTAAACCCAAATAACACAAAAGAAGAATATAAAGGAACCCATGTCTGAAGAAACACTAAGCAGTGTATTGGATACACAGCAACATGACTTCATCCAGGTCATGGGTGGCTTCTAACTTTCTTCTAAACACTGTAAAACGGCACCTTGTCCTCCCATCTCATCTTTACTTCATGTATAAATTTGCTCTTGGCCACACCCAGAATCGGCCTCAGCTCACACATCATCTATAATGCAAGTAAGTGTTAAAACTTGCAACAATGCTTGCTGAGTGGATAAGCCACAATTATGAATTAATCACTGGCATTATGAAGACCGTTGAAACATGGCTATGCATCAGGGATCATTGTTAGCTTGTCCTCTTCTTTCAGTACGTTACTGTTGATGAAGGCTCTTCTAAACACCTTCAAACTACACCTAGTCACCCCATCTCAATTCCATCGAGTGCAGTTAATGTGTCTCAAGTGATTGAAGTAAAACGACACCTGTGTCTGGGAGGTCCAGTCACTGGTTCAGAAAACAAAAGAACACTCCAAGCAACTCAGAGAAAAGATCATTAGAAAGTATAAGTCAGGGGACGGCTACAAAACTCTTTCCAACTCACTGCACATCCCCTGGAGTTCATTTAAATCCATCATCAAGAAATTGAGTGACTGGGCAAGAGGGAGACTGGTGAGGGGAGTCCACCAAGACACCTACGATCACTCTGAAGGAGTTAAAACCTTCAGTGGCTGAGATTGGAGGGACTGTGCATACAACTGTTGCCCGAGTACTTCACTAGTCAAAGCTGCATTTGAGGGTGGCAAAGAGAAAGCCACTGTTGAAAAATCTGGAACTGGAGTTCGCCCAAAGGCATGTGGGAGACTCCAAGGTCAATTTGGAGGAAGGTTAGTTGAACTGATGAGACAAAAATTTAGCTTTTGGGTCATCAGATTTTTTGCTCTGTTTGGATAACACGTAAACACTGCATATCTCCACAAACACACCATCCCCACATTGAAGCATGGTGGTGGCAGCATCATGGTGTGGGATGCTTCTCGGCAGCAAGTGCAGTCAGCGCCGACAGGTTTGAATGCATGTGTGCCGTGAGGAAGGGTGTGTTTCCTGTGTGTGTGACTAAGAGAACAAAAGGGAGCCGCGTGTGTGTCCAGTTTGGGCTCCATTGCAAATACGAAGTACATAAACTCTGAAATTTGAAGCTGAAAATTGTAGAAGAAGTACAACTACTAAAAACTTGTACATAAAGTAGTGGTCAAAATTGATGGTTGAATGTTCCTTCTGGCAATATAATCGTTTAAAAACCTGTTGCAGTGTTGTTTTGTTGTGTGCTGCGGGAGCACTGCTGTTACGGTGTTGAAAAATAGCTGAAACTTAACTGTTGCTATATTTTGTGCTGTATTGCTATATTCACCCAGTGTGTTGAGACAGATGTGTACGCAGCTCTGTCCTGTGCCCTACTGAAGCATAGGAGGGGCGTATACCACCGAGTGGGCGTGCCTAGACCTCACACACTCGGGCCTGCTTAACAGGAAGAAAGGAGAGAGGCTGACTTCCCTCCTCCCCATCTGAGACTCTATGGAGTCAGGTCTGACCACTTAATATTATTTGGCTTACACCACATATTCTGTACATTAACTGAGAGCTGCAATACAGTATTGGCATATATGGTTGCATTGTTTGATTTAAATGTATTACCAGATGCTGAATTCAGAATAAGTGCTTAAGAAGAGGTGACGTAGGACATATAACATAACTTGTGCTTGAAACATGTATGTTGCTTAACTTAGTTAAGAAGACCAAATTGCAATTATTGCCATTCTAAAACTACGCAATTGAGCCTATCCAGGTATAAAAACATCAAAAGACAATATTCAAATTGTTGATACGCACAGCAGAAATGGACGGAATACCGGTAACCCTCTTGGGAATGAAATATCCCCTGAGCAAAAAAGACATAGTGAAAACATCTGAAAATTGGGAGAAGCGAACTAAAAACTTATGCAGTCCTTGGCCAGCTGGAGGCACATTTGACGTCAATGCATTCGAAGAGATGCAACTCAAAAAAAAATAAAAGACTAAAAACCGTTGGACAAAGGCAAGAAAAGACAACAGAAAAGACAGAAAGAGGAAGAGATAATTAAACTGTTCAAAGATGAAGGCACAAATTACAGGAACAGGTTGAGAGAAATCCGAGAGAATTTAAGAGCTAAAAAGGTGCGAGCGGAGAGGAAACAGACAAAGAAACAGCTAGTGTCAACAGATACTGCAGGAATATATCCAAATCTGGCAGGGGTCGTTCAAATTTCAGGAGACATTGAATTTGATCCTTACTGAGCATCTCATGTCCAATATAAAGAGTCGACTCCAAAAGTTTACAGCAGAGAAAGGAACAAGGAAGTTGTAAAGGACAAACCAAAAGTCTTAGATTGTTTTGCAGAGAGAAACCAGGCTCTGAAAGAGAAAGAGGCAGAGGCATATTGGTTGAAGTTTGACCAACTAAGTGAAGAAAACCTGTAACATACTAAGTATCAAGAGATAGAAGTAGAGGCAGAACAGGAAAAAGGGCTTAAGAGATGTTAAGGGAGAAGCGAGGGCACACGATATGAGAGAGCAGGGCAAAGTATGTGAAGCTCGAGCAAATTACACTGAAGGACCTCGGGAAGTAGAACAGAGAGATATTGTGTCAGGAAGTCTTACATTTGCTGCAGGAAGCCAACAGGGGGCCAAAAGCAAGGAGAAAGATTATGACCTTAGATACAGACCTGCAATAAGGCCTCCAGACAGATATGACCCTGGGCAATATCCAATATGGATAAAGGGGGCACAGGGACAGTATAGCCCATGGCAAACACTCGACCTTGAGGGACTGATTGCTCGACTTCCTAACGTCCATGAGGGGGCCAGCAAATGGATAAAAGCATTCAAGGAAGAGACAGTGGGCAAAATATTGGCTCTTGGCGACATTAAGGCACTGTGGGCCCGAACCATGGGGGTGCCAACAATGGAAAATGTCTTGCGCATGAGTGGCGCACAATGGATGGTTGATCCACTAGCCGATGGAACTGAATTCAATCCATATCGAGCTGGCTTATGGGGGGCCCTGAGGAAAGAATATCCGGTCAAGATTGACCCCAAGGCACTGAAGGGTGAGCTTCTTACTGATACAGAGAATCCAGCTGCCTACATCAGTCGTCAACTGAAAAGATGGAAGCAGGAAACTGAGGAGGAAGCTGAGAGAAGCCACAATGACACAATGACACCACAATGACAATTCTGGAATCAATCTTCAAATGAGCGTAACATAAAAAAGAACAAATGTTTATTGGCTGGGGGATATAACTGAACAAATGACTTAAATTCTACAGAAGTGGGAACATTTTAAATTTAATCTAATACATAATAATAGGAAAACAGGGAGCAGCCATAAATATTGACCCCAATCCTTTCATTTTCAGAGTGATACAATGTTCCTGAATCTATAACATACATGACTTTGCGGGTAAATCTTAATTTGGAATCAAAAGACTTGAGAGGTACTTTTAGGGCGCTGCTAGTTTACTGTTTTATTTTTACTATTTGTATTATTGAGTTGTTTACGCATCTGAAGGTTAAAAGCTCCAGAGTGCCTGTGTGGGGGCGTACATGTGTTACATGCTCTGTACGTTGGTGGGGTTGATGCATAATGAAAGTTTACTATTTTGTTTATTTTCTTATTAAATTGATAGTTGCAGCTATGGCATTGCTAACCATGTTGATTTCTGATTTGCACAGTGTAGATACACTGTGCAAGAAAAATTGCAAACAACAGGGATATTGGTCGCCATTTTTGCAGACAATGGTGGATGATGTGCTAGGACAATGGGAAATTTGTGCCCAAAATAATGCAAGAAAAGGAATATTAGCCATATTCCAGTGCCAGAAGGACCATTCAAACATCTGTTCACAGACTATGTTGACGTGAGAAAATCAGTGCATGGAAAGCATTGCATGGTAGTAATAATTGATCGCTTAAGTCGTTGGGTTGAAGAAATAGCATCAAAAGGCCTAGGGTCAGAAACTGTTGTTAAGTTCTTGATAAAAGAAGTAATTCCACGTTTTGGTATACATTCAGAAATAAGTTCAGATAATGGATCAGCATTTGTGCAGAACGTAGCTTGAGGAATCTTATAACAGTTAAGAAGCAGACAAAGGTTGGTTGGTTGGTTGGTTGGTGTATATCATCATCAGTCTCAAGGGACAGTCAAAAGAGTTCTCTAAAAGGCAAAGCAGCACAAAGCTCAATTGCAATGATGCTCTACCACTAACACTAATGAGTTATCGCATGCAAACTAACAGAAGCAGACATTTAACCCTGCATGAGAGGCGGACTGGTGGACTCATGCCACACCGCATTTGAGAGGACCCTATAAGGGACCTCCGCTTGAGCAGTTGCAAATGCAGTTGAAGGAATATATGAGGTGGCTAACTGCCATACATGAAGTCATCTATTTACAGGAAAAAAACAGGGTTCCTGATTCTAGTTCAGTAGCAGAGAGCCCGGTGGTGCCAGGAGACCAGGTCCACATTCAGGTCCAGAGAAAGTGACGCGAAGGGCCATACACAGGGCAACACCAACTGCTGTCCAGGTGGAGGGAAGAACTACATGGTACCATCCAAACCACTACACCACTGTCCATAGAGCTGAAGCAGACATCTAGCATTGCCACGCACGAGGACATCTATATCAACATATATGAACTTTGCACTTCCTGTATCAGTATCGGGTTGATATATGTATACTCTGTATCAGCATATTAACATGCATTTGTTACTCATGGTGTTTGCATCTGTATTGGTAAATGCAGGAACTACAATATTCCTATAGGAAGAACTCTTGATTGTGTAAATTTATGCTAATCTCATTTTGATCTTATTTTCAGTTAAATAGGTAATTCATTTACTCAGTAATCACAGTGAAGCAATTCATATTTCAGTTTTACATTGTTGGTTTATGTTTATGATCTACACACAACTGGGCACCGCAGGCAAAATGCTGACTTGACAAGATCTGCCAGGCTTACATTCCATTTATAACCTATATTTATGTATGTAACCTATTTTTATGTATGTATAGTAATGGAACCACATCCAGCGCAAAAGCGTGATCGCCCATGATTAAGTTGAGAGGCAAGGGGGTCTTGAGGGAATTTTTCTAGCATTTTGATGCTAGTTTTTGTCCGTCACTGGTTGTTTGGTTCCAGCTAAAATATTTATATCATCATGTTGGCGATATTGAAATCGCCAAAGGGGGAATTATGTGGAAGAAAATGTACTATATTCAGGACAATAGTATGCAAGTGAACCGTGTGTTCTTGGCAATCATTTAATATTATGTAACTGTTCAATATCAGAAAGGAAGTACACAAGTTGTTTTTAACATTGAGTGTTTTACCAGAAACATCCATCATCAGCGAGGAAGCGACATTGTGTATTGCCAGGTCACCGTGACATGGTTACTAAGGTAGCCAGGGCCAACAATAGAACAATGGAAAGTTCTAGTTTGGGTTTGTGAGGGCTGGGGTGAGGTTCTAAGAACTCCTTGATATAAACTGATGTTGGCTCTATGTGGAGCCAGTGCCCATATTCACAATGACGTGTAAGATAGCACTCATGTGTGAATGAATAAACGAAGCCTCAACTGTCTCCGCAAATTGATATATAGAATTATACTATTGTATATTGTTCTTCTAAACACCTTCAAACTGCACCTAGTCACCCCATCTCATTTCCATTGAGTGCAGTTAATGTGTCTCAAGTGATTGTAGTATAACGACACCTGTGTCTGAGAGGTCCAGTCACTGGTTCAGAAGTATTCCTGCCAGAATTACACAATGAAGACAAAAGAACACTCCAAGCAACTCAGAGAAAAGATATTTGAAAAGAATAAGTCAGGGGATGGCTACAAAACAAATTCCAACTCACTGCGCATCCCCCCGAGTTCATTTCAATCCATCATCAAGAAATGGGAGGAGTATGGCCATCCTTGCAAATTGAGTGACTGGGCAAGAGGGAGACTGGTGAGGGAGACCACCAAGACACCTACGACCTCTCTGAAGGAGTTAAAACCTTCAGTGGCTGAGATTGGAGAGACTGTGCATACAACTGTTGCCCGAGTACTTCACTAGTCAAAGCTGTATGGGAGAGTGGCAAAGACAAAGCCACTGTTGAAAAATCTCGAACTGGAGTTCGCCCAAAGGCATGTGGGAGATTCCAAGGTCAATTTGGAGGAAGGTTATTTGATCTGATGAGACAAAAATGTAGCTTTTGGGTCATCAGATTATTCGCTCTGTTTGGCCGACACGTAAACACTGCACATCTCCACAAACACACCATCCCCACATTGAAGCATGGTGGTGGCAGCATCATGGTGTGGGATGCTTCTTGGCAGCAGGCCCTGGAATGCTTGCAAAGATAGAGGGGAAAATGAATGCAGCAGAATTTTGTAAAATCCTGGAGGACATTATGACTCAGTATGCAAGAGAGCTACAACCTCGGAGAAGAGCTGTTCACGCCCGATCCTGAAGCAAGCTTACAGAGCCTGTGCTTTTTTGCAAGGAAGAATGGACAGAAATTTCAGTATCCAGACGTGCAAGCCTGATAGAGACCTCTCCACACCGACTCAGTGCTGTGATTGCAGCCAACGGTGCATGTACTAATTGGCTTGTACCTGTACCATGCTCAATGACAATGAAGTTGAAGCAAATCTAATTCACTGGTGTAGCCTTACTGACACCTACTGGAAGTTTGCACACATTGCTGCATAGTAATGACTAGTGATCAAAACACATCACACACAATATTAAACCCAAATAACACAAAAAAAAGAATATAAAGTAACCCTCATATTAACATCCTTTCAATGGAAATACGCTTGTCTACCCTAAACATGACATCTACGCCACATTGAGGTCACAGACATTCCTTATGTCACCCTTTGTCCTTTTGTCACCATGGAGAGAATTATCATTTTGGTTTAATTTAATCAGTGTTACATATTGGCAACATACACAAATCTATTCCCATGTCTGAAGAAACACTAAGCAGTTTATTGGATACACAGCAACATGACTTCATCCAGGGTCATGGGTGGCTTCATCACTTTCTTCTAAACACTGTAAAATGGCACCTTGTCCTCCCATCTCATCTTTACTTCATGTATGAATTTGCTCTTGGCCACACCCAGAATCGGCCTCAGCTCAAACATCACCTATAATGCAAGTAAGTGTTAAAACTTGCAACAATGCTTGCTGAGTGCATAAGCCAAAATTATGATTTAATCACTGGCATTATGAAGATCCTTGAAACATGGCTATGCATCAGGGATCATTGTTAGCTTGTCCTCTTCTTTCAGGATGTAACTGTTGATGAAGGCTCTTCTAAACACCTTCAAACTACACCTAGTCACCCCATCTCAATTCCATCGAGTGCAGTTAATGTGTCTCAAGTGATTGTAGTATAACGACACCTGTGTCTGGGAGGTCCAGTCACTGGTTCAGAAGTATTCCTGCTAGAATTACACAATGAAGACAAAAGAACACTCCAAGCAACTCAGAGAAAAGATATTTGAAAAGAATAAGTCAGGGGATGGCTACAAAACCATTTCCAACTCACTGCACATCCCCCCGAGTTAATTTCAATCCATCATCAAGAAATGGGAAGAGTATGGCCATCCTCGCAAATTGAGTGACTGGGCAAGAGGGAGACTGGTGAGGGAGACCACCAAGACACCTACAACCTCTCTGAAGGAGTTAAAACCTTCAGTGGCTGAGATTGGAGAGACTGTGCATACAACTGTTGCCCGAGTTCTTCACTAGTCAAAGCTGTATGGGAGAGTGGCAAAGAGAAGGCCACTGTTGAAAAATCTGGAACTGGAGTTTGCCCAAAAGGCATTTGAGAGACTCCAAGGTCAATTTGGAGGAATGTTATTTGATCTGATGAGACACAAATTTTGCATTTGGGTCATCAGATTATTCGCTCTGTTTGGCCAACACGTAAACACTGCACATCTCCACAAACACACCATCCCAACTTTGAAGCATGGTGGTGGCAGCATCATGGTGTGGGATGCTTCTTGGCAGCAGGCCGTGGAAGGCTTTTAAAGAAAGAGGGGAAAATGAATGCAGCAACATTCTGTGAAATCCTGGAGGACATTATGACTTAGTATGCAAGAGAGCAACAACCTCGGAGAAGAGCAGTTCACGCCCGATCCCGAAGCAAGCTTACAGAGCTTGAGCTTTTTTGCATGGAAGAATGGACAGAAATTGCAGTATCCAGACGTGCAAGCCTGATAGAGACCTCTCCACACAGACTCAGTGCTGTGATTGCAGCCAAAGGTGCATGTACTAATTGGCTTGTACCTGTGCTCTGCTCAATGACAATGACATTGAATCAAATCTAATTCACTGGTGTAGCCTTACTGACACCTACTGGAAGTTTGCAGATATTGCTGCATAGTAATGACTATTGATCAAAACACATCACACACAATATTAAACCCAAATAACACAAAAAAAGAATATAAAGGAACCCTCTTATTAACATCCTTTCAATGGAAATACATTTGTCTACCCTAAACATGACATCTGCGAAACATTGAGGTCACAGACATTCCTTATGTCACCCTTTGTCCTTTTGTCACCATGGAGAGAATTATCATTTTGGTTTAATTTAATCAGTGTTACATATTGGCAACATACACAAATCTATTCCCATGTCTGAAGAAACACTAAGCAGTGTATTGGATACACAGCAACATGACTTCATCCAGGGTCATGGGTGGCTTCATCACTTTCTTCTAAACACTGTAAAATGGCACCTTGTCCTCCCATCTCATCTTTACTTCATGTATGAATTTGCTCTTGGCCACACCCAGAATCGGCCTCAGCTCAAACATCACCTATAATGCAAGTAAGTGTTAAAACTTGCAACAATGCTTGCTGAGTGGATAAGCCAAAATTATGATTTAATCACTGGCATTATGAAGATCCTTGAAACATGGCTATGCATCAGGGATCATTGTTAGCTTGTCCTCTTCTTTCAGGATGTAACTGTTGATGAAGGCTCTTCTAAACACCTTCAAACTACACCTAGTCACCCCATCTCAATTCCATCGAGTGCAGTTAATGTGTCTCAAGTGATTGTAGTATAACGACACCTGTGTCTGGGAGGTCTAGTCACTGGTTCAGAAGTATTCCTGCTAGAATTACACAATGAAGACAAAAGAACACTCCAAGCAACTCAGAGAAAAGATATTTGAAAAGAATAAGTCAGGGGATGGCTACAAAACCATTTCCAACTCACTGCACATCCCCCCGAGTTCATTTCAATCCATCATCAAGAAATGGGAGGAGTATGGCCATCCTCGCAAACTGAGTTACTGGGCAAGAGGGAGACTGGTGAGGGAGACCACCAAGACACCTACGACCTCTCTGAAGGAGTTAAAACCTTCAGTGGCTGAGATTGGAGAGACTGTGCATACAACTGTTGCCCGAGTTCTTCACTAGTCAAAGCTGTATGGGAGAGTGGCAAAGAGAAAGCCACTGTTGAAAAATCTGGAACTGGAGTTTGCCAAAAGGCATTTGAGAGACTCCAAGGTCAATTTGGAGGAATGTTATTTGATCTGATGAGACACAAATTTTGCTTTTGGGTCATCAGATAATTCAGAAATCCATATCCACAAACACACCATCCCCACATTGGTGGGGCAGCATCATGGTGTGGGATGCTTCTCAGCAGCAGGCCCTGGAAAGCTTGTAACTATAGAGGGGAAAATGAATGCAGCAACATTTTGTGAAATCCTGGAGGACATTATGACTCAGTATGCAAGAGAGGGACAACGTCGGAGAGAACTGTTCATGCCCGATTCCCAAGCAACCTGACAGAGCTTGAGCTTTTTTGCTAGGAAGAATGGAAAGAAATTGCAGTATCCAGATGTACAAGCCTGATTGAGACCTCTCCACACAGACTCAGTGCTGTGATTGCAGCCAAAGGTGCATCTACTCATTGGCTTGTACCTGTACTCTGCTCAATGACAATAAAGTTGAATCAAATCTAATTCAGTTGTGTAGCCGTACTGACACCTACTGGAAATTTGCAGATATTGCTGCATAGTAATGACTGGTGATCAAAACACATCACACACATCATTAAACCCACATAACACAAAAGAAGAATATAAATGAACCCTCTTATTAACATTCTTTCAAAGGAAATACGATTGTCTACCCTAACATGACATCTGTGCCACATTGAGGTCACAGACATTCCTTTTGTCACCCTTTGTCCTTTTGTCACCACCAAGAGTATTATCAATCTGAGTGTATTTAATCAGCGATACGTATCGGTAACATACACCAATCTATTCCCATGAGTGGCGTCCGGCAGGAGACCGTAAGCGTCTGGTCAGGACAGGGTCCGATTCTTTTGTCTTTCAATGGCCAAAAGAAGGAGGAGGCTGACCTGACCCAAAGACTGACTCAAGTTCTGGGCTTGGGAGGAAGAGGAGATTGCGGTGGCAGCGGTGGTAGTAGTCGCCAGAGTTAGAAAGGAGGAAGACAAAATCTACCACCCGACCTGCCCCCAGTCCAGTATGTGTGATGTGGCCCAAGGTGAGTAGTGTGAAAATACACATTTTAATATGTCACGTAGAAGATTGGGGGATTAAAAATCACTTATTCTCACTTGTGTAATTACTCACAGCTATGACACCAGACAACTGAAAAGACACCAGCATGGCAATGCCAGTGATCAACTGCCAGCGGACAGTCCTGTCCCTCAGTAACTGTAGAACAGAAACAACTTGTAGATTGTTCTGGCGCTCCATTCCGTCATTCCATGCATTCCATTCATCTCTCCTTTTTTTCAGAGGAATCTCCTGAGGGGTGAGACCAAAACAGAATATTTAAAAGTAGCATTGAACTGCTTAATTCCAGAAGTTTTAAATAGAGTTACTTGTGTCTAGTTTGTTTGTAATTTATGTTGAAAATTACCAGTATTTGTCCTTTAGAACCAGTTTAACAAATCAGGCTGGGTTTGCTCTTTATTTACCCAATAAGCTGGCAAGTGCCTGTCTCTTGTTCCAAACATGACCTCCATTTCCAGAAGTGTCAGCATCCTTAAAATAAAAACTAAAACGCACAATTTTCTCTGAAATAAGTTGAAATTGACCATTAATTATTCAATATCTGATAGATGTGATACTTTGCCTTGCTTTCCAATGTAACATATTTAAAATAATATAACAAATGAATAGTGCTGGACTAAATTATAGCAATCCCTGAGAAGTGATAATAAATAATGGTGTCTTCAACCTTAGAATCAATAATTCAGCCTCTATAAATGGAGAAAACCTTTCCAAGTGCTGTTTTCTCTCAGGGACAATTTTCGACTTTTTATTTTTAGGGTACCAAGACTTTTAGCCATGTCTGCATATCAAGACTCCAGGCTTAGCACAGTCAGCTCAGAACCAAGAGCGCAGTAGAACAGGCTGAACCTTGCAAACAACAATGCACTTTTTTTCTGCAGCAGCCTCATCGTTCTTCTCTATCAGCAGGTATCCAGGGCTCTCAGGCATGGAGAACAGCCCACCAAGCTGCGCCAATGCAAGTATGGCAATACCTGCGTTCCAAATTATTATGCAAATTGGATTTAAGTGTCATAAACATTAATTTTTTTTGCTTTTCAATTATATTCATGGATGGTATTGTGTTATTGAAATCCATCTCAGACACCTGTGGAAATTAGTTTGCGAGGTGGGCCCAATCAAAGGAGAACTACTTAAGAGGGACGTTCCATTAAGCAGGCCACAGGTTTCAAGCAATATGGGAAAGAAAAAGGATCTCTCTGCTGCCGAAAAGTGTCAAATAGTGCAATACCTTGGACAAGGTATGAAAACATTAGATATTTAGCAAAAATTTAAGCGTGATCATCGTACTGTGAAGAGATTTGCGGCTGATTCAGAGCGCAGACGGGGTCGTGCAGATAAAGGCATAATGAGGAAGGTTTCGGCCAGACAAATTCATCGGGTTAGGAGAGCAGCTGCTAAAATGCCATTACAAAGCAGCAAACAGGTATTTGAAGCCGCTGGTGCCTCTGGAGTCCCGCAAACCTCATGGTGTAGGATCCTCCAGAGGTTTGCAGTTGTGCATAAACCTACTATTCGGCCACCTAAACAATGCTCACAAGCAGAAACGGTTGCAGTGGGATCAGAAATACATAAGGACTAATTTTCAAACAGTCTTGTTTACTGATGAGTGCTGTGCAACCCTGCAACAGCACTGCAGATGGATAGAGTAGTGGATGGCCACCATGTCCCAACAAGGCTGCGACGTCAGCAAGGAGGTGGCGAGGTTATGTTTTGGGCCGGAATCATGGGGAGAGAGCTAGTAGGCCCCTTTAGGGTCCCTGAAGGTGTGAAAATGACCTCAGTAAAGTATTTAAAGTTTCTAAACTGACCACTTTCTTCCGTGGTAAAGAAAGAAAAGAACCGTGCCTTCCGTGGTAAAATCATCTTATGCACGACAATGCACCATCTCATGCTGCAAAGAGTACCTCTGTGTCATTGGCTGCTATGGGCATAAAAAGGAGATAAACTCATGGTGTGGCCCCCATCTTCACTTGACCTTAACCCTATTGAGATCTTGGAGCATCCTCAAGCAAAAGATCTATGAGGGTGGGAGGCAGTTCAGATCAAAACAGCAGCTCTGGGAGGCTATTCTGACATCCTGCAAAGAAATTTAACCAGAAACTCTCCAAAAACTCACAAGTTCAATGGAGGCAAGAATTGTGAAGGTGATATCAAAGAAGGGATCCTATGTTTACATGTAACTTGGCCTATTAAGATGTTTTTGATTGAAATAGCTTTTGATTTCAGTAAATATGACCTCCTAATGCTGCAAATTCAACAAATGGCCATTTTTAGTTCTTTACAACCTATAAAATGTTTTGCAACTCTGTTGTGCATAATCATTTGGAACTGTGCATTTTGAGTTTATTATTTAAAAAACAAAAAAAATACTGTTATCATTGGGAAGTTTGTTCAATACGATTTGAATTATACTCTAAAATTATACTGACTATCATTTGCATCGACGATTTAGGAAAATCTGAGAAAAATATCACTTGCATAATACTTACTGCAAAGTGGACTCCTGTATCCACAGACAATGAGGGTCAACTATACAAGAGATCTATTTAGCTCATAGATTTAGAGGTGATGGTGTAACCTTTGGGATCCTAATTTTATTTAAGAGGATGTTATTTTTTTGAATGTGGACAAGATAAACCACATTTCCTGTTTACATCTGCCACTCATCTGTCCAAATATCTCACGGAGACTTAATATCTGCCCAGCAAGCACACCCAGCAGTGTGGCCTTCTTGGGCATGTCTGTTGATGGTTGCCTCTGTGGCCAATTGAGAATTCAACCAGCCTATATACTATATTGTAGCTGACAAGATGGCAGCGCGTGTACATCGCGAGGCTCAACTAAATTTAGCAAATTAGTGCTTATTTACATAGTTTTCTCCTGCGTGTTCGCCCGATTCAGCGGGCCGAACCATTCATATAGTAGAGAGTCACTTTTAGACATTTTTTACCGAAGCAATAACGTAGTTTTGGACCACCCATTCAACTTCGACGAGCTCCCACCTGAGTTGGTAAAGTCACCGAGGTGTCAAGGAGTCATCCTGCCGACCGGCTACTCTCTGTGCCGGCGTCAGACCGCAAACAAAGACGGGGGAAACGCGGAGGTCTGCGTGCTAAATCCACACCGGCCATCGCTCCCTAGCATTTTCCTCGCCAAAGTGCGGTCTCTGCGAATAAGATGGATGAACTCAAGATCTGGACCCTCACACAGAAAAGGCTCATGGACTGCAGTCTCATGTTCTTCACTCTTCACGGAAACATGGCTTAGCGACGCTGTCCCGAACTGCGTGGTGGAGCTTGAGGGGCGCACCATCTTCAGGGCCGATAGAGAAGCGGCAGCCACAGGTAAAATCAGAGGTGGAGGAGTATGCATTTATGTAAACAAATCATGGTGCATGGACTCTGCCGTTGTGGATACCCATTGTTCTGCTGATCTGGAGTACCTGGTTATCAAGTGCAGGCCCTTCTACCTTCCACGTGAGTTCACCTGCATTGTTGCTGCTGCGGTTTATGTCCCACTGGATGCTAATGCTAAAGTGGCCATGAGAGAACTTTATGCTGCCATCAACAAACTGCAGACCATGCATCCGGATGAGGCCTTTATTGTCGCTGGGGATTTTAACCACCGCACTCTATGATCTGTTCTTCCTAAGTTCCGACAGAACGTCTCCTGCTCCACAAGGGGACAAAGGACTTTGGACCATGTTTACACCAGTGTAGCTAAGGCATACAAAGTCACTCCCCTCCCCCACCTTGGTCACTCTGATCACCTCTCTTTGTTCCTGATCCCCAAGTACTCCCCCATCATCAAACAGATCAAACCCACAACAAGGACCGTCAAAATCTGGTCCGAGGGTGCTGATTCCATTCTCCAACAGCAATTCCAACAAACAGATTTGAATGTGTTCTCCGTTCAGGCCACCACAGACTCCCTGATTAACATTGACATTCTCACAAACTCTGTCCTGGATCATATCAACAGGTGTGTGGACAGAGTGACATCACTTAAAACAATAAAAACTTTCTCCAACCAGAAGCCCTGGATGAACAGAGAGGTTCGCCCTCTGCTCAATGCCAGAGATGCAGCCTTCAGGTCTGGAGACCAGGAGCCCTTCCCCTAGCTAGGGCCAACCTGAGAAGTGAAATCTCACAGGCCAAACATGGCTACAAACTGAAGGTTGAAGAGCACTTCAACTCCTCTGACCCCCAGCTTATGTGGCAAGGCATACAGTCACTCACCAGCTACAAACCACCCAACACTGTGCCCCCTACCAGCTCCACCTCCACCCCCCTCCCTGACGAGCTCAACCACTTCTACGCTCGCTTTGACCGGGAAAACAGGGAGGTGATGTCCAAGGCAGATCTACCTCTCAACGATCTGCCTCTCACACTCTCCACCTCAGAGGTCCTGAGCAAGGTGAACGCCCGGAAGGCAGCTGGCCCCGATGGAATACCTGGGCGCGTGCACAAAGCGTGTGCAGAGCAGCTGGCCGGGGTCTTTGCGGACATTTTCAACCTGTCCTTGGCCCAAGCAGTTGTTCCCACTACCTTTAAGACCGCCACCATCGTGCCAGTGCCGAAGCACTCCACCGCTACAGCCCTGAATGACTTCCATCCTGTTGCCCTCACCCCCATCATCGCCAAGTGCTTTGAGAGGCTGGTCCTCTCACACTCAAAAACCTGCCTGCCTGCTACTTGGGACCCTCACCAGTTTGCCTACCGCCACAATAGGTCAACTGAGGACGCCATCTCCACGGCACTTCATTCCACACTGACACACTTGGACACCCAGAACTGTTACGCCAGAATGCTGTTCATTGACTTCAGCTTAGCATTCAATACTGTGATCCCCTCCAAGTTGATATCCAAGCTCAGCCAGCTTGGTATCAACTCATCCCTCTGCAATTGGACTCTGGACTTTCTATCTAACACACCCCAGTCTGTTAAGATAGACAACCTCTCCTCCTCCACTATCACCCTGAACACCAGCGTGCCACAAGGTTGCGTGCTGAGCCCTCTCCTTTACTCCCTATTCACCCATGACTGCGCTCCTATCTATGGTTCCAATTCCATAATTAAGTTCGCAGATGACACCACGGTGATAGGCCTGATCAGAGGCGACGATGAGACGGCCTACAGGGAGGAAGTACGGTACCTGACCACGTGGTGTGCACACACACCCATCTCCATCAACGGAGCTGCAGTGGAGTGTGTGCCCAGCTTCAAGTTCCTTAGCATCCACATCTCCGATGATCTCACCTGGTCCATAAACTCCTCCACCCTGGTCAAAAAGGCGCACAGCTCCTCTACTTTCTTCGGAGCCTTAAGAAAGCTCACCTTTGTCCCAGGATCCTGGTGAACTTCTACTGCTGTGCTATTGAGAGCATTCTTACAAACTGTATCACAGAATCTATAAACTAATTTTATTACTTTGAAAGGAATTCTGTAATGTAGTTTTGATTTTATGTTCAGAAAAGGCTGCTTTAAAGATCAAAACGTACTGCTCTGCATCAGACCGGAAAGCACTCCAGCGGGTGGTGAAAACTGCCCAAAGGATCACCGGTACACAACTGGACAGTATCGAACAGATCTACCGTCGACGCTGTTTGGGCAAAACCAGGAACATGATAAAAGAGTCATTCCACCCCAATAATAAACTTTTCACCATCCTCCCATCCGGCAGGCGTTACAGAAGCCTCCGCTCTCGCACCAGCAGGCTCAGGAAGAGTTTCTTCTACGAGGCAGTGACCCTGTTGAACTCTACTCCATTCCCCCACTCAACTCCATCCTCCCTCTAGCATCATCTTGCACTCCACTGCCATTTGCACAACTTTCGGTTTTGCACTGATCTTTTTCATTTCACTTCCACTGCCATTTGCACAACTTTCTGTTTTCACTGATCAGACTCCTTGCACTATTTATTTACATATTTATTAATTTATAATTATAGTTAGTATTTAAAGTATATATAGTGTATATAGTTTATTCTGTATATATTCTGTGTTCTGTATATATAATAGTACACTTTCAGTGGCCCCATCTGGCCCCTTGGAACAATTTCTAGAGGCACTATTGTAGGCCTGTAGGCCTGAAAAAGGCCTGTGTGTGTATTTGATCCTAGGGTATACGAATAAATGTTATACGAATAAATGTTATTTGATCATTAGACATTTTATATATTAAATGCTGTTGACTTTGAAATCAGTGTTGTTTCTTTTTCTGCATTTACAATTCATACACAATGTGTTAACTTGAAGCAGTACACACACACAATCACATACGGTGTGCGCGCACTCACATATACAACCAAATATGCGCACACCACAAGTTTAAAATACTTCAGATTTTACAGGTTTTGGGGATTTTTTGCCATTCCTATTAAAATAAGTTTACATTTCCTTCAGGCCCTCCAAACCTTCAAGCACTTGTAGGCTTCAATCTTTCAGGCATTTTAGCAGCGTTCAGCTCACCAAGAAGAGGCTTTTTCGGCTCCCAAACAGCTCTTTATTATTTTTCATTTTTTTGCCAAATTTAGTGCTACTTTGACATATGATATGTCTAGTCTAGTTCCTGAGCCCACGTGGTAATATCCTTCACAGAATGATGTCGGTTATTAATGCAGTGCCGCCTGAAGGATCGAAGGTCACGGGCATTCAATGTTGGTATTCGACCTTGCCGCTTACGTGCAGAGATTTCTCCAGATTCTCTGAATCTTTTGATGATATTATGGACTGTAGATGATGAAATCCCTAAATTCCTTGCAATTGCAACAAAACGTTCTTCAACTGTTGGACTATTTGCTTTTGCGATTTGGTTTGTAATTATACTAAACCTTATAATTTCCAGAATTCCTTAGTTTTACATGTTTAGTATAAAAAGATTAAATGTAAAAACAAACACTATTACACATTTTAATGTGGGAACACGGCACGCGGCTTCTTCCTTTAGAGCTCTTCCTTTACAGCAGCAGCTTTTTAGAGGTTTAATCATGAGAACTGTAGCCGAAGAGGTAGCGGTGTCTTAAAATCTGGACAAATATAACATGCATAGAGAGATACCACTAGAAGTTGATTGGAAAATTGTTTTGGTCTGCTTTGATCTATCCATAAAAATGTCACGGGTTAACGGAACAGAGGACCCATAAGGTCCGAGGGCTGGCGGTGAGAGACGAGGTCGAGGGCAGGCGTAAATCCAAGGGCTGGAGAAGGGAAATGAGGTCAGGTGCAGGCATGGGTCGGTACACAGGAGCTGAGACAGAAGACGTGGTCAGGTGCAGGCATGGGTCAGCACACAGGTAAAACAAGATCAGATGAGGAGTACTGTCACGAGGATTACAAACACAAGGAAGTCACGAACGATAACAAACTGACAAAGAACACACAGAACACATGGGTATATGTATACAAGACAAGGGAGGAGACAACAAGACACAGGTGAACGACATTAGGGAAGGCAGGTAATCACACTGACGGGGACGCACAGGAAGGTAGGAGGTGAAGACGCCTGAAACAGAGACAAGACTGTGAGTTTCAAAAATAAAATAAAATTACATTACATTACGATCATTTAGCAGACGCTTTTATCCAAAGCGACGTACATTGCATTACCACCCATTACAGAGGGGGGAGCAGTTGGGGGTTCGGTGCCTTGCTCAGGGGCACCTAGGCAGGGACTCGAACCTCCGACCCTGCGCTTCCCAAGCGGAAGCCCTACCAACTCAGCTACTGCCTCCCCCTATTTATAAAATAGATAATTTAAAAAAATCAATAACAAATTATGAGAAGAACATGAATACATAAATAATAACAGGCAACACAGCAGCATCAAACAGTCTCTCTCTCTCTCTCTCTCTCTTTCTCTCTCTTTGAAGGCGCTGATCATTTTGTCGTACGAGTCAAAGAAATGTTTAGGTAGGAGATTAAAACAGGTAAAAAAATCTGAACGTGATCATTTTGATCACGTTTATTTTCCCAATTAAGGAGAGTGGTAAACTGTTCCATCTAAGAAAGACTGTCTTTCAAGTCTTCAGGGTTGCGGTGAGCGCAGTGTCTGTGGCGGGAAGGAGGTCTGAGAATGTACGAGGCATAGTCTCGAGATACTTCAACCCCGAGCTACCGAGCTTGAAGGGGAAGTCTGTTTTGCGGAGATGCAAACTTAAAGTATTAATGGGGTAACATTTGCTCTTTGAAATATTGATTTTGTAGCCAGAAAAAACTTCCATTGAGTGCAGTTAATGTGTCTCAAGTGATTGTAGTATAACGACACCTGTGTCTGGGAGGTCCAGTCACTGGTTCAAAAGTATTCCTGCTAGAATCACACAATGAAGACAAAAGAACACTACAAGCAACTCAGAGAAAAGATATTTGAAAAGAATAAGTCAGGGGATGGCTACAAAACCAATTCCAACTCACTGCGCATCCCCCCGAGTTCATTTAAATCCATCAACAAGAAATGGGAGGAGTATGGCCATCCTCACAAACTGGGCAAGAGGGAGACTGGTGAGGGAGACCACCAAGACACCTACGACCTCTCTGAAGGAGTTAAAACCTTCAGTGGCTGAGATTGGAGAGACTGTGCATACAACTGTTGCCCGAGTACTTCACTAGTCAAAGCTGTATGGGAGAGTGGCAAAGACAAAGCCACTGTTGAAAAATCTCGAACTGGAGTTTGCCCAAAGGCATGTGGGAGACTCCAAGGTCAATTTGGAGGAAGGTTATTTGATCTGATGAGACAAAAATGTAGCTTTTGGGTCATCAGATTGTTCGCTCTGTTTGGCCAACACTTAAACACTGCACATCTCCACAAACACACTATCCCCACATTGCAGCATGGTGGTGTGGCAGCATCATGGTGTGGGAGGCTTCTTGGCAGCAGGCCCCAGAAGGCTTGTAAAGATAGAGGGGAAAATAAATGCAGCAAAATTAAGTGAAATCTTGGAGGACATTATGACTCAGTATGCAAGAGAGCTACAACCTCGGAGAAGAGCTGTTCACGCCCGATTCCTTTTGCAAGGAAAAATGGAAAGAAATTGCAGTGTTCAGACGTGCAAGCCTGATAGAGACCTCTCCACAGAGACTCAGTGCTGTGATTGCAGCCAAAGGTGCATGTACTAATTGGCTTGTACCTGTACTCTGCTCAATGACAATGAAGTTGAATCAAATCTAATTCACTGGTGTAGCCATACTGACACCTACCGGAAGTTTGCAGATATTGCTGCATAGTAATGACTAGTGATCAAAACACATCACACACAATATTGAACCCAAATAACACAAAAGAACAATATAAAGGAACCCTCTTATTAACATCCTTTCAATGGAAATACGTTTGTCTACCCTAAACATGACATCTGCGCCACATTGAGGTCACAGACATTCCTTATGTCACCCTTTGTCCTTTTGTCACCATAGAGAGAATTATCATTTTGGGTTCATTTAATCAGTGTTACACATTGGCGACATACACAAATCTATTCCCATGTCTGAAGAAACACTAAGCAGTGTATTGGATACACAGCAAAATGACTTCATCCAGGGTCATGGATGGCTTCATCACTTTTTTCTAAACACTGTAAAACGGTACCTTGTCCTCCCATCTTGTCTTTACTTCATTTATAAATTTGCTCTTGGCCACACCCAGAATCGGCCTCAGCTCACACATCACCTATAATGCAAGTAAGTGTTAAAACTTGCAACAATGCTTGCTGAGTGGATAAGCCAAAATTATGAATTAATCGCTGGCATTATGAAGATCCTTGAAACATGGCTATGCATCAGGGATCATTGTGAGCTCATCCTCTTCTTTCAGGACGTTACTGTTGATGAAGGCTCTTCTGAACACCTTCAAACTGCACCTAGTCACCCCATCTCAATTCCATTGAGTGCAGTAAATGTGTCTCAAGTGATTGTAGTTTAACGACACCTGTGTCTGGGAGGTCCAGTCACTGGTTCAGAAGTATTCGTGCTAGAATTACACACAGTGAAGACAAAAGAACACTCCAACTCCACACTGGTGAGGGGGGACCACCAAGACACCTACGACCACTCTGAAGGAGTTAAACCTTAAAACCTTCAGTGGCTGAGATTGGAGAGACTGTGCATACAACTGTTGCCCGAGTTTTTCACTAGTCAAAGCTGTATTTGAGGGTGGCAAAGAGAAAGCCACTGTTAAAAAATCTCAAACTGGAGTTCGCCCAAAGGCATTTGGGAGACTCCAAGGTCAATTTGGAGGAAGGTCTGATTGATTGAAATTTAGCCTTTGGGTCATCATATTATTCGCTCTGTTTTGCCAACACTTAAACACTGCACATCTCCACAAACAAACTATCCCCACATTGCAGCATGGTGGTGTGGCAGCATCATGGAATGGGATGCTTCCTGGCAGCAGGCCCTGGAAGGCTTGTAAAGATAGAGGGGAAAATGAATGCAGCAACATTTCGTGAAATCCTGGAGGACATTATGACTCAGTATGCAAGAGAGCTACAACCTCGGAGAAGAGCTGTTCACGCCGGATCCCAAAGCAAGCTTACAGAGCTTGAGCTTTTTTGCAAGGAAGAATGGACAGAAATTGCAGTATCCAGACGTGCAAGCCTGATAGAGACCTCTCCACACAGACTCAGTGCTGTGATTGCGGCCAACGGTGCATCTACTCATTGGCTTGTACCTGTACTCTGCTCAATGACAATGAAGTTGAATTAAATCTAATTCACTGGTGTAGCCTTACTGACACCTACCGGAAGTTTGCAGATATTGCTGCATAGTAATGACTAGTGATCAAAACACATAGCACACAATATTGAACCCAAATAACACAAAAGAAGAATATAAAGGAACCCTCTTATTAACATCCTTTCAATGGAAATACGTTTGTCTACCCTAAACATGACATCTGCGCCACATTGAGGTCACAGACATTCCTTGTGTCACCCTTTGTCCTTTTGTCACCATAGAGAGAATTATCATTTTGGTTTAATTTAATCAGTGTTACATATTGGCAACATACACAAATCTATTCCCATGTCTGAAGAAACACTAAGCAGTGTATTGGATACACAGCAACATGACTTCATCCAGGGTCATGGGTGGCTTCATCACTTTCTTCTAAACACTGTAAAACGGCACCTAGTCCTCCCATCTTGTCTTTACTTCATGTATAAATTTGCTCTTGGCCACACCCAGAATCGGCCTCAGCTCACACATCAGCTATAATGCAAGTAAGTGTTAAAACTTGCAACAATGCTCGCTGAGTGGATAAGCCAAAATTATGAATTAATCACTGGCATTATGAAGATCCTTGAAACATGGCTATGCATAAGGGATGATTGTTAGCTTGTCCTCTTCTTTCAGGACGTTACTGTTGATGAAGGCTCTTCTAAACACCTTCAAACTACACCTAGTCACCCCATCTCAATTCCATTGAGTGCAGTTAATGTGTCTCAAGTGATTGTAGGGAGGCAGTGGCTCAGTGGGTAGTGTAACTTGGGAACTGGAGGGTTGCCGGTTCGAGCCCCTGCCGAGGTGCCCCTGTGCAAGGCACCGAACCCTCAATTGCTCCCCCCTCTGCGAAGGGTGGTAATGTAATGTAAGTCGCTTTGGATAAAAGCGTCTGCCAAATGATCGTAATGTAATGTAATGTAGTATAAAGACTGTGTCTGGGAGGTCCAGTCACTGGTTCAGAAGTATTCCTGCTAGAAATACATAATGAAGACAAAAGAACACTCCAAGCAACTCAGAGAAAAGAAATTTGAAAACAATAAGTCAGGGGATGGCTACAAAACCAATTCCGACTCACTGCGCATCCCCCCCGAGTTCATTTAAATCCATCATCAAGAATTTTTTTATTTTTGTGAGTATGGCCATCCTCACAAACTGAGTTACTGGGCAAGAGGGAGACTGGTGAGGGAGACCACCAAGACACCTACGACCACTCTGAAGGAGTTAAAACCTTCAGTGGCTGAGATTGGAGAGACTGTGCATACAACTGTTGCCCGAGTACTTCACTAGTCAAAGCTATAGGGGAGCGTGGCAAAGAGAAAGCCAATGTTGAAAAATCTTGAACTGGAGTTAGCCCAAAGGCATGTGGGAGACTCCAAGGTCAATTTGGAGAAAGGTTATTTGATCTGTTGAGACAAAAATGTGGCTTTTGGGTCATCAGATTATTCGCTCTGTTTGGCCAACATGTAAACACTGCACATCTCCACAAACACACCATCCCCACATTGAAGCGTGGTGGTGGCAGCATCATGGTGTGGGATGCTTCTTGGCAGCAGGCCCCGGAAGGCTTGTAAAGATAGAGGGGAAAATGAATGCAGCAACATTTTGTAAAATCCTGGAGGACATTATGACTCAGTATGCAAGAGAGGGACAACCTTGGAGAAGAGCTGTTCACGCCTGATTCCCAAGCAAGCTGACAGAGCTTGAGCTTTTTTACAAGTGAGCATGGAAAGAAATTGCAGTATCCAGACGTGCAAGCCTGATAGAGACCTCTCCATACAGACTCAGTGCTGTGATTGCGGCCAACGGTGCATCTACTCATTGGCTTGTACCTGTACTCTGCTCAATGACAATGAAGTTGAATCAAATCTAATTCACTGGTGTAGCCTTACTGACACCTACTGGAAGTTTGCAGATATTGCTGCATAGCAATGACTAGTGATCAAAACACATCACACACAATATTAAACCAAAATAACACAAAAGAAGAATATAAAGGAACCCTCTTATTAACATTCTTTCAATGGAAATACGATTGTCTACCCTAAACATGACATCTGTGAAACATTGAGGTCACAGACATTTCTCTTGTCACCCTTTGTCCTTTTGTCACCATCGAGAGAATTATCATTTTGGGTTAATTTAATCAGTGTTACATATTGGCAACATACACAAATCTATTCCCATGTCTGAAGAAACACTAAGCAGTGTATTGGAAACACAGCAACATGACTTCATCCAGGGTCATGGGTGGCTTCATCACTTTCTTCTAAACACTGTCAAACGGCACCTTGTCATCCCATCTCTTCTTTAATTCATTTATAAATTTGCTCTTGGCCACACCCAGAATCAGCCTCAGCTCACACATCAGCTATAATGCAAGTAAGTGTTAAAACTTGCAACAATGCTTGCTGAGTGGATAAGCCAGATTTGATCGGCTGGATTCAGCCCTGAAAATCCAGATGGCCCAACCAGTGACTTGGAGGAGGAGGAGCTACAGATCCCATGATGATCACACACATCTCACACACTTCTCACTGCAAAAGCTTTTTCAGTAAGAAAAACGTCACTAAATTATTTTTTTAATCAAATATTCACTCAAGCCAACTCACTGCGCATCCCCCGGAGTTCGTTTCAACCCATCATCAAGAATTGGAAGGAGTTTGGCCATCCTCACAAACTGAGTGACTGGGCAAGAGGGAGACTGGTGAGGGATACCACCAAGACACCTATGACCTGTCTGAAGGAGTTAAAACATTCAGTGGCTGAGATTGGAGAGACTGTGCACACAACTGTTGCTCGAGTTCTTCACTAGTCAAAGCTGTATCGGACAGTGGCAAAGAGAAAGCCACTGTTGAAAAATCTCAAACTGGAGTTTGCCCAAAGGCATGTGGGAGACTCCAAGGTCAATTTGGGGGAAGGTTATTTGATCTGTTGAGACAAAAATGTACTTTTTAGGTCATCAGATTATTCGCTCTGTTTGGCCAACGCTTAAACACTGCACATCTCCACAAACACACTATCCCCACATTGCAGCATGGTGGTGTGGCAGCATCATGGTGTGGGGGGCTTCTTGGCAGCAGGCCCCAGAAGGCTTGTAAAGATAGAGGGGAAAATGAATGCAGCAACATTTTGTGAAATCCTGGAGGACATTATTACTCAGTATGCAAGAGAGCTACAACCTCGGAGAAGAGCTGTTCACGCCCGATCCCTTTTGCAAGCTTACAGAGCTTGAGCTTTTTTGCAAGGAGGAATGGACAGAAATTGCAGTATCCAGACGAGCAAGCCTGATAGAGACCTCTCCACACAGACTCAGTGCTGTGATTGCAGCCAACGGTGCATGTACAAATTGGCTTGTACCTGTACTCTGCTCAATGACAATAAAGTTGAATCAAATCTAATTCACTGGTGTAGCCTTACTGACACCTGCTGGAAGTTTGCACACATTGCTGCAAAGTAATGACTAGTGATCATAACACATCACACACAATATTAAACCCAAATAACACAAAAGAAGAATATAAAGGAACCCTCTTATTAACATCCTTTCAATAGAAATACGTTTGTCTACCCTAAACATGACATCTGCGCCACATTGAGGTCACAGACATTCCTTATGTCACCCTTTGTCCTTTTGTCACCATGGAGAGAATTATCATTTTGGTTTAATTTAATCAGTGTTACATATTGGCAACATACACAAATCTATTCCCATGTCTGAAGAAACACTAAGCAGTGTATTGGATACACAGCAACATGACTTCATCCAGGTCATGGGTGGCTTCTAACTTTCTTCTAAACACTGTAAAACGGCACCTTGTCCTCCCATCTCATCTTTACTTCATGTATAAATTTGCTCTTGGCCACACCCAGAATCGGCCTCAGCTCACACATCATCTATAATGCAAGTAAGTGTTAAAACTTGCAACAATGCTTGCTGAGTGGATAAGCCACAATTATGAATTAATCACTGGCATTATGAAGACCGTTGAAACATGGCTATGCATCAGGGATCATTGTTAGCTTGTCCTCTTCTTTCAGTACGTTACTGTTGATGAAGGCTCTTCTAAACACCTTCAAACTACACCTAGTCACCCCATCTCAATTCCATCGAGTGCAGTTAATGTGTCTCAAGTGATTGAAGTAAAACGACACCTGTGTCTGGGAGGTCCAGTCACTGGTTCAGAAAACAAAAGAACACTCCAAGCAACTCAGAGAAAAGATCATTAGAAAGTATAAGTCAGGGGACGGCTACAAAACTCTTTCCAACTCACTGCACATCCCCTGGAGTTCATTTAAATCCATCATCAAGAAATTGAGTGACTGGGCAAGAGGGAGACTGGTGAGGGGAGTCCACCAAGACACCTACGATCACTCTGAAGGAGTTAAAACCTTCAGTGGCTGAGATTGGAGGGACTGTGCATACAACTGTTGCCCGAGTACTTCACTAGTCAAAGCTGCATTTGAGGGTGGCAAAGAGAAAGCCACTGTTGAAAAATCTGGAACTGGAGTTCGCCCAAAGGCATGTGGGAGACTCCAAGGTCAATTTGGAGGAAGGTTAGTTGAACTGATGAGACAAAAATTTAGCTTTTGGGTCATCAGATTTTTTGCTCTGTTTGGATAACACGTAAACACTGCATATCTCCACAAACACACCATCCCCACATTGAAGCATGGTGGTGGCAGCATCATGGTGTGGGATGCTTCTCGGCAGCAAGTGCAGTCAGCGCCGACAGGTTTGAATGCATGTGTGCCGTGAGGAAGGGTGTGTTTCCTGTGTGTGTGACTAAGAGAACAAAAGGGAGCCGCGTGTGTGTCCAGTTTGGGCTCCATTGCAAATACGAAGTACATAAACTCTGAAATTTGAAGCTGAAAATTGTAGAAGAAGTACAACTACTAAAAACTTGTACATAAAGTAGTGGTCAAAATTGATGGTTGAATGTTCCTTCTGGCAATATAATCGTTTAAAAACCTGTTGCAGTGTTGTTTTGTTGTGTGCTGCGGGAGCACTGCTGTTACGGTGTTGAAAAATAGCTGAAACTTAACTGTTGCTATATTTTGTGCTGTATTGCTATATTCACCCAGTGTGTTGAGACAGATGTGTACGCAGCTCTGTCCTGTGCCCTACTGAAGCATAGGAGGGGCGTATACCACCGAGTGGGCGTGCCTAGACCTCACACACTCGGGCCTGCTTAACAGGAAGAAAGGAGAGAGGCTGACTTCCCTCCTCCCCATCTGAGACTCTATGGAGTCAGGTCTGACCACTTAATATTATTTGGCTTACACCACATATTCTGTACATTAACTGAGAGCTGCAATACAGTATTGGCATATATGGTTGCATTGTTTGATTTAAATGTATTACCAGATGCTGAATTCAGAATAAGTGCTTAAGAAGAGGTGACGTAGGACATATAACATAACTTGTGCTTGAAACATGTATGTTGCTTAACTTAGTTAAGAAGACCAAATTGCAATTATTGCCATTCTAAAACTACGCAATTGAGCCTATCCAGGTATAAAAACATCAAAAGACAATATTCAAATTGTTGATACGCACAGCAGAAATGGACGGAATACCGGTAACCCTCTTGGGAATGAAATATCCCCTGAGCAAAAAAGACATAGTGAAAACATCTGAAAATTGGGAGAAGCGAACTAAAAACTTATGCAGTCCTTGGCCAGCTGGAGGCACATTTGACGTCAATGCATTCGAAGAGATGCAACTCAAAAAAAAATAAAAGACTAAAAACCGTTGGACAAAGGCAAGAAAAGACAACAGAAAAGACAGAAAGAGGAAGAGATAATTAAACTGTTCAAAGATGAAGGCACAAATTACAGGAACAGGTTGAGAGAAATCCGAGAGAATTTAAGAGCTAAAAAGGTGCGAGCGGAGAGGAAACAGACAAAGAAACAGCTAGTGTCAACAGATACTGCAGGAATATATCCAAATCTGGCAGGGGTCGTTCAAATTTCAGGAGACATTGAATTTGATCCTTACTGAGCATCTCATGTCCAATATAAAGAGTCGACTCCAAAAGTTTACAGCAGAGAAAGGAACAAGGAAGTTGTAAAGGACAAACCAAAAGTCTTAGATTGTTTTGCAGAGAGAAACCAGGCTCTGAAAGAGAAAGAGGCAGAGGCATATTGGTTGAAGTTTGACCAACTAAGTGAAGAAAACCTGTAACATACTAAGTATCAAGAGATAGAAGTAGAGGCAGAACAGGAAAAAGGGCGAAGAGATGTTAAGGGAGAAGAGAGGGCACACGATATGAGAGAGCAGGGCAAAGTATGTGAAGCTCGAGCAAATTACACTGAAGGACCTCGGGAAGTAGAACAGAGAGATATTGTGTCAGGAAGTCTTACATTTGCTGCAGGAAGCCAACAGGGGGCCAAAAGCAAGGAGAAAGATTATGACCTTAGATACAGACCTACAATAAGGCCTCCAGACAGATATGACCCTGGGCAATATCCAATATGGATAAAGGGGGCACAGGGACAGTATAGCCCATGGCAAACACTCGACCTTGAGGGACTGATTGCTCGACTTCCTAACGTCCATGAGGGGGCCAGCAAATGGATAAAAGCATTCAAGGAAGAGACAGTGGGCAAAATATTGGCTCTTGGCGACATTAAGGCAATGTGGGCCCGAACCATGGGGGTGCCAACAATGGAAAATGTCTTGCGCATGAGTGGCGCACAATGGATGGTTGATCCACTAGCCGATGGAACTGAATTCAATCCATATCGAGCTGGCTTATGGGGGGCCCTGAGGAAAGAATATCCGGTCAAGATTGACCCCAAGGCACTGAAGGGTGAGCTTCTTACTGATACAGAGAATCCAGCTGCCTACATCAGTCGTCAACTGAAAAGATGGAAGCAGGAAACTGAGGAGGAAGCTGAGAGAAGCCACAATGACACAATGACACCACAATGACAATTCTGGAATCAATCTTCAAATGAGCGTAACATAAAAAAGAACAAATGTTTATTGGCTGGGGGATATAACTGAACAAATGACTTAAATTCTACAGAAGTGGGAACATTTTAAATTTAATCTAATACATAATAATAGGAAAACAGGGAGCAGCCATAAATATTGACCCCAATCCTTTCATTTTCAGAGTGATACAATGTTCCTGAATCTATAACATACATGACTTTGCGGGTAAATCTTAATTTGGAATCAAAAGACTTGAGAGGTACTTTTAGGGCGCTGCTAGTTTACTGTTTTATTTTTACTATTTGTATTATTGAGTTGTTTACGCATCTGAAGGTTAAAAGCTCCAGAGTGCCTGTGTGGGGGCGTACATGTGTTACATGCTCTGTACGTTGGTGGGGTTGATGCATAATGAAAGTTTACTATTTTGTTTATTTTCTTATTAAATTGATAGTTGCAGCTATGGCATTGCTAACCATGTTGATTTCTGATTTGCACAGTGTAGATACACTGTGCAAGAAAAATTGCAAACAACAGGGATATTGGTCGCCATTTTTGCAGACAATGGTGGATGATGTGCTAGGACAATGGGAAATTTGTGCCCAAAATAATGCAAGAAAAGGAATATTAGCCATATTCCAGTGCCAGAAGGACCATTCAAACATCTGTTCACAGACTATGTTGACGTGAGAAAATCAGTGCATGGAAAGCATTGCATGGTAGTAATAATTGATCGCTTAAGTCGTTGGGTTGAAGAAATAGCATCAAAAGGCCTAGGGTCAGAAACTGTTGTTAAGTTCTTGATAAAAGAAGTAATTCCACGTTTTGGTATACATTCAGAAATAAGTTCAGATAATGGATCAGCATTTGTGCAGAACGTAGCTTGAGGAATCTTATAACAGTTAAGAAGCAGACAAAGGTTGGTTGGTTGGTTGGTGTATATCATCATCAGTCTCAAGGGACAGTCAAAAGAGTTCTCTAAAAGGCAAAGCAGCACAAAGCTCAATTGCAATGATGCTCTACCACTTACACTAATGAGTTATCGCATGCAAACTAACAGAAGCAGACATTTAACCCTGCATGAGAGGCGGACTGGTGGACTCATGCCACACCGCATTTGAGAGGACCCTATAAGGGACCTCCGCTTGAGCAGTTGCAAATGCAGTTGAAGGAATATATGAGGTGGCTAACTGCCATACATGAAGTCATCTATTTACAGGAAAAAAACAGGGTTCCTGATTCTAGTTCAGTAGCAGAGAGCCCGGTGGTGCCAGGAGACCAGGTCCACATTCAGGTCCAGAGAAAGTGACGCGAAGGGCCATACACAGGGCAACACCAACTGCTGTCCAGGTGGAGGGAAGAACTACATGGTACCATCCAAACCACTACACCACTGTCCATAGAGCTGAAGCAGACATCTAGCATTGCCACGCACGAGGACATCTATATCAACATATATGAACTTTGCACTTCCTGTATCAGTATCGGGTTGATATATGTATACTCTGTATCAGCATATTAACATGCATTTGTTACTCATGGTGTTTGCATCTGTATTGGTAAATGCAGGAACTACAATATTCCTATAGGAAGAACTCTTGATTGTGTAAATTTATGCTAATCTCATTTTGATCTTATTTTCAGTTAAATAGGTAATTCATTTACTCAGTAATCACAGTGAAGCAATTCATATTTCAGTTTTACATTGTTGGTTTATGTTTATGATCTACACACAACTGGGCACCGCAGGCAAAATGCTGACTTGACAAGATCTGCCAGGCTTACATTCCATTTATAACCTATATTTATGTATGTAACCTATTTTTATGTATGTATTGTAATGGAACCACATCCAGCGCAAAAGCGTGATCGCCCATGATTAAGTTGAGAGGCAAGGGGGTCTTGAGGGAATTTTTCTAGCATTTTGATGCTAGTTTTTGTCCGTCACTGGTTGTTTGGTTCCAGCTAAAATATGTATATCATCATGTTGGCGATATTGAAATCGCCAAAGGGGGAATTATGTGGAAGAAAATGTACTATATTCAGGACAATAGTATGCAAGTGAACCGTGTGTTCTTGGCAATCATTTAATATTATGTAACTGTTCAATATCAGAAAGGAAGTACACAAGTTGTTTTTAACCTTGAGTGTTTTACCAGAAACATCCATCATCAGCGAGGAAGCGACATTGTGTATTGCCAGGTCACCGTGACATGGTTACTAAGGTAGCCAGGGCCAACAATAGAACAATGGAAAGTTCTAGTTTGGGTTTGTGAGGGCTGGGGTGAGGTTCTAAGAACTCCTTGATAAAAACTGATGTTGGCTCTATGTGGAGCCAGTGCCCATATTCACAATGACGTGTAAGATAGCACTCATGTGTGAATGAATAACGAAGATACACAGCCTCAACTGTCTCCGCAAATTGATATATAGAATTATACTATTGTATATTGTTCTTCTAAACACCTTCAAACTGCACCTAGTCACCCCATCTCATTTCCATTGAGTGCAGTTAATGTGTCTCAAGTGATTGTAGTATAACGACACCTGTGTCTGAGAGGTCCAGTCACTGGTTCAGAAGTATTCCTGCCAGAATTACACAATGAAGACAAAAGAACACTCCAAGCAACTCAGAGAAAAGATATTTGAAAAGAATAAGTCAGGGGATGGCTACAAAACAAATTCCAACTCACTGCGCATCCCCCCCGAGTTCATTTCAATCCATCATCAAGAAATGGGAGGAGTATGGCCATCCTTGCAAATTGAGTGACTGGGCAAGAGGGAGACTGGTGAGGGAGACCACCAAGACACCTACGACCTCTCTGAAGGAGTTAAAACCTTCAGTGGCTGAGATTGGAGAGACTGTGCATACAACTGTTGCCCGAGTACTTCACTAGTCAAAGCTATAGGGGAGAGTGGCAAAGACAAAGCCACTGTTGAAAAATCTGGAACTGGAGTTTGCCCAAAGGCATTTGAGAGACTCCAAGGTCAATTTGGAGGAATGTTATTTGATCTGATGAGACAAAAATGTAGCTTTTGGGTCATCAGATTATTCGCTCTGTTTGGCCAACACGTAAACACTGCACATCTCCACAAACACACCATCCCAACTTTGAAGCATGGTGGTGGCAGCATCATGGTGTGGGATGCTTCTTGGCAGCAGGCCGTGGAAGGCTTTTAAAGAAAGAGGGGAAAATGAATGCAGCAACATTCTGTGAAATCCTGGAGGACATTATGACTTAGTATGCAAGAGAGCAACAACCTCGGAGAAGAGCAGTTCACGCCCGATCCCGAAGCAAGCTTACAGAGCTTGAGCTTTTTTGCATGGAAGAATGGACAGAAATTGCAGTATCCAGACGTGCAAGCCTGATAGAGACCTCTCCACACAGACTCAGTGCTGTGATTGCAGCCAAAGGTGCATGTACTAATTGGCTTGTACCTGTGCTCTGCTCAATGACAATGACGTTGAATCAAATCTAATTCACTGGTGTAGCCTTACTGACACCTACTGGAAGTTTGCAGATATTGCTGCATAGTAATGACTATTGATCAAAACACATCACACACAATATTAAACCCAAATAACACAAAAAAAGAATATAAAGGAACCCTCTTATTAACATCCTTTCAATGGAAATACATTTGTCTACCCTAAACATGACATCTGCGAAACATTGAGGTCACAGACATTCCTTATGTCACCCTTTGTCCTTTTGTCACCATCGAGAGAATTATCATTTTGGTTTAATTTAATCAGTGTTACATATTGGCAACATACACAAATCTATTCCCATGTCTGAAGAAACACTAAGCAGTGTATTGGATACACAGCAACATGACTTCATCCAGGGTCATGGGTGGCTTCATCACTTTCTTCTAAACACTGTAAAATGGCACCTTGTCCTCCCATCTCATCTTTACTTCATGTATGAATTTGCTCTTGGCCACACCCAGAATCGGCCTCAGCTCAAACATCACCTATAATGGAAGTAAGTGTTAAAACTTGCAACAATGCTTGCTGAGTGCATAAGCCAAAATTATGATTTAATCACTGGCATTATGAAGATCCTTGAAACATGGCTATGCATCAGGGATCATTGTTAGCTTGTCCTCTTCTTTCAGGATGTAACTGTTGATGAAGGCTCTTCTAAACACCTTCAAACTACACCTAGTCACCCCATCTCAATTCCATCGAGTGCAGTTAATGTGTCTCAAGTGATTGTAGTATAACGACACCTGTGTCTGGGAGGTCCAGTCACTGGTTCAGAAGTATTCCTGCTAGAATTACACAATGAAGACAAAAGAACACTCCAAGCAACTCAGAGAAAAGATATTTGAAAAGAATAAGTCAGGGGATGGCTACAAAACCATTTCCAACTCACTGCACATCCCCCCGAGTTCATTTCAATCCATCATCAAGAAATGGGAGGAGTATGGCCATCCTCGCAAATTGAGTGACTGGGCAAGAGGGAGACTGGTGAGGGAGACCACCAAGACACCTACGACCTCTCTGAAGGAGTTAAAACCTTCAGTGGCTGAGATTGGAGAGACTGTGCATACAACTGTTGCCCGAGTTCTTCACTAGTCAAAGCTGTATGGGAGAGTGGCAAAGAGAAAGCCACTGTTGAAAAATCTGGAACTGGAGTTTGCCAAAAGGCATTTGAGAGACTCCAAGGTCAATTTGGAGGAATGTTATTTGATCTGATGAGACACAAATTTTGCTTTTGGGTCATCAGATAATTCAGAAATCCATATCCACAAACACACCATCCCCACATTGGTGGGGCAGCATCATGGTGTGGGATGCTTCTCAGCAGCAGGCCCTGGAAAGCTTGTAACTATAGAGGGGAAAATGAATGCAGCAACATTTTGTGAAATCCTGGAGGACATTATGACTCAGTATGCAAGAGAGGGACAACGTCGGAGAGAACTGTTCATGCCCGATTCCCAAGCAACCTGACAGAGCTTGAGCTTTTTTGCTAGGAAGAATGGAAAGAAATTGCAGTATCCAGATGTACAAGCCTGATTGAGACCTCTCCACACAGACTCAGTGCTGTGATTGCAGCCAAAGGTGCATCTACTCATTGGCTTGTACCTGTACTCTGCTCAATGACAATAAAGTTGAATCAAATCTAATTCAGTTGTGTAGCCGTACTGACACCTACTGGAAATTTGCAGATATTGCTGCATAGTAATGACTGGTGATCAAAACACATCACACACATCATTAAACCCACATAACACAAAAGAAGAATATAAATGAACCCTCTTATTAACATTCTTTCAAAGGAAATACGATTGTCTACCCTAACATGACATCTGTGCCACATTGAGGTCACAGACATTCCTTTTGTCACCCTTTGTCCTTTTGTCACCACCAAGAGTATTATCAATCTGAGTGTATTTAATCAGCGATACGTATCGGTAACATACACCAATCTATTCCCATGAGTGGCGTCCGGCAGGAGACCGTAAGCGTCTGGTCAGGACAGGGTCCGATTCTTTTGTCTTTCAATGGCCAAAAGAAGGAGGAGGCTGACCTGACCCAAAGACTGACTCAAGTTCTGGGCTTGGGAGGAGGAGGAGATTGTGGTGGCAGCGGTGGTAGTAGTCGCCAGAGTTAGAAAGGAGGAAGACAAAATCTACCACCCGACCTGCCCCCAGTCCAGTATGTGTGATGTGGCCCAAGGTGAGTAGTGTGAAAATACACATTTTAATATGTCACGTAGAAGATTGGGGGATTAAAAATCACTTATTCTCACTTGTGTAATTACTCACAGCTATGACACCAGACAACTGAAAAGACACCAGCATGGCAATGCCAGTGATCAACTGCCAGCGGACAGTCCTGTCCCTCAGTAACTGTAGAACAGAAACAACTTGTAGATTGTTCTGGCGCTCCATTCCGTCATTCCATGCATTCCATTCATCTCTCCTTTTTTTCAGAGGAATCTCCTGAGGGGTGAGACCAAAACAGAATATTTAAAAGTAGCATTGAACTGCTTAATTCCAGAAGTTTTAAATAGAGTTACTTGTGTCTAGTTTGTTTGTAATTTATGTTGAAAATTACCAGTATTTGTCCTTTAGAACCAGTTTAACAAATCAGGCTGGGTTTGCTCTTTATTTACCCAATAAGCTGGCAGGTGCCTGTCTCTTGTTCCAAACATGACCTCCATTTCCAGAAGTGTCAGCATCCTTAAAATAAAAACTAAAACGCACAATTTTCTCTGAAATAAGTTGAAATTGACCATTAATTATTCAATATCTGATAGATGTGATACTTTGCCTTGCTTTCCAATGTAACATATTTAAAATAATATAACAAATGAATAGTGCTGGACTAAATTATAGCAATCCCTGAGAAGTGATAATAAATAATGGTGTCTTCAACCTTAGAATCAATAATTCAGCCTCTATAAATGGAGAAAACCTTTCCAAGTGCTGTTTTCTCTCAGGGACAATTTTCGACTTTTTATTTTTAGGGTACCAAGACTTTTAGCCATGTCTGCATATCAAGACTCCAGGCTTAGCACAGTCAGCTCAGAACCAAGAGCGCAGTAGAACAGGCTGAACCTTGCAAACAACAATGCACTTTTTTTCTGCAGCAGCCTCATCGTTCTTCTCTATCAGCAGGTATCCAGGGCTCTCAGGCATGGAGAACAGCCCACCAAGCTGCGCCAATGCAAGTATGGCAATACCTGCGTTCCAAATTATTATGCAAATTGGATTTAAGTGTCATAAACATTAATTTTTTTTGCTTTTCAATTATATTCATGGATGGTATTGTGTTATTGAAATCCATCTCAGACACCTGTGGAAATTAGTTTGCGAGGTGGGCCCAATCAAAGGAGAACTACTTAAGAGGGACGTTCCATTAAGCAGGCCACAGGTTTCAAGCAATATGGGAAAGAAAAAGGATCTCTCTGCTGCCGAAAAGTGTCAAATAGTGCAATACCTTGGACAAGGTATGAAAACATTAGATATTTAGCAAAAATTTAAGCGTGATCATCGTACTGTGAAGAGATTTGCGGCTGATTCAGAGCGCAGACGGGGTCGTGCAGATAAAGGCATAATGAGGAAGGTTTCGGCCAGACAAATTCATCGGGTTAGGAGAGCAGCTGCTAAAATGCCATTACAAAGCAGCAAACAGGTATTTGAAGCCGCTGGTGCCTCTGGAGTCCCGCAAACCTCATGGTGTAGGATCCTCCAGAGGTTTGCAGTTGTGCATAAACCTACTATTCGGCCACCTAAACAATGCTCACAAGCAGAAACGGTTGCAGTGGGATCAGAAATACATAAGGACTAATTTTCAAACAGTCTTGTTTACTGATGAGTGCTGTGCAACCCTGCAACAGCACTGCAGATGGATAGAGTAGTGGATGGCCACCATGTCCCAACAAGGCTGCAACGTCAGCAAGGAGGTGGCGAGGTTATGTTTTGGGCCGGAATCATGGGGAGAGAGCTAGTAGGCCCCTTTAGGGTCCCTGAAGGTGTGAAAATGACCTCAGTAAAGTATTTAAAGTTTCTAAACTGACCACTTTCTTCCGTGGTAAAGAAAGAAGAACCGTGCCTTCCGTGGTAAAATCATCTTATGCACGACAATGCACCATCTCATGCTGCAAAGAGTACCTCTGTGTCATTGGCTGCTATGGGCATAAAAAGGAGATAAACTCATGGTGTGGCCCCCATCTTCACTTGACCTTAACCCTATTGAGAACCTTTGGAGCATCCTCAAGCAAAAGATCTATGAGGGTGGGAGGCAGTTCAGATCAAAACAGCAGCTCTGGGAGGCTATTCTGACATCCTGCAAAGAAATTTAACCAGAAACTCTCCAAAAACTCACAAGTTCAATGGATGCAAGAATTGTGAAGGTGATATCAAAGAAGGGATCCTATGTTTACATGTAACTTGGCCTATTAAGATGTTTTTGATTGAAATAGCTTTTGATTTCAGTAAATATGACCTCCTAATGCTGCAAATTCAACAAATGGCCATTTTTAGTTCTTTACAACCTATAAAATGTTTTGCAACTCTGTTGTGCATAATCATTTGGAACAGTGCATTTTGAGTTTATTATTTAAAAAACAAAAAAAATACTGTTATCATTGGGAAGTTTGTTCAATACGATTTGAATTATACTCTAAAATTATACTGACTATCATTTGCATCGACGATTTAGGAAAATCTGAGAAAAATATCACTTGCATAATACTTACTGCAAAGTGGACTCCTGTATCCACAGACAATGAGGGTCAACTATACAAGAGATCTATTTAGCTCATAGATTTAGAGGTGATGGTGTAACCTTTGGGATCCTAATTTTATTTAAGAGGATGTTATTTTTTTGAATGTGGACAAGATAAACCACATTTCCTGTTTACATCTGCCACTCATCTGTCCAAATATCTCACGGAGACTTAATATCTGCCCAGCAAGCACACCCAGCAGTGTGGCCTTCTTGGGCATGTCTGTTGATGGTTGCCTCTGTGGCCAATTGAGAATTCAACCAGCCTATATACTATATTGTAGCTGACAAGATGGCAGCGCGTGTACATCGCGAGGCTCAACTAAATTTAGCAAATTAGTGCTTATTTACATAGTTTTCTCCTGCGTGTTCGCCCGATTCAGCGGGCCGAACCATTCATATAGTAGAGAGTCACTTTTAGACATTTTTTACCGAAGCAATAACGTAGTTTTGGACCACCCATTCAACTTCGACGAGCTCCCACCTGAGTTGGTAAAGTCACCGAGGTGTCAAGGAGTCATCCTGCCGACCGGCTACTCTCTGCGCCGGCGTCAGACCGCAAACAAAGACGGGGGAAACGCGGAGGTCTGCGTGCTAAATCCACACCGGCCATCGCTCCCTAGCATTTTCCTCGCCAAAGTGCGGTCTCTGCGAATAAGATGGATGAACTCAAGATCTGGACCCTCACACAGAAAAGGCTCATGGACTGCAGTCTCATGTTCTTCACTCTTCACGGAAACATGGCTTAGCGACGCTGTCCCGAACTGCGTGGTGGAGCTTGAGGGGCGCACCATCTTCAGGGCCGATAGAGAAGCGGCAGCCACAGGTAAAATCAGAGGTGGAGGAGTATGCATTTATGTAAACAAATCATGGTGCATGGACTCTGCCGTTGTGGATACCCATTGTTCTGCTGATCTGGAGTACCTGGTTATCAAGTGCAGGCCCTTCTACCTTCCACGTGAGTTCACCTGCATTGTTGCTGCTGCGGTTTATGTCCCACTGGATGCTAATGCTAAAGTGGCCATGAGAGAACTTTATGCTGCCATCAACAAACTGCAGACCATGCATCCGGATGAGGCCTTTATTGTCGCTGGGGATTTTAACCACCGCACTCTATGATCTGTTCTTCCTAAGTTCCGACAGAACGTCTCCTGCTCCACAAGGGGACAAAGGACTTTGGACCATGTTTACACCAGTGTAGCTAAGGCATACAAAGTCACTCCCCTCCCCCACCTTGGTCACTCTGATCACCTCTCTTTGTTCCTGATCCCCAAGTACTCCCCCATCATCAAACAGATCAAACCCACAACAAGGACCGTCAAAATCTGGTCCGAGGGTGCTGATTCCATTCTCCAACAGCAATTCCAACAAACAGATTTGAATGTGTTCTCCGTTCAGGCCACCACAGACTCCCTGATTAACATTGACATTCTCACAAACTCTGTCCTGGATCATATCAACAGGTGTGTGGACAGAGTGACATCGCTTAAAACAATAAAAACTTTCTCCAACCAGAAGCCCTGGATGAACAGAGAGGTTCGCCCTCTGCTCAATGCCAGAGATGCAGCCTTCAGGTCTGGAGACCAGGAGCCCTTCCCCTAGCTAGGGCCAACCTGAGAAGTGAAATCTCACAGGCCAAACATGGCTACAAACTGAAGGTTGAAGAGCACTTCAACTCCTCTGACCCCCAGCTTATGTGGCAAGGCATACAGTCACTCACCAGCTACAAACCACCCAACACTGTGCCCCCTAGCAGCTCCACCTCCACCCCCCTCCCTGACGAGCTCAACCACTTCTACGCTCGCTTTGACCGGGAAAACAGGGAGGTGATGTCCAAGGCAGATCTACCTCTCAACGATCTGCCTCTCACACTCTCCACCTCAGAGGTCCTGAGCAAGGTGAACGCCCGGAAGGCAGCTGGCCCCGATGGAATACCTGGGCGCGTGCACAAAGCGTGTGCAGAGCAGCTGGCCGGGGTCTTTGCGGACATTTTCAACCTGTCCTTGGCCCAAGCAGTTGTTCCCACTACCTTTAAGACCGCCACCATCGTGCCAGTGCCGAAGCACTCCACCGCTACGGCCCTGAATGACTTCCATCCTGTTGCCCTCACCCCCATCATCGCCAAGTGCTTTGAGAGGCTGGTCCTCTCACACTCAAAAACCTGCCTGCCTGCTACTTGGGACCCTCACCAGTTTGCCTACCGCCACAATAGGTCAACTGAGGACGCCATCTCCACGGCACTTCATTCCACACTGACACACTTGGACACCCAGAACTGTTACGCCAGAATGCTGTTCATTGACTTCAGCTTAGCATTCAATACTGTGATCCCCTCCAAGTTGATATCCAAGCTCAGCCAGCTTGGTATCAACTCATCCCTCTGCAATTGGACTCTGGACTTTCTATCTAACACACCCCAGTCTGTTAAGATAGACAACCTCTCCTCCTCCACTATCACCCTGAACACCAGCGTGCCACAAGGTTGCGTGCTGAGCCCTCTCCTTTACTCCCTATTCACCCATGACTGCGCTCCTATCTATGGTTCCAATTCCATAATTAAGTTCGCAGATGACACCACGGTGATAGGCCTGATCAGAGGCGACGATGAGACGGCCTACAGGGAGGAAGTACGGTACCTGACCACGTGGTGTGCACACACACCCATCTCCATCAACGGAGCTGCAGTGGAGTGTGTGCCCAGCTTCAAGTTCCTTAGCATCCACATCTCCGATGATCTCACCTGGTCCATAAACTCCTCCACCCTGGTCAAAAAGGCGCACAGCTCCTCTACTTTCTTCGGAGCCTTAAGAAAGCTCACCTTTGTCCCAGGATCCTGGTGAACTTCTACTGCTGTGCTATTGAGAGCATTCTTACAAACTGTATCACAGAATCTATAAACTAATTTTATTACTTTGAAAGGAATTCTGTAATGTAGTTTTGATTTTATGTTCAGAAAAGGCTGCTTTAAAGATCAAAACGTACTGCTCTGCATCAGACCGGAAAGCACTCCAGCGGGTGGTGAAAACTGCCCAAAGGATCACCGGTACACAACTGGACAGTATCGAACAGATCTACCGTCGACGCTGTTTGGGCAAAACCAGGAACATGATAAAAGAGTCATTCCACCCCAATAATAAACTTTTCACCATCCTCCCATCCGGCAGGCGTTACAGAAGCCTCCGCTCTCGCACCAGCAGGCTCAGGAAGAGTTTCTTCTACGAGGCAGTGACCCTGTTGAACTCTACTTCATTCCCCCACTCAACTCCATCCTCCCTCTAGCATCATCTTGCACTCCACTGCCATTTGCACAACTTTCGGTTTTGCACTGATCTTTTTCATTTCACTTCCACTGCCATTTGCACAACTTTCTGTTTTCACTGATCAGACTCCTTGCACTATTTATTTACATATTTATTAATTTATAATTATAGTTAGTATTTAAAGTATATATAGTGTATATAGTTTATTCTGTATATATTCTGTGTTCTGTATATATAATAGTACACTTTCAGTGGCCCCATCTGGCCCCTTGGAACAATTTCTAGAGGCACTATTGTAGGCCTGTAGGCCTGAAAAAGGCCTGTGTGTGTATTTGATCCTAGGGTATACGAATAAATGTTATACGAATAAATGTTATTTGATCATTAGACATTTTATATATTAAATGCTGTTGACTTTGAAATCAGTGTTGTTTCTTTTTCTGCATTTACAATTCATACACAATGTGTTAACTTGAAGCAGTACACACACACAATCACATACGGTGTGCGCGCACTCACATATACAACCAAATATGCGCACACCACAAGTTTAAAATACTTCAGATTTTACAGGTTTTGGGGATTTTTTGCCATTCCTATTAAAATAAGTTTACATTTCCTTCAGGCCCTCCAAACCTTCAAGCACTTGTAGGCTTCAATCTTTCAGGCATTTTAGCAGCGTTCAGCTCACCAAGAAGAGGCTTTTTCGGCTCCCAAACAGCTCTTTATTATTTTTCAATTTTTTGCCAAATTTAGTGCTACTTTGACATATGATATGTCTAGTCTAGTTCCTGAGCCCACGTGGTAATATCCTTCACAGAATGATGTCGGTTATTAATGCAGTGCCGCCTGAAGGATCGAAGGTCACGGGCATTCAATGTTGGTATTCGACCTTGCCGCTTACGTGCAGAGATTTCTCCAGATTCTCTGAATCTTTTGATGATATTATGGACTGTAGATGATGAAATCCCTAAATTCCTTGCAATTGCAACAAAACGTTCTTCAACTGTTGGACTATTTGCTTTTGCGATTTGGTTTGTAATTATACTAAACCTTATAATTTCCAGAATTCCTTAGTTTTACATGTTTAGTATAAAAAGATTAAATGTAAAAACAAACACTATTACACATTTTAATGTGGGAACACGGCACGCGGCTTCTTCCTTTAGAGCTCTTCCTTTACAGCAGCAGCTTTTTAGAGGTTTAATCATGAGAACTGTAGCCGAAGAGGTAGCGGTGTCTTAAAATCTGGACAAATATAACATGCATAGAGAGATACCACTAGAAGTTGATTGGAAAATTGTTTTGGTCTGCTTTGATCTATCCATAAAAATGTCACGGGTTAACGGAACAGAGGACCCATAAGGTCCGAGGGCTGGCGGTGAGAGACGAGGTCGAGGGCAGGCGTAAATCCAAGGGCTGGAGAAGGGAAATGAGGTCAGGTGCAGGCATGGGTCGGTACACAGGAGCTGAGACAGAAGACGTGGTCAGGTGCAGGCATGGGTCAGCACACAGGTAAAACAAGATCAGATGAGGAGTACTGTCACGAGGATTACAAACACAAGGAAGTCACGAACGATAACAAACTGACAAAGAACACACAGAACACATGGGTATATGTATACAAGACAAGGGAGGAGAGAACAAGACACAGGTGAACGACATTAGGGAAGGCAGGTAATCACACTGACGGGGACGCACAGGAAGGTAGGAGGTGAAGACGCCTGAAACAGAGACAAGACTGTGAGTTTCAAAAATAAAATAAAATTACATTACATTACGATCATTTAGCAGACGCTTTTATCCAAAGCGACGTACATTGCATTACCACCCATTACAGAGGGGGGAGCAGTTGGGGGTTCGGTGCCTTGCTCAGGGGCACCTAGGCAGGGACTCGAACCTCCGACCCTGCGCTTCCCAAGCGGAAGCCCTACCAACTCAGCTACTGCCTCCCCCTATTTATAAAATAGATAATTTAAAAAAATCAATAACAAATTATGAGAAGAACATGAATACATAAATAATAACAGGCAACACAGCAGCATCAAACAGTCTCTCTCTCTCTCTCTCTCTCTTTCTCTCTCTTTGAAGGCGCTGATCATTTTGTCGTACGAGTCAAAGAAATGTTTAGGTAGGAGATTAAAACAGGTAAAAAAATCTGAACGTGATCATTTTGATCACGTTTATTTTCCCAATTAAGGAGAGTGGTAAACTGTTCCATCTAAGAAAGACTGTCTTTCAAGTCTTCAGGGTTGCGGTGAGCGCAGTGTCTGTGGCGGGAAGGAGGTCTGAGAATGTACGAGGCATAGTCTCGAGATACTTCAACCCCGAGCTACCGAGCTTGAAGGGGAAGTCTGTTTTGCGGAGATGCAAACTTAAAGTATTAATGGGGTAACATTTGCTCTTTGAAATATTGATTTTGTAGCCAGAAAAAACTTCCATTGAGTGCAGTTAATGTGTCTCAAGTGATTGTAGTATAACGACACCTGTGTCTGGGAGGTCCAGTCACTGGTTCAAAAGTATTCCTGCTAGAATCACACAATGAAGACAAAAGAACACTACAAGCAACTCAGAGAAAAGATATTTGAAAAGAATAAGTCAGGGGATGGCTACAAAACCAATTCCAACTCACTGCGCATCCCCCCGAGTTCATTTAAATCCATCAACAAGAAATGGGAGGAGTATGGCCATCCTCACAAACTGGGCAAGAGGGAGACTGGTGAGGGAGACCACCAAGACACCTACGACCTCTCTGAAGGAGTTAAAACCTTCAGTGGCTGAGATTGGAGAGACTGTGCATACAACTGTTGCCCGAGTACTTCACTAGTCAAAGCTGTATGGGAGAGTGGCAAAGACAAAGCCACTGTTGAAAAATCTCGAACTGGAGTTTGCCCAAAGGCATGTGGGAGACTCCAAGGTCAATTTGGAGGAAGGTTATTTGATCTGATGAGACAAAAATGTAGCTTTTGGGTCATCAGATTGTTCGCTCTGTTTGGCCAACACTTAAACACTGCACATCTCCACAAACACACTATCCCCACATTGCAGCATGGTGGTGTGGCAGCATCATGGTGTGGGAGGCTTCTTGGCAGCAGGCCCCAGAAGGCTTGTAAAGATAGAGGGGAAAATAAATGCAGCAAAATTAAGTGAAATCTTGGAGGACATTATGACTCAGTATGCAAGAGAGCTACAACCTCGGAGAAGAGCTGTTCACGCCCGATTCCTTTTGCAAGGAAAAATGGAAAGAAATTGCAGTGTTCAGACGTGCAAGCCTGATAGAGACCTCTCCACAGAGACTCAGTGCTGTGATTGCAGCCAAAGGTGCATGTACTAATTGGCTTGTACCTGTACTCTGCTCAATGACAATGAAGTTGAATCAAATCTAATTCACTGGTGTAGCCATACTGACACCTACTGGAAGTTTGCAGATATTGCTGCATAGTAATGACTAGTGATCAAAACACATCACACACAATATTGAACCCAAATAACACAAAAGAACAATATAAAGGAACCCTCTTATTAACATCCTTTCAATGGAAATACGTTTGTCTACCCTAAACATGACATCTGCGCCACATTGAGGTCACAGACATTCCTTATGTCACCCTTTGTCCTTTTGTCACCATAGAGAGAATTATCATTTTGGGTTCATTTAATCAGTGTTACACATTGGCGACATACACAAATCTATTCCCATGTCTGAAGAAACACTAAGCAGTGTATTGGATACACAGCAAAATGACTTCATCCAGGGTCATGGGTGGCTTCATCACTTTTTTCTAAACACTGTAAAACGGTACCTTGTCCTCCCATCTTGTCTTTACTTCATTTATAAATTTGCTCTTGGCCACACCCAGAATCGGCCTCAGCTCACACATCACCTATAATGCAAGTAAGTGTTAAAACTTGCAACAATGCTTGCTGAGTGGATAAGTCAAAATTATGAATTAATCGCTGGCATTATGAAGATCCTTGAAACATGGCTATGCATCAGGGATCATTGTGAGCTCATCCTCTTCTTTCAGGACGTTACTGTTGATGAAGGCTCTTCTAAACACCTTCAAACTGCACCTAGTCACCCCATCTCAATTCCATTGAGTGCAGTAAATGTGTCTCAAGTGATTGTAGTTTAACGACACCTGTGTCTGGGAGGTCCAGTCACTGGTTCAGAAGTATTCGTGCTAGAATTACACACAGTGAAGACAAAAGAACACTCCAACTCCACACTGGTGAGGGGGGACCACCAAGACACCTACGACCACTCTGAAGGAGTTAAACCTTAAAACCTTCAGTGGCTGAGATTGGAGAGACTGTGCATACAACTGTTGCCCGAGTTTTTCACTAGTCAAAGCTGTATTTGAGGGTGGCAAAGAGAAAGCCACTGTTAAAAAATCTCAAACTGGAGTTCGCCCAAAGGCATGTGGGAGACTCCAAGGTCAATTTGGAGGAAGGTCTGATTGATTGAAATTTAGCCTTTGGGTCATCATATTATTCGCTCTGTTTTGCCAACACTTAAACACTGCACATCTCCACAAACAAACTATCCCCACATTGCAGCATGGTGGTGTGGCAGCATCATGGAATGGGATGCTTCCTGGCAGCAGGCCCTGGAAGGCTTGTAAAGATAGAGGGGAAAATGAATGCAGCAACATTTCGTGAAATCCTGGAGGACATTATGACTCAGTATGCAAGAGAGCTACAACCTCGGAGAAGAGCTGTTCACGCCGGATCCCAAAGCAAGCTTACAGAGCTTGAGCTTTTTTGCAAGGAAGAATGGACAGAAATTGCAGTATCCAGACGTGCAAGCCTGATAGAGACCTCTCCACACAGACTCAGTGCTGTGATTGCAGCCAACGGTGCATCTACTCATTGGCTTGTACCTGTACTCTGCTCAATGACAATGAAGTTGAATTAAATCTAATTCACTGGTGTAGCCTTACTGACACCTACCGGAAGTTTGCAGATATTGCTGCATAGTAATGACTAGTGATCAAAACACATCACACACAATATTGAACCCAAATAACACAAAAGAAGAATATAAAGGAACCCTCTTATTAACATCCTTTCAATGGAAATACGTTTGTCTACCCTAAACATGACATCTGCGCCACATTGAGGTCACAGACATTCCTTGTGTCACCCTTTGTCCTTTTGTCACCATAGAGAGAATTATCATTTTGGTTTAATTTAATCAGTGTTACATATTGGCAACATACACAAATCTATTCCCATGTCTGAAGAAACACTAAGCAGTGTATTGGATACACAGCAACATGACTTCATCCAGGGTCATGGGTGGCTTCATCACTTTCTTCTAAACACTGTAAAACGGCACCTAGTCCTCCCATCTTGTCTTTACTTCATGTATAAATTTGCTCTTGGCCACACCCAGAATCGGCCTCAGCTCACACATCAGCTATAATGCAAGTAAGTGTTAAAACTTGCAACAATGCTCGCTGAGTGGATAAGCCAAAATTATGAATTAATCACTGGCATTATGAAGATCCTTGAAACATGGCTATGCATAAGGGATGATTGTTAGCTTGTCCTCTTCTTTCAGGACGTTACTGTTGATGAAGGCTCTTCTAAACACCTTCAAACTACACCTAGTCACCCCATCTCAATTCCATTGAGTGCAGTTAATGTGTCTCAAGTGATTGTAGGGAGGCAGTGGCTCAGTGGGTAGTGTAACTTGGGAACTGGAGGGTCGCCGGTTCGAGCCCCTGCCGAGGTGCCCCTGTGCAAGGCACCGAACCCTCAATTGCTCCCCCCTCTGCGAAGGGTGGTAATGTAATGTAAGTCGCTTTGGATAAAAGCGTCTGCCAAATGATCGTAATGTAATGTAATGTAGTATAACGACTGTGTCTGGGAGGTCCAGTCACTGGTTCAGAAGTATTCCTGCTAGAAATACATAATGAAGACAAAAGAACACTCCAAGCAACTCAGAGAAAAGAAATTTGAAAACAATAAGTCAGGGGATGACTACAAAACCAATTCCGACTCACTGCGCATCCCCCCCGAGTTCATTTAAATCCATCATCAAGAATTTTTTTATTTTTGTGAGTATGGCCATCCTCACAAACTGAGTTACTGGGCAAGAGGGAGACTGGTGAGGGAGACCACCAAGACACCTACGACCACTCTGAAGGAGTTAAAACCTTCAGTGGCTGAGATTGGAGAGACTGTGCATACAACTGTTGCCCGAGTACTTCACTAGTCAAAGCTATAGGGGAGCGTGGCAAAGAGAAAGCCAATGTTGAAAAATCTTGAACTGGAGTTAGCCCAAAGGCATGTGGGAGACTCCAAGGTCAATTTGGAGGAAGGTTATTTCATCTGATGAGACAAAAATTTGGCTTTTGGGTCATCAGATTATTCGCTCTGTTTGGCCAACATGTAAACACTGCACATCTCCACAAACACACCATCCCCACATTGAAGCGTGGTGGTGGCAGCATCATGGTGTGGGATGCTTCTTGGCAGCAGGCCCTGGAAGGCTTGTAAAGATAGAGGGGAAAATGAATGCAGCAACATTTTGTGAAATCCTGGAGGACATTATGACTCAGTATGCAAGAGAGAGACAACCTCGGAGAAGAGCTGTTCACGCCTGATTCCCAAGCAAGCTGACAGAGCTTGAGCTTTTTTACAAGTGAGCATGGAAAGAAATTGCAGTATCCAGACGTGCAAGCCTGATAGAGACCTCTCCATACAGACTCAGTGCTGTGATTGCGGCCAACGGTGCATCTACTCATTGGCTTGTACCTGTACTCTGCTCAATGACAATGAAGTTGAATCAAATCTAATTCACTGGTGTAGCCTTACTGACACCTACTGGAAGTTTGCAGATATTGCTGCATAGCAATGACTAGTGATCAAAACACATCACACACAATATTAAACCCAAATAACACAAAAGAAGAATATAAAGGAACCCTCTTATTAACATTCTTTCAATGGAAATACGATTGTCTACCCTAAACATGACATCTGTGAAACATTGAGGTCACAGACATTTCTCTTGTCACCCTTTGTCCTTTTGTCACCATCGAGAGAATTATCATTTTGGGTTAATTTAATCAGTGTTACATATTGGCAACATACACAAATCTATTCCCATGTCTGAAGAAACACTAAGCAGTGTATTGGAAACACAGCAACATGACTTCATCCAGAGTCATGGGTGGCTTCATCACTTTCTTCTAAACACTGTCAAACGGCACCTTGTCATCCCATCTCTTCTTTAATTCATTTATAAATTTGCTCTTGGCCACACCCAGAATCAGCCTCAGCTCACACATCAGCTATAATGCAAGTAAGTGTTAAAACTTGCAACAATGCTTGCTGAGTGGATAAGCCAGATTTGATCGGCTGGATTCAGCCCTGAAAATCCAGATGGCCCAACCAGTGACTTGGAGGAGGAGGAGCTACAGATCCCATGATGATCACACACATCTCACACACTTCTCACTGCAAAAGCTTTTTCAGTAAGAAAAACGTCACTAAATTATTTTTTTAATCAAATATTTACTCAAGCCAACTCACTGCGCATCCCCCGGAGTTCGTTTCAACCCATCATCAAGAATTGGAAGGAGTTTGGCCATCCTCACAAACTGAGTGACTGGGCAAGAGGGAGACTGGTGAGGGAGACCACCAAGACACCTATGACCTGTCTGAAGGAGTTAAAACATTCAGTGGCTGAGATTGGAGAGAATGTGCACACAACTGTTGCTCGAGTTCTTCACTAGTCAAAGCTGTATCGGACAGTGGCAAAGAGAAAGCCACTGTTGAAAAATCTCAAACTGGAGTTTGCCCAAAGGCATGTGGGAGACTCCAAGGTCAATTTGGGGGAAGGTTATTTGATCTGTTGAGACAAAAATGTACTTTTTAGGTCATCAGATTATTCGCTCTGTTTGGCCAACGCTTAAACACTGCACATCTCCACAAACACACTATCCCCACATTGCAGCATGGTGGTGTGGCAGCATCATGGTGTGGGGGGCTTCTTGGCAGCAGGCCCCAGAAGGCTTGTAAAGATAGAGGGGAAAATGAATGCAGCAACATTTTGTGAAATCCTGGAGGACATTATTACTCAGTATGCAAGAGAGCTACAACCTCGGAGAAGAGCTGTTCACGCCCGATCCCTTTTGCAAGCTTACAGAGCTTGAGCTTTTTTGCAAGGAGGAATGGACAGAAATTGCAGTATCCAGACGAGCAAGCCTGATAGAGACCTCTCCACACAGACTCAGTGCTGTGATTGCAGCCAACGGTGCATGTACAAATTGGCTTGTACCTGTACTCTGCTCAATGACAATAAAGTTGAATCAAATCTAATTCACTGGTGTAGCCTTACTGACACCTACTGGAAGTTTGCACACATTGCTGCATAGTAATGACTAGTGATCATAACACATCACACACAATATTAAACCCAAATAACACAAAAGAAGAATATAAAGGAACCCTCTTATTAACATCCTTTCAATGGAAATACGTTTGTCTACCCTAAACATGACATCTGCGCCACATTGAGGTCACAGACATTCCTTATGTCACCCTTTGTCCTTTTGTCACCATGGAGAGAATTATCATTTTGGTTTAATTTAATCAGTGTTACATATTGGCAACATACACAAATCTATTCCCATGTCTGAAGAAACACTAAGCAGTGTATTGGATACACAGCAACATGACTTCATCCAGGGTCATGGGTGGCTTCATCACTTTCTTCTAAACACTGTAAAACGGCACCTAGTCCTCCCATCTTGTCTTTACTTCATGTATAAATTTGCTCTTGGCCACACCCAGAATCGGCCTCAGCTCACACATCAGCTATAATGCAAGTAAGTGTTAAAACTTGCAACAATGCTCGCTGAGTGGATAAGCCAAAATTATGAATTAATCACTGGCATTATGAAGATCCTTGAAACATGGCTATGCATAAGGGATGATTGTTAGCTTGTCCTCTTCTTTCAGGACGTTACTGTTGATGAAGGCTCTTCTAAACACCTTCAAACTACACCTAGTCACCCCATCTCAATTCCATTGAGTGCAGTTAATGTGTCTCAAGTGATTGTAGGGAGGCAGTGGCTCAGTGGGTAGTGTAACTTGGGAACTGGAGGGTCGCCGGTTCGAGCCCCTGCCGAGGTGCCCCTGTGCAAGGCACCGAACCCTCAATTGCTCCCCCCTCTGCGAAGGGTGGTAATGTAATGTAAGTCGCTTTGGATAAAAGCGTCTGCCAAATGATCGTAATGTAATGTAATGTAGTATAACGACTGTGTCTGGGAGGTCCAGTCACTGGTTCAGAAGTATTCCTGCTAGAAATACATAATGAAGACAAAAGAACACTCCAAGCAACTCAGAGAAAAGAAATTTGAAAACAATAAGTCAGGGGATGGCTACAAAACCAATTCCGACTCACTGCGCATCCCCCCCGAGTTCATTTAAATCCATCATCAAGAATTTTTTTATTTTTGTGAGTATGGCCATCCTCACAAACTGAGTTACTGGGCAAGAGGGAGACTGGTGAGGGAGACCACCAAGACACCTACGACCACTCTGAAGGAGTTAAAACCTTCAGTGGCTGAGATTGGAGAGACTGTGCATACAACTGTTGCCCGAGTACTTCACTAGTCAAAGCTATAGGGGAGCGTGGCAAAGAGAAAGCCAATGTTGAAAAATCTTGAACTGGAGTTAGCCCAAAGGCATGTGGGAGACTCCAAGGTCAATTTGGAGGAAGGTTATTTCATCTGATGAGACAAAAATTTGGCTTTTGGGTCATCAGATTATTCGCTCTGTTTGGCCAACATGTAAACACTGCACATCTCCACAAACACACCATCCCCACATTGAAGCGTGGTGGTGGCAGCATCATGGTGTGGGATGCTTCTTGGCAGCAGGCCCTGGAAGGCTTGTAAAGATAGAGGGGAAAATGAATGCAGCAACATTTTGTGAAATCCTGGAGGACATTATGACTCAGTATGCAAGAGAGAGACAACCTCGGAGAAGAGCTGTTCACGCCTGATTCCCAAGCAAGCTGACAGAGCTTGAGCTTTTTTACAAGTGAGCATGGAAAGAAATTGCAGTATCCAGACGTGCAAGCCTGATAGAGACCTCTCCATACAGACTCAGTGCTGTGATTGCGGCCAACGGTGCATCTACTCATTGGCTTGTACCTGTACTCTGCTCAATGACAATGAAGTTGAATCAAATCTAATTCACTGGTGTAGCCTTACTGACACCTACTGGAAGTTTGCAGATATTGCTGCATAGCAATGACTAGTGATCAAAACACATCACACACAATATTAAACCCAAATAACACAAAAGAAGAATATAAAGGAACCCTCTTATTAACATTCTTTCAATGGAAATACGATTGTCTACCCTAAACATGACATCTGTGAAACATTGAGGTCACAGACATTTCTCTTGTCACCCTTTGTCCTTTTGTCACCATCGAGAGAATTATCATTTTGGGTTAATTTAATCAGTGTTACATATTGGCAACATACACAAATCTATTCCCATGTCTGAAGAAACACTAAGCAGTGTATTGGAAACACAGCAACATGACTTCATCCAGAGTCATGGGTGGCTTCATCACTTTCTTCTAAACACTGTCAAACGGCACCTTGTCATCCCATCTCTTCTTTAATTCATTTATAAATTTGCTCTTGGCCACACCCAGAATCAGCCTCAGCTCACACATCAGCTATAATGCAAGTAAGTGTTAAAACTTGCAACAATGCTTGCTGAGTGGATAAGCCAGATTTGATCGGCTGGATTCAGCCCTGAAAATCCAGATGGCCCAACCAGTGACTTGGAGGAGGAGGAGCTACAGATCCCATGATGATCACACACATCTCACACACTTCTCACTGCAAAAGCTTTTTCAGTAAGAAAAACGTCACTAAATTATTTTTTTAATCAAATATTTACTCAAGCCAACTCACTGCGCATCCCCCGGAGTTCGTTTCAACCCATCATCAAGAATTGGAAGGAGTTTGGCCATCCTCACAAACTGAGTGACTGGGCAAGAGGGAGACTGGTGAGGGAGACCACCAAGACACCTATGACCTGTCTGAAGGAGTTAAAACATTCAGTGGCTGAGATTGGAGAGAATGTGCACACAACTGTTGCTCGAGTTCTTCACTAGTCAAAGCTGTGTCGGACAGTGGCAAAGAGAAAGCCACTGTTGAAAAATCTCAAACTGGAGTTTGCCCAAAGGCATGTGGGAGACTCCAAGGTCAATTTGGGGGAAGGTTATTTGATCTGTTGAGACAAAAATGTACTTTTTAGGTCATCAGATTATTCGCTCTGTTTGGCCAACGCTTAAACACTGCACATCTCCACAAACACACTATCCCCACATTGCAGCATGGTGGTGTGGCAGCATCATGGTGTGGGGGGCTTCTTGGCAGCAGGCCCCAGAAGGCTTGTAAAGATAGAGGGGAAAATGAATGCAGCAACATTTTGTGAAATCCTGGAGGACATTATTACTCAGTATGCAAGAGAGCTACAACCTCGGAGAAGAGCTGTTCACGCCCGATCCCTTTTGCAAGCTTACAGAGCTTGAGCTTTTTTGCAAGGAGGAATGGACAGAAATTGCAGTATCCAGACGAGCAAGCCTGATAGAGACCTCTCCACACAGACTCAGTGCTGTGATTGCAGCCAACGGTGCATGTACAAATTGGCTTGTACCTGTACTCTGCTCAATGACAATAAAGTTGAATCAAATCTAATTCACTGGTGTAGCCTTACTGACACCTACTGGAAGTTTGCACACATTGCTGCATAGTAATGACTAGTGATCATAACACATCACACACTATATTAAACCCAAATAACACAAAAGAAGAATATAAAGGAACCCTCTTATTAACATCCTTTCAATGGAAATACGTTTGTCTACCCTAAACATGACATCTGCGCCACATTGAGGTCACAGACATTCCTTATGTCACCCTTTGTCCTTTTGTCACCATGGAGAGAATTATCATTTTGGTTTAATTTAATCAGTGTTACATATTGGCAACATACACAAATCTATTCCCATGTCTGAAGAAACACTAAGTAGTGTATTGGATACACAGCAACATGACTTCATCCAGGTCATGGGTGGCTTCTAACTTTCTTCTAAACACTGTAAAATGGCACCTTGTCCTCCCATCTCATCTTTACTTCATGTATGAATTTGCTCTTGGCCACACCCAGAATCGGCCTCAGCTCACACATCATCTATAATGCAAGTAAGTGTTAAAACTTGCAACAATGCTTGCTGAGTGGATAAGCCACAATTATGAATTAATCACTGGCATTATGAAGACCGTTGAAACATGGCTATGCATCAGGGATCATTGTTAGCTTGTCCTCTTCTTTCAGTACGTTACTGTTGATGAAGGCTCTTCTGAACACCTTCAAACTACACCTAGTCACCCCATCTCAATTCCATCGAGTGCAGTTAATGTGTCTCAAGTGATTGAAGTAAAACGACACCTGTGTCTGGGAGGTCCAGTCACTGGTTCAGAAAACAAAAGAACACTCCAAGCAACTCAGAGAAAAGATCATTATCAAGTATAAGTCAGGGGACGGCTACAAAACTCTTTCCACCTCACTGCACATCCCCTGGAGTTCATTTAAATCCATCATCAAGAAATTGAGTGACTGGGCAAGAGGGAGACTGGTGAGGGGAGTCCACCAAGACACCTACGATCACTCTGAAGGAGTTAAAACCTTCAGTGGCTGAGATTGGAGGGACTGTGCATACAACTGTTGCCCGAGTTCTTCACTAGTCAAAGCTATATTTGAGGGTGGCAAAGAGAAAGCCACTGTTGAAAAATCTGGAACTGGAGTTTGCCAAAGGCATGTGGGAGACTCCAAGGTCAATTTGGAGGAAGGTTAGTTGAACTGATGAGACAAAAATTTAGCTTTTGGGTCATCAGATTATTCGCTCTGTTTGGCCAACACACAAACACTGCACATCTCCACAAACACACCATCCCCACATTGAAGCATGGTGGTGGCAGCATCATGGTGTGGGATGCTTCTTTGCTGCAAGTGCAGTCAGCGCCGACAGGTTTGAATGCATGTGTGCCGTGAGGAAGGATTTGTTTCCTGTGTGTGTGACTGCAAGAACAAAAGGGAGCCGCGTGTGTGTCCAGTTTGGGCTCCATTGCAAATACGAAGTACATAAACTCTGAAATTTGAAGCTGAAAATTGTTGAAGAAGTACAACTACTAAAAACTTGTACATAAAGTAGTGGTCAAAATTGATGGTTGAATGTTCCTTCTGGCAATATAATCGTTTAAAAACCTGTTGCAGTGTTGTTTTGTTGTGTGCTGCGGGAGCACTGCTTTTACGGTGTTGAAAAATAGCTGAAACTTACCTGTTGCTATATTTTGTGCTGTATTGCTATATTCACCCAGTGTGTTGAGACAGATGTGTACGCAGCTCTGTCCTGTGCCCTACTGAAGCATAGGAGGGGCGTATACCCCCGAGTGGGTGTGCCTAGACCTCACACACTCGGGCCTGCTTAACAGGAAGAAAGGAGAGAGGCTGACTTCCCTCCTCCCCATCTGAGACTCTCTGGAGTCAGGTCTGACCACTTAATATTATTTGGCCTACACCACATTTTCTGTACATAAACTGAGAGCTGCAATACAGTATTGGCATATATGGTTGCATTGTTTGATTTAAATGTATTACCAGATGCTGAATTCAGAATAAGTGCTTAAGAAGAGGTGACGTAGGACATATAACATAACTTGTGCTTGAACATGTATGTTGCTTAACTTAGTTAATAAGACCAAATTGCAATTATTGCCATTCTAAAACTACGCAATTGAGCCTATCCAGGTATAAAAACATCAAAAGACAATATTCAAATTGTTGATACGCACAGCAGAAATGGACGGAATACCGGTAACCCTCTTGGGAATGAAATATCCCCTGAGCAAAAAAGACATAGAGAAAACATCTGAAAGATGGGAGAAGCGAACTAAAAACTTATGCAGTCCTTGGCCAGCTGGAGGCACATTTGACGTCAATGCATGCGAAGAGAAGCAACTCAAAAAAAAATAAAAGACTAAAAACCCTTGGACAAAGGCAAGAAAAGAAAACAGAAAAGACGGAAAGAGGAAGAGATAATTAAACTGTTCAAAGATGAAGGCACAAATTACAGGAACAGGTTGAGAGAAATCCGAGAGAATTTAAGAGCTAAAAAGGTGCGAGCGGAGAGGAAACAGACAAAGAAACAGCTAGTGTCAACAGATACTGCAGGAATATATCCAAATCTGGCAGGGGTCGTTCAAATTTCAGGAGACATTGAATTTGATCCTTACCGAGCATCTCATGTCCAATATAAAGAGTCGACTCCAAAAGTTTACAGCAGAGAAAGGAACAAGGAAGTTGTAAAGGACAAACCAAAAGTCTAAGATTGTTTTGCAGAGAGAAACCAGGCTCTGAAAGAGAAAGAGGCAGAGGCATATTGGTTGAAGTTTGACCAACTAAGTGAAGAAAACCTGTAACATACTAAGTATCAAGAGATAGAAGTAGAGGCAGAACAGGAAAAAGGGCGAAGAGATGTTAAGGGAGAAGAGAGGGCACACGATATGAGAGAGCAGGGCAAAGTATGTGAAGCTCGAGCAAATTACACTGAAGGACCTCGGGAAGTAGAACAGAGAGATATTGTGTCAGGAAGTCTTACATTTGCTGCAGGAAGCCAACAGGGGGCCAAAAGCAAGGAGAAAGATTATGACCTTAGATACAGACCTGCAATAAGGCCTCCAGACAGATATGACCCTGGGCAATATCCAATATGGATAAAGGGGGCACAGGGACAGTATATCCCATGGCAAACACTCGACCTTGAGGGACTGATTGCTCGACTTCCTAACGTCCATGAGGGGGCCAGCAAATGGATAAAAGCATTCAAGGAAGAGACAGTGGGCAAAATATTGGCTCTTGGCGACATTAAGGCACTGTGGGCCCGAACCATGGGGGTGCCAACGATGGAAAATGTCTTGCGCATGAGTGGCCCACACTGGATGGTTGATCCACTAGCCGATGGAACTGAATTCAATTCATATCGAGCTGGCTTATGGGGGGGCCCTGAGGAAAGAATATCCGGTCAAGATTGACCCCAAGGCACTGAAGGGTGAGCTTCTTACTGATACAGAGAATCCAGCTGCCTACATCAGTCGTCAACTGAAAAGATGGAAGCAGGAAACTGAGGAGGAAGCTGAGAGAAGCCCTCTCTCAAGCACACTGTTCAGAACATCAGTGATAGAGGCCATGCCAAGCCCAGTAAAAAGCAGATTGGAGGATGTTGTGGGACTGACATTACATTACATTACATTACGATCATTTGGCAGACGCTTTTATCCAAAGTGACTTACATTACGTTACCACCCTTCGCAGAGGGGGGAGCAATTGAGGGTTCGGTGCCTTGCTCAGGGGCACCTCGGCAGGGACTGGAACTGGCAACCCTCCAGTTCCCAAGCAGAAGCTCTACCCACTGAGCTACTGCCTCCCTCGACATCAAAGTCACACAGAGAATTCTGTGACCATGTGGTACATGCCATAGAAAAATACAGAAAGGACGAGGAGAGAATGAGGGCGCAGAAGAAAGATATTCAAAGGAAAGTTGCTCAGCTACAACTTAGTGAACTGACTAACAAATATAAGAAAATGTTTCAAGCTCCAGTTCTGAACAATCAGTCAGGTGAAGAGACACCTGTCACTCAAACCTCTGCTCCATCTCCTGTCCAACCCCCTTCCATCATCAATGTCTATTCCCAATAGCAACGAATACGACAACAGGCTCCAAAGATGAGGAGACCACCTGCATCGCACCGCAGAGGAGGCAAGGGGGGACGTCCTCCAAGACAAGGAACTCCAAGTCTCTGCTGGGGATGGGGGCAGCCCGACACAATCGCCAAAGTAGTCCATCAAACCCATGGCCAACTCCCAATTGGACCGAACGGGGTTCTGGTGATCAGCCACCCCAACGAAGACTAACGGAAGACAAACTGTTCAAAAATTCACGGAAATTTGTTAGGGAGAGATGGATTATGTAAATTAAAAGTAAAGAGCTGGTGTTCACCACAATGACAATTCTGGACGCAATCTTCAAATAAGCGTAACATAAAAAAGAACAAATGTTTATTGGCTGGGGGATGTAACTGAACAAATGACTAAAATTCTACAGAAGTGGGAACATTTTAAATTTAATCTAATACATAATAATAGGAAAACAGGGAGCAGCCATAAATATTGACCCCAATCCTTTCATTTTCAGAGTGATACAATGTTCCTGAATCTATAACATACATGACTTTGCGGGTAAATCTTAATTTGGAATCAAAAGACTTGAGAGGTACTTTTAGGGCGCTGCTAGTTTACTGTTTTATTTTTACTATTTGTATTATTGAGTTGTTTACACATCTGAAGGTTAAAAGCTCCAGAGTGCCTGTGTGGGGCGTACATGTGTTACATGCTCTGTACGTTGGTGGGGTTGATGCATAATGAAAGTTTATTATTTTGTTTATTTTCTTATTAAATTGATAGTTGCAGCTGTGGCATTGCTAACCATGTTGATTTCTGATTTGCACAGTGTAGATACACTGTGCAAGGTGTATCTACACTTGCACAGTGTAGATACACAGTGTAGATACACTGTGCAAGGGGGGAAGTGGTGAGAAAAATTAAACAACAGGGATATTGGTCGCCATTTTTGCAGACAATGGTGGATGATGGGCTAGGACAATGGGAAATTTGTGCCCAAAATAATGCAAGAAAAGGAATATTAGCCATATTCCAGTGCCAGAAGGACCATTCAAACATCTAGTCATAGACTATGTTGACGTGATAAAATCAGTGCATGGAAAGCATTGCATGGTAGTAATAATTGATCGCTTTAGTCGTTGGGTTGAAGAAATAGCATCAAAAGGCCTAGGGTCAGAAACTGTTGTTAAGTTCTTGATAAAAGAAATAATTCCACGTTTTGGTATACATTCAGAAATAAGTTCAGATAATGGATCAGCATTTGTGCAGAACGTAGCTCGAGGAATCTTATAACAGTTAAGAAGCAGACAAAGGTTGGTAAGTGTATATCATCATCAATCTCAAAGGACAGTCAAAAGAGTTAATGGGACTCTAAAAGGCAAAGCAGCACAAAGCTCAATGGCAATGATGCTTTACCACTTGCACTAATGAGTTATCGAATGCAAACTAACAGAAGCAGACATTTAACCCTGCATGAGAGGCGGACTGGTGGACTCATGCCACACCGCATTTGAGAGGACCCTATAAGGGACCTCCGCTTGAGCAGTTGCAAATGCAGTTGAAGGAATATATGAGGTGGCTAACTGCCATACATGAAGTCATCTATTTACAGGAAAAAAACAGGGTTCCTGATTCTAGTTCAGTAGCAGAGAGCCCGGTGGTGCCAGTGAACATTACATTACATTACGATCATTTGGCAGACGCTTTTATCCAAAGCGACTTACATTACCACCCTTCGCAGAGGGGGGAGCAATTGAGGATCGGTGCCTTGCTCAGGGGCACCTCGGCAGGGGCTCGAACCGGCGCCCCTCGGGTTCCCAAGCTGAAGCACTACCCATTGAGCCACTGCCTCACGCAGGTCCACATTCAGGTCCAGAGAAAGTGACGCGAAGGGCCGTACACAGGGCAACACCAACTGCTGTCCAGGTGGAGGGAAGAACTACATGGTACCATCCAAACCACTACACCACTGTCCATAGAGCTGAAGCAGACATCTAGCATTGCCACGCATGAGGACATCTATATCAACATATATGAACTTTGCACTTCCTGTATCAGTATCGGGTTGATATATGTATACTCTGTATCAGCATATTAACATGCATTTGTTACTCATGGTGTTTGCATCTGTATTGGTAAATGCAGGAACTACAATATTCCTTTAGGAAGAACTCTTGATTGTGTAAGTTTATGCTAATCTCATTTTGATCTTATTTTCAGTTAAATAGGTAATTCATTTACTCAGTAATCACAATTAAGCAATTCATATTTCAGTTTTACATTGTTGGTTTATGTTTATGATCTACACACAACTGGGCACCGCAGGCAAAATGCTGTCTTGACAAGATCTGCCAGGCTTACATTCCATTTATAACCTATTTTTATGTATGTAACCTATTTTTATGTATGTATTGTTATGGAACCACATCCAGCGCAAAAGCGTGATCGCCCATGATTAAGTTGAGAGGCAAGGGGGTCGTGAGGGAATTTTTCTAGCATATTGATGCTAGTTTTTGCCCGTCACTGGTTGTTTGGTTCCAGCTAAAATATGTATATCATCATGTTGGCTATATTGAAATCGCCAAAGGGGGAATTATGTGGAAGAAAATGTACTATATTCAGGACAATAGTATGCAAGTGAACCGTGTGTTCTTGGCAATCATTTAATATTATGTAACTGTTCAATATCAGAAAGGAAGTACACAAGTTGTTTTTAACCTTGAGTGTTTTACCAGAAACATCCATCATCAGCGAGGAAGCGACATTGTGTATTGCCAGGTCACCGTGACATGGTTACTAAGGTAGCCAGGGCCAACAATAGAACAATGGAAAGTTCTAGTTTGGGTTTGTGAGGGCTGGGGTGAGGTTCTAGGAACTCCTTGATATAAACTGATGTTGGCTCTATGAGGAGCCAGTGCCCATATTCACAATGACGTGTAAGATAGCACTCATGTGTGAATGAATAAACGAAGAAACACAGCCTCAACTGTCTCCGCAAATTGATATATAGAATTATACTATTGTATATTGTTCTTCTAAACACCTTCAAACTGCACCTAGTCACCCCATCTGAAATTCCATTGAGTGCAGTTAATGTGTCTCAAGTGATTGTAGTATAACGACACCTGTGTCTAGGAGGTCCAGTCAATGGTTCAGAAGTATTCCTGCTAGAATTACACAATACAGACAAAAGAACACTCCAAGCAACTTAGAGAAAAGATATTTAAAAAGAATAAGTCAGGGGATGGCTACAAAACCAATTCCAACTCACTGCGCATCCCCCGGAGTTCATTTGAATCCATCATCAAGAAATGGAAGGAGTATGGCCATCCTCACAAACTGAGTGACTGGGCAAGAGGGAGACTGGTGAGGGAGACCACCAAGACACCTGCGACCACTCTGAAGGACTTAAAACCTTCAGTGGCTGAGATTGGAGAGACTGTGCATGCAACTGTTGCCCGAGTTCTTCACTAGTCAAAACTGTATGGGAGAGTGGCAAAGAGAAGCCACTGTTGAAAAATCTCAAACTGGAGATCGCCCAAAGGCATGTGGGTGACTCCAAGGCCAATTTGGAGGAAGGTTATTTGATCTGATGAGACAAAAATGTAGCTTTTGGGTCATCAGATTATTCGCTCTGTTTGGCCAACACGTAAACACTGCACATCTCAACAAACACACCATCCCCAGATTGAAGCATGGTGGTGGTGGCAGCATCATGGTGTGGGATGCTTCTTGGCAGCAGGCCCTGGAAGGCTTCTAAAGATAGAGGGGAAAATGAATGCAGCAACATTTTGTGCAATACTGGAGGACATTATGACTCAGTATGCAAGAGAGCAACAACCTCGGAGAACAGCTGTTCACGCCTCTCCACACAGACTCAGTGCTGTGATTGCAGCCAAAAGTGCATGTACTAATTGGCTTGTACCTGTACTCTGCTCAATGACAATGAAGTTGAATCAAATCTCATTTGCCAGGTCACCGTGACATGGTTACTAAGGTAGCCAGGGCCAACAATAGAACAATGGAAAGTTCTAGTTTGGGTTTGTGAGGGCTGGGGTGAGGTTCTAGGAACTCCTTGATATAAACTGATGTTGGCTCTATGAGGAGCCAGTGCCCATATTCACAATGACGTGTAAGATAGCACTCATGTGTGAATGAATAAACGAAGAAACACAGCCTCAACTGTCTCCGCAAATTGATATATAGAATTATACTATTGTATATTGTTCTTCTAAACACCTTCAAACTGCACCTAGTCACCCCATCTGAAATTCCATTGAGTGCAGTTAATGTGTCTCAAGTGATTGTAGTATAACGACACCTGTGTCTAGGAGGTCCAGTCAATGGTTCAGAAGTATTCCTGCTAGAATTACACAATACAGACAAAAGAACACTCCAAGCAACTTAGAGAAAAGATATTTAAAAAGAATAAGTCAGGGGATGGCTACAAAACCAATTCCAACTCACTGCGCATCCCCCGGAGTTCATTTGAATCCATCATCAAGAAATGGAAGGAGTATGGCCATCCTCACAAACTGAGTGACTGGGCAAGAGGGAGACTGGTGAGGGAGACCACCAAGACACCTGCGACCACTCTGAAGGACTTAAAACCTTCAGTGGCTGAGATTGGAGAGACTGTGCATGCAACTGTTGCCCGAGTTCTTCACTAGTCAAAACTGTATGGGAGAGTGGCAAAGAGAAGCCACTGTTGAAAAATCTCAAACTGGAGATCGCCCAAAGGCATGTGGGTGACTCCAAGGCCAATTTGGAGGAAGGTTATTTGATCTGATGAGACAAAAATGTAGCTTTTGGGTCATCAGATTATTCGCTCTGTTTGGCCAACACGTAAACACTGCACATCTCAACAAACACACCATCCCCAGATTGAAGCATGGTGGTGGTGGCAGCATCATGGTGTGGGATGCTTCTTGGCAGCAGGCCCTGGAAGGCTTCTAAAGATAGAGGGGAAAATGAATGCAGCAACATTTTGTGCAATACTGGAGGACATTATGACTCAGTATGCAAGAGAGCAACAACCTCGGAGAACAGCTGTTCACGCCTCTCCACACAGACTCAGTGCTGTGATTGCAGCCAAAAGTGCATGTACTAATTGGCTTGTACCTGTACTCTGCTCAATGACAATGAAGTTGAATCAAATCTAATTCACTCGTGTAGCCATACTGACACCTACTGGAAATTTCGGATATTGCTGCATAGTAATGACTGGTGATCAAAACACATCACACACACACATCATTATACCCACAGAACACAAACAAAAAATATAAAGGAACCCTCTTATTAACATTCTTTTAATGGAAATACGAATGTCTTCCCTAAACATGACATCTGCGACACGTGGAGGTCACATACATTTCTTTTGCCACCCTTTGTCCTTTTGTCACCATCCAGAGTATTATCAATTTGGGTTGATTTAATCAGTGTTACATATTGGCAACATAGACAAATCTATTCCCATGTCTGAAGAAACACTAAGCAGTGTATTGGATGCACAGCAAAATGACTTTATCCAGGGTCATGGGTGGCTTCATCACTTTCTTCTTAACACTGTAAAACGGCACCTTGTCCCCACATCTCGTCTTTAATTCATTCATAAATTTGCTCTTGGCCACACCCAGAATCGGCCTCAGCTCACACATCACCTATAATGCAAGTAAGTGTTAAAACTTGCAACGATGCTTGCTGAGTGGATAAGCCAGATACGATCGGCACGATTCAGCCCTGAAAATCCAGATGGCCAAACCAGTGACTTGGAGGAGGAGGAGGAGGAACTGCAGCTACAGATCCCATGATGATTACACACATCTCACACATTCCTCACTGCAAAAGCTTTTTCAGTAAGAATCAAGTGTCACTAAATTAATTATTAAATCAATTATTCAGCCGAGCCATCCTCACAAACTGAGTGACTGGGCAAGAGGGAGACTGGTGAGGGAGACCACCAAGACACCTACGACCTCTCTGAAGGAGTTAAAACCTTCAGTGGCTGAGATTGGAGAGACTGTGCATACAACTGTTGCCCGAGTTCTTCACTAGTCAAAGCTGTATGGGAGAGTGGCAAAGAGAAAGCCACTGTTGAAAAATCTCGAACTGGAGTTCGCCCAAAGGCATGTGGGAGACTCCAAGGTCAATTTGCAGGAAGGTGATTTGATCTGATGAGACAAAAATTTGCTTTTGGGTCATCAGATTATTCGCTCTGTTTGGCCAACACTTAAACACTGCACATCTCCACAAACACACTATCCCCACATTGCAGCATGGTGGTGTGGCAGCATCATGGTGTGGGGGGCTTCTTGACAGCAGGCCCTGGTAGGCTTGTAAAGATAGAGGGGAAAATGAATGCAGCAACATTTTGTGAAATCCTGGAGGACATTATGACTCAGTATGCAAGAGAGCTACAACCTCGGAGAAGAGCTGTTCACGCCCGATCCCGAAGCAGGCTGACAGAGCTTGAGCTTTTTTGCAAGGAAGAATGGAAAGAAATTGCAGTATCCAGACGTGCAAGCCTGATAGAGACCTCTCCACACAGACTCAGTGCTGTGATTGCAGCCAAAGGTGCATCTACTCATTGGCTTGTACCTGTACTCTGCTTAATGACAATGAAGTTGAATCAAATCTAATTCACTGGTGTAGCCTTACTGACACCTACTGGAAGTTTGCAGATATTGCTGCATAGCAATGACTAGTGATCAAAACACATCACACACAATATTAAACCCAAATAACACAAAAGAAGAATATAAAGGAACCCTCTTATTAACATTCTTTCAAAGGAAATAATATTGTCTACCCTAAACATGACATCTGCGAAAGATTGAGGTCAAAGACATTCCTTGTGTCACCCTTTGTCCTTTTGTCACCATCGAGAGTATTATCAATCTAGGTTGATTTAATCAGTGTAACATATTGGCAACATACACAAATCTATTCCCATGTCTGAAGAGACACTAAGCAGTGTATTGGATACACAGCAACATGACTTCATCCAGGGTCATGGGTGGCTTCATCACTTTCTTCTAAACACTGTAAAACGGCACCTTGTCCTCCCATCTCATCTTTAATTCATTCATAAATTTGCTCTTGGCCACACCCAGAATCAGCCTCAGCTCACACATCACCTATAATGCAAGTAAGTGTTAAAACTTTGTAGGGGCATATACCAGTTCTAAGACTTGAAAATGTTCGGCCTAAATTCAGTTTAAAAGCCTGCTGCCACATGGCTGAAACATGCAGCCTTTTGTCCACTGTGGTATATTTTGCTTGTATATCTAGTATCTCAATAAGAACATATATTCATTCTACTAGGGAAGGCCTTACAGCTGACAATGGACAAAGGAAAAGTGAACTGAACCGGACAAGGAATGTAAATAGCACCTGAGGTCAGCAGTTTAAGCCTTGGGCTTAAACGGCTGGCCTATAGATAACAGTCTAAATACATATATTCATGTTAAGAGTAAAGATAAAAGTTTACATGCCAAATAAAGGCCATTATAAAATGAACTGTTGCTCCCTCAGGATGGCCACGTAGTGTTTACAGTGGTCTCAGGCGGTTTGTCAATATCCACTGAAACGGGTCTTTTCTTGAGTGACAATCAACTGTATAAATACGTCTGAAAGTCGGAGTTCGGGTGGCGACTCATTCCGGCTGCAGAGTCCCTCACA